>NC_139631.1:48801960-49439460 GCF_964638095.1 Poromitra crassiceps | reverse complement strand
ATGTAGAAAGGTGGGTGATGTGGGGCGTATAGTTTCTGAGATCCACACACTTTTAGGGCAGGAAAAGAACAAAAGCAAATACACACATGTTTAGACATTTATCATTTCAAAACGGTTTCACGTATCCAAAATCCTTTAATAACTTTAGGTCAGGGTAGTCCATAGATAACCCAGAAAAAGTTTTGTGTGATTTGGCCAAACAGTCTAGGAGGAGCTCGCAAAAGTAGGTTTTTGATAAAATTCAAAATGGCTGAAAATCTACCACACAGAAATGGGCGTGGCCTAGTGGGTTAGATACATGATGCTCCAGGGAAACCAGTAGATGTGGAATTTTGATTCTACAGCTCGCAGTTCAGAAGTTATGGACCGACAAACGTGAAATTGGCTGTTATAGCGCCACCATCTGGTGGATTGGTGTAATTGTTTTACTCTGAGTAGTGGGTGATGTCGTGAACCTGTGTAGAAAGTTTGGGTGATGGGGGGTGTATGGTTTCTGAGATCCACACACTTTTAGGGCAGGAAAAGAACAAAAGTAAATACACAAAAGTTTAAACATTTATCATTTCAAGACGGTTTCACGTATCCAAATTCTGTGTAAGAGTTTTGGTCAGGTAAGTCCAGAGATGCCACAGAAAAAGTTTGGGCTCATTCAGGCAAATGGCCTGGGAGGAGATAGCAAAAATAGGTTATTGAGAAAGTCCAAGATGGCGGAAAATCTAGCAGACTTAAATGGGCGTGGTCTATATGGATAGATGCGTATTGATCCAGGGAATCCAGCAGATGTGGAATTTTGATTCTACGCCTCACGGTTCAGCAGTTATGGGCCAATACGTGCAGTCGGCTGTTATAGCGCCACCATCTGGCAATATGGCTCATTTTTTGTCTCTGAGTAGTGGGGCACATTTCCAACCTATGTGCAAGGTCTGGCTACGGTGGCACCTACGGTTTTTGATGTGCATACTGTTTTAGCGGAGAATAATAATAATAAACGGAACAGATACAATAGGGATCCACGCACTTCGTGCTTGGACCCCTAATAATAAACGGAACAATTACAATAGGGATCCACGCACTTCGTGCTTGGACCCCTAATAATAATAATAATCAATGTATATGTAAGGTAAGGGACTACTGCTGGATACAGGATTGTATTATCCTCTTGTATTGTGTTATATTAGTCTGTTATCCTGTAAGGTGTTTTGTTGGGCATGGTTACAACTTTTTTCTTGTGTGTTATTTACAGCTTGGCCCGGTTAGCTGCAATTTATTTTTGTCTGGCAAGCTGTCAACGGAGGCCAGAAGACTAGAAGGGGAAAAAAATGCATATAACCCATAACCCAGTGGGGGATAGGCGATAGGCTAGTTTGTTTCCCAAACTTTTTCACATCAAGCACCCCTAAACTGACACAAATCAGACCGCAGACCCACAATTTTGTCCCATGGTCCCCCATCCGATAAAACCTTTGCTTTTAGATGTTTTATCCTCGTGGTTGCCATGGCGACCATTTTACCTTCCACCATAACCAAATTATTTTGCATCAAATCTCCTGAACATGATTGATGACATAAAAGGTGACCCCTATGTTTTCATGGTAGCCTAATACAGTGTAGGAAAAATTAGCCAGGGGCAAGGGCAAATACTGTATGCTCCAAGAAATCTCAGAATGCACACAAAAAACATGATCAAGGGGCAAAAATTGTCCCCTAGATTTTGATAGGCCTAATTGTATTTTCATTCAATTAATTTAATTTCCATTTGCTTCTCTAACACACGTGCACCTGCAAGCTTGTTGCCAGAATATAACAGAAGAACCCACACACACGTTTCCATTACGCTCTAGCAACTTTATGCCCTAATTACAATTTTTTTGTGCTCTCCTGGTTTCCACATGTGCTCTACATGTTTTCCACATGTTCTAATATGTTACCACATGTTCTAACATGTGGTAACATGATGTCCACATGTGTCCACATGAGTTTCACATGTGTCCACATATGGCACATGTGGTCACATGTGAAACTCATGTGGACACATGTGAAACTCGTGTGTGTGTGACGCTATGAAATAACTTACAGCAGACTAACCCTTTTTACCTATTTAACCTATTTCTCCCCTGGTTGGAAACTAACCTTGTAATATATTTCCATTACTTTTCAGGTCCAACCTGATGTTATTCTCTTGCATATCAAAATATGTGTGGACATAAGCATTAAACATATATGATTATTATTACATATGTCAACATATATGCTCATATAATCAATTAACATATGCGGATGTTCGCATACATGTAATCATATACGTTTGTGTAAGCATTGAACATATAGGGTTAAACTTACATATGTCTACATATATGTGCATATCAGCAATTCACATATAATAATTTACTTACATATGTAACTATGTATGCTCATATGAGCAATTAACATATATGAGTATTCTCATACATGTGATCATATATGTTCATACAAGTAATGGACATACAGGGTTATTCTCGCATATGTTTAGATATATGTACATATAAGCAATTAACATATAAGAATATTTCTACATATTTCCGCATATATGCAAATACAAGCAACACACATATCTGTTATTCTCTTGCTTATCAAAATATGTGTGCACATAAGCATTAAACATATATGATTATTATTACATATGTCAACATATATGCTCATATAATCAATTAACATATGCGGCTGTTCACATACATGTAATCATATATGTTTGTGTAAGCATTGAACATATAGGGTTAAACTTACATATGTCTACATATATGTGCATATCAGCAATTCACATATAAGAATTTACTTACATATGTAAGCATGTTTGCTCATATAAGCAATTAACATATAGGAGTATTCTCATACATGTGATCATATATGTTCATACAAGTAATGGACATACAGGGTTTTTTTCTTGCATATGTTTAGATATATGTACATATAAGCAATTAACATCTAAGAATATTTCTACATATTTCCGCATATATGCAAATACAAGCAACACACATATCTGTTATTCTCTTGCATATCAAAATATGTGTGCATATAAGCATTAAACATATATGATTATTATTACGTATGTCAACATATATGCTCATATAATCAATTAACATATGCGGATGTTCGCATACATGTAATCATATATGTTTGTGTAAGCATTGAACATATATGGTTAAACTTATTGGGCCCTATTCTCCCACAGGCCTTCGGCGCTAAAACGGGCCTTAAACGCAAAAAAACGTGCCTTGCGCCTGTTTTGGGACGATATCAATATGGCTTTACGCTGCCAAATGCGCTTTAGGCCGAATGGGCGTGGCGCAGTCCCAGAATGGGCCAAAGTGGGCGTGTCGGCGCTAACTACCGGCCTACTGATATCTTCGCACCTGGCCTACATTTAGCGCTTTGCGCCTTTGAAAAGCAGGCCTATTCAGTGCGCCAGTGTCAAGGAGTGCTCTTCTGCCTCTCCCCTGTCACCCTTCTCTGTCTCTCTCTGAAACCAGGCCTATTCAGTGCGCCAGTGCTCTTCTGCCTCTTCTCTGTCACCCTTCTCTCTCTCTCTCTGACTCCCTCGCTCAGACAGACACAACACATAGCAGCACCCAGCTTCCCATAGGAAATAGCAGTTGTAAGTTTACTGCCTGTGAATGTCCCAGCATGCAATTGGGCCCTCCATTTCGCTACTAAATAGCAACCAAATGAGCCGAAATAGATATAAAAGGTAGATCTAAAATAATGTGTAATGGTAAGACAACCTGCAATTGTAGAACATTTCAATATTGGACCAAATAAAACATCGAAATGAAAGCCCACCCTATGTGAAACATATATGTCCTCTTGAGCCTATATATACCCTGTGTGGATTTAACGTGATTTAGATAAGTGACGGCGGAACGCGCTGCGGAACGCCTTCTACTGTCATGTGCTATACTGTGATGTCCGCTCCAATAACTTGGCCCTACTTGACATTTAGTTTTACAATAAAAACACATTTATGCAATGACTTTACATAATGTAGGGTATATTTATGTGCATCATTCTACCTGCAGCAGGGGAGAGAAAACGATATCGTTCTGGACAAACTTTCACCAATATAAAATTAATCTCATCATATAGGGATAGGCTATATTTTTCTATCCGATGCATTTAGAACATTCTTTTCACTTTGATCTTGCTATAGTGTAGCGTATTTACATGCTTGCAGTATTGAAAGTGCAGTTAGATTGGTTTGAGAAGCATAATAATATGGAATAATAGCCTATAATGCAGACAGACAGACTGGATGAAGGGAGGGGGGGGGGGGGGGGGCAGAGCGTTTGGCTTTCGTCTGGTTTTGCGGGATCACTGGAATTGGAGTTAAAAAGGCAAGCGTGCGATTCGTTTATTGCAGTTATCCAATGAGCATGACGGTGCATAATTTTACGCTTAAAGGCGTGGTTGTAATGCTTTAGGCTGCGTGTAGCGCCAGCATGACGATATCAAGTGCGCTGGTCCACGCCCACTGATTTGCGCTGCGCCAGGCGCTCGGCCTAGAAACAGTGCCGATGCAACGATAGGGACCATTATGTCTACACATATGTGCATATCAGCAATTAACATATAAGAATTTACTTACATATGTAGGCATGTATGCTCATATAAGCAATTAACATACATGAGTATTCTCATACATGTGATCATATATGTCCATGCAAGTAATGGACATACAGGGTTATTCTTGCATATGTTTATATATATGTACATAAGCAATTAACATATACGAATATTTCTACATATTTCCGCATATATGCAAATACAAGCAACAGACATATATGTTATTCTCTTGCATATCAAAATATGTGTGCATATAAGCATTAAACATATATGATCATTATTACTTATGTCAACATATATGCTCATATATTCAATTAACATATGCGGATGTTCGCATACATGTAATCATATATGTTTGTGTAAGCATTGAACATATAGGGTTAAACTTACATATGTCTACATATATGTGCATATCAGCAATTAACATATAAGAATTTACTTACATATGTAAGCATGTTTGCTCATATAAGCAATTAGCATATATGAGTATTCTCATACATGTGATCAGCAGAGAGAGAGAGAGAGAAGGAACGAACACAGCACACAGAGTGGGAGGGAGACAGAAGCGCTGTGCACTCGAAGTGGCAGAGCAGAGATCTCTTCCTCTCAGTACGCTATGCGTGCCACGCGGAGCAACACACACACACACACACACACACACACACATCTCTCTTTCCTTCTTTCTCGTTCTCTCCTTGAGAGAAATTTCCCTGCTGCAGACGGGACACGCCCACACAGTCCGCGGGAGAAAATACACTCTAAAAACGAATTGATTCTCATGACTTTTGCATGACTGTCAAACCTAAATTTATATACTTTGCGACGTTCATCATCGTTCAAATTTGGCTGGTGGCTTATTAACATAGGGTCCTGTGATGTGATGAACTCAAAATGCTAAATAATAAAGAAATATTTCTGGTTTCCAGGGACTTTAAGCAATGCAGTCAGACAATGACGACAATGTTTCCTTCATCCTTATTCACTCCGTTATAGGCTATATTCAACTGACATTTTTCTAGTTTATTCCAGTTTAACTGTCTCTCCTGGAAGCTATTGCAGGATAACACACACATTGTAAGCCCTCTTATGTGGATGAGATTCCTCTATTGTAGGCTATTATTCACACATCTAGGTTCACACACATTGAGAAAAGTAGTGTTGGTTGCTAGGTAACAGACATAAACGTTGATATTGCCTGGATATGAGTTATTTGATGTGGGTCTGGTGTGTCTAGGCCTTAACTGTGCCTCTGTGCTTTTCCTTCTGCATCAGGTCAGTGTCAACGCCACTCCGCTGTCCATCGAAAGAGGCGAGCAAAACATCCCACAAGCCTCTACCCGAAGCAGGTGTGTCCCCCGGGTGCAACACCATCCAGGTTATATCCAGGTTACATAAGAATATTTCTACATATTTCCACATATATGCAAATACAAGCAACACACATATGTGTTATTCTCTTCCATATCAAAATATGAGGAACTATAATAATATAGTTATTATTCATATAAAGTTTTATATGTATTAACCATATATGCCCGTATAGTGTCAATGCATACAAATGTACATATAATTAATTGCCATATCTGTCCATATACAATCTATACATGTATGCACATATATAATTATATACGACAAACATATATGGACCATATATGAAACGTTCCAATTCCATGCATGTTCATATATTGTGATACATATGCACATGTAACGGAGTAAAATCTGCGTTGTGTTTGACATCCAAATCGCGTTGACCTGGCGATAATAACATGAGTTAGGACCCTCGCAGGCACACGGGTAGCACAGCCAAGCAAGCACCAGGAACACAGGACTTGTGACAGCAGATTTATTTGTCAAATAAATGGAAACAAATCAATTCACATTCATGGGAACCACATGTACCTGGCGATAATAACATGAGTTAGGACCCTCGCAGGCACACGGTAGCACAGCCAAGCAAGCACCAGGAACTACAGTAAAAGAATGAGAAACCAAATCAACCAGCAGCAACTAAACAGATTGTCAATAAACACGTTGGATTACAATAACAATCGGCAAAGTGAGGAACGGCAGCTTGGTAAGTACATTTCACAATTAAAAAGAAGTTGTATACAAAAATAAGAATAAATGTCGGGGTGCTTGGAGAATATCAACCTACCACGGGACTTGTGACAGCAGACTGAGGAAGTTTCTAAGGGGCGTAGTCCTCAAGTCTGCATGGGTCTGTACGGGGTTTGCTCCCCAAGCTAGAAGGAGTCTTAAAGGAGAAGCTTCTCACATAATAGTCAGCCATGGGGTCCCAGTGGATTCAGTGATATACATAACCATAACCGTAATGACAAGTGGAAACACATTATAATCTGCTACATTCTCCCCTACTGACTTCCACTTGTCCATTACCAAAATAAAGGCGCCACTGCGAGAAGTACCATACATTTAACACATACCAGGTACCCATAAACAAACCATACACACACAAAATAATATACATACATATGTATGTAGAGAGAACAATGCAAAACCCCCAAACACCCATAGGAGAACATGCCAGTCTACATGGTCAGTCACTCAGTAGTCTCATCGTTCACACAGTATGATTAGACAACCACTTGAACTCATTCAAAGATGACAGATAGCACGCATCACAAAATCAAAAATTAAAGAAAGAAAAAAAAAAGTGCAAATGTCTAAGTGTACAAGACCCAACGTGATAAGGCACTACCATCCTGTGAGAACTTTCTGATGCATGTTCTGCATCAACCTAACAACAGGTCTCACCACCCTCCCACATTCGGTTCTGACTCATTCAAAGATGACAGATATCACGCATCACAAAATCAAAAATTAAAGAAAGAAAAAAAAAAGTGCAAATGTCTAAGTGTACAAGACCCAACGTGATGAGGCACTATCATCCTGTGAGAAATTCCTGATGCATGTTCTGTATCAACCTAACCACAGGTCTCACCACCCTCCCACATTTGGTTCTGACAGATAAAGCCCCGTCACCGCTACAGGCAACAGAAGCTGTAACAGAACGCTGTGCATGCGTGGGAAGTTCAGAAGTCAGAGAGTGAGAGTCAGTCCCATCAATGGGACGGTCATTGTCAACATCGGTGTCAGGGGGAGCAGTCATGTCAGGCTCCTGCACAGTCCCCATCATCCCCTCAGCTTGATGGTCATCTTCTGAAGCTTCTGAATGATTCTCATCTGGGCCAGGGTGCTCAGAGACCCATGCCACCGTCCTGTCCTCAGGCACACTCTCATGCATCGTCAAGGATACAGCATCCTCCGGGTCGTCAACCGAGTCTGCAGTCCCAGTTGCCAGCTCACTCGCAAAGGAGCCGTCGTCTGACGTCTCCTCTTGGATGGAAAGGAAAGTTCACTGGCATAATGAGATTCCTGTGAACCACTTTCTCCTGGCCTGTGGCACAATTCTTGATCTTGAAGTGTGCGTCCCCCCATGTTTCTCTGTGACCACGTAGAGACAGCTCTCCCAGCGATCAGCCAGCTTCTTCTTGCCCCGCTCACCTTTATTGGCCAGCAAAACCCTATCACCAACCTCCACAGGACCCCCCTTCAGCTTCCTGTTGTAGAGATCAGCTTGCCTTTGCTGCTGCTTGCCGGTAGATGCCTGGGCAACCCTCATAGCCTCAGCCAGGTCACGCCGAAAGGATTGCACATACTCGTCATAGTCAACCACTTGGTCATCACAGAGGACAGACTCAAACATTATGTCAACAGGTAGTCTGGGGGTCCGGCCGAACATGAGTTGGAAGGGAGCGTAGCCAGTTGTCTCATGCACTGTGGCATTGTAGCAGAAAGTCAGAGACTTCAGCATTTGGGGCCATCTGTGCTTGGCCTTAGGAGGCAAGGCCCTGACCATATTCCCGAGTGTGCGGTTGAATCGTTCCACATTCCCATTGCCCATAGGGTGGTAAGGGGAGGTGTGTGACTTCTGGACACCAGCGACTTTCAGCATCTCTGCAATCAAACAGCTCTCAAAGTTAGCACCTTGGTCAGAATGCACACGTTCAGGGAATCCGTAGATGCAAAAGAAGTTGTTCCAGAGCTGCTGTGCCACCGCCTTAGCCGACTGGTTGGGACACAAGTAGGCCTGAGCCAGCTTAGTGAAATGGTCAGACACCACCAGCACATCCAAGGACTTATTGGAGGAGTCCTCAGCTGACCAAACGTCTATACAGACTAGCTCAAGAGGCCTTGAGGTGGTGATGCTCTCCAGTGGTGCCCGAGCTGCAGGCTCCGGAGACTTACTGAAGACACAGCGGCGACAGCAGCGCACATACTCCCTCACATCCCTCTCCAATCCAGGCCAGTAGAAGCGCTGTCTCGCCAGATAGAGGGTCCGCTGCTGACCCTGATGGCCAGCCTCATCATCCACCCCCTGCAGCACCTTCTCTTTGAGGGTGGAGGGAACAAGATACTGAAAAGACTTCTTCTTGGTGACAACGTTCTTTGAGATGCGATACAGTACACCCAGCCGAATAGTCAGCTTCTCCCAGTGTCTAAGGAGGCGGAGAACCTCAGCTGGCTCATGTGCACGCTCCCTCCTTGAAGGACGCCTCCCACGCTCCACAAAGAAGAGGACCCAGCTCAGGCAGGAGTCAGCACGTTGCATAGTCGTCAGCTCATCTCGGGGCAGAGCACGGACCTCAGACAGTTGAGATGGCTGTATGGACTGAACAAGCTGCGGGAGGAGAAAGGCATGGGGTGGCACATGCTCCTGGGATGTAGACCGCTGTAGAATGGCAGACACATCCTGTTGAGAGATACAGGAGCCCGGTGACATACTGACATTCCTGGCAGCCTGATCCACGGCCTCTGTATCAAACGGGTGACACGACCAACGGAAAACATCCTGCACACAGTCAGGGTTCAAAGCCCTCGCCTCCTCCAGAAGTGCACCATAAGGAACCCTTGTGAGACGGTGGAACACACTAGGCTGCACAAATGGCTCACGACTGAGGGCATCAGCCACCACATTCTTCGGGCCTGGTAATTTGATGTCGAAGTTGTAGGGAGCAACCTTCGCGACCCACTTCTGCTCGCATGCATCAAGCTTCGGCTTACTCAGGACGTACGTCAGAGGATTATTGTCAGTCCACACTGTGAATGGATGGCCTCTCAACCAGTGGCTGAATTTCTCACATACAGCCCACCTGAGTGCAAAGAACTCCAATCTGTGCACTGGATACCTGGACTGGGCGTAGTTGAGGGACTTGCTGGCGAAGGCTATGGGCCGCGCCACCCCCTCTCCATCAGCCACGCCACCTGAGACAACACAGCACCAACCCCATTGGTGGAAGCATCGACAGACAGCAGGAAGGGCTTACTGAAGTCTGGATGTGCGAGAGTGACATTATCCAGCAGGGCCTGCTTCAACAGCCTGAACGCCTCACCACACTCAGGAGTCCAATCGGCAGGAGTCAGCTGCCTTGTGACGGTTGGCCTCCTCCGGCCCTTAGCATGCCGTGGCTTCCTCATGCCAGATGTCAGAGCAAACGGGGGCCTACCAATGCGGGAACAGCCTTCAATGTACTGTTGGTAGAATCCCACCATTCCAAGGAAGGACTTTAACTTGGAGGGGGAGGGAATGTCAGTGCCATCCACCATCAAATCCTGTTCGGAGACCTCAACAATGGCTCTCACTTTATCTGGGTCAGTGGAGACTCCGTCCTTGCTCACAATGTGCCCCAGGAACTTTACAGAGGGCCGCATGAAGTGGCACTTCTCAGGCGCAAGCTTCAGGTTGTGTGCCTTAAGCCTCTCAAACACCAACTCTAGCCTCTGCAAAGCAAGTTGTTCATTAGGAGCGAAGACAAGCACGTCATCCAAGTAACAGAAGAGACTCAGAAAGTTCTGGTCCCCGAAGATGGCCATCATCATTCTCATGAATGTCGCTGGGCTGTTGCACAGGCCCTGAGGAAGCCTGTTGTACTCATACAGCCCAAACGGAGAGGTGAAAGCAGTGAACCTCCTGTCCTCCTCATGCACCTCGACGTTGTAGTAGCCGGAGGTGAGATCCATTGTTGAAAAGAACGCATTGCCCCCAAGAGCAGCCAGTGTATCTGCCTGGTGTGGGAGCGGGTGTGCGTCCTTGATGGTGCGTGCATTCAACCAGCGAAAGTCAGTGCACAGCCGCAGCTCGCCACTCTTCTTCCAGACCAGAACAAGAGGCGACACATAATCACTTGTGGACTTCCTGATTATGTCGCGCTCCTCCATTTCATCCAGAGCCTGACGCAACTTCTCATAGTGCAACGGAGAAAGCCTATGGTAGGGCAGCCTGAAGGGCTTGCTGTCGCTCAGTTGAATACGGTGAACAAAGTCCTTAGCCTTTCCACAGTCCAGCTTATGGCGTGAGAAAACAGACTCGTACTTGGCCAACAGAGCTATCAGCTTCCGCTTCCAGAATGGTGACAGATGGTCTGCGTCAACGTCCTGTAGTCCCAAGTCACAGAGCACTGAGTCAGGTCTGTGCGGAGGAGAGTCAGAGTCCACAGTCAAGCTATTTTCACTGCTGCTGTCAGTCCGGCAATCAGCCCTAGCCATGTTACACTGCACATTGTCGGTCTGGTCATCAGTCTGGTAATGGTAGTCAGTATCAAAGTCTTTGAGAGCCACACAAGGGTACACGTCAGCAATCTTGCAGTTGCGTCTCAGAGTCACTGGTTTGGTCGAGGGATTCACGATCTTCACTGGAATCCAACCATCGCCCCACAATGGTGTCACAACCCTCCCAACCAAAAGAGTTCTTGGCACCGTCCGTGACTCGCTTGGCTCCACAATGACCGTGCTGCCGGCGGAGAGGTACTTACGACTAGGCAGCCGACCCCACACCAGATGTTCCCTCATAGGCTCCAAAGTGACAGCGTGTTTGAGTTTGACCGTGCCAACCTTGTCGGGCATCTCACCACCTCTCCACTCCTCCACACTGGACAACAGCTGTAGCAAGGCTCTGTCGCTGTGTACTGGATCTGAGACTGACACCTTCTCCCAGAAATCTCCAGATGTTTTCATGACACGAATGAGGTGCTTAATACTGCCCAGAATAAGGTCATCACACTGACCATCCACGATGAAAGTCGGGGCTGAGATGCAGCATCCGAGGACTTTAATCTGGAGATCACACACTCCAATGGGGCTTGTGCATAGCCCACCACAACCTATTAGCATGACTGGCGTGGGAGATACTGAGTCAGGGGCAATGACATTGGCTCTGTCCAGTAGGGGAAGCACACGGGAACTCAAGGAACATGCCATGGAACCACTATCCAACATAGCTCTAACTGCCACAGCATCCTAAATTAGAGAATCAGTGTAAAAGAGGTTATCGCTAGCAGCCAGCCTCTGTGTGTTCTGAAATACAACCTTCGACTTATCTCCAACAGAGTCACAGAACTGAGAGTAAACAGACTCCAAGTCAACATCATCCAGCGGGGACATTTTATCTGGCCCTCCATCAGTCCCCTTGACATGCGGGCCGACTAGTTTCCCTGCTGGCCGGGGGCATTTGGCTGGGCAGCAGGTGAGGTTGAAATTGTGGCAACTGGGCAAGTAGCAGCCAGGTGGCCAGGGGCATGGCAGCGGAAGCATAGATGGTTGCTTTGACAATGGGAGATGGTGTCATGAGTAGCGTCACCACAAATCACACATGGGCCCCCAGTCCTACCACGGCCACCACTCCTGGGCCCCCCCCGTCTGAATCGCTGAGAGGACCCCTGCTCTAGCAAGCGCTCCAAGAGGCTGACCACATGTTCCAGCGACTGACCCCCAGCGGAAAATGGCATGGCCGCTGGCGTAGGCTGAGAAGCAGGTAAGTCACCCGCAGCCTGAGCATGGCTGAGTAAAACCCCTGTGGGCTGGTCAACAGGATAATCACCTGCAGCCTGAAAATGGCTGCGTAAGACCCCTGTGGGCCGGGCTGGGGACAATGCAACACAAGATGGCTGAGGGGGCCGGCGTTGCTGGAGGCGCTGCTTACGGTGGTTTTCATCCAGCCTCACCTGCACCTCGGGAGCAGTCCACTCAAGCGGCTTACAGCTGAAGATGAGAGCCAGCTCAGGGTTAGGGCAGTGGGAAATGAACATCACAGTCACTTCATGAGAGGGGTTGTCTACAACCTTGCCCTGTCTCTTTAATCCATCCTCGGCGGTGTCAATAGCCTTGTTGAGCCGGATCCAATAGTCAACTGCATTCTCATTGGGAAGGGGCTTTGTGTCATAAAAGTCTGCTAGGGGCATGAAAGAGGTCACTGTGTCACTGAAGTGTTGTTTGAGCACGTCAAAAACGGGCTGAGGACCTAAACTGAGATTAACAGTGGGGTTGCTACGCAGTCCGATCCTGACAACATCACGGGCCCTCCCCTGTAACCTGCCCAGCACATCAGCAGCTTGGTCACCTAGAGCGACACCCCTCTTACCCAGGTACAGCCTAACAGACTCCTCCCACTCATGGATAGACACCTTGTCCGTCCCCTCCCCCCTGAAGGATTGTGGCTCGCTAATGTCAGCCTTAACTACCAAGTTAAGCTTGGAAAGGTCTACCGCTGACGAGTGACCCATATTCGCACTGGTGGTCGGCCCTGACTGGCCCCCCAAAACTCTAGACTCAAGACAGGATACAATATTCTCCCCAATGCTAACCCCTATCTGCTTCACCAAGTCACTGAGCACATGTATTGGAACATTAGCGTTATGAGCATGCGGACTCAAGGGAGCACTAGAAGCACATGACTCTGTGTCAGCGTTAAAGCATGCACTGGCTGGTACATGTGCATTAGCAACATCGATGTGGGGTGTGGAAGTAATAGGCCTCCCCCCAGCAAGCCCACCCACAGATGGAATTGATGGAAACCACAACCCTCTCCCTCTGCCAATACCAGAAAAGTTAGACCCATCCATATTGATTAACTCGCAAAAGTAACAAAACAGGAAACTATATATACCTATACAGCTACGGCATACAACAAAGAATGTCACTCAACCGGGACTAAGATGAGCACAAAATGATTTAGCAAAAATAATTAACACCGGAACCTGTGTTCCTAATATCATACAAAATATCCACTTCCACTCAAAATGTTTCCCCTTTTCTTTCATCTAAATTATATATACATCCGCACTAAAACAAGACAAAAAAAACTTACAAAACTCCATGTCAAAGAAACTTTTTTTTTCTTTTTTATAAGACTGCTAGACGATGACGCTGACAGGAAGTAGTGACGTCGCCACCCACTTCACCTCGGTCCTTTTCCTCCACTGCGCGCTAGCCGGGGCACTGGAGAGCAGCAGTCGCCCGGCAGGACGAGTCGAGGAGCGGTCACGGCACCAGTTGTAACGGAGTAAAATCTGCGTTGTTTGACATCCAAATCGCATTGACCTGGCGATAATAACATGAGTTAGGACCCTCGCAGGCACACGGTAGCACAGCCAAGCAAGCACCAGGAACTACAGTAAAAGAATGAGAAACCAAATCAACCAGCAGCAACTAAACAGATTGTCAATAAACACGTTGGATTACAATAACAATCGGCAAAGTGAGGAACGGCAGCTTGGTAAGTACATTTCACAATTAAAATGAAGTTGTATACAAAAATAAGAATAAATGTCGGGGTGCTTGGAGAATATCAACCTACCACGGGACTTGTGACAGCAGACTGAGGAAGTTTGTAAGGGGCGTAGTCCTCAACTCTGCATGGGTCTGTACGGGGTTTGCTCCCCAAGCTAGAAGGAGTCTTAAAGGAGAAGCTTCTCACATAATAGTCAGCCATGGGGTCCCAGTGGATTCAGTGATATTCATAACCATAACCGTAATGACAAGTGGAAACACATTATAATCTGCTACACACATATATGCACATATATCCTGGATATATATGTGGATATATGTCGAATACTTATATGAACATATATGTTTACTACATATATGTGCATATATGCCTCTTCGTATGGGAGAGAGTGACAACTAAGGTAAACTGTATGGAGCAGCCAAGATAGTGAAAACTCAGGTAAACTGTATGGAGCAGCCAAGAGAGTGAAAACTCAGGTAAACTGTATGGAGCAGCCAAGAGAGTGAATACTAAGGTAAACTGTATGGAGCAGCCAAGAGAGTGAAAACTCAGGTACACTGGATGGAGCAGCCAAGAGAGTGAAAACTCAGGTAAACTAGGAGCAGCCAAGAGAGTGAAAACTCAGGTAAACTGTAGGAGCAGCCAAGAGAGTGACAACTCAGGTAAACTGTAGGAGCAGCCAAGAGTGAAAACTCAGGTAAACTGTAGGAGCAGCCAAGAGAGTGAAAACTCAGGTAATATGGAGCAGCCAAGAGAGTGAAAACGCAGGTAAACTGTATGGAGCAGCCAAGAGAGTGAAAAGTCAGGTAAACTGTATGGAGCAGCCACGAGAGTGAAAACTCAGGTAAACTGTATGGGGCAGCCAAGAGAGTGGAAACTCAGGTAAACTGTATGGAGCAGCCAAGAGAGTGACAACTCAGGTAAACTCTAGGAGCAGCCAAGAGAGTGAAAACTCAGGTAAACTGTATGGAGCAGCCAAGAGAGGGAAAACTCAGGTAAACTGTATGGAGCCAAGAGAGTGAAAACTCAGGTAAACTGTATGGACCAGCCAAGAGAGTGAAAACTCAGTTAAACTGTATGGAGCAGCCACGAGAGTGAAAACTCAGGTAAACTATGGAGCAGCCAAGAGAGTGAAAACTCAGGTAAACCGTATGAGGCAGACAAGAGGGTGAAAACTCAGGTAAACTGTATGGAGCAGCCAAGAGAGTGAAAACTCAGGTAAACTGTATGGAGCAGCCACGAGAGGGAAAACTCAGGTAAACTGTATGGAGCCAAGAGAGTGAAAACTCAGGTAAACTGTATGGACCAGCCAAGAGAGTGAAAACTCAGTTAAACTGTATGGAGCAGCCACGAGAGTGAAAACTCAGGTAAACTATATGGAGCAGCCAAGAGAGTGAAAACTCAGGTAAACCGTATGAGGCAGACAAGAGGGTGAAAACTCAGGTAAACTGTATGGAGCAGCCAAAAAGAGTGAAAACTCAGGTAAACTGTATGGAGCAGCTGTAGCAGATTATAATGTGTTTCCACTTGTCATTACGGTTATGGTTATAAATATCACTGAATCCACTGGGACCCCATAGCTGACTATTATGTGAGAAGCTTCTCCTTTAAGACTCCTTCTAGCTTGGGGAGCAAACCCCGTACAGACCCATGCAGACTTGAGGACTACGCCCCTTAGAAACTTCCTCAGTCTGCTGTCACAAGTCCCGTGGTAGGTTGATATTCTCCAAGCACCCCGACATTTATTCTTATTTTTGTATACAACTTCATTTTAATTGTGAAATGTACTTACCTAGCTGCCGTTCCTCACTTTGCCGATTGTTATTGTAATCCAACGTGTTTATTGACCATCTGTTTAGTTGCTGCTGGTTGATTTGGTTTCTCATTCTTTTACTGTAGTTCCTGGTGCTTGCTTGGCTGTGCTACCGTGTGCCTGCAAGGGTCCTAACTCATGTTATTATCGCCAGGTCAACGCGATTTGGATGTCAAACACAATGCAGATTTTACTCCGTTACAACTGGTGCCGTGACCGCTCCTCGACTCGTCCTGCCGGGCGACTGCTGCTCTCCAGTGCCCCGGCTAGCGCGCAGTGGAGGAAAAGGACCGAGGTGAAGTGGGTGGCGACGTCACTACTTCCTGTCAGCGTCATCGTCTAGTAGTGTTATAAAAAGAAAAAAAAAAGGAAAGAAAAAAAAATAGTTTCTTTGACATTGAGTTTTGTAAAAAAAAATTGTCTTGTTTTAGTGCGGATGTATATATAATTTAGATGAAAGAAAAGGGGAAACTTGTGTAAATTTTTTTTTAATTATCGGTGTTAATTATTTTTGCTAAATCATTTTGTGCTCATCTTAGTCCCGGTTGAGTGACATTCTTTGTTGTATGCCGTAGCTGTATAGCTATATATAGTTCCCCCCCCTGTTTTGTTACTTTTGGGAGTTAATCAATATGGATGGGTCTAACTTTTCTGGTATTGGCAGAGGGAGAGGGTTGTGGTTTCCATCAATTCCATCTGTGGGTGGGCCTATTACTTCCACACCCTACATCGATGTTGCTAATGCACATGTACCAGCCAGTGCATGCTTTAACGCTGACACAGAGTCATGTGCTTCTAGTGCTCCCTTGAGTCCGCATGATCAGAACGCTAATGTTCCAGTACATGTGCTCACTGACTTGGTGAAGCAGATAGGGGTTAGCATTGGGGAGAATATCGTATCCTGTCTTGAGGCTAGAGTTTTGGGGGGCCAGTCAGGGCCGACCACCAGTGCGAATATGGGTCACTCGTCAGCGGTAGACCTTTCCAAGCTTAACTTGGTAGTTAAGGCTGACATTAGCGACCCACAATCCTTCAGGGGGGAGGGGACGGACAAGGTGTCTATCCATGAGTGGGAGGAGTCTGTTAGGCTGTACCTGGGTTAGAGGGGTATCGCTCTAGGTACCAAGCTGCTGATGTGCTGGGCAGGTTACAGGGGAGGGCCCGTGATGTTGTCAGGATCGGACTGCGTAGCAACCCCACTGTTAATCTCAGTTTAGGTCCTCAGCCCGTTTTTGACGTGCTCAAACAACACTTCAGTGACACAGTGACCTCATTCATGCCCCTAGCAGACTTTTATGACACAAAGCCCCTTCCCAATGAGAATGCAGTTGACTATTGGATCCGGCTCAACAAGGCTATTGACACCGCCAAGGATGGATTAAAGAGACAGGGCAAGGTTCTAGACAACCCCTCTCATGAAGTGACTGTGATGTTCATTTCCCACTGCCCTAACCCTGAGCTGGCTCTCATCTTCAGCTGTAAGCCGCTTGAGGAGTGGACTGCTGCCGAGGTGCAGGTGAGGCTGGATGAGCACCACGGTAAGCAGCGCCTCCAGCAACGCCGGCCCCCTCAGCCATCTTGTGTTGCATTGTCCCCAGCCCGGCCCACAGGGGTCTTACGCAGCCATTTTCAGGCTGCAGGTGATTATCCTGTTGACCAGCCCACAGGGGTTTTACTCAGCCATGCTCAGGCTGCGGGTGACTTACCTGCTTCTCAGCCTACGCCAGCGGCCATGCCATTTTCCACTGGGGGTCAGTCGCTGGAACATGTGGTCAGCCTCTTGGAGCGCTTGCTAGAGCAGGGGTCCTCTCAGCGATTCAGACGGGGGGGCCCAGGAGTGGTGGCGGTGGTAGGACTGGGGGCCCATGTGTGATTTGTGGTGACGCTACTCATGACACCATCTCCCATTGTCAAAGCAACCATCTATGCTTCCGCTGCCATGCCCCTGGCCACCTGGCTGCTACTTTCCCAGTTGCCACAATTTCAACCTCACCTGCTGCCCAGCCAAATGCCCCCGGCCAGCAGGGAAACTAGTCGGCCCGCATGTCAAGGGGACTGATGGAGGGTCAGATAAAATGTCCCCGCTGGATGATGTTGACTTGGAGTCTGTTTACTCTCAGTTCTGTGACTCCGTTGGAGATAAGTCGAAGGTTGTATTTCAGAACACACAGAGGCTGGCTGCTAGCGATAACCTCTTTTACACTGATTCTCTAATTCAGGATGCTGTGGCAGTTAGAGCTATGTTGGATAGTGGTTCCATGGCATGTTCCTTGAGTTCCCGTGTGCTTCCCCTACTGGACAGAGCCAATGTCATTGCCCCTGACTCAGTATCTCCCACGCCAGTCGTGCTAATAGGTTGTGGTGGGCTATGCACAAGCCCCATTGGAGTGTGTGATCTCCAGATTAAAGTCCTCGGATGCTGCATCTCAGCCCCGACTTTCATCGTGGATGGTCAGTGTGATGACCTTATTCTGGGCAGTATTAAGCACCTCATTCGTGTCATGAAAATATCTGGAGATTTCTGGGAGAAGGTGTCAGTCTCAGATCCAGTACACAGCGACAGAGCCTTGCTACAGCTGTTGTCCAGTGTGGAGGAGTGGAGAGGTGGTGAGGTGCCTGACAAGGTTGGCACGGTCAAACTCAAACACGCTGTCACTTTGGAGCCTATGAGGGAACATCTGGTGTGGGGTCAGCTGCCTAGTCATAAGTACCTCTCCCCCGGCAGCACGGTCATTGTGGAGCCAAACGAGTCACGGACGGTGCCAAGAACTGTTTTGGTTGGGAGGATTGTGACACCATTGTGGGGCGATGGTTGGATTCCAGTGAAGATCGTGAATCCCTCGACCAAACCAGTGACTCTGAGACGCAACTGCAAGATTGCTGACGTGTACCCTTGTGTGGTTCTCGAAGACTTTGATACTGACTACCATTACCAGACTGATGACCAGACCGACAATGTGCAGTGTAACATGGCTAGGGCTGATTGCCGGACTGACAGCAGCAGTGAAAATAGCTTGACTGTGGACTCTGACTCTCCTCCGCACAGACCTGACTCAGTGCTCTGTGACTTGGGACTACAGGACGTTGACCCAGACCATCTGTCACCATTCTGGAAGGGGAAGCTGATAGCTCTGTTGGCCAAGTACGAGTCTGTTTTCTCACGCCATAAGCTGGACTGTGGAAAGGCTAAGGACTTTGTTCACCGTATTCAACTGAGCGACAGCAAGCCCTTCAGGCTGCCCTACCGTAGGCTTTCTCCGTCGCACTATGAGAAGTTGCGTCAGGCTCTGGATGAAATGGAGGAGCGCGACATAATCAGGAAGTCCACAAGTGATTATGCGTCGCCTCTTGTTCTGGTCTGGAAGAAGAGTGGCGAGCTGCGGCTGTGCACTGACTTTCGCTGGTTGAATGCACGCACCATCAAGGACGCACACCCGCTCCCACACCAGGCAGATACACTGGCTGCTCTTGGGGGCAATGCATTCTTTTCAACAATGGATCTCACCTCTGGCTACTACAACGTCGAGGTGCATGAGGAGGACAGGAGGTTCACTGCTTTCACCTCTCCGTTTGGGCTGTATGAGTACAACAGGCTTCCTCAGGGCCTGTGCAACAGCCCAGCGACATTCATGAGAATGATGATGGCCGTCTTCGGGGACCAGAACTTTCTGAGTGTCCTCTGTTACTTGGATGACGTGCTTGTCTTCGCTCCTAATGAACAACTTGCTTTGCAGAGGCTAGAGTTGGTGTTTGAGAGGCTTAAGGCACACAACCTGAAGCTTGCGCCTAAGAAGTGCCACTTCATGCGGCCCTCTGTAAAGTTCCTGGGGCACATTGTGAGCAAGGACGGAGTCTCCACTGACCCAGATAAAGTGAGAGCCATTGTTGAGGTCTCCGAACAGGATTTGATGGTGGATGGCACTGACATTCCCTCCCCCTCCAAGTTAAAGTCCTTCCTTGGAATGGTGGGATTCTACCAACAGTACATTGAAGGCTGTTCCCGCATTGGTAGGCCCCTGTTTGCTCTGACATCGGGCATGAGGAAGCCACAGCATGCTAAGGGCCAGAGGAGGCCAACCGTCACGAGGCAGCTGACTCCTGCCGATTGGACTCCTGAGTGTGGTGAGGCGTTCAGGCTGTTGAAGCAGGCCCTGCTGGATAATGTCACTCTCGCACATCCAGACTTCAGTAAGCCCTTCCTGCTGTCTGTCGATGCTTCCACCAATGGGCTTGGTGCTGTGTTGTCTCAGGTGGCTGATGGAGAGTGGGTGGCGCGGCCCATAGCCTTCGCCAGCAACTCCCTCAACTACGCCCAGTCCAGGTATCCAGCGCACAGATTGGAGTTCTTTGCACTCAGGTGGGCTGTATGTGAGAAATTCAGCCACTGGTTGAGAGGCCATCCATTCACAGTGTGGACTGACAATAATCCTCTGACGTACGTCCTGAGTAAGCCGAAGCTTGATGCATGCGAGCAGAGGTGGGTCGCGAAGCTTGCTCCCTACAACTTCGACATCAAATATATACCAGCCCGAAGAATGTGGTGGCTGATCCCCTCAGTCGTGAGCCATTTGTGCAGCCTAGTGTGTTCCACCGTCTCACAAGGGTTCCTTATGGTGCACTTCTGGAGGAGGCGAGGGCTTTGAACCCTGACTGTGTGCAGGGTGTTTTCCGTTGGTCGTGTCACCCGTTTGACACAGAGGCCGTGGATCAGGCTGCCAGGAATGTCAGTATGTCACCGGGCTCCTGTATCTCTCAACAGGATGTGTCTGCCATTCTACAGTGGTCTACATCCCAGGAGCATGTGCCACCCCATGCCTTTCTCCTCCCGCAGCTTGTTCAGTCCATACAGCCATCTCAACTGTCTGAGGTCCGTGCTCTGCCCCGAGATGAGCTGACGGCTATGCAACGTGCTGACTCCTGCCTGAGCCGGGTCCTCTTCTTTGTGGAGCGTGGGAGGCGTCCTTCAAGGAGGGAGCGTGTACATGAGCCAGCTGAAGTTCTCCGCCTCCTTAGACACTGGGAGAAGCTGACCATTTGGCTGGGTGTACTGTATCGCATCTCAAAGAACGTTGTCACCAAGAAGAAGTCTTTTCAGTATCTTGTTCCCTCCACCCTCAGAGAGAAGGTGCTGCAGGGGGTGCATGATGAGGCTGGCCATCAGGGTCAGCAGCGAAACCTCTATCTAGCGAGACAGCGCTTCTACTGGCCTGGATTGGAGAGGGATGTGAGGGAGTATGTGCACTGCTGTCGCCGCTGTGTCTTCAGTACGTCTCCGGAGCCTGAAGCTCGGGCACCACTGGAGCGCATCACCACCTCAAGGCCTCTTGAGCTAGTCTGTATAGACTTTTGGTCAGCTGATGACTCCTCCAATAAGTCCTTGGATGTGCTGGTGGTGTCTGACCATTTCACTAATCTGGCTCAGGCCTACTTGTGTCCCAACCAGTCGGCTAAGGCGGTGGCACAGCAGCTCTGGAACAACTTCTTTTGCATCTACGGATTCCCTGAACGTGTGCATTCTGACCAAGGTGCTAACTTTGAGAGCTGTTTGATTGCAGAGATGCTGAAAGTCGCTGGTGTCCAGAAGTCTCACACCTCCCCTTACCACCCTATGGGCAATGGGAATGTGGAACGATTCAACCGCACACTCGGGAATATGGTCAGGGCCTTGCCTCCTAAGGCCAAGCACAGATGGCCCCAAATGCTGAAGTCTCTGACTTTCTGCTACAATGCCACAGTGCATGAGACAACTGGCTACGCTCCCTTCCAACTCATGTTCGGCCGGACCCCCAGACTACCTGTTGACATAATGTTTGAGTCTGTCCTCTGTGATGACCAAGTGGTTGACTATGACGAGTATGTGCAATCCCTTCGGCGTGACCTGGCTGAGGCTATGAGGGTTGCCCAGGCATCTACCGGCAAGCAGCAGCAAAGGCAAGCTGATCTCTACAACAGGAAGCTGAAGGGGGGTCCTGTGGAGGTTGGTGATAGGGTTTTGCTCGCCAATAAAGGTGAGCGGGGCAAGAAGAAGCTGGCTGATCGCTGGGAGAGCTGTCTCTACGTGGTCACAGAGAAACATGGGGGGACGCACGCGTTCAAGATCAAGAATTGTGCCACAGGCCAGGAGAAAGTGGTTCACAGGAATCTCATTATGCCAGTGAACTTCCTTCATCCAAGAGGAGACGTCAGACGACGGCTCCTTTGCGAGTGAGCTGGCAACTGGGACTGCAGACTCGGTTGACGACCCGGAGGATGCTGTATCCTTGACGATGCATGAGAGTGTGCCTGAGGACAGGACGGTGGCATGGGTCTCTGAGCTCCCTGGCCCAGATGAGAATCATTCAGAAGCTTCAGAAGATGACCATCAAGCTGAGGGGATGATGGGGACTGTGCAGGAGCCTGACATGACTGCTCTCCCTGACACCGATGTTGACAATGACCGTCCCATTGATGGGACTGACTCTCACTCTCTGACTTCTGAACTTCCCACGCATGCACAGCGTTCTGTTACAGCTTCTGTTGCCTGTAGCGGTGACGGGGCTTTATCTGTCAGAACCAAATGTGGGAGGGTGGTGAGACCTCTGGTTAGGTTGATACAGAACATGCATCAGGAAGTTCTCACAGGATGATAGTGCCTCATCACGTTGGGTCTTGTGCACTTAAATATTTGCACATATTTTTTTCTTTAATTTTTGGTTTTGTGATGGGTGCTATCTGTCATCTTTGAATGAGTCAGAACCGATTGTGGGAGGGTGGTGAGACCTCTGGTTAGGTTGATGCAGAACATGCATCAGAAAGTTATCACAGGATGGTAGTGCCTTATCACGTTGGGTCTTGTACACTTAGACTTTTGCACTTTTTTTTTTCTTTCTTTAATTTTTGATTTTGTGATGCGTGCTATCTGTCATCTTTGAATGAGTTCAAGTGGTTGTCTAATCATACTGTGTGAACGATGAGACTACTGAGTGACTGAACATGTAGACTGGCATGTTCTCCTATGGGTGTTTGGGGGTTTTGCATTGTTCTCTCTACATACATATGTATGTATATTATTTTGTGTGTGTATGGTTTGTTTATGGGTACCTGGTATGTGTTAAATGTATGGTACTTCTCGCAGTGGCGCCTTTATTTTGGTAATGGACAAGTGGAAGTCAGTAGAGGAAAATGTAGCAGATTATAATGTGTTTCCACTTGTCATTACGGTTATGGTTATGTATATCACTGAATCCACTGGGACCCCATGGCTGACTATTATGTGAGAAGCTTCTCCTTTAAGACTCCTTCTAGCTTGGGGAGCAAACCCCGTACAGACCCATGCAGACTTGAGGCGTACGCCCCTTAGAAACTTCCTCAGTCTGCTGTCACAAGTCCCGTGGTAGGTTGATATTCTCCAAGCACCCCGACATTTATTCTTATTTTTGTATACAACTTCATTTTAATTGTGAAATGTACTTACCAAGCTGCCGTTCCTCACTTTGCCGATTGTTATTGTAATCCAACGTGTTTATTGACAATCTGTTTAGTTGCTGCTGGTTGATTTGGTTTCTCATTCTTTTACTGTAGTTCCTGGTGCTTGCTTGGCTGTGCTACCGTGTGCCTGCGAGGGTCCTAACTCATGTTATTATCGCCAGGTACATGTGGTTCCCATGAATGTGAATTCATTTGTTTCCATTTATTTGACAAATAAATGCTCAGTCTGCTGTCACAAGTCCCGTGTTCCTGGTGCTTGCTTGGCTGTGCTACCGTGTGCCTGCGAGGGTCCTAACTCATGTTATCGCCAGATCAATGCGATTTGGATGTCAAACACAACGCAGATTTTACTCCGTTACATGTGCATATGTATCACAATATATGAACATGCATGGAATTGGAACGTTTCATATATGGTCCATATATGTTTGTCCTATATAATTATATATGTGCATACATGTATAGATTGTATATGGACACATATGGCAATTAATTATATGTACATTTGTATGCATTGACACTATACGGGCATATATGGTTAATACATATAAAACTTTATATGAATAATAACTATACATACATATATGTTTTATTTTATATGAACATATATGACTATTACCTGTGTATAACTATGTATTTATCTGTATTCGACATATATCCACCTATATATCCAGGATATATGTGCATATATGTGCATATATATCACAATATATGAACATGTATGGAGTGAAAACTCAGGTAAACTGTATGGAGCAGCCAAGAGAGTGAAAACTCAGGTAAACTGTATGGAGCAGCCAAGAGAGTGAAAACTCAGGTAAACTGTATGGCGCAGCCAAGAGAGTGAAAACTCAGGTAAACTGTATGGAGCAGCCAAGAGAGTGAAAACTCAGGTAAACTGTATGGAGCAGCCAAGAGAGTGAAAACTCAGGTAAACTGTATGGAGCAGCCAAGAGAGTTAAAAATCAGGTAAACTGTAAACTGTATGGAGCAGCCAAGAGAGCGAAAACTCAGGTAAACTGTAGGAGCAGCCAAGAGAGTGAAAACTCAGGTAATATGGAGCAGCCAAGAGAGTGAAAACTCAGGTAAACTGTATGGAGCAGCCACGAGAGTGAAAACCCAGGTAAACTGTATGGAGCAGCCACGGGAGTGAAAACTCAGGTAAACTGTATGCAGCAGCCAAGAGAGTGACAACTCAGGTAAACTCTATGGAGCAGCCACGAGAGTGAAAACTCAGGTACACTATATGGAGCAGCCAAGAGAGTGAAATCTCAGGTAAACTGTATGGAGCAGCCAAGCGAGTGAAAACTCAGGTAAACTGTAGGAGCAGCCAAGAGAGTGAAAACTTAGGTACACTATAGGAGCAGCCAAGAGAGTGAAATCTCAGGTAAACTGTATGGAACAGCCAAGCGAGTGAAAACTCAGGTAAACTGTAGGAGGAGCCAAGAGAGTGAAAACTCAGGTAAACTGTATGGAGCAGCCAAGAGAGTGAAAACTCAGGTAAACTGTATGGAGCAGCCAAGAGAGTGAAAACTTAGGTACACTATAGGAGCAGCCAAGAGAATGAAATCTCAGGTACACTGGATGGAGCAGCCAAGAGAGTGAAAACTCAGGTAAACTGTAGGAGCAGCCAAGAGAGGGAAAACTCAGGTAAACTGTAGGAGCAGCCAAGAGAGTGAAAACTCAGGTAAAGTGTATGGAGCAGCCAAAAAGAGTGAAAACTCAGGTAAACTGTATGGAGCAGCCAAGAGAGTGAAAACTCAGGTACACTGGATGGAGCAGCCAAGAGAGTGAAAACTCAGGTAAACTGTAGGAGCAGCCAAGAGAGGGAAAACTCAGGTAAACTGTAGGAACAGCCAAGAGAGTGAAAACTCAGGTAAACTGTATGGAGCAGCCAAGAGAGTGAAAACTCAGGTAAACTGTATGGAGCAGCCAATAGAGCGAAAACTCAGGTAAACTGTATGGAGCAGCCAAGAGACTGAAAACTCAGGTAAACTGTATGGAGCAGCCACGAGAGTGAAAACTCAGGTAAACTCTATGGAGCAGCCACGAGAGTGAAAACTCAGGTAAATTGTATCGAGCAGCCAAGAGAGTGGCAACTCAGGTAAACTGTATGGAGCAGCCAAGAGAGTGAAAACTCAGGTAAACTGTATGGAGCAGCCACGAGAGTGAAAACTCAGGTAAACTGTATGGAGCAGCCAAGAGAGTGAAAACTCAGGTAAACTGTATGGAGCAGCCAAGAGAGTGAAAACTCAGGTAAACTGTATGGAGCAGCCAAGAGAGTGAAAACTGAGGTAAACTGTATGGAGCAGCCAAGAGAGTGAAAACTTAGGTACACTATAGGAGCAGCCAAGAGAGTGAAATCTCAGGTAAACTGTATGGAGCAGCCAAGCGAGTGAAAACTCAGGTAAACTGTATGGAGCAGCCAAATGAGTGAAAACTCAGGTAAAGTGTATGGAGCAGCCAAAAAGAGTGAAAACTCAGGTAAACTGTATGGAGCAGCCAAGAGAGTGAAAACTCCGGTACACTGGATGGAGCAGCCAAGAGAGTGAAAACGCAGGTAAACTGTAGGAGGAGCCAAGCGAGGGAAAACTCAGGTAAACTGTAGGAGCAGCCAAGAGAGTGAAAACTCAGGTAAACTGTATGGAGCAGCCAAGAGAGTGAAAACTCAGGTAAACTGTATGGAGCAGCCAAGAGAGCGAAAACTCAGGTAAACTGTAGGAGCAGCCAAGAGACTGAAAACTCAGGTAAACTGTATGGAGCAGCCACGAGAGTGAAAACTCAGGTAAACTCTATGGAGCAGCCACGAGAGTGAAAACTCAGGTAAACTGTATGGAGCAGCCACGAGAGTGACAACTCAGGTAAACTGTATGGAGCAGCCAAGAGAGTGAAAACTCAGGTAAACTGTATGGAGCAGCCAAGAGAGCGAAAACTCAGGTAAACTGTATGGAGCAGCCAAGAGACTGAAAACTCAGGTAAACTGTATGGAGCAGCCACGAGAGTGAAAACTCAGGTAAACTCTATGGAGCAGCCACGAGAGTGAAAACTCAGGTAAACTGTATGGAGCAGCCAAGAGAGTGGCAACTCAGGTAAACTGCATGGAGCAGCCAAGAGAGTGAAAACTCAGGTAAACTGTATGGAGCAGCCACGAGAATGAAAACTCAGGTAAACTGTATGGAGCAGCCAAGAGAGTGAAAACTCAGGTAAACTGTATGGAGCAGACAAGAGAGTGAAAACTCAGGTAAACTGTATCATACAGTAAGCAATAATATAAGCATATTAATATTAATAATTAATATAAGCTCATATAAGCAATTAACATATAGGAGTATTCTCATACATGTGATCATATATGTTCATACAAGTAATGGACATACAGGGTTATTCTCGCATATGTTTAGATATATGTACATATAAGCAATTAACATAAGAATATTTCTACATATTTCCGCATATATGCAAATACAAGCAACACACATCTGTTATTCTCTTGCATATCAAAATATGTGTGCATATAAGCATTAAACATATGATTATTATTACGTATGTCAACATATTTATTTATTTATTTATTTCGGTCATGGGCAATTAAAACATTTCATAAAATAAAACAAAAAAAGTACAAGCAAAGCAGCACAAGGCTGTTAGACCGAAAAGGTGTAGGCTGAAGCGATAGCTTATAGCGCCTACCCTTCTTACTTAAACAAGCTATACAAACAGAAAAATGATTATCGAATAATCAGTTATAAACAAAACAGAGACAACAATTCTCAAATTCAAATAATTACAAAATTGATAATTACACTGCATTACCCGCATATACATATATACCCACATACACATATATACATATATATATATATATATATATATATATATATATATATATACATATATATACATAGGCTATCTCAATAATTATTATCATTATAATCATTATTATAATCACAATAATCACTTTAATAATTATATTTCATTACAATATACAATACAATACAATATATACAATATACAACTGTCCAGAAGTTAATATACACCATACACATATATGCTCATATAATCAATTAACATATGCAGATGTTCGCATACATGTAATCATATATGTTTGTATAAGCATTGAACATATAGGGTTAAACTTACATATGTCTACATATATGTGCATATCAGCAATTCACATATAAGAAAGTACTTACATATGTAACTATGTATGCTCATATAAGCAATTAACATATATGAGTATTCTCATACATGTGATCATATATGTTCATACAAGTAATGGACATACAGGGTTTTTCTCGCATATGTTTAGATATATGTACATATAAGCAATTAACATAAGAATATTTCTACATATTTCCGCATATATGCAAATACAAGCAACACACATCTGTTATTCTCTTGCATATCAAAATATGTGTGCATATAAGCATTAAACATATGATTATTATTACGTATGTCAACATATATGCTCATATAATCAATTAACATATGCGGATGTTCGCATACATGTAATCATATATGTTTGTGTAAGCATTGAACATATAGGGTTAAACTTACATATGTCTACATATATGTGCATATCAGCAATTCACATATAAGAATTGACTTACATATGTAACTATGTATGCTCATATAAGCAATTAACATATATGAGTATTCTCATACATGTGATCATATGTTCATACAAGTAATGGACATACAGGGTTATTCTCGCATATGTTTAGATATATGTACATATAAGCAATTAACATATAAGAATATTTCTACATATTTGCGCATATATGCAAATACAAGCAACACACATATATGTTATTCTCTTGCATATCAAAATATGTGTGCATATAAGCATTAAACATATATGATCATTATTACGTATGTCAACATATATGCTCATAATCAATTAACATATGCGGATGTTCACATACATGTAATCATATATGTTTGTGTAAGCATTGAACATATATGGTTAAACTTACATATGTCTACACATATGTGCATATCAGCAATTACATATAAGAATTTACTTACATATGTAGGCATGTATGCTCATATAAGCAATTAACATATAGGAGTATTCTCATACATGTGATCATATATGTTCATACAAGTAATGGACATACAGGGTTATTCTCGCATATGTTTAGATATATGTACATATAAGCAATTAACATAATAATATTTCTACATATTTCCGCATATATGCAAATACAAGCAACACACATCTGTTATTCTCTTGCATATCAAAATATGTGTGCATATAAGCATTAAACATATGATTATTATTACGTATGTCAACATATTTATTTATTTATTTCGGTCATGGGCAATTAAAACATTTCATAAAATAAAACAAAAAAAGTACAAGCAAAGCAGCACAAGGCTGTTAGACCGAAAAGGTGTAGGCTGAAGCGATAGCTTATAGCGCCTACCCTTCTTACTTAAACAAGCTATACAAACAGAAAAATGATTATCGAATAATCAGTTATAAACAAAACAGAGACAACAATTCTCAAATTCAAATAATTACAAAATTGATAATTACACTGCATATACATTGCATTACCCGCATATACATATATACCCACATACACATATATACATATATATATATATATATATACATACATATATATACATAGGCTATCTCAATAATTATTATCATTATAATCATTATTATAATCACAATAATCACTTTAATAATTATATTTCATTACAATATACAATACAATACAATATATACAATATACAACTGTCCAGAAGTTAATATACACCATACACATATATGCTCATATAATCAATTAACATATGCGGATGTTCGCATACATGTAATCATATATGTTTGTGTAAGCATTGAACATATAGGGTTAAACTTACATATGTCTACATATATGTGCATATCAGCAATTAACATAAGAATTTACTTACATATGTAAGCATGTTTGCTCATATAAGCAATTAACATATAGGAGTATTCTCATACATGTGATCATATATGTTCATACAAGTAATGGACATACAGGGTTTTTCTCGCATATGTTTAGATATATGTACATATAAGCAATTAACATAATAATATTTCTACATATTTCCGCATATATGCAAATACAAGCAACACACATCTGTTATTCTCTTGCATATCAAAATATGTGTGCATATAAGCATTAAACATATGATTATTATTACGTATGTCAACATATATGCTCATATAATCAATTAACATATGCGGATGTTCGCATACATGTAATCATATATGTTTGTGTAAGCATTGAACATATAGGGTTAAACTTACATATGTCTACATATATGTGCATATCAGCAATTCACATATAAGAAATTACTTACATATGTAACTATGTATGCTCATATAAGCAATTAACATATATGAGTATTCTCATACATGTGATCATATATGTTCATACAAGTAATGGACATACAGGGTTATTCTCGCATATGTTTAGATATATGTACATATAAGCAATTAACATATAAGAATATTCCTACATATTTGCGCATATATGCAAATACAAGCAACACACATATCTGTTATTCTCTTGCATATCAAAATATGTGTGCATATAAGCATTAAACATATATGATCATTATTACGTATGTCAACATATATGCTCATATAATCAATTAACATATGCGGATGTTCGCATACATGTAATCATATATGTTTGTGTAAGCATTGAACATATAGGGTTATACTACATATATGTTTACTACATATATGTGCATATATGCCTCTTCCGTATGGGAGAGAGTGACAACTAAGGTAAACTGTATGGAGCAGCCAAGATAGTGAAAACTCAGGTAAACTGTATGGAGCAGCCAAGAGAGTGAAAACTCAGGTAAACTGTATGGAGCAGCCAAGAGAGTTAAAACTCAGGTAAAGTGTATGGAGCAGCCAAAAAGAGTGAAAACTCAGGTAAACTGTATGGAGCAGCCAAGAGAGTGAAAACTCAGGTACACTGGATGGAGCAGCCAAGGGAGTGAAAACTCAGGTAAACTGTAGGAGCAGCCAAGAGTGAAAACTCAGGTAAACTGTAGGAGCAGCCAAGAGAGTGAAAACTCAGGTAATATGGAGCAGCCAAGAGAGTGAAAACTCAGGTAAACTGTATGGAGCAGCCACGGGAGTAAAAACTCAGGTAAACTGTATGCAGCAGCCAAGAGAGTGACAACTCAGGTAAACTGTATGGAGCAGCCACGAGAGTGAAAACTCAGGTAAACTGTATGGAGCAGCCAAGAGAGTGAAAACCTATAGGAGCAGCCAAGAGAGTGAAATCTCAGGTAAACTGTATGGAGCAGCCAAGCGAGTGAAAACTCAGGTAAACTGTAGGAGCAGCCAAGAGAGTGAAAACTTCGGTACACCATAGGAGCAGCCAAGAGAGTGAAAACTCAGGTAAACTGTAGGAGCAGCCAAGAGTGAAAACTCAGGTAAACTGTAGGAGCAGCCAAGAGAGTGAAAACTCAGGTAATATGGAGCAGCCAAGAGAGTGAAAACTCAGGTAAACTGTATGGAGCAGCCACGAGAGTGAAAACTCAGGTAAACTGTATGGAGCAGCCACGGGAGTGAAAACTCAGGTAAACTGTATGCAGCAGCCAAGAGAGTGACAACTCAGGTAAACTGTATGGAGCAGCCACGAGAGTGAAAACTCAGGTAAACTGTATGGAGCAGCCAAGAGAGTGAAAACCTATAGGAGCAGCCAAGAGAGTGAAATCTCAGGTAAACTGTATGGAGCAGCCAAGCGAGTGAAAACTCAGGTAAACTGTAGGAGCAGCCAAGAGAGTGAAAACTTCGGTACACCATAGGAGCAGCCAAGAGAGTGAAATCTCAGGTAAACTGTATGGAGCAGCCAAGCGAGTGAAAACTCAGGTAAACTGTAGGAGGAGCCAAGAGAGTGAAAACTCAGGTAAACTGTATGGAGCAGCCAAGAGAGTGAAAACTTAGGTACACTATAGGAGCAGCCAAGAGAGTGAAATCTCAGGTAAACTGTATGGAGCAGCCAAGCGAGTGAAAACTCAGGTAAACTGTATGGAGCAGCCAAGAGAGTGAAAACTCAGGTAAAGTGTATGGAGCAGCCAAAAAGAGTGAAAACTCAGGTAAACTGTATGGAGCAGCCAAGAGAGTGAAAACCCAGGTACACTGGATGGAGCAGCCAAGAGAGTGAAAACTCAGGTAAACTGTAGGAGCAGCCAAGAGAGGGAAAACTCAGGTAAACTGTAGGAGCAGCCAAGAGAGTAAAAACTCAGGTAAACTGTATGGAGCAGCCAAGAGAGTGAAAACTCAGGTAAACTGTATGGAGCAGCCAATAGAGCAAAAACTCAGGTAAACTGTATGGAGCAGCCAAGAGACTGAAAACTCAGGTAAATGGAGCAGCCACGAGAGTGAAAACTCAGGTAAACTCTATGGAGCAGCCAAGAGAGTGAAAACTCAGGTAAACTGTATGGAGCAGCCACGAGAGCGAAAACTCAGGTAAACTGTATGGAGCAGCCAAGAGAGTGAAAACTCAGGTAAACTGTTTGGAGCAGCCAAGAGAGTGAAAACTCAGGTAAACTGTATGGAGCAGCCAAGAGAGTGAAAACTCAGGTAAACTGTATGGAGCAGCCAAGAGAGTGAAAACTTAGGTACACTATAGGAGCAGCCAAGAGAGTGAAATCTCAGGTAAACTGTATGGAGCAGCCAAGCGAGTGAAAACTCAGGTAAACTGTATGGAGCAGCCAAGAGAGTGAAAACTCAGGTAAAGTGTATGGAGCAGCCAAAAAGAGTGAAAACTCAGGTAAACTGTATGGAGCAGCCAAGAGAGTGAAAACCCGGTTACACTGGATGGAGCAGACAAGAGAGTGAAAACTCAGGTAAACTGTAGGAGCAGCCAAGAGAGGGAAAACTCAGGTAAACTGTATGGAGCAGCCAAGAGAGTGAAAACTCAGGTAAACTGTATGGAGCAGCCAAGAGAGTGAAAACTCAGGTAAACTGTATGGAGCAGCCAAGAGAGCGAAAACTCAGGTAAACTGTAGGAGCAGCCAAGAGACTGAAAACTCAGGTAAACTGTATGGAGCAGCCACGAGAGTGAAAACTCAGGTAAACTCTATGGAGCAGCCACGAGAGTGAAAACTCAGGTAAACTGTATGGAGAGAGAGTGACAACTCAGGTAAACTGTATGGAGCAGCCAAGAGAGTGAAAACTCAGGTAAACTGTATGGAGCAGCCAAGAGAGCGAAAACTCAGGTAAACTGTATGGAGCAGCCAAGAGACTGAAAACTCAGGTAAACTGTATGGAGCAGCCACGAGAGTGAAAACTCAGGTAAACTCTATGGAGCAGCCACGAGAGTGAAAACTCAGGTAAACTGTATGGAGCAGCCAAGAGAGTGGCAACTCAGGTAAACTGTATGGAGCAGCCAAGAGAGTGAAAACTCAGGTAAACTGTATGGAGCAGCCACGAGAGTGAAAACTCAGGTAAACTGTATGGAGCAGCCAAGAGAGTGAAAACTCAGGTAAACTGTATCATACAGTAAGCAATAATATAAGCATATTAATATTAATAATTAATATAAGCTCATATAAGCAATTAACATATAGGAGTATTCTCATACATGTGATCATATATGTTCATACAAGTAATGGACATACAGGGTTATTCTCGCATATGTTTAGATATATGTACATATAAGCAATTAACATAAGAATATTTCTACATATTTCCGCATATATGCAAATACAAGCAACACACATCTGTTATTCTCTTGCATATCAAAATATGTGTGCATATAAGCATTAAACATATGATTATTATTACGTATGTCAACATATTTATTTATTTATTTCGGTCATGGGCAATTAAAACATTTCATAAAATAAAACAAAAAAAGTACAAGCAAAGCAGCACAAGGCTGTTAGACCGAAAAGGTGTAGGCTGAAGCGATAGCTTATAGCGCCTACCCTTCTTACTTAAACAAGCTATACAAACAGAAAAATGATTATCGAATAATCAGTTATAAACAAAACAGAGACAACAATTCTCAAATTCAAATAATTACAAAATTGATAATTACACTGCATTACCCGCATATACATATATACCCACATACACATATATACATATATATATATATATATATATATATATATATATATATATATATACATATATATACATAGGCTATCTCAATAATTATTATCATTATAATCATTATTATAATCACAATAATCACTTTAATAATTATATTTCATTACAATATACAATACAATACAATATATACAATATACAACTGTCCAGAAGTTAATATACACCATACACATATATGCTCATATAATCAATTAACATATGCGGATGTTCGCATACATGTAATCATATATGTTTGTGTAAGCATTGAACATATAGGGTTAAACTTACATATGTCTACATATATGTGCATATCAGCAATTCACATATAAGAAAGTACTTACATATGTAACTATGTATGCTCATATAAGCAATTAACATATATGAGTATTCTCATACATGTGATCATATATGTTCATACAAGTAATGGACATACAGGGTTATTCTCGCATATGTTTAGATATATGTACATATAAGCAATTAACATATAAGAATATTTCTACATATTTCCGCATATATGCAAATACAAGCAACACACATATCTGTTATTCTCTTGCATATCAAAATATGTGTGCATATAAGCATTAAACATATGATTATTATTACGTATGTCAACATATATGCTCATATAATCAATTAACATATGCGGATGTTCGCATACATGTAATCATATATGTTTGTGTAAGCATTGAACATATAGGGTTAAACTTACATATGTCTACATATATGTGCATATCAGCAATTCACATATAAGAAAGTACTTACATATGTAACTATGTATGCTCATATAAGCAATTAACATATATGAGTATTCTCATACATGTGATCATATATGTTCATACAAGTAATGGACATACAGGGTTATTCTCACATATTTTTAGATATATGTACATATAAGCAATTAACATAAGAATATTTCTACATCTTTCCGCATATATGCAAATACAAGCAACACACATCTGTTATTCTCTTGCATATCAAAATATGTGTGCATATAAGCATTAAACATATGATTATTATTACGTATGTCAACATATATGCTCATATAATCAATTAACATATGCGGATGTTCGCATACATGTAATCATATATGTTTGTGTAAGCATTGAACATATAGGGTTAAACTTACATATGTCTACATATATGTGCATATCAGCAATTCACATATAAGAAATTACTTACATATGTAACTATGTATGCTCATATAAGCAATTAACATATATCAGTATTCTCATACATGTGATCATATATGTTCATACAAGTAATGGACATACCGGGTTATTCTCGCATATGTTTAGATATATGTACATATAAGCAATTAACATATAAGAATATTTCTACATATTTGCGCATATATGCAAATACAAGCAACACACATATCTGTTATTCTCTTGCATATCAAAATATGTGTGCATATAAGCATTAAACATATATGATCATTATTACGTATGTCAACATATATGCTCATATAATCAATTAACATATGCGGATGTTCGCATACATGTAATCATATATGTTTGTGTAAGCATTGAACATATAGGGTTAAACTTACATATGTCTACATATATGTGCATATCAGCAATTAACATAAGAATTTACTTACATATGTAAGCATGTTTGCTCATATACGCAATTAACATATAGGAGTATTCTCATACATGTGATCATATATGTTCATACAAGTAATGGACATACAGGGTTATTCTCGCATATGTTTAGATATATGTACATATAAGCAATTAACATAATAATATTTCTACATATTTCCGCATATATGCAAATACAAGCAACACACATATTTGTTATTCTCTTGCATATCAAAATATGTGTGGATAAGCATTAAACATATATGATTATTATTACGTATGTCAACATATATGCTCATAATCAATTAACATATGCGGATGTTCACATACATGTAATCATATATGTTTGTGTAAGCATTGAACATATATGGTTAAACTTACATATGTCTACACATGTGCATATCAGCAATTACATATAAGAATTTACTTACATATGTAGGCATGTATGCTCATATAAGCAATTAACATATAGGAGTATTCTCATACATGTGATCATATATGTTCATACAAGTAATGGACATACAGGGTTATTCTCGCATATGTTTAGATATATGTACATATAAGCAATTAACATAATAATATTTCTACATATTTCCGCATATATGCAAATACAAGCAACACACATATCTGTTATTCTCTTGCATATCAAAATATGTGTGCATATAAGCATTAAACATATGATTATTATTACGTATGTCAACATATTTATTTATTTATTTCGGTCATGGGCAATTAAAACATTTCATAAAATAAAACAAAAAAAGTACAAGCAAAGCAGCACAAGGCTGTTAGACCGAAAAGGTGTAGGCTGAAGCGATAGCTTATAGCGCCTACCCTTCTTACTTAAACAAGCTATACAAACAGAAAAATGATTATCGAATAATCAGTTATAAACAAAACAGAGACAACAATTCTCAAATTCAAATAATTACAAAATTGATAATTACACTGCATATACATTGCATTACCCGCATATACATATATACCCACATACACATATATACATATATATATATATATATATACATACATATATATACATAGGCTATCTCAATAATTATTATCATTATAATCATTATTATAATCACAATAATCACTTTAATAATTATATTTCATTACAATATACAATACAATACAATATATACAATATACACCATACACATATATGCTCATATAATCAATTAACATATGCGGATGTTCGCATACATGTAATCATATATGTTTGTGTAAGCATTGAACATATAGGGTTAAACTTACATATGTCTACATATATGTGCATATCAGCAATTCACATATAAGAAAGTACTTACATATGTAACTATGTATGCTCATATAAGCAATTAACATATATGAGTATTCTCATACATGTGATCATATATGTTCATACAAGTAATGGACATACAGGGTTATTCTCGCATATTTTTAGATATATGTACATATAAGCAATTAACATAAGAATATTTCTACATATTTCCGCATATATGCAAATACAAGCAACACACATCTGTTATTCTCTTGCATATCAAAATATGTGTGCATATAAGCATTAAACATATATGATCATTATTACGTATGTCAACATATATGCTCATATAATCAATTAACATATGCGGATGTTCGCATACATGTAATCATATATGTTTGTGTAAGCATTGAACATATAGGGTTAAACTTACATATGTCTACATATATGTGCATATCAGCAATTAACATAAGAATTTACTTACATATGTAAGCATGTTTGCTCATATACGCAATTAACATATAGGAGTATTCTCATACATGTGATCATATATGTTCATACAAGTAATGGACATACAGGGTTATTCTCGCATATGTTTAGATATATGTACATATAAGCAATTAACATAATAATATTTCTACATATTTCCGCATATATGCAAATACAAGCAACACACATATCTGTTATTCTCTTGCATATCAAAATATGTGTGCATATAAGCATTAAACATATATGATTATTATTACGTATGTCAACATATATGCTCATAATCAATTAACATATGCGGATGTTCGCATACATGTAATCATATATGTTTGTGTAGGCATTGAACATATATGGTTAAACTTACATATGTCTACACATATGTGCATATCAGCAATTACATATAAGAATTTACTTACATATGTAGGCATGTATGCTCATATAAGCAATTAACACATTCACTGCCAACAGTTTTTTCCAATCGGTAGGTAGCTTCTGCCAAGGTTTTTTTTGAGGATTCTGGCTCATCTTTCAAGAGCCTAGTCCTAGCCTTTCTGCTACGACTTTGTGAACACAAAATATCTCAAAAGAACTAATAGAATGTGTGCTTTCTCTGTCTAAACGAGTTCGTTTTTATCATGTTTTGTTATGTAGGCATTAGCAGTTGAATACAGCATGGTTTCAGAGATTTTCAGAGAGTTTTGAGATAATTGGATTTTTAGAACCACCTCACGTGCCTGTGATTATGGGCGCCCTTGGGCAAGTGTGTATACTGTATTGTGTGTGTGTCCACGTCCCACCGTCAATTTTTTTTTTTTTTTTTTTGACGAGTTGACTCGTCCACGGCAGTCAACCGTTGGTTTCTGCTTGACGAGTCAACTCGTCGACGGCAGTGAACGTGTTAACATACATGAGTATTCTCATACATGTGATCATATATGTCCATGCAAGTAATGGACATACAGGGTTATTCTTGCATATGTTTATATATATGTACATCTAAGCAATTAACATATAAAAATATTTCTACATATTTCCGCATATATGCAAATACAAGCAACACACATATATGTTCTCTTGCATATCAAAATATGTGTGCCTATAAGCATTAAACATATATGATCATTATTACTTATGTCAACATATATGCTCATATAATCAATTAACATATGCGGATGTTCGCATACATGTAATCATATATGTTTGTGTAAGCATTGAACATATAGGGTTGTACTACATATATGTTTACTACATATATGTGCATATATGCCTCTTCCGTATGGGAGAGAGTGACCATAAGGTTCACTGGTAAGGTAAACTGTATGGAGCAGCCAAGATAGTGAAAACTCAGGTAAACTGTATGGAGCAGCCAAGAGAGTGAAAACTCAGGTAAACTGTATGGAGCAGCCAAGAGAGTGAAAACTCAGGTAAAGTGTATGGAGCAGCCAAAAAGAGTGAAAACTCAGGTAAACTGTATGGAGCAGCCAAGAGAGTGAAAACTCAGGTACACTGGATGGAGCAGCCAAGGGAGTGAAAACTCAGGTAAACTGTAGGAGCAGCCAAGAGAGTGAAAACTCAGGTAAACTGTAGGAGCAGCCAAGAGAGTGAAAACTCAGGTAATATGGAGCAGCCAAGAGAGTGAAAACTCAGGTAAACTGTATGGAGCAGCCACGAGAGTGAAAACTCAGGTAAACTGTATGGAGCAGCCACGGGAGTGAAAACTCAGGTAAACTGTATGCAGCAGCCAAGAGAGTGACAACTCAGGTAAACTGTATGGAGCAGCCACGAGAGTGAAAACTCAGGTAAACTGTATGGAGCAGCCAAGAGAGTGAAAACCTATAGGAGCAGCCAAGAGAGTGAAATCTCAGGTAAACTGTATGGAGCAGCCAAGCGAGTGAAAACTCAGGTAAACTGTAGGAGCAGCCAAGAGAGTGAAAACTTCGGTACACCATAGGAGCAGCCAAGAGAGTGAAAACTCAGGTAAACTGTAGGAGCAGCCAAGAGTGAAAACTCAGGTAAACTGTAGGAGCAGCCAAGAGAGTGAAAACTCAGGTAATATGGAGCAGCCAAGAGAGTGAAAACTCAGGTAAACTGTATGGAGCAGCCACGAGAGTGAAAACTCAGGTAAACTGTATGGAGCAGCCACGGGAGTGAAAACTCAGGTAAACTGTATGCAGCAGCCAAGAGAGTGACAACTCAGGTAAACTGTATGGAGCAGCCACGAGAGTGAAAACTCAGGTAAACTGTATGGAGCAGCCAAGAGAGTGAAAACCTATAGGAGCAGCCAAGAGAGTGAAATCTCAGGTAAACTGTATGGAGCAGCCAAGCGAGTGAAAACTCAGGTAAACTGTAGGAGCAGCCAAGAGAGTGAAAACTTCGGTACACCATAGGAGCAGCCAAGAGAGTGAAATCTCAGGTAAACTGTATGGAGCAGCCAAGCGAGTGAAAACTCAGGTAAACTGTAGGAGGAGCCAAGAGAGTGAAAACTCAGGTAAACTGTATGGAGCAGCCAAGAGAGTGAAAACTTAGGTACACTATAGGAGCAGCCAAGAGAGTGAAATCTCAGGTAAACTGTATGGAGCAGCCAAGCGAGTGAAAACTCAGGTAAACTGTATGGAGCAGCCAAGAGAGTGAAAACTCAGGTAAAGTGTATGGAGCAGCCAAAAAGAGTGAAAACTCAGGTAAACTGTATGGAGCAGCCAAGAGAGTGAAAACCCAGGTACACTGGATGGAGCAGCCAAGAGAGTGAAAACTCAGGTAAACTGTAGGAGCAGCCAAGAGAGGGAAAACTCAGGTAAACTGTAGGAGCAGCCAAGAGAGTAAAAACTCAGGTAAACTGTATGGAGCAGCCAAGAGAGTGAAAACTCAGGTAAACTGTATGGAGCAGCCAATAGAGCAAAAACTCAGGTAAACTGTATGGAGCAGCCAAGAGACTGAAAACTCAGGTAAATGGAGCAGCCACGAGAGTGAAAACTCAGGTAAACTCTATGGAGCAGCCAAGAGAGTGAAAACTCAGGTAAACTGTATGGAGCAGCCACGAGAGCGAAAACTCAGGTAAACTGTATGGAGCAGCCAAGAGAGTGAAAACTCAGGTAAACTGTTTGGAGCAGCCAAGAGAGTGAAAACTCAGGTAAACTGTATGGAGCAGCCAAGAGAGTGAAAACTCAGGTAAACTGTATGGAGCAGCCAAGAGAGTGAAAACTTAGGTACACTATAGGAGCAGCCAAGAGAGTGAAATCTCAGGTAAACTGTATGGAGCAGCCAAGCGAGTGAAAACTCAGGTAAACTGTATGGAGCAGCCAAGAGAGTGAAAACTCAGGTAAAGTGTATGGAGCAGCCAAAAAGAGTGAAAACTCAGGTAAACTGTATGGAGCAGCCAAGAGAGTGAAAACCCGGTTACACTGGATGGAGCAGACAAGAGAGTGAAAACTCAGGTAAACTGTAGGAGCAGCCAAGAGAGGGAAAACTCAGGTAAACTGTATGGAGCAGCCAAGAGAGTGAAAACTCAGGTAAACTGTATGGAGCAGCCAAGAGAGTGAAAACTCAGGTAAACTGTATGGAGCAGCCAAGAGAGCGAAAACTCAGGTAAACTGTAGGAGCAGCCAAGAGACTGAAAACTCAGGTAAACTGTATGGAGCAGCCACGAGAGTGAAAACTCAGGTAAACTCTATGGAGCAGCCACGAGAGTGAAAACTCAGGTAAACTGTATGGAGAGAGAGTGACAACTCAGGTAAACTGTATGGAGCAGCCAAGAGAGTGAAAACTCAGGTAAACTGTATGGAGCAGCCAAGAGAGCGAAAACTCAGGTAAACTGTATGGAGCAGCCAAGAGACTGAAAACTCAGGTAAACTGTATGGAGCAGCCACGAGAGTGAAAACTCAGGTAAACTCTATGGAGCAGCCACGAGAGTGAAAACTCAGGTAAACTGTATGGAGCAGCCAAGAGAGTGGCAACTCAGGTAAACTGTATGGAGCAACCAAGAGAGTGAAAACTCAGGTAAACTGTATGGAGCAGCCACGAGAGTGAAAACTCAGGTAAACTGTATGGAGCAGCCAAGAGAGTGAAAACTCAGGTAAACTGTATCATACAGTAAGCAATAATATAAGCATATTAATATTAATAATTAATATAAGCTCATATAAGCAATTAACATATAGGAGTATTCTCATACATGTGATCATATATGTTCATACAAGTAATGGACATACAGGGTTATTCTCGCATATGTTTAGATATATGTACATATAAGCAATTAACATAAGAATATTTCTACATATTTCCGCATATATGCAAATACAAGCAACACACATCTGTTATTCTCTTGCATATCAAAATATGTGTGCATATAAGCATTAAACATATGATTATTATTACGTATGTCAACATATTTATTTATTTATTTCGGTCATGGGCAATTAAAACATTTCATAAAATAAAACAAAAAAAGTACAAGCAAAGCAGCACAAGGCTGTTAGACCGAAAAGGTGTAGGCTGAAGCGATAGCTTATAGCGCCTACCCTTCTTACTTAAACAAGCTATACAAACAGAAAAATGATTATCGAATAATCAGTTATAAACAAAACAGAGACAACAATTCTCAAATTCAAATAATTACAAAATTGATAATTACACTGCATTACCCGCATATACATATATACCCACATACACATATATACATATATATATATATATATATATATATATATATATATATATATATATATATATATATATATATATATACATATATATACATAGGCTATCTCAATAATTATTATCATTATAATCATTATTATAATCACAATAATCACTTTAATAATTATATTTCATTACAATATACAATACAATACAATATATACAATATACAACTGTCCAGAAGTTAATATACACCATACACATATATGCTCATATAATCAATTAACATATGCGGATGTTCGCATACATGTAATCATATATGTTTGTGTAAGCATTGAACATATAGGGTTAAACTTACATATGTCTACATATATGTGCATATCAGCAATTCACATATAAGAAAGTACTTACATATGTAACTATGTATGCTCATATAAGCAATTAACATATATGAGTATTCTCATACATGTGATCATATATGTTCATACAAGTAATGGACATACAGGGTTATTCTCGCATATGTTTAGATATATGTACATATAAGCAATTAACATATAAGAATATTTCTACATATTTCCGCATATATGCAAATACAAGCAACACACATATCTGTTATTCTCTTGCATATCAAAATATGTGTGCATATAAGCATTAAACATATGATTATTATTACGTATGTCAACATATATGCTCATATAATCAATTAACATATGCGGATGTTCGCATACATGTAATCATATATGTTTGTGTAAGCAATGAACATATAGGGTTAAACTTACATATGTCTACATATATGTGCATATCAGCAATTCACATATAAGAAAGTACTTACATATGTAACTATGTATGCTCATATAAGCAATTAACATATATGAGTATTCTCATACATGTGATCATATATGTTCATACAAGTAATGGACATACAGGGTTATTCTCACATATTTTTAGATATATGTACATATAAGCAATTAACATAAGAATATTTCTACATATTTCCGCATATATGCAAATACAAGCAACACACATCTGTTATTCTCTTGCATATCAAAATATGTGTGCATATAAGCATTAAACATATGATTATTATTACGTATGTCAACATATATGCTCATATAATCAATTAACATATGCGGATGTTCGCATACATGTAATCATATATGTTTGTGTAAGCATTGAACATATAGGGTTAAACTTACATATGTCTACATATATGTGCATATCAGCAATTCACATATAAGAAATTACTTACATATGTAACTATGTATGCTCATATAAGCAATTAACATATATCAGTATTCTCATACATGTGATCATATATGTTCATACAAGTAATGGACATACCGGGTTATTCTCGCATATGTTTAGATATATGTACATATAAGCAATTAAACTTATAAGAATATTTCTACATATTTGCGCATATATGCAAATACAAGCAACACACATATCTGTTATTCTCTTGCATATCAAAATATGTGTGCATATAAGCATTAAACATATATGATCATTATTACGTATGTCAACATATATGCTCATATAATCAATTAACATATGCGGATGTTCGCATACATGTAATCATATATGTTTGTGTAAGCATTGAACATATAGGGTTAAACTTACATATGTCTACATATATGTGCATATCAGCAATTAACATAAGAATTTACTTACATATGTAAGCATGTTTGCTCATATACGCAATTAACATATAGGAGTATTCTCATACATGTGATCATATATGTTCATACAAGTAATGGACATACAGGGTTATTCTCGCATATGTTTAGATATATGTACATATAAGCAATTAACATAATAATATTTCTACATATTTCCGCATATATGCAAATACAAGCAACACACATATTTGTTATTCTCTTGCATATCAAAATATGTGTGGATAAGCATTAAACATATATGATTATTATTACGTATGTCAACATATATGCTCATAATCAATTAACATATGCGGATGTTCACATACATGTAATCATATATGTTTGTGTAAGCATTGAACATATATGGTTAAACTTACATATGTCTACACATGTGCATATCAGCAATTACATATAAGAATTTACTTACATATGTAGGCATGTATGCTCATATAAGCAATTAACATATAGGAGTATTCTCATACATGTGATCATATATGTTCATACAAGTAATGGACATACAGGGTTATTCTCGCATATGTTTAGATATATGTACATATAAGCAATTAACATAATAATATTTCTACATATTTCCGCATATATGCAAATACAAGCAACACACATATCTGTTATTCTCTTGCATATCAAAATATGTGTGCATATAAGCATTAAACATATGATTATTATTACGTATGTCAACATATTTATTTATTTATTTCGGTCATGGGCAATTAAAACATTTCATAAAATAAAACAAAAAAAGTACAAGCAAAGCAGCACAAGGCTGTTAGACCGAAAAGGTGTAGGCTGAAGCGATAGCTTATAGCGCCTACCCTTCTTACTTAAACAAGCTATACAAACAGAAAAATGATTATCGAATAATCAGTTATAAACAAAACAGAGACAACAATTCTCAAATTCAAATAATTACAAAATTGATAATTACACTGCATATACATTGCATTACCCGCATATACATATATACCCACATACACATATATACATATATATATATATATATATACATACATATATATACATAGGCTATCTCAATAATTATTATCATTATAATCATTATTATAATCACAATAATCACTTTAATAATTATATTTCATTACAATATACAATACAATACAATATATACAATATACACCATACACATATATGCTCATATAATCAATTAACATATGCGGATGTTCGCATACATGTAATCATATATGTTTGTGTAAGCATTGAACATATAGGGTTAAACTTACATATGTCTACATATATGTGCATATCAGCAATTCACATATAAGAAAGTACTTACATATGTAACTATGTATGCTCATATAAGCAATTAACATATATGAGTATTCTCATACATGTGATCATATATGTTCATACAAGTAATGGACATACAGGGTTATTCTCGCATATTTTTAGATATATGTACATATAAGCAATTAACATAAGAATATTTCTACATATTTCCGCATATATGCAAATACAAGCAACACACATCTGTTATTCTCTTGCATATCAAAATATGTGTGCATATAAGCATTAAACATATATGATCATTATTACGTATGTCAACATATATGCTCATATAATCAATTAACATATGCGGATGTTCGCATACATGTAATCATATATGTTTGTGTAAGCATTGAACATATAGGGTTAAACTTACATATGTCTACATATATGTGCATATCAGCAATTAACATAAGAATTTACTTACATATGTAAGCATGTTTGCTCATATACGCAATTAACATATAGGAGTATTCTCATACATGTGATCATATATGTTCATACAAGTAATGGACATACAGGGTTATTCTCGCATATGTTTAGATATATGTACATATAAGCAATTAACATAATAATATTTCTACATATTTCCGCATATATGCAAATACAAGCAACACACATATCTGTTATTCTCTTGCATATCAAAATATGTGTGCATATAAGCATTAAACATATATGATTATTATTACGTATGTCAACATATATGCTCATAATCAATTAACATATGCGGATGTTCGCATACATGTAATCATATATGTTTGTGTAGGCATTGAACATATATGGTTAAACTTACATATGTCTACACATATGTGCATATCAGCAATTACATATAAGAATTTACTTACATATGTAGGCATGTATGCTCATATAAGCAATTAACACATTCACTGCCAACAGTTTTTTCCAATCGGTAGGTAGCTTCTGCCAAGGTTTTTTTTGAGGATTCTGGCTCATCTTTCAAGAGCCTAGTCCTAGCCTTTCTGCTACGACTTTGTGAACACAAAATATCTCAAAAGAACTAATAGAATGTGTGCTTTCTCTGTCTAAACGAGTTCGTTTTTATCATGTTTTGTTATGTAGGCATTAGCAGTTGAATACAGCATGGTTTCAGAGATTTTCAGAGAGTTTTGAGATAATTGGATTTTTAGAACCACCTCACGTGCCTGTGATTATGGGCGCCCTTGGGCAAGTGTGTATACTGTATTGTGTGTGTGTCCACGTCCCACCGTCAATTTTTTTTTTTTTTTTTTTTGACGAGTTGACTCGTCCACGGCAGTCAACCGTTGGTTTCTGCTTGACGAGTCAACTCGTCGACGGCAGTGAACGTGTTAACATACATGAGTATTCTCATACATGTGATCATATATGTCCATGCAAGTAATGGACATACAGGGTTATTCTTGCATATGTTTATATATATGTACATCTAAGCAATTAACATATAAAAATATTTCTACATATTTCCGCATATATGCAAATACAAGCAACACACATATATGTTCTCTTGCATATCAAAATATGTGTGCCTATAAGCATTAAACATATATGATCATTATTACTTATGTCAACATATATGCTCATATAATCAATTAACATATGCGGATGTTCGCATACATGTAATCATATATGTTTGTGTAAGCATTGAACATATAGGGTTGTACTACATATATGTTTACTACATATATGTGCATATATGCCTCTTCCGTATGGGAGAGAGTGACCATAAGGTTCACTGGTAAGGTAAACTGTATGGAGCAGCCAAGATAGTGAAAACTCAGGTAAACTGTATGGAGCAGCCAAGAGAGTGAAAACTCAGGTAAACTGTATGGAGCAGCCAAGAGAGTGAAAACTCAGGTAAAGTGTATGGAGCAGCCAAAAAGAGTGAAAACTCAGGTAAACTGTATGGAGCAGCCAAGAGAGTGAAAACTCAGGTACACTGGATGGAGCAGCCAAGGGAGTGAAAACTCAGGTAAACTGTAGGAGCAGCCAAGAGAGTGAAAACTCAGGTAAACTGTAGGAGCAGCCAAGAGAGTGAAAACTCAGGTAATATGGAGCAGCCAAGAGAGTGAAAACTCAGGTAAACTGTATGGAGCAGCCACGAGAGTGAAAACTCAGGTAAACTGTATGGAGCAGCCACGGGAGTGAAAACTCAGGTAAACTGTAAGCAGCAGCCAAGAGAGTGACAACTCAGGTAAACTGTATGGAGCAGCCACGAGAGTGAAAACTCAGGTAAACTGTATGGAGCAGCCAAGAGAGTGAAAACCTATAGGAGCAGCCAAGAGAGTGAAATCTCAGGTAAACTGTATGGAGCAGCCAAGCGAGTGAAAACTCAGGTAAACTGTAGGAGCAGCCAAGAGAGTGAAAACTTCGGTACACCATAGGAGCAGCCAAGAGAGTGAAAACTCAGGTAAACTGTAGGAGCAGCCAAGAGTGAAAACTCAGGTAAACTGTAGGAGCAGCCAAGAGAGTGAAAACTCAGGTAATATGGAGCAGCCAAGAGAGTGAAAACTCAGGTAAACTGTATGGAGCAGCCACGAGAGTGAAAACTCAGGTAAACTGTATGGAGCAGCCACGGGAGTGAAAACTCAGGTAAACTGTATGCAGCAGCCAAGAGAGTGACAACTCAGGTAAACTGTATGGAGCAGCCACGAGAGTGAAAACTCAGGTAAACTGTATGGAGCAGCCAAGAGAGTGAAAACATATAGGAGCAGCCAAGAGAGTGAAATCTCAGGTAAACTGTATGGAGCAGCCAAGCGAGTGAAAACTCAGGTAAACTGTAGGAGCAGCCAAGAGAGTGAAAACTTCGGTACACCATAGGAGCAGCCAAGAGAGTGAAATCTCAGGTAAACTGTATGGAGCAGCCAAGCGAGTGAAAACTCAGGTAAACTGTAGGAGGAGCCAAGAGAGTGAAAACTCAGGTAAACTGTATGGAGCAGCCAAGAGAGTGAAAACTTAGGTACACTATAGGAGCAGCCAAGAGAGTGAAATCTCAGGTAAACTGTATGGAGCAGCCAAGCGAGTGAAAACTCAGGTAAACTGTATGGAGCAGCCAAGAGAGTGAAAACTCAGGTAAAGTGTATGGAGCAGCCAAAAAGAGTGAAAACTCAGGTAAACTGTATGGAGCAGCCAAGAGAGTGAAAACCCAGGTACACTGGATGGAGCAGCCAAGAGAGTGAAAACTCAGGTAAACTGTAGGAGCAGCCAAGAGAGGGAAAACTCAGGTAAACTGTAGGAGCAGCCAAGAGAGTAAAAACTCAGGTAAACTGTATGGAGCAGCCAAGAGAGTGAAAACTCAGGTAAACTGTATGGAGCAGCCAATAGAGCAAAAACTCAGGTAAACTGTATGGAGCAGCCAAGAGACTGAAAACTCAGGTAAATGGAGCAGCCACGAGAGTGAAAACTCAGGTAAACTCTATGGAGCAGCCAAGAGAGTGAAAACTCAGGTAAACTGTATGGAGCAGCCACGAGAGCGAAAACTCAGGTAAACTGTATGGAGCAGCCAAGAGAGTGAAAACTCAGGTAAACTGTTTGGAGCAGCCAAGAGAGTGAAAACTCAGGTAAACTGTATGGAGCAGCCAAGAGAGTGAAAACTCAGGTAAACTGTATGGAGCAGCCAAGAGAGTGAAAACTTAGGTACACTATAGGAGCAGCCAAGAGAGTGAAATCTCAGGTAAACTGTATGGAGCAGCCAAGCGAGTGAAAACTCAGGTAAACTGTATGGAGCAGCCAAGAGAGTGAAAACTCAGGTAAAGTGTATGGAGCAGCCAAAAAGAGTGAAAACTCAGGTAAACTGTATGGAGCAGCCAAGAGAGTGAAAACCCGGTTACACTGGATGGAGCAGACAAGAGAGTGAAAACTCAGGTAAACTGTAGGAGCAGCCAAGAGAGGGAAAACTCAGGTAAACTGTATGGAGCAGCCAAGAGAGTGAAAACTCAGGTAAACTGTATGGAGCAGCCAAGAGAGTGAAAACTCAGGTAAACTGTATGGAGCAGCCAAGAGAGCGAAAACTCAGGTAAACTGTAGGAGCAGCCAAGAGACTGAAAACTCAGGTAAACTGTATGGAGCAGCCACGAGAGTGAAAACTCAGGTAAACTCTATGGAGCAGCCACGAGAGTGAAAACTCAGGTAAACTGTATGGAGAGAGAGTGACAACTCAGGTAAACTGTATGGAGCAGCCAAGAGAGTGAAAACTCAGGTAAACTGTATGGAGCAGCCAAGAGAGCGAAAACTCAGGTAAACTGTATGGAGCAGCCAAGAGACTGAAAACTCAGGTAAACTGTATGGAGCAGCCACGAGAGTGAAAACTCAGGTAAACTCTATGGAGCAGCCACGAGAGTGAAAACTCAGGTAAACTGTATGGAGCAGCCAAGAGAGTGGCAACTCAGGTAAACTGTATGGAGCAACCAAGAGAGTGAAAACTCAGGTAAACTGTATGGAGCAGCCACGAGAGTGAAAACTCAGGTAAACTGTATGGAGCAGCCAAGAGAGTGAAAACTCAGGTAAACTGTATCATACAGTAAGCAATAATATAAGCATATTAATATTAATAATTAATATAAGCTCATATAAGCAATTAACATATAGGAGTATTCTCATACATGTGATCATATATGTTCATACAAGTAATGGACATACAGGGTTATTCTCGCATATGTTTAGATATATGTACATATAAGCAATTAACATAAGAATATTTCTACATATTTCCGCATATATGCAAATACAAGCAACACACATCTGTTATTCTCTTGCATATCAAAATATGTGTGCATATAAGCATTAAACATATGATTATTATTACGTATGTCAACATATTTATTTATTTATTTCGGTCATGGGCAATTAAAACATTTCATAAAATAAAACAAAAAAAGTACAAGCAAAGCAGCACAAGGCTGTTAGACCGAAAAGGTGTAGGCTGAAGCGATAGCTTATAGCGCCTACCCTTCTTACTTAAACAAGCTATACAAACAGAAAAATGATTATCGAATAATCAGTTATAAACAAAACAGAGACAACAATTCTCAAATTCAAATAATTACAAAATTGATAATTACACTGCATTACCCGCATATACATATATACCCACATACACATATATACATATATATATATATATATATATATATATATATATATATATATATATATACATATATATACATAGGCTATCTCAATAATTATTATCATTATAATCATTATTATAATCACAATAATCACTTTAATAATTATATTTCATTACAATATACAATACAATACAATATATACAATATACAACTGTCCAGAAGTTAATATACACCATACACATATATGCTCATATAATCAATTAACATATGCGGATGTTCGCATACATGTAATCATATATGTTTGTGTAAGCATTGAACATATAGGGTTAAACTTACATATGTCTACATATATGTGCATATCAGCAATTCACATATAAGAAAGTACTTACATATGTAACTATGTATGCTCATATAAGCAATTAACATATATGAGTATTCTCATACATGTGATCATATATGTTCATACAAGTAATGGACATACAGGGTTATTCTCGCATATGTTTAGATATATGTACATATAAGCAATTAACATATAAGAATATTTCTACATATTTCCGCATATATGCAAATACAAGCAACACACATATCTGTTATTCTCTTGCATATCAAAATATGTGTGCATATAAGCATTAAACATATGATTATTATTACGTATGTCAACATATATGCTCATATAATCAATTAACATATGCGGATGTTCGCATACATGTAATCATATATGTTTGTGTAAGCAATGAACATATAGGGTTAAACTTACATATGTCTACATATATGTGCATATCAGCAATTCACATATAAGAAAGTACTTACATATGTAACTATGTATGCTCATATAAGCAATTAACATATATGAGTATTCTCATACATGTGATCATATATGTTCATACAAGTAATGGACATACAGGGTTATTCTCACATATTTTTAGATATATGTACATATAAGCAATTAACATAAGAATATTTCTACATATTTCCGCATATATGCAAATACAAGCAACACACATCTGTTATTCTCTTGCATATCAAAATATGTGTGCATATAAGCATTAAACATATGATTATTATTACGTATGTCAACATATATGCTCATATAATCAATTAACATATGCGGATGTTCGCATACATGTAATCATATATGTTTGTGTAAGCATTGAACATATAGGGTTAAACTTACATATGTCTACATATATGTGCATATCAGCAATTCACATATAAGAAATTACTTACATATGTAACTATGTATGCTCATATAAGCAATTAACATATATCAGTATTCTCATACATGTGATCATATATGTTCATACAAGTAATGGACATACCGGGTTATTCTCGCATATGTTTAGATATATGTACATATAAGCAATTAAACTTATAAGAATATTTCTACATATTTGCGCATATATGCAAATACAAGCAACACACATATCTGTTATTCTCTTGCATATCAAAATATGTGTGCATATAAGCATTAAACATATATGATCATTATTACGTATGTCAACATATATGCTCATATAATCAATTAACATATGCGGATGTTCGCATACATGTAATCATATATGTTTGTGTAAGCATTGAACATATAGGGTTAAACTTACATATGTCTACATATATGTGCATATCAGCAATTAACATAAGAATTTACTTACATATGTAAGCATGTTTGCTCATATACGCAATTAACATATAGGAGTATTCTCATACATGTGATCATATATGTTCATACAAGTAATGGACATACAGGGTTATTCTCGCATATGTTTAGATATATGTACATATAAGCAATTAACATAATAATATTTCTACATATTTCCGCATATATGCAAATACAAGCAACACACATATTTGTTATTCTCTTGCATATCAAAATATGTGTGGATAAGCATTAAACATATATGATTATTATTACGTATGTCAACATATATGCTCATAATCAATTAACATATGCGGATGTTCACATACATGTAATCATATATGTTTGTGTAAGCATTGAACATATATGGTTAAACTTACATATGTCTACACATGTGCATATCAGCAATTACATATAAGAATTTACTTACATATGTAGGCATGTATGCTCATATAAGCAATTAACATATAGGAGTATTCTCATACATGTGATCATATATGTTCATACAAGTAATGGACATACAGGGTTATTCTCGCATATGTTTAGATATATGTACATATAAGCAATTAACATAATAATATTTCTACATATTTCCGCATATATGCAAATACAAGCAACACACATATCTGTTATTCTCTTGCATATCAAAATATGTGTGCATATAAGCATTAAACATATGATTATTATTACGTATGTCAACATATTTATTTATTTATTTCGGTCATGGGCAATTAAAACATTTCATAAAATAAAACAAAAAAAGTACAAGCAAAGCAGCACAAGGCTGTTAGACCGAAAAGGTGTAGGCTGAAGCGATAGCTTATAGCGCCTACCCTTCTTACTTAAACAAGCTATACAAACAGAAAAATGATTATCGAATAATCAGTTATAAACAAAACAGAGACAACAATTCTCAAATTCAAATAATTACAAAATTGATAATTACACTGCATATACATTGCATTACCCGCATATACATATATACCCACATACACATATATACATATATATATATATATATACATACATATATATACATAGGCTATCTCAATAATTATTATCATTATAATCATTATTATAATCACAATAATCACTTTAATAATTATATTTCATTACAATATACAATACAATACAATATATACAATATACACCATACACATATATGCTCATATAATCAATTAACATATGCGGATGTTCGCATACATGTAATCATATATGTTTGTGTAAGCATTGAACATATAGGGTTAAACTTACATATGTCTACATATATGTGCATATCAGCAATTCACATATAAGAAAGTACTTACATATGTAACTATGTATGCTCATATAAGCAATTAACATATATGAGTATTCTCATACATGTGATCATATATGTTCATACAAGTAATGGACATACAGGGTTATTCTCGCATATTTTTAGATATATGTACATATAAGCAATTAACATAAGAATATTTCTACATATTTCCGCATATATGCAAATACAAGCAACACACATCTGTTATTCTCTTGCATATCAAAATATGTGTGCATATAAGCATTAAACATATATGATCATTATTACGTATGTCAACATATATGCTCATATAATCAATTAACATATGCGGATGTTCGCATACATGTAATCATATATGTTTGTGTAAGCATTGAACATATAGGGTTAAACTTACATATGTCTACATATATGTGCATATCAGCAATTAACATAAGAATTTACTTACATATGTAAGCATGTTTGCTCATATACGCAATTAACATATAGGAGTATTCTCATACATGTGATCATATATGTTCATACAAGTAATGGACATACAGGGTTATTCTCGCATATGTTTAGATATATGTACATATAAGCAATTAACATAATAATATTTCTACATATTTCCGCATATATGCAAATACAAGCAACACACATATCTGTTATTCTCTTGCATATCAAAATATGTGTGCATATAAGCATTAAACATATATGATTATTATTACGTATGTCAACATATATGCTCATAATCAATTAACATATGCGGATGTTCGCATACATGTAATCATATATGTTTGTGTAAGCATTGAACATATATGGTTAAACTTACATATGTCTACACATATGTGCATATCAGCAATTACATATAAGAATTTACTTACATATGTAGGCATGTATGCTCATATAAGCAATTAACACATTCACTGCCAACAGTTTTTTCCAATCGGTAGGTAGCTTCTGCCAAGGTTTTTTTTGAGGATTCTGGCTCATCTTTCAAGAGCCTAGTCCTAGCCTTTCTGCTACGACTTTGTGAACACAAAATATCTCAAAAGAACTAATAGAATGTGTGCTTTCTCTGTCTAAACGAGTTCGTTTTTATCATGTTTTGTTATGTAGGCATTAGCAGTTGAATACAGCATGGTTTCAGAGATTTTCAGAGAGTTTTGAGATAATTGGATTTTTAGAACCACCTCACGTGCCTGTGATTATGGGCGCCCTTGGGCAAGTGTGTATACTGTATTGTGTGTGTGTGTGTGTGTCCACGTCCCACCGTCAAATTTTTTTTTTTTTTTTTTTGACGAGTTGACTCGTCCACGGCAGTCAACCGTTGGTTTCTGCTTGACGAGTCAACTCGTCGACGGCAGTGAACGTGTTAACATACATGAGTATTCTCATACATGTGATCATATATGTCCATGCAAGTAATGGACATACAGGGTTATTCTTGCATATGTTTATATATATGTACATCTAAGCAATTAACATATAAAAATATTTCTACATATTTCCGCATATATGCAAATACAAGCAACACACATATATGTTCTCTTGCATATCAAAATATGTGTGCCTATAAGCATTAAACATATATGATCATTATTACTTATGTCAACATATATGCTCATATAATCAATTAACATATGCGGATGTTCGCATACATGTAATCATATATGTTTGTGTAAGCATTGAACATATAGGGTTGTACTACATATATGTTTACTACATATATGTGCATATATGCCTCTTCCGTATGGGAGAGAGTGACCATAAGGTTCACTGGTAAGGTAAACTGTATGGAGCAGCCAAGATAGTGAAAACTCAGGTAAACTGTATGGAGCAGCCAAGAGAGTGAAAACTCAGGTAAACTGTATGGAGCAGCCAAGAGAGTGAAAACTCAGGTAAAGTGTATGGAGCAGCCAAAAAGAGTGAAAACTCAGGTAAACTGTATGGAGCAGCCAAGAGAGTGAAAACTCAGGTACACTGGATGGAGCAGCCAAGGGAGTGAAAACTCAGGTAAACTGTAGGAGCAGCCAAGAGAGTGAAAACTCAGGTAAACTGTAGGAGCAGCCAAGAGAGTGAAAACTCAGGTAATATGGAGCAGCCAAGAGAGTGAAAACTCAGGTAAACTGTATGGAGCAGCCACGAGAGTGAAAACTCAGGTAAACTGTATGGAGCAGCCACGGGAGTGAAAACTCAGGTAAACTGTATGCAGCAGCCAAGAGAGTGACAACTCAGGTAAACTGTATGGAGCAGCCACGAGAGTGAAAACTCAGGTAAACTGTATGGAGCAGCCAAGAGAGTGAAAACCTATAGGAGCAGCCAAGAGAGTGAAATCTCAGGTAAACTGTATGGAGCAGCCAAGCGAGTGAAAACTCAGGTAAACTGTAGGAGCAGCCAAGAGAGTGAAAACTTCGGTACACCATAGGAGCAGCCAAGAGAGTGAAAACTCAGGTAAACTGTAGGAGCAGCCAAGAGTGAAAACTCAGGTAAACTGTAGGAGCAGCCAAGAGAGTGAAAACTCAGGTAATATGGAGCAGCCAAGAGAGTGAAAACTCAGGTAAACTGTATGGAGCAGCCACGAGAGTGAAAACTCAGGTAAACTGTATGGAGCAGCCACGGGAGTGAAAACTCAGGTAAACTGTATGCAGCAGCCAAGAGAGTGACAACTCAGGTAAACTGTATGGAGCAGCCACGAGAGTGAAAACTCAGGTAAACTGTATGGAGCAGCCAAGAGAGTGAAAACCTATAGGAGCAGCCAAGAGAGTGAAATCTCAGGTAAACTGTATGGAGCAGCCAAGCGAGTGAAAACTCAGGTAAACTGTAGGAGCAGCCAAGAGAGTGAAAACTTCGGTACACCATAGGAGCAGCCAAGAGAGTGAAATCTCAGGTAAACTGTATGGAGCAGCCAAGCGAGTGAAAACTCAGGTAAACTGTAGGAGGAGCCAAGAGAGTGAAAACTCAGGTAAACTGTATGGAGCAGCCAAGAGAGTGAAAACTTAGGTACACTATAGGAGCAGCCAAGAGAGTGAAATCTCAGGTAAACTGTATGGAGCAGCCAAGCGAGTGAAAACTCAGGTAAACTGTATGGAGCAGCCAAGAGAGTGAAAACTCAGGTAAAGTGTATGGAGCAGCCAAAAAGAGTGAAAACTCAGGTAAACTGTATGGAGCAGCCAAGAGAGTGAAAACCCAGGTACACTGGATGGAGCAGCCAAGAGAGTGAAAACTCAGGTAAACTGTAGGAGCAGCCAAGAGAGGGAAAACTCAGGTAAACTGTAGGAGCAGCCAAGAGAGTAAAAACTCAGGTAAACTGTATGGAGCAGCCAAGAGAGTGAAAACTCAGGTAAACTGTATGGAGCAGCCAATAGAGCAAAAACTCAGGTAAACTGTATGGAGCAGCCAAGAGACTGAAAACTCAGGTAAATGGAGCAGCCACGAGAGTGAAAACTCAGGTAAACTCTATGGAGCAGCCAAGAGAGTGAAAACTCAGGTAAACTGTATGGAGCAGCCACGAGAGCGAAAACTCAGGTAAACTGTATGGAGCAGCCAAGAGAGTGAAAACTCAGGTAAACTGTTTGGAGCAGCCAAGAGAGTGAAAACTCAGGTAAACTGTATGGAGCAGCCAAGAGAGTGAAAACTCAGGTAAACTGTATGGAGCAGCCAAGAGAGTGAAAACTTAGGTACACTATAGGAGCAGCCAAGAGAGTGAAATCTCAGGTAAACTGTATGGAGCAGCCAAGCGAGTGAAAACTCAGGTAAACTGTATGGAGCAGCCAAGAGAGTGAAAACTCAGGTAAAGTGTATGGAGCAGCCAAAAAGAGTGAAAACTCAGGTAAACTGTATGGAGCAGCCAAGAGAGTGAAAACCCGGTTACACTGGATGGAGCAGACAAGAGAGTGAAAACTCAGGTAAACTGTAGGAGCAGCCAAGAGAGGGAAAACTCAGGTAAACTGTATGGAGCAGCCAAGAGAGTGAAAACTCAGGTAAACTGTATGGAGCAGCCAAGAGAGTGAAAACTCAGGTAAACTGTATGGAGCAGCCAAGAGAGCGAAAACTCAGGTAAACTGTAGGAGCAGCCAAGAGACTGAAAACTCAGGTAAACTGTATGGAGCAGCCACGAGAGTGAAAACTCAGGTAAACTCTATGGAGCAGCCACGAGAGTGAAAACTCAGGTAAACTGTATGGAGAGAGAGTGACAACTCAGGTAAACTGTATGGAGCAGCCAAGAGAGTGAAAACTCAGGTAAACTGTATGGAGCAGCCAAGAGAGCGAAAACTCAGGTAAACTGTATGGAGCAGCCAAGAGACTGAAAACTCAGGTAAACTGTATGGAGCAGCCACGAGAGTGAAAACTCAGGTAAACTCTATGGAGCAGCCACGAGAGTGAAAACTCAGCTAAACTGTATGGAGCAGCCAAGAGAGTGGCAACTCAGGTAAACTGTATGGAGCAGCCAAGAGAGTGAAAACTCAGGTAAACTGTATGGAGCAGCCACGAGAGTGAAAACTCAGGTAAACTGTATGGAGCAGCCAAGAGAGTGAAAACTCAGGTAAACTGTATCATACAGTAAGCAATAATATAAGCATATTAATATTAATAATTAATATAAGCTCATATAAGCAATTAACATATAGGAGTATTCTCATACATGTGATCATATATGTTCATACAAGTAATGGACATACAGGGTTATTCTCGCATATGTTTAGATATATGTACATATAAGCAATTAACATAAGAATATTTCTACATATTTCCGCATATATGCAAATACAAGCAACACACATCTGTTATTCTCTTGCATATCAAAATATGTGTGCATATAAGCATTAAACATATGATTATTATTACGTATGTCAACATATTTATTTATTTATTTCGGTCATGGGCAATTAAAACATTTCATAAAATAAAACAAAAAAAGTACAAGCAAAGCAGCACAAGGCTGTTAGACCGAAAAGGTGTAGGCTGAAGCGATAGCTTATAGCGCCTACCCTTCTTACTTAAACAAGCTATACAAACAGAAAAATGATTATCGAATAATCAGTTATAAACAAAACAGAGACAACAATTCTCAAATTCAAATAATTACAAAATTGATAATTACACTGCATTACCCGCATATACATATATACCCACATACACATATATACATATATATATATATATATATATATATATATATATATATATATATATATATATATATACATATATATACATAGGCTATCTCAATAATTATTATCATTATAATCATTATTATAATCACAATAATCACTTTAATAATTATATTTCATTACAATATACAATACAATACAATATATACAATATACAACTGTCCAGAAGTTAATATACACCATACACATATATGCTCATATAATCAATTAACATATGCGGATGTTCGCATACATGTAATCATATATGTTTGTGTAAGCATTGAACATATAGGGTTAAACTTACATATGTCTACATATATGTGCATATCAGCAATTCACATATAAGAAAGTACTTACATATGTAACTATGTATGCTCATATAAGCAATTAACATATATGAGTATTCTCATACATGTGATCATATATGTTCATACAAGTAATGGACATACAGGGTTATTCTCGCATATGTTTAGATATATGTACATATAAGCAATTAACATATAAGAATATTTCTACATATTTCCGCATATATGCAAATACAAGCAACACACATATCTGTTATTCTCTTGCATATCAAAATATGTGTGCATATAAGCATTAAACATATGATTATTATTACGTATGTCAACATATATGCTCATATAATCAATTAACATATGCGGATGTTCGCATACATGTAATCATATATGTTTGTGTAAGCAATGAACATATAGGGTTAAACTTACATATGTCTACATATATGTGCATATCAGCAATTCACATATAAGAAAGTACTTACATATGTAACTATGTATGCTCATATAAGCAATTAACATATATGAGTATTCTCATACATGTGATCATATATGTTCATACAAGTAATGGACATACAGGGTTATTCTCACATATTTTTAGATATATGTACATATAAGCAATTAACATAAGAATATTTCTACATATTTCCGCATATATGCAAATACAAGCAACACACATCTGTTATTCTCTTGCATATCAAAATATGTGTGCATATAAGCATTAAACATATGATTATTATTACGTATGTCAACATATATGCTCATATAATCAATTAACATATGCGGATGTTCGCATACATGTAATCATATATGTTTGTGTAAGCATTGAACATATAGGGTTAAACTTACATATGTCTACATATATGTGCATATCAGCAATTCACATATAAGAAATTACTTACATATGTAACTATGTATGCTCATATAAGCAATTAACATATATCAGTATTCTCATACATGTGATCATATATGTTCATACAAGTAATGGACATACCGGGTTATTCTCGCATATGTTTAGATATATGTACATATAAGCAATTAAACTTATAAGAATATTTCTACATATTTGCGCATATATGCAAATACAAGCAACACACATATCTGTTATTCTCTTGCATATCAAAATATGTGTGCATATAAGCATTAAACATATATGATCATTATTACGTATGTCAACATATATGCTCATATAATCAATTAACATATGCGGATGTTCGCATACATGTAATCATATATGTTTGTGTAAGCATTGAACATATAGGGTTAAACTTACATATGTCTACATATATGTGCATATCAGCAATTAACATAAGAATTTACTTACATATGTAAGCATGTTTGCTCATATACGCAATTAACATATAGGAGTATTCTCATACATGTGATCATATATGTTCATACAAGTAATGGACATACAGGGTTATTCTCGCATATGTTTAGATATATGTACATATAAGCAATTAACATAATAATATTTCTACATATTTCCGCATATATGCAAATACAAGCAACACACATATCTGTTATTCTCTTGCATATCAAAATATGTGTGCATATAAGCATTAAACATATATGATTATTATTACGTATGTCAACATATATGCTCATAATCAATTAACATATGCGGATGTTCGCATACATGTAATCATATATGTTTGTGTAGGCATTGAACATATATGGTTAAACTTACATATGTCTACACATATGTGCATATCAGCAATTACATATAAGAATTTACTTACATATGTAGGCATGTATGCTCATATAAGCAATTAACACATTCACTGCCAACAGTTTTTTCCAATCGGTAGGTAGCTTCTGCCAAGGTTTTTTTTGAGGATTCTGGCTCATCTTTCAAGAGCCTAGTCCTAGCCTTTCTGCTACGACTTTGTGAACACAAAATATCTCAAAAGAACTAATAGAATGTGTGCTTTCTCTGTCTAAACGAGTTCGTTTTTATCATGTTTTGTTATGTAGGCATTAGCAGTTGAATACAGCATGGTTTCAGAGATTTTCAGAGAGTTTTGAGATAATTGGATTTTTAGAACCACCTCACGTGCCTGTGATTATGGGCGCCCTTGGGCAAGTGTGTATACTGTATTGTGTGTGTGTCCACGTCCCACCGTCAATTTTTTTTTTTTTTTTTTTGACGAGTTGACTCGTCCACGGCAGTCAACCGTTGGTTTCTGCTTGACGAGTCAACTCGTCGACGGCAGTGAACGTGTTAACATACATGAGTATTCTCATACATGTGATCATATATGTCCATGCAAGTAATGGACATACAGGGTTATTCTTGCATATGTTTATATATATGTACATCTAAGCAATTAACATATAAAAATATTTCTACATATTTCCGCATATATGCAAATACAAGCAACACACATATATGTTCTCTTGCATATCAAAATATGTGTGCCTATAAGCATTAAACATATATGATCATTATTACTTATGTCAACATATATGCTCATATAATCAATTAACATATGCGGATGTTCGCATACATGTAATCATATATGTTTGTGTAAGCATTGAACATATAGGGTTGTACTACATATATGTTTACTACATATATGTGCATATATGCCTCTTCCGTATGGGAGAGAGTGACCATAAGGTTCACTGGTAAGGTAAACTGTATGGAGCAGCCAAGATAGTGAAAACTCAGGTAAACTGTATGGAGCAGCCAAGAGAGTGAAAACTCAGGTAAACTGTATGGAGCAGCCAAGAGAGTGAAAACTCAGGTAAAGTGTATGGAGCAGCCAAAAAGAGTGAAAACTCAGGTAAACTGTATGGAGCAGCCAAGAGAGTGAAAACTCAGGTACACTGGATGGAGCAGCCAAGGGAGTGAAAACTCAGGTAAACTGTAGGAGCAGCCAAGAGAGTGAAAACTCAGGTAAACTGTAGGAGCAGCCAAGAGAGTGAAAACTCAGGTAATATGGAGCAGCCAAGAGAGTGAAAACTCAGGTAAACTGTATGGAGCAGCCACGAGAGTGAAAACTCAGGTAAACTGTATGGAGCAGCCACGGGAGTGAAAACTCAGGTAAACTGTATGCAGCAGCCAAGAGAGTGACAACTCAGGTAAACTGTATGGAGCAGCCACGAGAGTGAAAACTCAGGTAAACTGTATGGAGCAGCCAAGAGAGTGAAAACCTATAGGAGCAGCCAAGAGAGTGAAATCTCAGGTAAACTGTATGGAGCAGCCAAGCGAGTGAAAACTCAGGTAAACTGTAGGAGCAGCCAAGAGAGTGAAAACTTCGGTACACCATAGGAGCAGCCAAGAGAGTGAAAACTCAGGTAAACTGTAGGAGCAGCCAAGAGTGAAAACTCAGGTAAACTGTAGGAGCAGCCAAGAGAGTGAAAACTCAGGTAATATGGAGCAGCCAAGAGAGTGAAAACTCAGGTAAACTGTATGGAGCAGCCACGAGAGTGAAAACTCAGGTAAACTGTATGGAGCAGCCACGGGAGTGAAAACTCAGGTAAACTGTATGCAGCAGCCAAGAGAGTGACAACTCAGGTAAACTGTATGGAGCAGCCACGAGAGTGAAAACTCAGGTAAACTGTATGGAGCAGCCAAGAGAGTGAAAACCTATAGGAGCAGCCAAGAGAGTGAAATCTCAGGTAAACTGTATGGAGCAGCCAAGCGAGTGAAAACTCAGGTAAACTGTAGGAGCAGCCAAGAGAGTGAAAACTTCGGTACACCATAGGAGCAGCCAAGAGAGTGAAATCTCAGGTAAACTGTATGGAGCAGCCAAGCGAGTGAAAACTCAGGTAAACTGTAGGAGGAGCCAAGAGAGTGAAAACTCAGGTAAACTGTATGGAGCAGCCAAGAGAGTGAAAACTTAGGTACACTATAGGAGCAGCCAAGAGAGTGAAATCTCAGGTAAACTGTATGGAGCAGCCAAGCGAGTGAAAACTCAGGTAAACTGTATGGAGCAGCCAAGAGAGTGAAAACTCAGGTAAAGTGTATGGAGCAGCCAAAAAGAGTGAAAACTCAGGTAAACTGTATGGAGCAGCCAAGAGAGTGAAAACCCAGGTACACTGGATGGAGCAGCCAAGAGAGTGAAAACTCAGGTAAACTGTAGGAGCAGCCAAGAGAGGGAAAACTCAGGTAAACTGTAGGAGCAGCCAAGAGAGTAAAAACTCAGGTAAACTGTATGGAGCAGCCAAGAGAGTGAAAACTCAGGTAAACTGTATGGAGCAGCCAATAGAGCAAAAACTCAGGTAAACTGTATGGAGCAGCCAAGAGACTGAAAACTCAGGTAAATGGAGCAGCCACGAGAGTGAAAACTCAGGTAAACTCTATGGAGCAGCCAAGAGAGTGAAAACTCAGGTAAACTGTATGGAGCAGCCACGAGAGCGAAAACTCAGGTAAACTGTATGGAGCAGCCAAGAGAGTGAAAACTCAGGTAAACTGTTTGGAGCAGCCAAGAGAGTGAAAACTCAGGTAAACTGTATGGAGCAGCCAAGAGAGTGAAAACTCAGGTAAACTGTATGGAGCAGCCAAGAGAGTGAAAACTTAGGTACACTATAGGAGCAGCCAAGAGAGTGAAATCTCAGGTAAACTGTATGGAGCAGCCAAGCGAGTGAAAACTCAGGTAAACTGTATGGAGCAGCCAAGAGAGTGAAAACTCAGGTAAAGTGTATGGAGCAGCCAAAAAGAGTGAAAACTCAGGTAAACTGTATGGAGCAGCCAAGAGAGTGAAAACCCGGTTACACTGGATGGAGCAGACAAGAGAGTGAAAACTCAGGTAAACTGTAGGAGCAGCCAAGAGAGGGAAAACTCAGGTAAACTGTATGGAGCAGCCAAGAGAGTGAAAACTCAGGTAAACTGTATGGAGCAGCCAAGAGAGTGAAAACTCAGGTAAACTGTATGGAGCAGCCAAGAGAGCGAAAACTCAGGTAAACTGTAGGAGCAGCCAAGAGACTGAAAACTCAGGTAAACTGTATGGAGCAGCCACGAGAGTGAAAACTCAGGTAAACTCTATGGAGCAGCCACGAGAGTGAAAACTCAGGTAAACTGTATGGAGAGAGAGTGACAACTCAGGTAAACTGTATGGAGCAGCCAAGAGAGTGAAAACTCAGGTAAACTGTATGGAGCAGCCAAGAGAGCGAAAACTCAGGTAAACTGTATGGAGCAGCCAAGAGACTGAAAACTCAGGTAAACTGTATGGAGCAGCCACGAGAGTGAAAACTCAGGTAAACTCTATGGAGCAGCCACGAGAGTGAAAACTCAGGTAAACTGTATGGAGCAGCCAAGAGAGTGGCAACTCAGGTAAACTGTATGGAGCAACCAAGAGAGTGAAAACTCAGGTAAACTGTATGGAGCAGCCACGAGAGTGAAAACTCAGGTAAACTGTATGGAGCAGCCAAGAGAGTGAAAACTCAGGTAAACTGTATCATACAGTAAGCAATAATATAAGCATATTAATATTAATAATTAATATAAGCTCATATAAGCAATTAACATATAGGAGTATTCTCATACATGTGATCATATATGTTCATACAAGTAATGGACATACAGGGTTATTCTCGCATATGTTTAGATATATGTACATATAAGCAATTAACATAAGAATATTTCTACATATTTCCGCATATATGCAAATACAAGCAACACACATCTGTTATTCTCTTGCATATCAAAATATGTGTGCATATAAGCATTAAACATATGATTATTATTACGTATGTCAACATATTTATTTATTTGAGGAGGTAAGAGGAAGGAAAGTAGGAAAAAGAAAAAGTTGCCTACGCGTTTCGGCCGCTTTGGCCTTCGTCAGGGCAAATGTTGTGTGCTCAGGTGTGCACGGAACTTGTAGTGGTGTATGCTTCCGGTTAGGAAAATAAGTGTTTCCGGAATACGTGAAAAAAAGATATCCAATTCCAAAATAAAAGTATGGAAAAAATTGCGTGAAAGAAATTAAAATTGAAAATATTTTTGGTAATGGGACAGTATTTATAAAAAAGGTCTATAATCGATCTCTTCATTTAAGCCAGGGAGAGCCATAGCATCAAATTTGAAGATCCAGAAAGTTTCTCTCTGAAGAAGTTTCTTGAGGCGATCCTGCCCCCTTGTGGTCTGCTGTATATGTTCAATTCCCTCTGCTCTGAGTAAAGTGTCATTGCTGTCATGTGAGTCACTGAAGTGCCTAGCCATAGGGTAGTCTGTGTTCTTGGATCTGATAGCATATTTATGCTCGCTGACACGGTCTTTGAGTCTACGTTTTGTTCGTCCAATATAGAAAAAGCCACAAGGGCAGGTGAGACGGTATACAACATAAGTAGTGTTGCAGTTGAAGAAATGTCTATGTTGGTAGGTGTGGTTGGTTTTCAAGTCTGTGAAGGTTTTGTTACGTATGATGTTATCACAGTGATTGCAATGTCCACATCTATAGTTGCCCATAGGTCTTCTGAGCCATGACTCTTTTTGTTCGGCCGGCAGGTAGCTGTGGACAAGTTTATCTCTGAGGGAGGGAGCTCTTCTGTAGGAAAAAATGGGAGGGGTGGGAAAAAGTTGTCTGAGCGTGCTGTCACAAGTGATGATGTTCCAATTGGATCTGATTATTTGGTTGATGTGAGGGGCCTGGGTGCTGTATGTTGTAGTGAAGAAGGTCCGGTTCTCATTCTCCTTGGTTGTTCTGGTGCTATATACTAGTGTGTCTCTGTTTAAGGTGGTAGCTGACACTCGTGCTCTTAACACATGGTGAGGTTTGTAATTGCGTTCAATAAAACGCTCTGCCATGTTGTGAGACTGTATAGTAAAATCTTGATCTTGATCACATATCCTTCTCAGTCTTAAGAACTGGCCCTGTGGAATATTTTTCTTGAGATGGGGAGGGTGGAAGCTGTCTGCATGTAGAATGGTGTTACGGTCTGTGGGTTTTTTGTAGATGGTGGTGTGCAGCTGTTGATCTTCTCCCCTGGAGATAGTGAGGTCCAAGAAGTTAATCTTTTCTTTTGAGTATTCGAGGGACAGTCTGATGTTGTTGTTGGTGGAATTCAGGTATTTATGGAAATCTAGTAGATCAGACTCACTGCCTTTCCACAGGATAATGATATCGTCAATGTAACGTCCCCACCAAATAATGTTTTGAAAGTATTTGTTTTTAGCTGGATCCTGTATGTATTCCTTCTCCCAGAGGCCGAGAAAGAGGTTGGCGTAATTTGGGGCAAAGGCCGCCCCCATGGCTGTGCCTTTAAGTTGTTTGTAGTACTCGTCTCTGAAGAGGAAAACATTGTTGTAAAGAACCCAGCGGGTGAGGTCAATGATGAAGGAGTGAGGTGGGGAGGTTTCTTCATTCATGTTAAGGAAATGTTCCATAGCACGGAGGCCCTCGGTGTGTTCGATGTTGGTATAGAGGGAATTGACATCACAGGTAATGAGGAAGTCAAAGTTAACCGTTTTAAGGGAATGTATTTTTTGCAGAACCTGGTTTGTGTCTTTGATGTAAGACGGAAGGAGTGGGACCAGAGGTTTAATGAAGTGGTCAATGTACTGGGAGGCAGGTTCAGTGAGAGAGCCATTGGCGGAAATGATTGGCCGACCAGGAGGATTGTCTTTGGGTTCCTTGTGCACCTTGGGCAAGAGGTAGAAGGCAGCAGTGGTAGGGTGTTCACAGTTTAAAAAGGAGAATTCATGATCAGAAACCCAGCCCTCTTCTTTAGCTACTGTAAGAAAGTTGTTAAAGTCAGTTTTCATGGCTGGGAGGGGACTCACTGTTAGTTTCTGATAGTAGGTGTTGTCGTTGAGCTGACGGTGTGCCTCCAGTATGTATTTAGTTTTGTCCAATACAACTACTGCTCCTCCCTTGTCAGCTGGTCTTATGATGATGCTGTCATTCTTCTCCAAATCCTCAAGTAGGCTGCGTTCCTTGAGAGATAGGTTGTTGTGGGTGAGGGGCCTATTTTGTGTTTTAGCAAACAAGGTTTCAATTTCATGATCAACTTTCTTAGTAAAGGTGAGTAGTGTAGCATTGTTGCATAACGGACTGAAGGTTGATTTGGGTTTGAAAGGTGTAGCTGCTGGTGTATAACTGATGCTATTGGCTACTGTTGGCTGGGGTTGAGAAGCATACCATGTTCTTAAATGCAAATTACGGTAAAATCTGAAAAGGTCTATTTTGGTCTGAAAGAGGGTAGTTGAGTGCATGGGACAAAACGTTAAACCTTTAGACAGAACTAGTTCGGCATCTTTTGACAAATAGGTGGTAGAGAGGTTTATTACCTTTGATAGGTTTGGCTCCTGAGCCCCTCTCGGCGATTTAGATTTGCGCCGTCCTCTACGTATTTTTTTCGACGTTGATTTTTGGGAGCTGGTTGTGACAGTTTGGGCCAATCGTCGCCTAAAAAATCGCTCCTTCCTCCGGTGTGTTCCGTGGATGTAGAGGACATGTTGTCGGTCTCCTCGCCACTCGAGAGATTAAACGATACCGTTCTGGTGCGGCTGGGTGCTGGTGGTTGGAAACGGCCTCGGGGTTTAGCACCCCAGTGGTAAACTTTGCCTCGTGCATAGTCATCCTTGTCTCGGTTAAGTTTCCCCAGTTTGAGTTGTTTAGTAAGCATGACTAGTTTGTCTAAATCTTCCTTGAGTTTTCCTTCAAAGGGGAGGGTGTTTTGTTCATTACCAGCAGCGGCAGCTGTGATGGCAGACTGTACGTCCTTTATTTGTGTTTGTAAGGCCTCCTTCTGTTTTTTTGCGTTTTCGATTAACAGCAAAATCAAATCCATAGAGCATTTGTTTAGAATCGATTCCCATTTTTCTTTAAATGCGTCGTCGTCTGAGTGGAAAGCTGGGAATTTCTGTATTCTCAGGCCTCTCGGTATGTGGCTCTCACGCCAGTAATCAGAGAGAGATACGATGTCCCAGTGAAGTTTCACATCTTTTTCCATAAGTCTCCGTTTTGTCTGTTTCACCTGCAATATGTCTACTTTCGCCTACTCTGCCGAGGAAGGGAGAAATATCATTGCTTCCGAGTCTCTATACGGAGGCACAGCTAGCCTCCCGCACACTTCTTCTGACTTGAACCAACGTTATTTTGACCTACGGAGACTTATGGAAAAAGATGTGAAACTTCACTGGGACATCGTATCTCTCTCTGATTACTGGCGTGAGAGCCACATACCGAGAGGCCTGAGAATACAGAAATTCCCAGCTTTCCACTCAGACGACGACGCATTTAAAGAAAAATGGGAATCGATTCTAAACAAATGCTCTATGGATTTGATTTTGCTGTTAATCGAAAACGCAAAAAAACAGAAGGAGGCCTTACAAACACAAATAAAGGACGTACAGTCTGCCATCACAGCTGCCGCTGCTGGTAATGAACAAAACACCCTCCCCTTTGAAGGAAAACTCAAGGAAGATTTAGACAAACTAGTCATGCTTACTAAACAACTCAAACTGGGGAAACTTAACCGAGACAAGGATGACTATGCACGAGGCAAAGTTTACCACTGGGGTGCTAAACCCCGAGGCCGTTTCCAACCACCAGCACCCAGCCGCACCAGAACGGTATCGTTTAATCTCTCGAGTGGCGAGGAGACCGACAACATGTCCTCTACATCCACGGAACACACCGGAGGAAGGAGCGATTTTTTAGGCGACGATTGGCCCAAACTGTCACAACCAGCTCCCAAAAATCAACGTCGAAAAAAATACGTAGAGGACGGCGCAAATCTAAATCGCCGAGAGGGGCTCAGGAGCCAAACCTATCAAAGGTAATAAACCTCTCTACCACCTATTTGTCAAAAGATGCCGAACTAGTTCTGTCTAAAGGTTTAACGTTTTGTCCCATGCACTCAACTACCCTCTTTCAGACCAAAATAGACCTTTTCAGATTTTACCGTAATTTGCATTTAAGAACATGGTATGCTTCTCAACCCCAGCCAACAGTAGCCAATAGCATCAGTTATACACCAGCAGCTACACCTTTCAAACCCAAATCAACCTTCAGTCCGTTATGCAACAATGCTACACTACTCACCTTTACTAAGAAAGTTGATCATGAAATTGAAACCTTGTTTGCTAAAACACAAAATAGGCCCCTCACCCACAACAACCTATCTCTCAAGGAACGCAGCCTACTTGAGGATTTGGAGAAGAATGACAGCATCATCATAAGACCAGCTGACAAGGGAGGAGCAGTAGTTGTATTGGACAAAACTAAATACATACTGGAGGCACACCGTCAGCTCAACGACAACACCTACTATCAGAAACTAACAGTGAGTCCCCTCCCAGCCATGAAAACTGACTTTAACAACTTTCTTACAGTAGCTAAAGAAGAGGGCTGGGTTTCTGATCATGAATTCTCCTTTTTAAACTGTGAACACCCTACCACTGCTGCCTTCTACCTCTTGCCCAAGGTGCACAAGGAACCCAAAGACAATCCTCCTGGTCGGCCAATCATTTCCGCCAATGGCTCTCTCACTGAACCTGCCTCCCAGTACATTGACCACTTCATTAAACCTCTGGTCCCACTCCTTCCGTCTTACATCAAAGACACAAACCAGGTTCTGCAAAAAATACATTCCCTTAAAACGGTTAACTTTGACTTCCTCATTACCTGTGATGTCAATTCCCTCTATACCAACATCGAACACACCGAGGGCCTCCGTGCTATGGAACATTTCCTTAACATGAATGAAGAAACCTCCCCACCTCACTCCTTCATCATTGACCTCACCCGCTGGGTTCTTTACAACAATGTTTTCCTCTTCAGAGACGAGTACTACAAACAACTTAAAGGCACAGCCATGGGGGCGGCCTTTGCCCCAAATTACGCCAACCTCTTTCTCGGCCTCTGGGAGAAGGAATACATACAGGATCCAGCTAAAAACAAATACTTTCAAAACATTATTTGGTGGGGACGTTACATTGACGATATCATTATCCTGTGGAAAGGCAGTGAGTCTGATCTACTAGATTTCCATAAATACCTGAATTCCACCAACAACAACATCAGACTGTCCCTCGAATACTCAAAAGAAAAGATTAACTTCTTGGACCTCACTATCTCCAGGGGAGAAGATCAACAGCTGCACACCACCATCTACAAAAAACCCACAGACCGTAACACCATTCTACATGCAGACAGCTTCCACCCTCCCCATCTCAAGAAAAATATTCCACAGGGCCAGTTCTTAAGACTGAGAAGGATATGTGATCAAGATCAAGATTTTACTATACAGTCTCACAACATGGCAGAGCGTTTTATTGAACGCAATTACAAACCTCACCATGTGTTAAGAGCACGAGTGTCAGCTACCACCTTAAACAGAGACACACTAGTATATAGCACCAGAACAACCAAGGAGAATGAGAACCGGACCTTCTTCACTACAACATACAGCACCCAGGCCCCTCACATCAACCAAATAATCAGATCCAATTGGAACATCATCACTTGTGACAGCACGCTCAGACAACTTTTTCCCACCCCTCCCATTTTTTCCTACAGAAGAGCTCCCTCCCTCAGAGATAAACTTGTCCACAGCTACCTGCCGGCCGAACAAAAAGAGTCATGGCTCAGAAGACCTATGGGCAACTATAGATGTGGACATTGCAATCACTGTGATAACATCATACGTAACAAAACCTTCACAGACTTGAAAACCAACCACACCTACCAACATAGACATTTCTTCAACTGCAACACTACTTATGTTGTATACCGTCTCACCTGCCCTTGTGGCTTTTTCTATATTGGACGAACAAAACGTAGACTCAAAGACCGTGTCAGCGAGCATAAATATGCTATCAGATCCAAGAACACAGACTACCCTATGGCTAGGCACTTCAGTGACTCACATGACAGCAATGACACTTTACTCAGAGCAGAGGGAATTGAACATATACAGCAGACCACAAGGGGGCAGGATCGCCTCAAGAAACTTCTTCAGAGAGAAACTTTCTGGATCTTCAAATTTGATGCTATGGCTCTCCCTGGCTTAAATGAAGAGATCGATTATAGACCTTTTTTATAAATACTGTCCCATTACCAAAAATATTTTCAATTTTAATTTCTTTCACGCAATTTTTTCCATACTTTTATTTTGGAATTGGATATCTTTTTTTCACGTATTCCGGAAACACTTATTTTCCTAACCGGAAGCATACACCACTACAAGTTCCGTGCACACCTGAGCACACAACATTTGCCCTGACGAAGGCCAAAGCGGCCGAAACGCGTAGGCAACTTTTTCTTTTTCCTACTTTCCTTCCTCTTACCTCCTCAACGAGTGTCGCCTTGGATTTGCTTGAGGCCACCACACTGCACAAGTAAGTGGCCTCTGGCACTATATTTATTAATAGTTCCCTCACCAAGAGCACCTCAAACAAATAAACAAACAAACAGACACATACGACAGAGCACGCCAGCTCCCCCATTTTCTCTAATATTTATTTATTTATTTCGGTCATGGGCAATTAAAACATTTCATAAAATAAAACAAAAAAAGTACAAGCAAAGCAGCACAAGGCTGTTAGACCGAAAAGGTGTAGGCTGAAGCGATAGCTTATAGCGCCTACCCTTCTTACTTAAACAAGCTATACAAACAGAAAAATGATTATCGAATAATCAGTTATAAACAAAACAGAGACAACAATTCTCAAATTCAAATAATTACAAAATTGATAATTACACTGCATTACCCGCATATACATATATACCCACATACACATATATACATATATATATATATATATATATATATATATATATATATATATATATATATATATACATATATATACATAGGCTATCTCAATAATTATTATCATTATAATCATTATTATAATCACAATAATCACTTTAATAATTATATTTCATTACAATATACAATACAATACAATATATACAATATACAACTGTCCAGAAGTTAATATACACCATACACATATATGCTCATATAATCAATTAACATATGCGGATGTTCGCATACATGTAATCATATATGTTTGTGTAAGCATTGAACATATAGGGTTAAACTTACATATGTCTACATATATGTGCATATCAGCAATTCACATATAAGAAAGTACTTACATATGTAACTATGTATGCTCATATAAGCAATTAACATATATGAGTATTCTCATACATGTGATCATATATGTTCATACAAGTAATGGACATACAGGGTTATTCTCGCATATGTTTAGATATATGTACATATAAGCAATTAACATATAAGAATATTTCTACATATTTCCGCATATATGCAAATACAAGCAACACACATATCTGTTATTCTCTTGCATATCAAAATATGTGTGCATATAAGCATTAAACATATGATTATTATTACGTATGTCAACATATATGCTCATATAATCAATTAACATATGCGGATGTTCGCATACATGTAATCATATATGTTTGTGTAAGCAATGAACATATAGGGTTAAACTTACATATGTCTACATATATGTGCATATCAGCAATTCACATATAAGAAAGTACTTACATATGTAACTATGTATGCTCATATAAGCAATTAACATATATGAGTATTCTCATACATGTGATCATATATGTTCATACAAGTAATGGACATACAGGGTTATTCTCACATATTTTTAGATATATGTACATATAAGCAATTAACATAAGAATATTTCTACATATTTCCGCATATATGCAAATACAAGCAACACACATCTGTTATTCTCTTGCATATCAAAATATGTGTGCATATAAGCATTAAACATATGATTATTATTACGTATGTCAACATATATGCTCATATAATCAATTAACATATGCGGATGTTCGCATACATGTAATCATATATGTTTGTGTAAGCATTGAACATATAGGGTTAAACTTACATATGTCTACATATATGTGCATATCAGCAATTCACATATAAGAAATTACTTACATATGTAACTATGTATGCTCATATAAGCAATTAACATATATCAGTATTCTCATACATGTGATCATATATGTTCATACAAGTAATGGACATACCGGGTTATTCTCGCATATGTTTAGATATATGTACATATAAGCAATTAAACTTATAAGAATATTTCTACATATTTGCGCATATATGCAAATACAAGCAACACACATATCTGTTATTCTCTTGCATATCAAAATATGTGTGCATATAAGCATTAAACATATATGATCATTATTACGTATGTCAACATATATGCTCATATAATCAATTAACATATGCGGATGTTCGCATACATGTAATCATATATGTTTGTGTAAGCATTGAACATATAGGGTTAAACTTACATATGTCTACATATATGTGCATATCAGCAATTAACATAAGAATTTACTTACATATGTAAGCATGTTTGCTCATATACGCAATTAACATATAGGAGTATTCTCATACATGTGATCATATATGTTCATACAAGTAATGGACATACAGGGTTATTCTCGCATATGTTTAGATATATGTACATATAAGCAATTAACATAATAATATTTCTACATATTTCCGCATATATGCAAATACAAGCAACACACATATTTGTTATTCTCTTGCATATCAAAATATGTGTGGATAAGCATTAAACATATATGATTATTATTACGTATGTCAACATATATGCTCATAATCAATTAACATATGCGGATGTTCACATACATGTAATCATATATGTTTGTGTAAGCATTGAACATATATGGTTAAACTTACATATGTCTACACATGTGCATATCAGCAATTACATATAAGAATTTACTTACATATGTAGGCATGTATGCTCATATAAGCAATTAACATATAGGAGTATTCTCATACATGTGATCATATATGTTCATACAAGTAATGGACATACAGGGTTATTCTCGCATATGTTTAGATATATGTACATATAAGCAATTAACATAATAATATTTCTACATATTTCCGCATATATGCAAATACAAGCAACACACATATCTGTTATTCTCTTGCATATCAAAATATGTGTGCATATAAGCATTAAACATATGATTATTATTACGTATGTCAACATATTTATTTATTTATTTCGGTCATGGGCAATTAAAACATTTCATAAAATAAAACAAAAAAAGTACAAGCAAAGCAGCACAAGGCTGTTAGACCGAAAAGGTGTAGGCTGAAGCGATAGCTTATAGCGCCTACCCTTCTTACTTAAACAAGCTATACAAACAGAAAAATGATTATCGAATAATCAGTTATAAACAAAACAGAGACAACAATTCTCAAATTCAAATAATTACAAAATTGATAATTACACTGCATATACATTGCATTACCCGCATATACATATATACCCACATACACATATATACATATATATATATATATATACATACATATATATACATAGGCTATCTCAATAATTATTATCATTATAATCATTATTATAATCACAATAATCACTTTAATAATTATATTTCATTACAATATACAATACAATACAATATATACAATATACACCATACACATATATGCTCATATAATCAATTAACATATGCGGATGTTCGCATACATGTAATCATATATGTTTGTGTAAGCATTGAACATATAGGGTTAAACTTACATATGTCTACATATATGTGCATATCAGCAATTCACATATAAGAAAGTACTTACATATGTAACTATGTATGCTCATATAAGCAATTAACATATATGAGTATTCTCATACATGTGATCATATATGTTCATACAAGTAATGGACATACAGGGTTATTCTCGCATATTTTTAGATATATGTACATATAAGCAATTAACATAAGAATATTTCTACATATTTCCGCATATATGCAAATACAAGCAACACACATCTGTTATTCTCTTGCATATCAAAATATGTGTGCATATAAGCATTAAACATATATGATCATTATTACGTATGTCAACATATATGCTCATATAATCAATTAACATATGCGGATGTTCGCATACATGTAATCATATATGTTTGTGTAAGCATTGAACATATAGGGTTAAACTTACATATGTCTACATATATGTGCATATCAGCAATTAACATAAGAATTTACTTACATATGTAAGCATGTTTGCTCATATACGCAATTAACATATAGGAGTATTCTCATACATGTGATCATATATGTTCATACAAGTAATGGACATACAGGGTTATTCTCGCATATGTTTAGATATATGTACATATAAGCAATTAACATAATAATATTTCTACATATTTCCGCATATATGCAAATACAAGCAACACACATATCTGTTATTCTCTTGCATATCAAAATATGTGTGCATATAAGCATTAAACATATATGATTATTATTACGTATGTCAACATATATGCTCATAATCAATTAACATATGCGGATGTTCGCATACATGTAATCATATATGTTTGTGTAAGCATTGAACATATATGGTTAAACTTACATATGTCTACACATATGTGCATATCAGCAATTACATATAAGAATTTACTTACATATGTAGGCATGTATGCTCATATAAGCAATTAACACATTCACTGCCAACAGTTTTTTCCAATCGGTAGGTAGCTTCTGCCAAGGTTTTTTTTGAGGATTCTGGCTCATCTTTCAAGAGCCTAGTCCTAGCCTTTCTGCTACGACTTTGTGAACACAAAATATCTCAAAAGAACTAATAGAATGTGTGCTTTCTCTGTCTAAACGAGTTCGTTTTTATCATGTTTTGTTATGTAGGCATTAGCAGTTGAATACAGCATGGTTTCAGAGATTTTCAGAGAGTTTTGAGATAATTGGATTTTTAGAACCACCTCACGTGCCTGTGATTATGGGCGCCCTTGGGCAAGTGTGTATACTGTATTGTGTGTGTGTGTGTGTGTCCACGTCCCACCGTCAAATTTTTTTTTTTTTTTTTTTGACGAGTTGACTCGTCCACGGCAGTCAACCGTTGGTTTCTGCTTGACGAGTCAACTCGTCGACGGCAGTGAACGTGTTAACATACATGAGTATTCTCATACATGTGATCATATATGTCCATGCAAGTAATGGACATACAGGGTTATTCTTGCATATGTTTATATATATGTACATCTAAGCAATTAACATATAAAAATATTTCTACATATTTCCGCATATATGCAAATACAAGCAACACACATATATGTTCTCTTGCATATCAAAATATGTGTGCCTATAAGCATTAAACATATATGATCATTATTACTTATGTCAACATATATGCTCATATAATCAATTAACATATGCGGATGTTCGCATACATGTAATCATATATGTTTGTGTAAGCATTGAACATATAGGGTTGTACTACATATATGTTTACTACATATATGTGCATATATGCCTCTTCCGTATGGGAGAGAGTGACCATAAGGTTCACTGGTAAGGTAAACTGTATGGAGCAGCCAAGATAGTGAAAACTCAGGTAAACTGTATGGAGCAGCCAAGAGAGTGAAAACTCAGGTAAACTGTATGGAGCAGCCAAGAGAGTGAAAACTCAGGTAAAGTGTATGGAGCAGCCAAAAAGAGTGAAAACTCAGGTAAACTGTATGGAGCAGCCAAGAGAGTGAAAACTCAGGTACACTGGATGGAGCAGCCAAGGGAGTGAAAACTCAGGTAAACTGTAGGAGCAGCCAAGAGAGTGAAAACTCAGGTAAACTGTAGGAGCAGCCAAGAGAGTGAAAACTCAGGTAATATGGAGCAGCCAAGAGAGTGAAAACTCAGGTAAACTGTATGGAGCAGCCACGAGAGTGAAAACTCAGGTAAACTGTATGGAGCAGCCACGGGAGTGAAAACTCAGGTAAACTGTATGCAGCAGCCAAGAGAGTGACAACTCAGGTAAACTGTATGGAGCAGCCACGAGAGTGAAAACTCAGGTAAACTGTATGGAGCAGCCAAGAGAGTGAAAACCTATAGGAGCAGCCAAGAGAGTGAAATCTCAGGTAAACTGTATGGAGCAGCCAAGCGAGTGAAAACTCAGGTAAACTGTAGGAGCAGCCAAGAGAGTGAAAACTTCGGTACACCATAGGAGCAGCCAAGAGAGTGAAAACTCAGGTAAACTGTAGGAGCAGCCAAGAGTGAAAACTCAGGTAAACTGTAGGAGCAGCCAAGAGAGTGAAAACTCAGGTAATATGGAGCAGCCAAGAGAGTGAAAACTCAGGTAAACTGTATGGAGCAGCCACGAGAGTGAAAACTCAGGTAAACTGTATGGAGCAGCCACGGGAGTGAAAACTCAGGTAAACTGTATGCAGCAGCCAAGAGAGTGACAACTCAGGTAAACTGTATGGAGCAGCCACGAGAGTGAAAACTCAGGTAAACTGTATGGAGCAGCCAAGAGAGTGAAAACCTATAGGAGCAGCCAAGAGAGTGAAATCTCAGGTAAACTGTATGGAGCAGCCAAGCGAGTGAAAACTCAGGTAAACTGTAGGAGCAGCCAAGAGAGTGAAAACTTCGGTACACCATAGGAGCAGCCAAGAGAGTGAAATCTCAGGTAAACTGTATGGAGCAGCCAAGCGAGTGAAAACTCAGGTAAACTGTAGGAGGAGCCAAGAGAGTGAAAACTCAGGTAAACTGTATGGAGCAGCCAAGAGAGTGAAAACTTAGGTACACTATAGGAGCAGCCAAGAGAGTGAAATCTCAGGTAAACTGTATGGAGCAGCCAAGCGAGTGAAAACTCAGGTAAACTGTATGGAGCAGCCAAGAGAGTGAAAACTCAGGTAAAGTGTATGGAGCAGCCAAAAAGAGTGAAAACTCAGGTAAACTGTATGGAGCAGCCAAGAGAGTGAAAACCCAGGTACACTGGATGGAGCAGCCAAGAGAGTGAAAACTCAGGTAAACTGTAGGAGCAGCCAAGAGAGGGAAAACTCAGGTAAACTGTAGGAGCAGCCAAGAGAGTAAAAACTCAGGTAAACTGTATGGAGCAGCCAAGAGAGTGAAAACTCAGGTAAACTGTATGGAGCAGCCAATAGAGCAAAAACTCAGGTAAACTGTATGGAGCAGCCAAGAGACTGAAAACTCAGGTAAATGGAGCAGCCACGAGAGTGAAAACTCAGGTAAACTCTATGGAGCAGCCAAGAGAGTGAAAACTCAGGTAAACTGTATGGAGCAGCCACGAGAGCGAAAACTCAGGTAAACTGTATGGAGCAGCCAAGAGAGTGAAAACTCAGGTAAAATGTTTGGAGCAGCCAAGAGAGTGAAAACTCAGGTAAACTGTATGGAGCAGCCAAGAGAGTGAAAACTCAGGTAAACTGTATGGAGCAGCCAAGAGAGTGAAAACTTAGGTACACTATAGGAGCAGCCAAGAGAGTGAAATCTCAGGTAAACTGTATGGAGCAGCCAAGCGAGTGAAAACTCAGGTAAACTGTATGGAGCAGCCAAGAGAGTGAAAACTCAGGTAAAGTGTATGGAGCAGCCAAAAAGAGTGAAAACTCAGGTAAACTGTATGGAGCAGCCAAGAGAGTGAAAACCCGGTTACACTGGATGGAGCAGACAAGAGAGTGAAAACTCAGGTAAACTGTAGGAGCAGCCAAGAGAGGGAAAACTCAGGTAAACTGTATGGAGCAGCCAAGAGAGTGAAAACTCAGGTAAACTGTATGGAGCAGCCAAGAGAGTGAAAACTCAGGTAAACTGTATGGAGCAGCCAAGAGAGCGAAAACTCAGGTAAACTGTAGGAGCAGCCAAGAGACTGAAAACTCAGGTAAACTGTATGGAGCAGCCACGAGAGTGAAAACTCAGGTAAACTCTATGGAGCAGCCACGAGAGTGAAAACTCAGGTAAACTGTATGGAGAGAGAGTGACAACTCAGGTAAACTGTATGGAGCAGCCAAGAGAGTGAAAACTCAGGTAAACTGTATGGAGCAGCCAAGAGAGCGAAAACTCAGGTAAACTGTATGGAGCAGCCAAGAGACTGAAAACTCAGGTAAACTGTATGGAGCAGCCACGAGAGTGAAAACTCAGGTAAACTCTATGGAGCAGCCACGAGAGTGAAAACTCAGCTAAACTGTATGGAGCAGCCAAGAGAGTGGCAACTCAGGTAAACTGTATGGAGCAGCCAAGAGAGTGAAAACTCAGGTAAACTGTATGGAGCAGCCACGAGAGTGAAAACTCAGGTAAACTGTATGGAGCAGCCAAGAGAGTGAAAACTCAGGTAAACTGTATCATACAGTAAGCAATAATATAAGCATATTAATATTAATAATTCATATAAGCTCATATAAGCAATTAACATATAGGAGTATTCTCATACATGTGATCATATATGTTCATACAAGTAATGGACATACAGGGTTATTCTCGCATATGTTTAGATATATGTACATATAAGCAATTAACATAAGAATATTTCTACATATTTCCGCATATATGCAAATACAAGCAACACACATCTGTTATTCTCTTGCATATCAAAATATGTGTGCATATAAGCATTAAACATATGATTATTATTACGTATGTCAACATATTTATTTATTTATTTCGGTCATGGGCAATTAAAACATTTCATAAAATAAAACAAAAAAAGTACAAGCAAAGCAGCACAAGGCTGTTAGACCGAAAAGGTGTAGGCTGAAGCGATAGCTTATAGCGCCTACCCTTCTTACTTAAACAAGCTATACAAACAGAAAAATGATTATCGAATAATCAGTTATAAACAAAACAGAGACAACAATTCTCAAATTCAAATAATTACAAAATTGATAATTACACTGCATTACCCGCATATACATATATACCCACATACACATATATACATATATATATATATATATATATATATATATATATATATATATATATATATATATATACATATATATACATAGGCTATCTCAATAATTATTATCATTATAATCATTATTATAATCACAATAATCACTTTAATAATTATATTTCATTACAATATACAATACAATACAATATATACAATATACAACTGTCCAGAAGTTAATATACACCATACACATATATGCTCATATAATCAATTAACATATGCGGATGTTCGCATACATGTAATCATATATGTTTGTGTAAGCATTGAACATATAGGGTTAAACTTACATATGTCTACATATATGTGCATATCAGCAATTCACATATAAGAAAGTACTTACATATGTAACTATGTATGCTCATATAAGCAATTAACATATATGAGTATTCTCATACATGTGATCATATATGTTCATACAAGTAATGGACATACAGGGTTATTCTCGCATATGTTTAGATATATGTACATATAAGCAATTAACATATAAGAATATTTCTACATATTTCCGCATATATGCAAATACAAGCAACACACATATCTGTTATTCTCTTGCATATCAAAATATGTGTGCATATAAGCATTAAACATATGATTATTATTACGTATGTCAACATATATGCTCATATAATCAATTAACATATGCGGATGTTCGCATACATGTAATCATATATGTTTGTGTAAGCAATGAACATATAGGGTTAAACTTACATATGTCTACATATATGTGCATATCAGCAATTCACATATAAGAAAGTACTTACATATGTAACTATGTATGCTCATATAAGCAATTAACATATATGAGTATTCTCATACATGTGATCATATATGTTCATACAAGTAATGGACATACAGGGTTATTCTCACATATTTTTAGATATATGTACATATAAGCAATTAACATAAGAATATTTCTACATATTTCCGCATATATGCAAATACAAGCAACACACATCTGTTATTCTCTTGCATATCAAAATATGTGTGCATATAAGCATTAAACATATGATTATTATTACGTATGTCAACATATATGCTCATATAATCAATTAACATATGCGGATGTTCGCATACATGTAATCATATATGTTTGTGTAAGCATTGAACATATAGGGTTAAACTTACATATGTCTACATATATGTGCATATCAGCAATTCACATATAAGAAATTACTTACATATGTAACTATGTATGCTCATATAAGCAATTAACATATATCAGTATTCTCATACATGTGATCATATATGTTCATACAAGTAATGGACATACCGGGTTATTCTCGCATATGTTTAGATATATGTACATATAAGCAATTAAACTTATAAGAATATTTCTACATATTTGCGCATATATGCAAATACAAGCAACACACATATCTGTTATTCTCTTGCATATCAAAATATGTGTGCATATAAGCATTAAACATATATGATCATTATTACGTATGTCAACATATATGCTCATATAATCAATTAACATATGCGGATGTTCGCATACATGTAATCATATATGTTTGTGTAAGCATTGAACATATAGGGTTAAACTTACATATGTCTACATATATGTGCATATCAGCAATTAACATAAGAATTTACTTACATATGTAAGCATGTTTGCTCATATACGCAATTAACATATAGGAGTATTCTCATACATGTGATCATATATGTTCATACAAGTAATGGACATACAGGGTTATTCTCGCATATGTTTAGATATATGTACATATAAGCAATTAACATAATAATATTTCTACATATTTCCGCATATATGCAAATACAAGCAACACACATATTTGTTATTCTCTTGCATATCAAAATATGTGTGGATAAGCATTAAACATATATGATTATTATTACGTATGTCAACATATATGCTCATAATCAATTAACATATGCGGATGTTCACATACATGTAATCATATATGTTTGTGTAAGCATTGAACATATATGGTTAAACTTACATATGTCTACACATGTGCATATCAGCAATTACATATAAGAATTTACTTACATATGTAGGCATGTATGCTCATATAAGCAATTAACATATAGGAGTATTCTCATACATGTGATCATATATGTTCATACAAGTAATGGACATACAGGGTTATTCTCGCATATGTTTAGATATATGTACATATAAGCAATTAACATAATAATATTTCTACATATTTCCGCATATATGCAAATACAAGCAACACACATATCTGTTATTCTCTTGCATATCAAAATATGTGTGCATATAAGCATTAAACATATGATTATTATTACGTATGTCAACATATTTATTTATTTATTTCGGTCATGGGCAATTAAAACATTTCATAAAATAAAACAAAAAAAGTACAAGCAAAGCAGCACAAGGCTGTTAGACCGAAAAGGTGTAGGCTGAAGCGATAGCTTATAGCGCCTACCCTTCTTACTTAAACAAGCTATACAAACAGAAAAATGATTATCGAATAATCAGTTATAAACAAAACAGAGACAACAATTCTCAAATTCAAATAATTACAAAATTGATAATTACACTGCATATACATTGCATTACCCGCATATACATATATACCCACATACACATATATACATATATATATATATATATACATACATATATATACATAGGCTATCTCAATAATTATTATCATTATAATCATTATTATAATCACAATAATCACTTTAATAATTATATTTCATTACAATATACAATACAATACAATATATACAATATACACCATACACATATATGCTCATATAATCAATTAACATATGCGGATGTTCGCATACATGTAATCATATATGTTTGTGTAAGCATTGAACATATAGGGTTAAACTTACATATGTCTACATATATGTGCATATCAGCAATTCACATATAAGAAAGTACTTACATATGTAACTATGTATGCTCATATAAGCAATTAACATATATGAGTATTCTCATACATGTGATCATATATGTTCATACAAGTAATGGACATACAGGGTTATTCTCGCATATTTTTAGATATATGTACATATAAGCAATTAACATAAGAATATTTCTACATATTTCCGCATATATGCAAATACAAGCAACACACATCTGTTATTCTCTTGCATATCAAAATATGTGTGCATATAAGCATTAAACATATATGATCATTATTACGTATGTCAACATATATGCTCATATAATCAATTAACATATGCGGATGTTCGCATACATGTAATCATATATGTTTGTGTAAGCATTGAACATATAGGGTTAAACTTACATATGTCTACATATATGTGCATATCAGCAATTAACATAAGAATTTACTTGCATATGTAAGCATGTTTGCTCATATACGCAATTAACATATAGGAGTATTCTCATACATGTGATCATATATGTTCATACAAGTAATGGACATACAGGGTTATTCTCGCATATGTTTAGATATATGTACATATAAGCAATTAACATAATAATATTTCTACATATTTCCGCATATATGCAAATACAAGCAACACACATATCTGTTATTCTCTTGCATATCAAAATATGTGTGCATATAAGCATTAAACATATATGATTATTATTACGTATGTCAACATATATGCTCATAATCAATTAACATATGCGGATGTTCGCATACATGTAATCATATATGTTTGTGTAAGCATTGAACATATATGGTTAAACTTACATATGTCTACACATATGTGCATATCAGCAATTACATATAAGAATTTACTTACATATGTAGGCATGTATGCTCATATAAGCAATTAACACATTCACTGCCAACAGTTTTTTCCAATCGGTAGGTAGCTTCTGCCAAGGTTTTTTTTTAGGATTCTGGCTCATCTTTCAAGAGCCTAGTCCTAGCCTTTCTGCTACGACTTTGTGAACACAAAATATATCAAAAGAACTAATAGAATGTGTGCTTTCTCTGTCTAAACGAGTTCGTTTTTATCATGTTTTGTTATGTAGGCATTAGCAGTTGAATACAGCATGGTTTCAGAGATTTTCAGAGAGTTTTGAGATAATTGGATTTTTAGAACCACCTCACGTGCCTGTGATTATGGGCGCCCTTGGGCAAGTGTGTATACTGTATTGTGTGTGTGTGTGTGTGTCCACGTCCCACCGTCAAATTTTTTTTTTTTTTTTTTTGACGAGTTGACTCGTCCACGGCAGTCAACCGTTGGTTTCTGCTTGACGAGTCAACTCGTCGACGGCAGTGAACGTGTTAACATACATGAGTATTCTCATACATGTGATCATATATGTCCATGCAAGTAATGGACATACAGGGTTATTCTTGCATATGTTTATATATATGTACATCTAAGCAATTAACATATAAAAATATTTCTACATATTTCCGCATATATGCAAATACAAGCAACACACATATATGTTCTCTTGCATATCAAAATATGTGTGCCTATAAGCATTAAACATATATGATCATTATTACTTATGTCAACATATATGCTCATATAATCAATTAACATATGCGGATGTTCGCATACATGTAATCATATATGTTTGTGTAAGCATTGAACATATAGGGTTGTACTACATATATGTTTACTACATATATGTGCATATATGCCTCTTCCGTATGGGAGAGAGTGACCATAAGGTTCACTGGTAAGGTAAACTGTATGGAGCAGCCAAGATAGTGAAAACTCAGGTAAACTGTATGGAGCAGCCAAGAGAGTGAAAACTCAGGTAAACTGTATGGAGCAGCCAAGAGAGTGAAAACTCAGGTAAAGTGTATGGAGCAGCCAAAAAGAGTGAAAACTCAGGTAAACTGTATGGAGCAGCCAAGAGAGTGAAAACTCAGGTACACTGGATGGAGCAGCCAAGGGAGTGAAAACTCAGGTAAACTGTAGGAGCAGCCAAGAGAGTGAAAACTCAGGTAAACTGTAGGAGCAGCCAAGAGAGTGAAAACTCAGGTAATATGGAGCAGCCAAGAGAGTGAAAACTCAGGTAAACTGTATGGAGCAGCCACGAGAGTGAAAACTCAGGTAAACTGTATGGAGCAGCCACGGGAGTGAAAACTCAGGTAAACTGTATGCAGCAGCCAAGAGAGTGACAACTCAGGTAAACTGTATGGAGCAGCCACGAGAGTGAAAACTCAGGTAAACTGTATGGAGCAGCCAAGAGAGTGAAAACCTATAGGAGCAGCCAAGAGAGTGAAATCTCAGGTAAACTGTATGGAGCAGCCAAGCGAGTGAAAACTCAGGTAAACTGTAGGAGCAGCCAAGAGAGTGAAAACTTCGGTACACTATAGGAGCAGCCAAGAGAGTGAAATCTCAGGTAAACTGTATGGAGCAGCCAAGCGAGTGAAAACTCAGGTGAACTGTAGGAGGAGCCAAGAGAGTGAAAACTCAGGTAAACTGTATGGAGCAGCCAAGAGAGTGAAAACTTAGGTACACTATAGGAGCAGCCAAGAGAGTGAAATCTCAGGTAAACTGTATGGAGCAGCCAAGCGAGTGAAAACTCAGGTAAACTGTATGGAGCAGCCAAGAGAGTGAAAACTCAGGTAAAGTGTATGGAGCAGCCAAAAAGAGTGAAAACTCAGGTAAACTGTATGGAGCAGCCAAGAGAGTGAAAACCCAGGTACACTGGATGGAGCAGCCAAGAGAGTGAAAACTCAGGTAAACTGTAGGAGCAGCCAAGAGAGGGAAAACTCAGGTAAACTGTAGGAGCAGCCAAGAGAGTGAAAACTCAGGTCAACTGTATGGAGCAGCCAAGAGAGTGAAAACTCAGGTAAAGTGTATGGAGCAGCCAAAAAGAGTGAAAACTCAGGTAAACTGTATGGAGCAGCCAAGAGAGTGAAAACTCAGGTACACTGGATGGAGCAGCCAAGGGAGCGAAAACTCAGGTAAACTGTAGGAGCAGCCAAGAGAGTGAAAACTCAGGTAAACTGTAGGAGCAGCCAAGAGAGTGAAAACTCAGGTAATATGGAGCAGCCAAGAGAGTGAAAACTCAGGTAAACTGTATGGAGCAGCCACGAGAGTGAAAACTCAGGTAAACTGTATCGAGCAGCCACGGGAGTGAAAACTCAGGTAAACTGTATGCAGCAGCCAAGAGAGTGACAACTCAGGTAAACTGTATGGAGCAGCCACGAGAGTGAAAACTCAGGTAAACTGTATGGAGCAGCCAAGAGAGTGAAAACCTATAGGAGCAGCCAAGAGAGTGAAATCTCAGGTAAACTGTATGGAGCAGCCAAGCGAGTGAAAACTCAGGTAAACTGTAGGAGCAGCCAAGAGAGTGAAAACTTCGGTACACTATAGGAGCAGCCAAGAGAGTGAAATCTCAGGTAAACTGTATGGAGCAGCCAAGCGAGTGAAAACTCAGGTAAACTGTAGGAGGAGCCAAGAGAGTGAAAACTCAGGTAAACTGTATGGAGCAGCCAAGAGAGTGAAAACGGTACACTATAGGAGCAGCCAAGAGAGTGAAATCTCAGGTAAACTGTATGGAGCAGCCAAGCGAGTGAAAACTCAGGTAAACTGTATGGAGCAGCCAAGAGAGTGAAAACTCAGGTAAAGTGTATGGAGCAGCCAAAAAGAGTGAAAACTCAGGTAAACTGTATGGAGCAGCCAAGAGAGTGAAAACCCAGGTACACTGGATGGAGCAGCCAAGAGAGTGAAAACTCAGGTAAACTGTAGGAGCAGCCAAGAGAGGGAAAACTCAGGTAAACTGTAGGAGCAGCCAAGAGAGTAAAAACTCAGGTAAACTGTATGGAGCAGCCAAGAGAGTGAAAACTCAGGTAAACTGTATGGAGCAGCCAATAGAGCAAAAACTCAGGTAAACTGTATGGAGCAGCCAAGAGACTGAAAACTCAGGTAAACTGTATGGAGCAGCCACGAGAGTGAAAACTCAGGTAAACTCTATGGAGCAGCCACAAGAGTGAAAACTCAGGTAAACTGTATGGAGCAGCCAAGAGAGTGGCAACTCAGGTAAACTGTATGGAGCAGCCAAGAGAGTGAAAACTCAGGTAAACTGTATGGAGCAGCCACGAGAGTGAAAACTCAGGTAAACTGTATGGAGCAGCCAAGAGAGTGAAAACTCAGGTAAACTGTATGGAGCAGCCACGAGAGTGAAAACTCAGGTAAACTGTATGGAGCAGCCAAGAGAGTGAAAACTCAGGTAAACTGTTTGGAGCAGCCAAGAGAGTGAAAACTCAGGTAAACTGTATGGAGCAGCCAAGAGAGTGAAAACTCAGGTAAACTGTATGGAGCAGCCAAGAGAGTGAAAACTTAGGTACACTATAGGAGCAGCCAAGAGAGTGAAATCTCAGGTAAACTGTATGGAGCAGCCAAGCGAGTGAAAACTCAGGTAAACTGTATGGAGCAGCCAAGAGAGTGAAAACTCAGGTAAAGTGTATGGAGCAGCCAAAAAGAGTGAAAACTCAGGTAAACTGTATGGAGCAGCCAAGAGAGTGAAAACCCGGTTACACTGGATGGAGCAGACAGAGTGAAAACTCAGGTAAACTGTAGGGGCAGCCAAGAGAGGGAAAACTCAGGTAAACTGTAGGAGCAGCCAAGAGAGTGAAAGCTCAGGTAAACTGTATGGAGCAGCCAAGAGAGTGAAAACTCAGGTAAACTGTATGGAGCAGCCAAGAGAGCGAAAACTCAGGTAAACTGTAGGAGCAGCCAAGAGACTGAAAACTCAGGTAAACTGTATGGAGCAGCCACGAGAGTGAAAACTCAGGTAAACTCTATGGAGCAGCCACGAGAGTGAAAACTCAGGTAAACTGTATGGAGCAGCCAAGAGAGTGACAACTCAGGTAAACTGTATGGAGCAGCCAAGAGAGTGAAAACTCAGGTACACTGGATGGAGCAGCCAAGGGAGTGAAAACTCAGGTAAACTGTAGGAGCAGCCAAGAGTGAAAACTCAGGTAAACTGTAGGAGCAGCCAAGAGAGTGAAAACTCAGGTAATATGGAGCAGCCAAGAGAGTGAAAACTCAGGTAAACTGTATGGAGCAGCCACGAGAGTGAAAACTCAGGTAAACTGTATGGAGCAGCCACGGGAGTGAAAACTCAGGTAAACTGTATGCAGCAGCCAAGAGAGTGACAACTCAGGTAAACTGTATGGAGCAGCCACGAGAGTGAAAACTCAGGTAAACTGTATGGAGCAGCCAAGAGAGTGAAAACCTATAGGAGCAGCCAAGAGAGTGAAATCTCAGGTAAACTGTATGGAGCAGCCAAGCGAGTGAAAACTCAGGTAAACTGTAGGAGCAGCCAAGAGAGTGAAAACTTCGGTACACTATAGGAGCAGCCAAGAGAGTGAAATCTCAGGTAAACTGTATGGAGCAGCCACGCGAGTGAAAACTCAGGTAAACTGTGGGAGGAGCCAAGAGAGTGAAAACTCAGGTAAACTGTATGGAGCAGCCAAGAGAGTGAAAACTTAGGTACATTATAGGAGCAGCCAAGAGAGTGAAATCTCAGGTAAACTGTATGGAGCAGCCAAGCGAGTGAAAACTCAGGTAAACTGTATGGAGCAGCCAAGAGAGTGAAAACTCAGGTAAAGTGTATGGAGCAGCCAAAAAGAGTGAAAACTCAGGTAAACTGTATGGAGCAGCCAAGAGAGTGAAAACCCAGGTACACTGGATGGAGCAGCCAAGAGAGTGAAAACTCAGGTAAACTGTAGGAGCAGCCAAGAGAGAGAAAACTCAGGTAAACTGTAGGAGCAGCCAAGAGAGTAAAAACTCAGGTAAACTGTATGGAGCAGCCAAGAGAGTAAAAACTCAGGTAAACTGTATGGAGCAGCCAATAGAGCAAAAACTCAGGTAAACTGTATGGAGCAGCCAAGAGACTGAAAACTCAGGTAAACTGTATGGAGCAGCCACGAGAGTGAAAACTCAGGTAAACTCTATGGAGCAGCCACGAGAGTGAAAACTCAGGTAAACTGTATGGAGCAGCCAAGAGAGTGGCAACTCAGGTAAACTGTATGGAGCAGCCAAGAGAGTGAAAACTCAGGTAAACTGTATGGAGCAGCCACGAGAGTGAAAACTCAGGTAAACTGTATGGAGCAGCCAAGAGAGTGAAAACTCAGGTAAACTGTATGGAGCAGCCACGAGAGTGAAAACTCAGGTAAAGTGTATGGAGCAGCCAAAAAGAGTGAAAACTCAGGTAAACTGTATGGAGCAGCCAAGAGAGTGAAAACCCGGTTACACTGGATGGAGCAGACAGAGTGAGAACTCAGGTAAACTGTAGGAGCAGCAAAGAGAGGGAAAACTCAGGTAAACTGTAGGAGCAGCCAAGAGAGCGAAAACTCAGGTAAACTGTAGGAGCAGCCAAGAGACTGAAAACTCAGGTAAACTGTATGGAGCAGCCACGAGAGTGAAAACTCAGGTAAACTCTATGGAGCAGCCACGAGAGTGAAAACTCAGGTAAACTGTATGGAGCAGCCAAGAGAGTGACAACTCAGGTAAACTGTATGGAGCAGCCAAGAGAGTGAAAACTCAGGTACACTGGATGGAGCAGCCAAGGGAGTGAAAACTCAGGTAAACTGTAGGAGCAGCCAAGAGTGAAAACTCAGGTAAACTGTAGGAGCAGCCAAGAGAGTGAAAACTCAGGTAATATGGAGCAGCCAAGAGAGTGAAAACTCAGGTAAACTGTATGGAGCAGCCACGAGAGTGAAAACTCAGGTAAACTGTATGGAGCAGCCACGGGAGTGAAAACTCAGGTAAACTGTATGCAGCAGCCAAGAGAGTGACAACTCAGGTAAACTGTATGGAGCAGCCACGAGAGTGAAAACTCAGGTAAACTGTATGGAGCAGCCAAGAGAGTGAAAACCTATAGGAGCAGCCAAGAGAGTGAAATCTCAGGTAAACTGTATGGAGCAGCCAAGCGAGTGAAAACTCAGGTAAACTGTAGGAGCAGCCAAGAGAGTGAAAACTTCGGTACACTATAGGAGCAGCCAAGAGAGTGAAATCTCAGGTAAACTGTATGGAGCAGCCAAGCGAGTGAAAACTCAGGTAAACTGTAGGAGGAGCCAAGAGAGTGAAAACTCAGGTAAACTGTATGGAGCAGCCAAGAGAGTGAAAACTTAGGTACACTATAGGAGCAGCCAAGAGAGTGAAATCTCAGGTAAACTGTATGGAGCAGCCAAGCGAGTGAAAACTCAGGTAAACTGTATGGAGCAGCCAAGAGAGTGAAAACTCAGGTAAAGTGTATGGAGCAGCCAAAAAGAGTGAAAACTCAGGTAAACTGTATGGAGCAGCCAAGAGAGTGAAAACCCAGGTACACTGGATGGAGCAGCCAAGAGAGTGAAAACTCAGGTAAACTGTAGGAGCAGCCAAGAGAGGGAAAACTCAGGTAAACTGTAGGAGCAGCCAAGAGAGTAAAAACTCAGGTAAACTGTATGGAGCAGCCAAGAGAGTGAAAACTCAGGTAAACTGTATGGAGCAGCCAATAGAGCAAAAACTCAGGTAAACTGTATGGAGCAGCCAAGAGACTGAAAACTCAGGTAAACTGTATGGAGCAGCCACGAGAGTGAAAACTCAGGTAAACTGTATGGAGCAGCCAAGAGAGTGGCAACTCAGGTAAACTGTATGGAGCAGCCAAGAGAGTGAAAACTCAGGTAAACTGTATGGAGCAGCCACGAGAGTGAAAACTCAGGTAAACTGTATGGAGCAGCCAAGAGAGTGAAAACTCAGGTAAACTGTATGGAGCAGCCACGAGAGTGAAAACTCAGGTAAACTGTATGGAGCAGCCAAGAGAGTGAAAACTCAGGTAAACTGTTTGGAGCAGCCAAGAGAGTGAAAACTCAGGTAAACTGTATGGAGCAGCCAAGAGAGTGAAAACTCAGGTAAACTGTATGGAGCAGCCAAGAGAGTGAAAACTTAGGTACACTATAGGAGCAGCCAAGAGAGTGAAATCTCAGGTAAACTGTATGGAGCAGCCAAGCGAGTGAAAACTCAGGTAAACTGTATGGAGCAGCCAAGAGAGTGAAAACTCAGGTAAAGTGTATGGAGCAGCCAAAAAGAGTGAAAACTCAGGTAAACTGTATGGAGCAGCCAAGAGAGTGAAAACCCGGTTACACTGGATGGAGCAGACAAGAGAGTGAAAACTCAGGTAAACTGTAGGAGCAGCCAAGAGAGGGAAAACTCAGGTAAACTGTAGGAGCAGCCAAGAGAGTGAAAACTCAGGTAAACTGTAGGAGCAGCCAAGAGAGTGAAAACTCAGGTAATATGGAGCAGCCAAGAGAGTGAAAACTCAGGTAAACTGTATGGAGCAGCCACGAGAGTGAAAACTCAGGTAAACTGTATGGAGCAGCCACGGGAGTGAAAACTCAGGTAAACTGTATGCAGCAGCCAAGAGAGTGACAACTCAGGTAAACTGTATGGAGCAGCCACGAGAGTGAAAACTCAGGTAAACTGTATGGAGCAGCCAAGAGAGTGAAAACCTATAGGAGCAGCCAAGAGAGTGAAATCTCAGGTAAACTGTATGGAGCAGCCAAGCGAGTGAAAACTCAGGTAAACTGTAGGAGCAGCCAAGAGAGTGAAAACTTCGGTACACCATAGGAGCAGCCAAGAGAGTGAAATCTCAGGTAAACTGTATGGAGCAGCCAAGCGAGTGAAAACTCAGGTAAACTGTAGGAGGAGCCAAGAGAGTGAAAACTCAGGTAAACTGTATGGAGCAGCCAAGAGAGTGAAAACTTAGGTACACTATAGGAGCAGCCAAGAGAGTGAAATCTCAGGTAAACTGTATGGAGCAGCCAAGCGAGTGAAAACTCAGGTAAACTGTATGGAGCAGCCAAGAGAGTGAAAACTCAGGTAAAGTGTATGGAGCAGCCAAAAAGAGTGAAAACTCAGGTAAACTGTATGGAGCAGCCAAGAGAGTGAAAACCCAGGTACACTGGATGGAGCAGCCAAGAGAGTGAAAACTCAGGTAAACTGTAGGAGCAGCCAAGAGAGGGAAAACTCAGGTAAACTGTAGGAGCAGCCAAGAGAGTAAAAACTCAGGTAAACTGTATGGAGCAGCCAAGAGAGTGAAAACTCAGGTAAACTGTATGGAGCAGCCAATAGAGCAAAAACTCAGGTAAACTGTATGGAGCAGCCAAGAGACTGAAAACTCAGGTAAATGGAGCAGCCACGAGAGTGAAAACTCAGGTAAACTCTATGGAGCAGCCAAGAGAGTGAAAACTCAGGTAAACTGTATGGAGCAGCCACGAGAGCGAAAACTCAGGTAAACTGTATGGAGCAGCCAAGAGAGTGAAAACTCAGGTAAACTGTTTGGAGCAGCCAAGAGAGTGAAAACTCAGGTAAACTGTATGGAGCAGCCAAGAGAGTGAAAACTCAGGTAAACTGTATGGAGCAGCCAAGAGAGTGAAAACTTAGGTACACTATAGGAGCAGCCAAGAGAGTGAAATCTCAGGTAAACTGTATGGAGCAGCCAAGCGAGTGAAAACTCAGGTAAACTGTATGGAGCAGCCAAGAGAGTGAAAACTCAGGTAAAGTGTATGGAGCAGCCAAAAAGAGTGAAAACTCAGGTAAACTGTATGGAGCAGCCAAGAGAGTGAAAACCCGGTTACACTGGATGGAGCAGACAAGAGAGTGAAAACTCAGGTAAACTGTAGGAGCAGCCAAGAGAGGGAAAACTCAGGTAAACTGTATGGAGCAGCCAAGAGAGTGAAAACTCAGGTAAACTGTATGGAGCAGCCAAGAGAGTGAAAACTCAGGTAAACTGTATGGAGCAGCCAAGAGAGCGAAAACTCAGGTAAACTGTAGGAGCAGCCAAGAGACTGAAAACTCAGGTAAACTGTATGGAGCAGCCACGAGAGTGAAAACTCAGGTAAACTCTATGGAGCAGCCACGAGAGTGAAAACTCAGGTAAACTGTATGGAGAGAGAGTGACAACTCAGGTAAACTGTATGGAGCAGCCAAGAGAGTGAAAACTCAGGTAAACTGTATGGAGCAGCCAAGAGAGCGAAAACTCAGGTAAACTGTATGGAGCAGCCAAGAGACTGAAAACTCAGGTAAACTGTATGGAGCAGCCACGAGAGTGAAAACTCAGGTAAACTCTATGGAGCAGCCACGAGAGTGAAAACTCAGCTAAACTGTATGGAGCAGCCAAGAGAGTGGCAACTCAGGTAAACTGTATGGAGCAGCCAAGAGAGTGAAAACTCAGGTAAACTGTATGGAGCAGCCACGAGAGTGAAAACTCAGGTAAACTGTATGGAGCAGCCAAGAGAGTGAAAACTCAGGTAAACTGTATCATACAGTAAGCAATAATATAAGCATATTAATATTAATAATTAATATAAGCTCATATAAGCAATTAACATATAGGAGTATTCTCATACATGTGATCATATATGTTCATACAAGTAATGGACATACAGGGTTATTCTCGCATATGTTTAGATATATGTACATATAAGCAATTAACATAAGAATATTTCTACATATTTCCGCATATATGCAAATACAAGCAACACACATCTGTTATTCTCTTGCATATCAAAATATGTGTGCATATAAGCATTAAACATATGATTATTATTACGTTTGTCAACATATTTATTTATTTATTTCGGTCATGGGCAATTAAAACATTTCATAAAATAAAACAAAAAAAGTACAAGCAAAGCAGCACAAGGCTGTTAGACCGAAAAGGTGTAGGCTGAAGCGATAGCTTATAGCGCCTACCCTTCTTACTTAAACAAGCTATACAAACAGAAAAATGATTATCGAATAATCAGTTATAAACAAAACAGAGACAACAATTCTCAAATTCAAATAATTACAAAATTGATAATTACACTGCATTACCCGCATATACATATATACCCACATACACATATATACATATATATATATATATATATATATATATATATATATATATATATATATATATATATACATATATATACATAGGCTATCTCAATAATTATTATCATTATAATCATTATTATAATCACAATAATCACTTTAATAATTATATTTCATTACAATATACAATACAATATATACAATATACAACTGTCCAGAAGTTAATATACACCATACACATATATGCTCATATAATCAATTAACATATGCGGATGTTCGCATACATGTAATCATATATGTTTGTGTAAGCATTGAACATATAGGGTTAAACTTACATATGTCTACATATATGTGCATATCAGCAATTCACATATAAGAAAGTACTTACATATGTAACTATGTATGCTCATATAAGCAATTAACATATATGAGTATTCTCATACATGTGATCATATATGTTCATACAAGTAATGGACATACAGGGTTATTCTCGCATATGTTTAGATATATGTACATATAAGCAATTAACATATAAGAATATTTCTACATATTTCCGCATATATGCAAATACAAGCAACACACATATCTGTTATTCTCTTGCATATCAAAATATGTGTGCATATAAGCATTAAACATATGATTATTATTACGTATGTCAACATATATGCTCATATAATCAATTAACATATGCGGATGTTCGCATACATGTAATCATATATGTTTGTGTAAGCAATGAACATATAGGGTTAAACTTACATATGTCTACATATATGTGCATATCAGCAATTCACATATAAGAAAGTACTTACATATGTAACTATGTATGCTCATATAAGCAATTAACATATATGAGTATTCTCATACATGTGATCATATATGTTCATACAAGTAATGGACATACAGGGTTATTCTCACATATTTTTAGATATATGTACATATAAGCAATTAACATAAGAATATTTCTACATATTTCCGCATATATGCAAATACAAGCAACACACATCTGTTATTCTCTTGCATATCAAAATATGTGTGCATATAAGCATTAAACATATGATTATTATTACGTATGTCAACATATATGCTCATATAATCAATTAACATATGCGGATGTTCGCATACATGTAATCATATATGTTTGTGTAAGCATTGAACATATAGGGTTAAACTTACATATGTCTACATATATGTGCATATCAGCAATTCACATATAAGAAATTACTTACATATGTAACTATGTATGCTCATATAAGCAATTAACATATATCAGTATTCTCATACATGTGATCATATATGTTCATACAAGTAATGGACATACCGGGTTATTCTCGCATATGTTTAGATATATGTACATATAAGCAATTAAACTTATAAGAATATTTCTACATATTTGCGCATATATGCAAATACAAGCAACACACATCTGTTATTCTCTTGCATATCAAAATATGTGTGCATATAAGCATTAAACATATATGATCATTATTACGTATGTCAACATATATGCTCATATAATCAATTAACATATGCGGATGTTCGCATACATGTAATCATATATGTTTGTGTAAGCATTGAACATATAGGGTTAAACTTACATATGTCTACATATATGTGCATATCAGCAATTAACATAAGAATTTACTTACATATGTAAGCATGTTTGCTCATATACGCAATTAACATATAGGAGTATTCTCATACATGTGATCATATATGTTCATACAAGTAATGGACATACAGGGTTATTCTCGCATATGTTTAGATATATGTACATATAAGCAATTAACATAATAATATTTCTACATATTTCCGCATATATGCAAATACAAGCAACACACATATTTGTTATTCTCTTGCATATCAAAATATGTGTGGATAAGCATTAAACATATATGATTATTATTACGTATGTCAACATATATGCTCATAATCAATTAACATATGCGGATGTTCACATACATGTAATCATATATGTTTGTGTAAGCATTGAACATATATGGTTAAACTTACATATGTCTACACATGTGCATATCAGCAATTACATATAAGAATTTACTTACATATGTAGGCATGTATGCTCATATAAGCAATTAACATATAGGAGTATTCTCATACATGTGATCATATATGTTCATACAAGTAATGGACATACAGGGTTATTCTCGCATATGTTTAGATATATGTACATATAAGCAATTAACATAATAATATTTCTACATATTTCCGCATATATGCAAATACAAGCAACACACATATCTGTTATTCTCTTGCATATCAAAATATGTGTGCATATAAGCATTAAACATATGATTATTATTACGTATGTCAACATATTTATTTATTTATTTCGGTCATGGGCAATTAAAACATTTCATAAAATAAAACAAAAAAAGTACAAGCAAAGCAGCACAAGGCTGTTAGACCGAAAAGGTGTAGGCTGAAGCGATAGCTTATAGCGCCTACCCTTCTTACTTAAACAAGCTATACAAACAGAAAAATGATTATCGAATAATCAGTTATAAACAAAACAGAGACAACAATTCTCAAATTCAAATAATTACAAAATTGATAATTACACTGCATATACATTGCATTACCCGCATATACATATATACCCACATACACATATATACATATATATATATATATATACATACATATATATACATAGGCTATCTCAATAATTATTATCATTATAATCATTATTATAATCACAATAATCACTTTAATAATTATATTTCATTACAATATACAATACAATACAATATATACAATATACACCATACACATATATGCTCATATAATCAATTAACATATGCGGATGTTCGCATACATGTAATCATATATGTTTGTGTAAGCATTGAACATATAGGGTTAAACTTACATATGTCTACATATATGTGCATATCAGCAATTCACATATAAGAAAGTACTTACATATGTAACTATGTATGCTCATATAAGCAATTAACATATATGAGTATTCTCATACATGTGATCATATATGTTCATACAAGTAATGGACATACAGGGTTATTCTCGCATATTTTTAGATATATGTACATATAAGCAATTAACATAAGAATATTTCTACATATTTCCGCATATATGCAAATACAAGCAACACACATCTGTTATTCTCTTGCATATCAAAATATGTGTGCATATAAGCATTAAACATATATGATCATTATTACGTATGTCAACATATATGCTCATATAATCAATTAACATATGCGGATGTTCGCATACATGTAATCATATATGTTTGTGTAAGCATTGAACATATAGGGTTAAACTTACATATGTCTACATATATGTGCATATCAGCAATTAACATAAGAATTTACTTGCATATGTAAGCATGTTTGCTCATATACGCAATTAACATATAGGAGTATTCTCATACATGTGATCATATATGTTCATACAAGTAATGGACATACAGGGTTATTCTCGCATATGTTTAGATATATGTACATATAAGCAATTAACATAATAATATTTCTACATATTTCCGCATATATGCAAATACAAGCAACACACATATCTGTTATTCTCTTGCATATCAAAATATGTGTGCATATAAGCATTAAACATATATGATTATTATTACGTATGTCAACATATATGCTCATAATCAATTAACATATGCGGATGTTCGCATACATGTAATCATATATGTTTGTGTAAGCATTGAACATATATGGTTAAACTTACATATGTCTACACATATGTGCATATCAGCAATTACATATAAGAATTTACTTACATATGTAGGCATGTATGCTCATATAAGCAATTAACACATTCACTGCCAACAGTTTTTTCCAATCGGTAGGTAGCTTCTGCCAAGGTTTTTTTTTAGGATTCTGGCTCATCTTTCAAGAGCCTAGTCCTAGCCTTTCTGCTACGACTTTGTGAACACAAAATATCTCAAAAGAACTAATAGAATGTGTGCTTTCTCTGTCTAAACGAGTTCGTTTTTATCATGTTTTGTTATGTAGGCATTAGCAGTTGAATACAGCATGGTTTCAGAGATTTTCAGAGAGTTTTGAGATAATTGGATTTTTAGAACCACCTCACGTGCCTGTGATTATGGGCGCCCTTGGGCAAGTGTGTATACTGTATTGTGTGTGTGTGTGTGTGTCCACGTCCCACCGTCAAATTTTTTTTTTTTTTTTTTTTGACGAGTTGACTCGTCCACGGCAGTCAACCGTTGGTTTCTGCTTGACGAGTCAACTCGTCGACGGCAGTGAACGTGTTAACATACATGAGTATTCTCATACATGTGATCATATATGTCCATGCAAGTAATGGACATACAGGGTTATTCTTGCATATGTTTATATATATGTACATCTAAGCAATTAACATATAAAAATATTTCTACATATTTCCGCATATATGCAAATACAAGCAACACACATATATGTTCTCTTGCATATCAAAATATGTGTGCCTATAAGCATTAAACATATATGATCATTATTACTTATGTCAACATATATGCTCATATAATCAATTAACATATGCGGATGTTCGCATACATGTAATCATATATGTTTGTGTAAGCATTGAACATATAGGGTTGTACTACATATATGTTTACTACATATATGTGCATATATGCCTCTTCCGTATGGGAGAGAGTGACCATAAGGTTCACTGGTAAGGTAAACTGTATGGAGCAGCCAAGATAGTGAAAACTCAGGTAAACTGTATGGAGCAGCCAAGAGAGTGAAAACTCAGGTAAACTGTATGGAGCAGCCAAGAGAGTGAAAACTCAGGTAAAGTGTATGGAGCAGCCAAAAAGAGTGAAAACTCAGGTAAACTGTATGGAGCAGCCAAGAGAGTGAAAACTCAGGTACACTGGATGGAGCAGCCAAGGGAGTGAAAACTCAGGTAAACTGTAGGAGCAGCCAAGAGAGTGAAAACTCAGGTAAACTGTAGGAGCAGCCAAGAGAGTGAAAACTCAGGTAATATGGAGCAGCCAAGAGAGTGAAAACTCAGGTAAACTGTATGGAGCAGCCACGAGAGTGAAAACTCAGGTAAACTGTATGGAGCAGCCACGGGAGTGAAAACTCAGGTAAACTGTATGCAGCAGCCAAGAGAGTGACAACTCAGGTAAACTGTATGGAGCAGCCACGAGAGTGAAAACTCAGGTAAACTGTATGGAGCAGCCAAGAGAGTGAAAACCTATAGGAGCAGCCAAGAGAGTGAAATCTCAGGTAAACTGTATGGAGCAGCCAAGCGAGTGAAAACTCAGGTAAACTGTAGGAGCAGCCAAGAGAGTGAAAACTTCGGTACACTATAGGAGCAGCCAAGAGAGTGAAATCTCAGGTAAACTGTATGGAGCAGCCAAGCGAGTGAAAACTCAGGTGAACTGTAGGAGGAGCCAAGAGAGTGAAAACTCAGGTAAACTGTATGGAGCAGCCAAGAGAGTGAAAACTTAGGTACACTATAGGAGCAGCCAAGAGAGTGAAATCTCAGGTAAACTGTATGGAGCAGCCAAGCGAGTGAAAACTCAGGTAAACTGTATGGAGCAGCCAAGAGAGTGAAAACTCAGGTAAAGTGTATGGAGCAGCCAAAAAGAGTGAAAACTCAGGTAAACTGTATGGAGCAGCCAAGAGAGTGAAAACCCAGGTACACTGGATGGAGCAGCCAAGAGAGTGAAAACTCAGGTAAACTGTAGGAGCAGCCAAGAGAGGGAAAACTCAGGTAAACTGTAGGAGCAGCCAAGAGAGTGAAAACTCAGGTCAACTGTATGGAGCAGCCAAGAGAGTGAAAACTCAGGTAAAGTGTATGGAGCAGCCAAAAAGAGTGAAAACTCAGGTAAACTGTATGGAGCAGCCAAGAGAGTGAAAACTCAGGTACACTGGATGGAGCAGCCAAGGGAGCGAAAACTCAGGTAAACTGTAGGAGCAGCCAAGAGAGTGAAAACTCAGGTAAACTGTAGGAGCAGCCAAGAGAGTGAAAACTCAGGTAATATGGAGCAGCCAAGAGAGTGAAAACTCAGGTAAACTGTATGGAGCAGCCACGAGAGTGAAAACTCAGGTAAACTGTATCGAGCAGCCACGGGAGTGAAAACTCAGGTAAACTGTATGCAGCAGCCAAGAGAGTGACAACTCAGGTAAACTGTATGGAGCAGCCACGAGAGTGAAAACTCAGGTAAACTGTATGGAGCAGCCAAGAGAGTGAAAACCTATAGGAGCAGCCAAGAGAGTGAAATCTCAGGTAAACTGTATGGAGCAGCCAAGCGAGTGAAAACTCAGGTAAACTGTAGGAGCAGCCAAGAGAGTGAAAACTTCGGTACACTATAGGAGCAGCCAAGAGAGTGAAAACTCAGGTAAACTGTATGGAGCAGCCAAGAGAGTGGCAACTCAGGTAAACTGTATGGAGCAGCCAAGAGAGTGAAAACTCAGGTAAACTGTATGGAGCAGCCACGAGAGTGAAAACTCAGGTAAACTGTATGGAGCAGCCAAGAGAGTGAAAACTCAGGTAAACTGTATGGAGCAGCCACGAGAGTGAAAACTCAGGTAAACTGTATGGAGCAGCCAAGAGAGTGAAAACTCAGGTAAACTGTTTGGAGCAGCCAAGAGAGTGAAAACTCAGGTAAACTGTATGGAGCAGCCAAGAGAGTGAAAACTCAGGTAAACTGTATGGAGCAGCCAAGAGAGTGAAAACTTAGGTACACTATAGGAGCAGCCAAGAGAGTGAAATCTCAGGTAAACTGTATGGAGCAGCCAAGCGAGTGAAAACTCAGGTAAACTGTATGGAGCAGCCAAGAGAGTGAAAACTCAGGTAAAGTGTATGGAGCAGCCAAAAAGAGTGAAAACTCAGGTAAACTGTATGGAGCAGCCAAGAGAGTGAAAACCCGGTTACACTGGATGGAGCAGACAGAGTGAAAACTCAGGTAAACTGTAGGGGCAGCCAAGAGAGGGAAAACTCAGGTAAACTGTAGGAGCAGCCAAGAGAGTGAAAGCTCAGGTAAACTGTATGGAGCAGCCAAGAGAGTGAAAACTCAGGTAAACTGTATGGAGCAGCCAAGAGAGCGAAAACTCAGGTAAACTGTAGGAGCAGCCAAGAGACTGAAAACTCAGGTAAACTGTATGGAGCAGCCACGAGAGTGAAAACTCAGGTAAACTCTATGGAGCAGCCACGAGAGTGAAAACTCAGGTAAACTGTATGGAGCAGCCAAGAGAGTGACAACTCAGGTAAACTGTATGGAGCAGCCAAGAGAGTGAAAACTCAGGTACACTGGATGGAGCAGCCAAGGGAGTGAAAACTCAGGTAAACTGTAGGAGCAGCCAAGAGTGAAAACTCAGGTAAACTGTAGGAGCAGCCAAGAGAGTGAAAACTCAGGTAATATGGAGCAGCCAAGAGAGTGAAAACTCAGGTAAACTGTATGGAGCAGCCACGAGAGTGAAAACTCAGGTAAACTGTATGGAGCAGCCACGGGAGTGAAAACTCAGGTAAACTGTATGCAGCAGCCAAGAGAGTGACAACTCAGGTAAACTGTATGGAGCAGCCACGAGAGTGAAAACTCAGGTAAACTGTATGGAGCAGCCAAGAGAGTGAAAACCTATAGGAGCAGCCAAGAGAGTGAAATCTCAGGTAAACTGTATGGAGCAGCCAAGCGAGTGAAAACTCAGGTAAACTGTAGGAGCAGCCAAGAGAGTGAAAACTTCGGTACACTATAGGAGCAGCCAAGAGAGTGAAATCTCAGGTAAACTGTATGGAGCAGCCACGCGAGTGAAAACTCAGGTAAACTGTGGGAGGAGCCAAGAGAGTGAAAACTCAGGTAAACTGTATGGAGCAGCCAAGAGAGTGAAAACTTAGGTACATTATAGGAGCAGCCAAGAGAGTGAAATCTCAGGTAAACTGTATGGAGCAGCCAAGCGAGTGAAAACTCAGGTAAACTGTATGGAGCAGCCAAGAGAGTGAAAACTCAGGTAAAGTGTATGGAGCAGCCAAAAAGAGTGAAAACTCAGGTAAACTGTATGGAGCAGCCAAGAGAGTGAAAACCCAGGTACACTGGATGGAGCAGCCAAGAGAGTGAAAACTCAGGTAAACTGTAGGAGCAGCCAAGAGAGAGAAAACTCAGGTAAACTGTAGGAGCAGCCAAGAGAGTAAAAACTCAGGTAAACTGTATGGAGCAGCCAAGAGAGTAAAAACTCAGGTAAACTGTATGGAGCAGCCAATAGAGCAAAAACTCAGGTAAACTGTATGGAGCAGCCAAGAGACTGAAAACTCAGGTAAACTGTATGGAGCAGCCACGAGAGTGAAAACTCAGGTAAACTCTATGGAGCAGCCACGAGAGTGAAAACTCAGGTAAACTGTATGGAGCAGCCAAGAGAGTGGCAACTCAGGTAAACTGTATGGAGCAGCCAAGAGAGTGAAAACTCAGGTAAACTGTATGGAGCAGCCACGAGAGTGAAAACTCAGGTAAACTGTATGGAGCAGCCAAGAGAGTGAAAACTCAGGTAAACTGTATGGAGCAGCCACGAGAGTGAAAACTCAGGTAAAGTGTATGGAGCAGCCAAAAAGAGTGAAAACTCAGGTAAACTGTATGGAGCAGCCAAGAGAGTGAAAACCCGGTTACACTGGATGGAGCAGACAGAGTGAGAACTCAGGTAAACTGTAGGAGCAGCAAAGAGAGGGAAAACTCAGGTAAACTGTAGGAGCAGCCAAGAGAGCGAAAACTCAGGTAAACTGTAGGAGCAGCCAAGAGACTGAAAACTCAGGTAAACTGTATGGAGCAGCCACGAGAGTGAAAACTCAGGTAAACTCTATGGAGCAGCCACGAGAGTGAAAACTCAGGTAAACTGTATGGAGCAGCCAAGAGAGTGACAACTCAGGTAAACTGTATGGAGCAGCCAAGAGAGTGAAAACTCAGGTACACTGGATGGAGCAGCCAAGGGAGTGAAAACTCAGGTAAACTGTAGGAGCAGCCAAGAGTGAAAACTCAGGTAAACTGTAGGAGCAGCCAAGAGAGTGAAAACTCAGGTAATATGGAGCAGCCAAGAGAGTGAAAACTCAGGTAAACTGTATGGAGCAGCCACGAGAGTGAAAACTCAGGTAAACTGTATGGAGCAGCCACGGGAGTGAAAACTCAGGTAAACTGTATGCAGCAGCCAAGAGAGTGACAACTCAGGTAAACTGTATGGAGCAGCCACGAGAGTGAAAACTCAGGTAAACTGTATGGAGCAGCCAAGAGAGTGAAAACCTATAGGAGCAGCCAAGAGAGTGAAATCTCAGGTAAACTGTATGGAGCAGCCAAGCGAGTGAAAACTCAGGTAAACTGTAGGAGCAGCCAAGAGAGTGAAAACTTCGGTACACTATAGGAGCAGCCAAGAGAGTGAAATCTCAGGTAAACTGTATGGAGCAGCCAAGCGAGTGAAAACTCAGGTAAACTGTAGGAGGAGCCAAGAGAGTGAAAACTCAGGTAAACTGTATGGAGCAGCCAAGAGAGTGAAAACTTAGGTACACTATAGGAGCAGCCAAGAGAGTGAAATCTCAGGTAAACTGTATGGAGCAGCCAAGCGAGTGAAAACTCAGGTAAACTGTATGGAGCAGCCAAGAGAGTGAAAACTCAGGTAAAGTGTATGGAGCAGCCAAAAAGAGTGAAAACTCAGGTAAACTGTATGGAGCAGCCAAGAGAGTGAAAACCCAGGTACACTGGATGGAGCAGCCAAGAGAGTGAAAACTCAGGTAAACTGTAGGAGCAGCCAAGAGAGGGAAAACTCAGGTAAACTGTAGGAGCAGCCAAGAGAGTAAAAACTCAGGTAAACTGTATGGAGCAGCCAAGAGAGTGAAAACTCAGGTAAACTGTATGGAGCAGCCAATAGAGCAAAAACTCAGGTAAACTGTATGGAGCAGCCAAGAGACTGAAAACTCAGGTAAACTGTATGGAGCAGCCACGAGAGTGAAAACTCAGGTAAACTGTATGGAGCAGCCAAGAGAGTGGCAACTCAGGTAAACTGTATGGAGCAGCCAAGAGAGTGAAAACTCAGGTAAACTGTATGGAGCAGCCACGAGAGTGAAAACTCAGGTAAACTGTATGGAGCAGCCAAGAGAGTGAAAACTCAGGTAAACTGTATGGAGCAGCCACGAGAGTGAAAACTCAGGTAAACTGTATGGAGCAGCCAAGAGAGTGAAAACTCAGGTAAACTGTTTGGAGCAGCCAAGAGAGTGAAAACTCAGGTAAACTGTATGGAGCAGCCAAGAGAGTGAAAACTCAGGTAAACTGTATGGAGCAGCCAAGAGAGTGAAAACTTAGGTACACTATAGGAGCAGCCAAGAGAGTGAAATCTCAGGTAAACTGTATGGAGCAGCCAAGCGAGTGAAAACTCAGGTAAACTGTATGGAGCAGCCAAGAGAGTGAAAACTCAGGTAAAGTGTATGGAGCAGCCAAAAAGAGTGAAAACTCAGGTAAACTGTATGGAGCAGCCAAGAGAGTGAAAACCCGGTTACACTGGATGGAGCAGACAAGAGAGTGAAAACTCAGGTAAACTGTAGGAGCAGCCAAGAGAGGGAAAACTCAGGTAAACTGTAGGAGCAGCCAAGAGAGTGAAAACTCAGGTAAACTGTATGGAGCAGCCAAGAGAGTGAAAACTCAGGTAAACTGTATGGAGCAGCCAAGAGAGCGAAAACTCAGGTAAACTGTATGGAGCAGCCAAGAGAGTGAAAACTCAGGTAAACTGTCTGGAGCAGCCAAGAGACTGAAAACTCAGGTAAACTGTATGGAGCAGCCACGAGAGTGAAAACTCAGGTAAACTCTATGGAGCAGCCACGAGAGTGAAAACTCAGGTAAACTGTATGGAGCAGACAAGAGAGTGAAAACTCAGGTAAACTGTATCATACAGTAAGCAATAATATACGCATATTAATATTAATAATTAATATAAGCTCATATAAGCAATTAACATATAGGAGTATTCTCATACATGTGATCATATATGTTCATACAAGTAATGGACATACAGGGTTATTCTCGCATATGTTTAGATATATGTACATATAAGCAATTAACATATAAGAATATTTCTACATATTTGCGCATATATGCAAATACAAGCAACACACATATCTGTTATTCTCTTGCATATCAAAATATGTGTGCATATAAGCATTAAACATATATGATCATTATTACGTATGTCAACATATATGCTCATATAATCAATTAACATATGCGGATGTTCGCATACATGTAATCATATATGTTTGTGTAAGCATTGAACATATAGGCATGGGCCCTATCGTTGCATCGGCGCAGTTTCTAGGCCGAGCGGCAGGCGCAGATCAAAGCAGTGGGCGTGGACAGGCGCACTTGATATCGTCGTGCTGGCGCTAGATGCAGCCCAAAGCATTACAACCACGCCTTTTAGGCGTAAAATTATGCACTGTCATGCTCATTGGATAAGTGCAATAAACGAATGGCACGCTTGCCTTTTTAGCTCCAATTCCACTGGTCCCGCAAAACCAGACGAAACCCAAGCCTCTGATCCCCCCCCCCCCACCTCCCTTCATCCCGTCTGTCTCCATATATCGGCTATTATTCCATATTATGATGCTTCTCAAACCAATCTAACTGCAGTTTAAATACTGCAAGCATGTAAATACGCTACACTATAGCAATATCAAAGTCAAAATAATGTTCTATGCATCAGCTAGAAAAATATAGCCTATTAGATTGGTGAAAGTTTGTCCAGAAAGATATCATTTTCTCTCGCCTGCTGCAGGAAGGATGATGCACATAAATATAGCCTACATTATGTCAAGTCATTGCATAAATGTGTTTTTATTGTAAAACTAAATGTGAAATAGGGCCAAGTTATTGGAGGGACATCACAGTATAGCAGATGCCATTAGAAGCGCGTTCCGAAGCGCGTTCCGCTGTTACTTCTCTAAATCACGTTAACTCGACAAGGGGTATATATAGGCCCAGGAGGACATATATGTTTCACATAGGGTGGTGTTTTCATTTCGATGTTTTATTTGGTCCAATATTGAAATGTTGACAATGGCAGGCTGTGTTACCATTACACATTAATTTAGAACTACCTTTTATATCTATTTTGGCTCATTTGGTTGCTATTTAGTAGCGAAATGGAGAAACACAATGCATGCTGGGAACTCAGAGAGAGAGAAGGGTGACAGAGAAGAGGCAGTGAAGGCACAGAATAGGCCTGCTTTTCAAAAGCGCAAAGCGCTAAATGTACGCCAGGTCCCAAGATATCACTAGGCTGGTATTTAGCGCCGACACGCCCACTTTGGGACTGCGCCACGCCCATTCGGCCTAAAGCGCATTTGGCAGCCTAAAGCCTATTGCTATCTTGCCGAAACAGGCGCAAGGCACGTTTTTTTGCGGTTAAGGCCCGTAATAGCGCCGATGGCCTGTGGGAGAATAGAGCCCCCAGGGTTATACTACATATATGTTTACTACATATATGTGCATATATGCCTCTTCCGTATGGGAGAGAGTGACAACTAAGGTAAACTGTATGGAGCAGCCAAGATAGTGAAAACTCAGGTAAACTGTATGGAGCAGCCAAGAGAGTGAAAACTCAGGTAAACTGTATGGAGCAGCCAAGAGAGTGAAAACTCAGGTAAAGTGTATGGAGCAGCCAAAAAGAGTGAAAACTCAGGTAAACTGTATGGAGCAGCCAAGAGAGTGAAAACTCAGGTACACTGGATGGAGCAGCCAAGGGAGTGAAAACTCAGGTAAACTGTAGGAGCAGCCAAGAGAGTGAAAACTCAGGTAAACTGTAGGAGCAGCCAAGAGAGTGAAAACTCAGGTAATATGGAGCAGCCAAGAGAGTGAAAACTCAGGTAAACTGTATGGAGCAGCCACGAGAGTGAAAACTCAGGTAAACTGTATGGAGCAGCCACGGGAGTGAAAACTCAGGTAAACTGTATGCAGCAGCCAAGAGAGTGACAACTCAGGTAAACTGTATGGAGCAGCCACGAGAGTGAAAACTCAGGTAAACTGTATGGAGCAGCCAAGAGAGTGAAAACCTATAGGAGCAGCCAAGAGAGTGAAATCTCAGGTAAACTGTATGGAGCAGCCAAGCGAGTGAAAACTCAGGTAAACTGTAGGAGCAGCCAAGAGAGTGAAAACTTCGGTACACTATAGGAGCAGCCAAGAGAGTGAAATCTCAGGTAAACTGTATGGAGCAGCCAAGCGAGTGAAAACTCAGGTAAACTGTAGGAGGAGCCAAGAGAGTGAAAAATCAGGTAAACTGTATGGAGCAGCCAAGAGAGTGAAAACTTAGGTACACTATAGGAGCAGCCAAGAGAGTGAAATCTCAGGTAAACTGTATGGAGCAGCCAAGCGAGTGAAAACTCAGGTAAACTGTATGGAGCAGCCAAGAGAGTGAAAACTCAGGTAAAGTGTATGGAGCAGCCAAAAAGAGTGAAAACTCAGGTAAACTGTATGGAGCAGCCAAGAGAGTGAAAACCCAGGTACACTGGATGGAGCAGCCAAGAGAGTGAAAACTCAGGTAAACTGTAGGAGCAGCCAAGAGAGGGAAAACTCAGGTAAACTGTAGGAGCAGCCAAGAGAGTGAAAACTCAGGTAAACTGTATGGAGCAGCCAGGAGAGTGAAAACTCAGGTAAAGTGTATGGAGCAGCCAAAAAGAGTGAAAACTCAGGTAAACTGTATGGAGCAGCCAAGAGAGTGAAAACTCAGGTACACTGGATGGAGCAGCCAAGGGAGTGAAAACTCAGGTAAACTGTAGGAGCAGCCAAGAGAGTGAAAACTCAGGTAAACTGTAGGAGCAGCCAAGAGAGTGAAAACTCAGGTAATATGGAGCGGCCAAGAGAGTGAAAACTCAGGTAAACTGTATGGAGCAGCCACGAGAGTGAAAACTCAGGTAAACTGTATCGAGCAGCCACGGGAGTGAAAACTCAGGTAAACTGTATGCAGCAGCCAAGAGAGTGACAACTCAGGTAAACTGTATGGAGCAGCCACGAGAGTGAAAACTCAGGTAAACTGTATGGAGCAGCCAAGAGAGTGAAAACCTATAGGAGCAGCCAAGAGAGTGAAATCTCAGGTAAACTGTATGGAGCAGCCAAGCGAGTGAAAACTCAGGTAAACTGTAGGAGCCGCCAAGAGAGTGAAAACTTCGGTACACTATAGGAGCAGCCAAGAGAGTGAAATCTCAGGTAAACTGTATGGAGCAGCCAAGCGAGTGAAAACTCAGGTAAACTGTAGGAGGAGCCAAGAGAGTGAAAACTCAGGTAAACTGTATGGAGCAGCCAAGAGAGTGAAAACTTAGGTACACTATAGGAGCAGCCAAGAGAGTGAAATCTCAGGTAAACTGTATGGAGCAGCCAAGCGAGTGAAAACTCAGGTAAACTGTATGGAGCAGCCAAGCGAGTGAAAACTCAGGTAAACTGTATGGAGCAGACAAGAGAGTGAAAACTCAGGTAAACTGTATCATACAGTAAGCAATAATATAAGCATATTAATATTAATAATTAATATAAGCTCATATAAGCAATTAAAATATAGGAGTATTCTCATACATGTGATCATATATGTTCATACAAGTAATGGACATACAGGGTTATTCTCGCATATGTTTAGATATATGTACATCTAAGCAATTAACATAAGAATATTTCTACATATTTCCGCATATATGCAAATACAAGCAACACACATATATGTTCTCTTGCATATCAAAATATGTGTGCATATAAGCATTAAACATATGATTATTATTACGTATGTCAACATATTTATTTATTTATTTCGGTCATGGGCAATTAAAACATTTCATAAAATAAAACAAAAAAAGTACAAGCAAAGCAGCACAAGGCTGTTAGACCGAAAAGGTGTAGGCTGAAGCGATAGCTTATAGCGCCTACCCTTCTTACTTAAACAAGCTATACAAACAGAAAAATGATTATCGAATAATCAGTTATAAACAAAACAGAGACAACAATTCTCAAATTCAAATAATTACAAAATTGATAATTACACTGCATATACATTGCATTACCCGCATATACATATATACCCACATACACATATATACATATATATATATATATATATATATATATATATATATATATATATATATATACATAGGCTATCTCAATAAGTTTTATCATTATAATCATTATTATAATCACAATAATCACTTTAATAATTATATTTCATTACAATATACAATACAATACAATATATACAATATACAACTGTCCAGAAGTTAATATACACCATACACATATATGCTCATATAATCAATTAACATATGCGGATGTTCGCATACATGTAATCATATATGTTTGTGTAAGCATTGAACATATAGGGTTAAACTTACATATGTCTACATATATGTGCATATCAGCAATTCACATATAAGAAAGTACTTACATATGTAACTATGTATGCTCATATAAGCAATTAACATATATGAGTATTCTCATACATGTGATCATATATGTTCATACAAGTAATGGACATACAGGGTTATTCTCGCATATGTTTAGATATATGTACATATAAGCAATTAACATATAAGAATATTTCTACATATTTCCGCATATATGCAAATACAAGCAACACACATATATGTTCTCTTGCATATCAAAATATGTGTGCATATAAGCATTAAACATATATGATCATTATTACTTATGTCAACATATATGCTCATATAATCAATTAACATATGCGGATGTTCGCATACATGTAATCATATATGTTTGTGTAAGCATTGAACATATAGGGTTAAACTTACATATGTCTACATATATGTGCATATCAGCAATTCACATATAAGAAATTACTTACATATGTAACTATGTATGCTCATATAAGCAATTAACATATATGAGTATTCTCATACATGGGATCATATATGTTCATACAAGTAATGGACATACAGGGTTATTCTCGCATATGTTTAGATATATGTACATATAAGCAATTAACATATACGAATATTTCTACATATTTGCGCATATATGCAAATACAAGCAACACACATATCTGTTATTCTCTTGCATATCAAAATATGTGTGCATATAAGCATTAAACATATATGATCATTATTACGTTTGTCAACATATATGCTCATATAATCAATTAACATATGCGGATGTTCCCATACATGTAATCATATATGTTTGTGTAAGCATTCAACATATAGGGTTAAACTTACATATGTCTAAATATATGTGCATATCAGCAATTAACATAAGAATTTACTTACATATGTAATCATGTTTGCTCATATAAGCAATTAACATATAGGAGTATTCTCATACATGTGATCATATATGTTCATACAAGTAATGGACATACAGGGTTTTTCTCGCATATGTTTAGATATATGTACATATAAGCAATTAACATAAGAATATTTCTACATATTTCCGCATATATGCAAATACAAGCAACACACATATCTGTTATTCTCTTGCATATCAAAATATGTGTACATATAAGCATTAAACATATATGATCATTATTACGTATGTCAACATATATTGCTCATATAATCAATTAACATATGCGGATGTTCGCATACATGTAATCGTATATGTTTGTGTAAGCATTGAACATATAGGGTTAAACTTACATGTCTACATATATGTGCATATCAGCAATTAACATAAGAATGTACTTACATATGTAAGCATGTTTGCTCATATAATCAATTAACATATAGGAGTATTCTCATACATGTGATCATATATGTTCATACAAGTAATGGACATACAGGGTTTTTCTCGCATATGTTTAGATATATGTACATATAAGCAATTAACATAAGAATATTTCTACATATTTGCGCATATATGCAAATACAAGCAACACACATATCTGTTATTCTCTTGCATATCAAAATATGTGTGCATATAAGCATTAAACATATATGATCATTATTACGTATGTCAACATATATGCTCAAATAATCAATTAACATATGCGGATGTTCGCATACATGTAATCATATATGTTTGTGTAAGCATTGAACATATAGGGTTAAACTTACATATGTCTACATATATGTGCATATCAGCAATTAACATAAGAATTTACTTGCATATGTAAGCATGTTTGCTCATATAAGCAATTAACATATAGGAGTATTCTCATACATGTGATCATATATGTTCATACAAGTAATGGACATACAGGGTTATTCTCGCATATGTTTAGATATATGTACATATAAGCAATTAACATAATAATATTTCTACATATTTCCGCATATATGCAAATACAAGCAACACACATATCTGTTATTCTCTTGCATATCAAAATATGTGTGCATATAAGCATTAAACATATGATTATTATTACGTATGTCAACATATTTATTTATTTATTTCGGTCATGGGCAATTAAAACATTTCATAAAATAAAACAAAAAAAGTACAAGCAAAGCAGCACAAGGCTGTTAGACCGAAAAGGTGTAGGCTGAAGCGATAGCTTATAGCGCCTACCCTTCTTACTTAAACAAGCTATACAAACAGAAAAATGATTATCGAATAATCAGTTATAAACAAAACAGAGACAACAATTCTCAAATTCAAATAATTACAAAATTGATAATTACACTGCATATACATTGCATTACCCGCATATACATATATACCCACATACACATATATACATATATATATATATATATACATACATATATATACATAGGCTATCTCAATAATTATTATCATTATAATCATTATTATAATCACAATAATCACTTTAATAATTATATTTCATTACAATATACAATACAATACAATATATACAATATACACCATACACATATATGCTCATATAATCAATTAACATATGCGGATGTTCGCATACATGTAATCATATATGTTTGTGTAAGCATTGAACATATAGGGTTAAACTTACATATGTCTACATATATGTGCATATCAGCAATTCACATATAAGAAAGTACTTACATATGTAACTATGTATGCTCATATAAGCAATTAACATATATGAGTATTCTCATACATGTGATCATATATGTTCATACAAGTAATGGACATACAGGGTTATTCTCGCATATTTTTAGATATATGTACATATAAGCAATTAACATATAAGAATATTTCTACATATTTCCGCATAAATGCAAATACAAGCAACACACATATGTTATTCTCTTGCATATCAAAATATGTGTGCATATAAGCATTAAACATATATGATCATTATTACGTATGTCAACATATATTGCTCATATAATCAATTAACATATGCGGATGTTCGCATACATGTAATCATATATGTTTGTGTAAGCATTGAACATATAGGGTTAAACTTACATATGTCTACATATATGTGCATATCAGCAATTAACATAAGAATTTACTTACATATGTAAGCATGTTTGCTCATATAAGCAATTAACATATAGGAGTATTCTCATACATGTGATCATATATGTTCATACAAGTAATGGACATACAGGGTTTTTCTCGCATATGTTTAGATATATGTACATATAAGCAATTAACATAAGAATATTTCTACATATTTCCGCATATATGCAAATACAAGCAACACACATCTGTTATTCTCTTGCATATCAAAATATGTGTGCATATAAGCATTAAACATATATGATCATTATTACGTATGTCAACATATATGCTCATATAATCAATTAACATATGCGGATGTTCGCATACATGTAATCATATATGTTTGTGTAAGCATTGAACATATAGGGTTAAACTTACATATGTCTACATATATGTGCATATCAGCAATTAACATAAGAATTTACTTACATATGTAAGCATGTTTGCTCATATACGCAATTAACATATAGGAGTATTCTCATACATGTGATCATATATGTTCATACAAGTAATGGACATACAGGGTTATTCTCGCATATGTTTAGATATATGTACATATAAGCAATTAACATAATAATATTTCTACATATTTCCGCATATATGCAAATACAAGCAACACACATATCTGTTATTCTCTTGCATATCAAAATATGTGTGCATATAAGCATTAAACATATATGATTATTATTACGTATGTCAACATAATGCTCATAATCAATTAACATATGCGGATGTTCGCATACATGTAATCATATATGTTTGTGTAAGCATTGAACATATATGGTTAAACTTACATATGTCTACACATATGTGCATATCAGCAATTACATATAAGAATTTACTTACATATGTAGGCATGTATGCTCATATAAGCAATTAACACATTCACTGCCAACAGTTTTTTCCAATCGGTAGGTAGCTTCTGCCAAGGTTTTTTTTGAGGATTCTGGCTCATCTTTCAAGAGCCTAGTCCTAGCCTTTCTGCTACGACTTTGTGAACACAAAATATCTCAAAAGAACTAATAGAATGTGTGCTTTCTCTGTCTAAACGAGTTCGTTTTTATCATGTTTTGTTATGTAGGCATTAGCAGTTGAATACAGGATGGTTTCAGAGATTTTCAGAGAGTTTTGAGATAATTGGATTTTTAGAACCACCTCACGTGCCTGTGATTATGGGCGCCCTTGGGCAAGTGTGTATACTGTATTGTGTGTGTGTGTGTGTGTCCACGTCCCACCGTCAAATTTTTTTTTTTTTTTTTTTGACGAGTTGACTCGTCCACGGCAGTCAACCGTTGGTTTCTGCTTGACAAGTCAACTCGTCGACGGCAGTGAACGTGTTAACATACATGAGTATTCTCATACATGTGATCATATATGTCCATGCAAGTAATGGACATACAGGGTTATTCTTGCATATGTTTATATATATGTACATCTAAGCAATTAACATATAAAAATATTTCTACATATTTCCGCATATATGCAAATACAAGCAACACACATATATGTTCTCTTGCATATCAAAATATGTGTGCCTATAAGCATTAAACATATATGATCATTATTACTTATGTCAACATATATGCTCATATAATCAATTAACATATGCGGATGTTCGCATACATGTAATCATATATGTTTGTGTAAGCATTGAACATATAGGGTTGTACTACATATATGTTTACTACATATATGTGCATATATGCCTCTTCCGTATGGGAGAGAGTGACCATAAGGTTCACTGGTAAGGTAAACTGTATGGAGCAGCCAAGATAGTGAAAACTCAGGTAAACTGTATGGAGCAGCCAAGAGAGTGAAAACTCAGGTAAACTGTATGGAGCAGCCAAGAGAGTGAAAACTCAGGTAAAGTGTATGGAGCAGCCAAAAAGAGTGAAAACTCAGGTAAACTGTATGGAGCAGCCAAGAGAGTGAAAACTCAGGTACACTGGATGGAGCAGCCAAGGGAGTGAAAACTCAGGTAAACTGTAGGAGCAGCCAAGAGAGTGAAAACTCAGGTAAACTGTAGGAGCAGCCAAGAGAGTGACAACTCAGGTAAACTGTATGGAGCAGCCACGAGAGTGAAAACTCAGGTAATATGGAGCAGCCAAGAGAGTGAAAACCCAAGTAAACTGTATGGAGCAGCCACGAGAGTGAAAACTCAGGTAAACTGTGTGGAGCAGCCACGGGAGTGAAAACTCAGGTAAACTGTATGCAGCAGCCAAGAGAGTGACAACTCAGGTAAACTGTATGGAGCAGCCACGAGAGTGAAAACTCAGGTAAACTGTATGGAGCAGCCAAGAGAGTGAAAACCTATAGGAGCAGCCAAGAGAGTGAAATCTCAGGTAAACTGTATGGAGCAGCCAAGCGAGTGAAAACTCAGGTAAACTGTAGGAGCAGCCAAGAGAGTGAAAACTTCGGTACACTATAGGAGCAGCCAAGAGAGTGAAAACTCAGGTAAACTGTATGGAGCAGCCAAGAGAGTGAAAACTTAGGTACACTATAGGAGCAGCCAAGAGAGTGAAATCTCAGGTAAACTGTATGGAGCAGCCAAGCGAGTGAAAACTCAGGTAAACTGTATGGAGCAGCCAAGAGAGTGAAAACTCAGGTAAAGTGTATGGAGCAGCCAAAAAGAGTGAAAACTCAGGTAAACTGTATGGAGCAGCCAAGAGAGTGAAAACCCAGGTACACTGGATGGAGCAGCCAAGAGAGTGAAAACTCAGGTAAACTGTAGGAGCAGCCAAGAGAGGGAAAACTCAGGTAAACTGTAGGAGCAGCCAAGAGAGTGAAAACTCAGGTCAACTGTATGGAGCAGCCAAGAGAGTGAAAACTCAGGTAAAGTGTATGGAGCAGCCAAAAAGAGTGAAAACTCAGGTAAACTGTATGGAGCAGCCAAGAGAGTGAAAACTCAGGTACACTGGATGGAGCAGCCAAGGGAGCGAAAACTCAGGTAAACTGTAGGAGCAGCCAAGAGAGTGAAAACTCAGGTAAACTGTAGGAGCAGCCAAGAGAGTGAAAACTCAGGTAATATGGAGCAGCCAAGAGAGTGAAAACTCAGGTAAACTGTATGGAGCAGCCACGAGAGTGAAAACTCAGGTAAACTGTATCGAGCAGCCACAGGAGTGAAAACTCAGGTAAACTGTATGCAGCAGCCAAGAGAGTGACAACTCAGGTAAACTGTATGGAGCAGCCACGAGAGTGAAAACTCAGGTAAACTGTATGGAGCAGCCAAGAGAGTGAAAACCTATAGGAGCAGCCAAGAGAGTGAAATCTCAGGTAAACTGTATGGAGCAGCCAAGCGAGTGAAAACTCAGGTAAACTGTAGGAGCAGCCAAGAGAGTGAAAACTTCGGTACACTATAGGAGCAGCCAAGAGAGTGAAATCTCAGGTAAACTGTATGGAGCAGCCAAGCGAGTGAAAACTCAGGTAAACTGTAGGAGGAGCCAAGAGAGTGAAAACTCAGGTAAACTGTATGGAGCAGCCAAGAGAGTGAAAACTTAGGTACACTATAGGAGCAGCCAAGAGAGTGAAATCTCAGGTAAACTGTATGGAGCAGCCAAGCGAGTGAAAACTCAGGTAAACTGTATGGAGCAGCCAAGAGAGTGAAAACTCAGGTAAAGTGTATGGAGCAGCCAAAAAGAGTGAAAACTCAGGTAAACTGTATGGAGCAGCCAAGAGAGTGAAAACCCAGGTACACTGGATGGAGCAGCCAAGAGAGTGAAAACTCAGGTAAACTGTAGGAGCAGCCAAGAGAGGGAAAACTCAGGTAAACTGTAGGAGCAGCCAAGAGAGTAAAAACTCAGGTAAACTGTATGGAGCAGCCAAGAGAGTGAAAACTCAGGTAAACTGTATGGAGCAGCCAATAGAGCAAAAACTCAGGTAAACTGTATGGAGCAGCCAAGAGAGTGAAAACCCAAGTAAACTGTATGGAGCAGCCACGAGAGTGAAAACTCAGGTAAACTGTGTGGAGCAGCCACGGGAGTGAAAACTCAGGTAAACTGTATGCAGCAGCCAAGAGAGTGACAACTCAGGTAAACTGTATGGAGCAGCCACGAGAGTGAAAACTCAGGTAAACTGTATGGAGCAGCCAAGAGAGTGAAAACCTATAGGAGCAGCCAAGAGAGTGAAATCTCAGGTAAACTGTATGGAGCAGCCAAGCGAGTGAAAACTCAGGTAAACTGTAGGAGCAGCCAAGAGAGTGAAAACTTCGGTACACTATAGGAGCAGCCAAGAGAGTGAAAACTCAGGTAAACTGTATGGAGCAGCCAAGAGAGTGAAAACTTAGGTACACTATAGGAGCAGCCAAGAGAGTGAAATCTCAGGTAAACTGTATGGAGCAGCCAAGCGAGTGAAAACTCAGGTAAACTGTATGGAGCAGCCAAGAGAGTGAAAACTCAGGTAAAGTGTATGGAGCAGCCAAAAAGAGTGAAAACTCAGGTAAACTGTATGGAGCAGCCAAGAGAGTGAAAACCCAGGTACACTGGATGGAGCAGCCAAGAGAGTGAAAACTCAGGTAAACTGTAGGAGCAGCCAAGAGAGGGAAAACTCAGGTAAACTGTAGGAGCAGCCAAGAGAGTGAAAACTCAGGTCAACTGTATGGAGCAGCCAAGAGAGTGAAAACTCAGGTAAAGTGTATGGAGCAGCCAAAAAGAGTGAAAACTCAGGTAAACTGTATGGAGCAGCCAAGAGAGTGAAAACTCAGGTACACTGGATGGAGCAGCCAAGGGAGCGAAAACTCAGGTAAACTGTAGGAGCAGCCAAGAGAGTGAAAACTCAGGTAAACTGTAGGAGCAGCCAAGAGAGTGAAAACTCAGGTAATATGGAGCAGCCAAGAGAGTGAAAACTCAGGTAAACTGTATGGAGCAGCCACGAGAGTGAAAACTCAGGTAAACTGTATCGAGCAGCCACAGGAGTGAAAACTCAGGTAAACTGTATGCAGCAGCCAAGAGAGTGACAACTCAGGTAAACTGTATGGAGCAGCCACGAGAGTGAAAACTCAGGTAAACTGTATGGAGCAGCCAAGAGAGTGAAAACCTATAGGAGCAGCCAAGAGAGTGAAATCTCAGGTAAACTGTATGGAGCAGCCAAGCGAGTGAAAACTCAGGTAAACTGTAGGAGCAGCCAAGAGAGTGAAAACTTCGGTACACTATAGGAGCAGCCAAGAGAGTGAAATCTCAGGTAAACTGTATGGAGCAGCCAAGCGAGTGAAAACTCAGGTAAACTGTAGGAGGAGCCAAGAGAGTGAAAACTCAGGTAAACTGTATGGAGCAGCCAAGAGAGTGAAAACTTAGGTACACTATAGGAGCAGCCAAGAGAGTGAAATCTCAGGTAAACTGTATGGAGCAGCCAAGCGAGTGAAAACTCAGGTAAACTGTATGGAGCAGCCAAGAGAGTGAAAACTCAGGTAAAGTGTATGGAGCAGCCAAAAAGAGTGAAAACTCAGGTAAACTGTATGGAGCAGCCAAGAGAGTGAAAACCCAGGTACACTGGATGGAGCAGCCAAGAGAGTGAAAACTCAGGTAAACTGTAGGAGCAGCCAAGAGAGGGAAAACTCAGGTAAACTGTAGGAGCAGCCAAGAGAGTAAAAACTCAGGTAAACTGTATGGAGCAGCCAAGAGAGTGAAAACTCAGGTAAACTGTATGGAGCAGCCAATAGAGCAAAAACTCAGGTAAACTGTATGGAGCAGCCAAGAGACTGAAAACTCAGGTAAACTGTATGGAGCAGCCACGAGAGTGAAAACTCAGGTAAACTCTATGGAGCAGCCACGAGAGTGAAAACTCAGGTAAACTGTATGGAGCAGCCAAGAGAGTGGCAACTCAGGTAAACTGTATGGAGCAGCCAAGAGAGTGAAAACTCAGGTAAACTGTATGGAGCAGCCACGAGAGTGAAAACTCAGGTAAACTGTATGGAGCAGCCAAGAGAGTGAAAACTCAGGTAAACTGTATGGAGCAGCCACGAGAGTGAAAACTCAGGTAAACTGTATGGAGCAGCCAAGAGAGTGAAAACTCAGGTAAACTGTTTGGAGCAGCCAAGAGAGTGAAAACTCAGGTAAACTGTATGGAGCAGCCAAGAGAGTGAAAACTCAGGTAAACTGTATGGAGCAGCCAAGAGAGTGAAAACTTAGGTACACTATAGGAGCAGCCAAGAGAGTGAAATCTCAGGTAAACTGTATGGAGCAGCCAAGCGAGTGAAAACTCAGGTAAACTGTATGGAGCAGCCAAGAGAGTGAAAACTCAGGTAAAGTGTATGGAGCAGCCAAAAAGAGTGAAAACTCAGGTAAACTGTATGGAGCAGCCAAGAGAGTGAAAACCCGGTTACACTGGATGGAGCAGACAGAGTGAAAACTCAGGTAAACTGTAGGAGCAGCCAAGAGAGTGAAAGCTCAGGTAAACTGTATGGAGCAGCCAAGAGAGTGAAAACTCAGGTAAACTGTATGGAGCAGCCAAGAGAGCGAAAACTCAGGTAAACTGTAGGAGCAGCCAAGAGACTGAAAACTCAGGTAAACTGTATGGAGCAGCCACGAGAGTGAAAACTCAGGTAAACTCTATGGAGCAGCCACGAGAGTGAAAACTCAGGTAAACTGTATGGAGCAGCCAAGAGAGTGACAACTCAGGTAAACTGTATGGAGCAGCCAAGAGAGTGAAAACTCAGGTACACTGGATGGAGCAGCCAAGGGAGTGAAAACTCAGGTAAACTGTATGGAGCAGCCAATAGAGCAAAAACTCAGGTAAACTGTATGGAGCAGCCAAGAGACTGAAAACTCAGGTAAACTGTATGGAGCAGCCAAGAGAGTGACAACTCAGGTAAACTGTATGGAGCAGCCAAGAGAGTGAAAACTCAGGTACACTGGATGGAGCAGCCAAGAGAGTGAAAACTCAGGTAAACTGTATGGAGCAGCCAATAGAGCAAAAACTCAGGTAAACTGTATGGAGCAGCCAAGAGACTGAAAACTCAGGTAAACTGTATGGAGCAGCCACGAGAGTGAAAACTCAGGTAAACTCTATGGAGCAGCCACGAGAGTGAAAACTCAGGTAAACTGTATGGAGCAGCCAAGAGAGTGGCAACTCAGGTAAACTGTATGGAGCAGCCAAGAGAGTGAAAACTCAGGTAAACTGTATGGAGCAGCCACGAGAGTGAAAACTCAGGTAAACTGTATGGAGCAGCCAAGAGAGTGAAAACTCAGGTAAACTGTATGGAGCAGCCACGAGAGTGAAAACTCAGGTAAACTGTATGGAGCAGCCAAGAGAGTGAAAACTCAGGTAAACTGTTTGGAGCAGCCAAGAGAGTGAAAACTCAGGTAAACTGTATGGAGCAGCCAAGAGAGTGAAAACTCAGGTAAACTGTATGGAGCAGCCAAGAGAGTGAAAACTTAGGTACACTATAGGAGCAGCCAAGAGAGTGAAATCTCAGGTAAACTGTATGGAGCAGCCAAGCGAGTGAAAACTCAGGTAAACTGTATGGAGCAGCCAAGAGAGTGAAAACTCAGGTAAAGTGTATGGAGCAGCCAAAAAGAGTGAAAACTCAGGTAAACTGTATGGAGCAGCCAAGAGAGTGAAAACCCGGTTACACTGGATGGAGCAGACAGAGTGAAAACTCAGGTAAACTGTAGGAGCAGCCAAGAGAGTGAAAGCTCAGGTAAACTGTATGGAGCAGCCAAGAGAGTGAAAACTCAGGTAAACTGTATGGAGCAGCCAAGAGAGCGAAAACTCAGGTAAACTGTAGGAGCAGCCAAGAGACTGAAAACTCAGGTAAACTGTATGGAGCAGCCACGAGAGTGAAAACTCAGGTAAACTCTATGGAGCAGCCACGAGAGTGAAAACTCAGGTAAACTGTATGGAGCAGCCAAGAGAGTGAAAACTCAGGTAAACTGTATGGAGCAGCCAAGAGAGTGAAAACTCAGGTACACTGGATGGAGCAGCCAAGGGAGTGAAAACTCAGGTAAACTGTAGGAGCAGCCAAGAGTGAAAACTCAGGTAAACTGTAGGAGCAGCCAAGAGAGTGAAAACTCAGGTAATATGGAGCAGCCAAGAGAGTGAAAACTCAGGTAAACTGTATGGAGCAGCCACGAGAGTGAAAACTCAGGTATGGAGCAGCCACGGGAGTGAAAACTCAGGTAAACTGTATGCAGCAGCCAAGAGAGTGACAACTCAGGTAAACTGTATGGAACAGCCACGAGAGTGAAAACTCAGGTAAACTGTATGGAGCAGCCAAGAGAGTGAAAACCTATAGGAGCAGCCAAGAGAGTGAAATCTCAGGTAAACTGTATGGAGCAGCCAAGCGAGTGAAAACTCAGGTAAACTGTAGGAGCAGCCAAGAGAGTGAAAACTTCGGTACACTATAGGAGCAGCCAAGAGAGTGAAATCTCAGGTAAACTGTATGGAGCAGCCACGCGAGTGAAAACTCAGGTAAACTGTAGGAGGAGCCAAGAGAGTGAAAACTCAGGTAAACTGTATGGAGCAGCCAAGAGAGTGAAAACTTAGGTACATTATAGGAGCAGCCAAGAGAGTGAAATCTCAGGTAAACTGTATGGAGCAGCCAAGCGAGTGAAAACTCAGGTAAACTGTATGGAGCAGCCAAGAGAGTGAAAACTCAGGTAAAGTGTATGGAGCAGCCAAAAAGAGTGAAAACTCAGGTAAACTGTATGGAGCAGCCAAGAGAGTGAAAACCCAGGTACACTGGATGGAGCAGCCAAGAGAGTGAAAACTCAGGTAAACTGTAGGAGCAGCCAAGAGAGAGAAAACTCAGGTAAACTGTAGGAGCAGCCAAGAGAGTAAAAACTCAGGTAAACTGTATGGAGCAGCCAAGAGAGTAAAAACTCAGGTAAACTGTATGGAGCAGCCAATAGAGCAAAAACTCAGGTAAACTGTATGGAGCAGCCAAGAGACTGAAAACTCAGGTAAACTGTATGGAGCAGCCACGAGAGTGAAAACTCAGGTAAACTCTATGGAGCAGCCACGAGAGTGAAAACTCAGGTAAACTGTATGGAGCAGCCAAGAGAGTGGCAACTCAGGTAAACTGTATGGAGCAGCCAAGAGAGTGAAAACTCAGGTAAACTGTATGGAGCAGCCACGAGAGTGAAAACTCAGGTAAACTGTATGGAGCAGCCAAGAGAGTGAAAACTCAGGTAAACTGTATGGAGCAGCCACGAGAGTGAAAACTCAGGTAAACTGTATGGAGCAGCCAAGAGAGTGAAAACTCAGGTAAACTGTTTGGAGCAGCCAAGAGAGTGAAAACTCAGGTAAACTGTATGGAGCAGCCAAGAGAGTGAAAACTCAGGTAAACTGTATGGAGCAGCCAAGAGAGTGAAAACTTAGGTACACTATAGGAGCAGCCAAGAGAGTGAAATCTCAGGTAAACTGTATGGAGCAGCCAAGCGAGTGAAAACTCAGGTAAACTGTATGGAGCAGCCAAGAGAGTGAAAACTCAGGTAAAGTGTATGGAGCAGCCAAAAAGAGTGAAAACTCAGGTAAACTGTATGGAGCAGCCAAGAGAGTGAAAACCCGGTTACACTGGATGGAGCAGACAGAGTGAGAACTCAGGTAAACTGTAGGAGCAGCAAAGAGAGGGAAAACTCAGGTAAACTGTAGGAGCAGCCAATAGAGTGAAAACTCAGGTAAACTGTATGGAGCAGCCAAGAGAGTGAAAACTCAGGTAAACTGTATGGAGCAGCCAAGAGAGCGAAAACTCAGGTAAACTGTAGGAGCAGCCAAGAGACTGAAAACTCAGGTAAACTGTATGGAGCAGCCACAAGAGTGAAAACTCAGGTAAACTCTATGGAGCAGCCACGAGAGTGAAAACTCAGGTAAACTGTATGGAGCAGCCAAGAGAGTGACAACTCAGGTAAACTGTATGGAGCAGCCAAGAGAGTGAAAACTCAGGTACACTGGATGGAGCAGCCAAGGGAGTGAAAACTCAGGTAAACTGTAGGAGCAGCCAAGAGTGAAAACTCAGGTAAACTGTAGGAGCAGCCAAGAGAGTGAAAACTCAGGTAATATGGAGCAGCCAAGAGAGTGAAAACTCAGGTAAACTGTATGGAGCAGCCACGAGAGTGAAAACTCAGGTAAACTGTATGGAGCAGCCACGGGAGTGAAAACTCAGGTAAACTGTATGCAGCAGCCAAGAGAGTGACAACTCAGGTAAACTGTATGGAGCAGCCACGAGAGTGAAAACTCAGGTAAACTGTATGGAGCAGCCAAGAGAGTGAAAACCTATAGGAGCAGCCAAGAGAGTGAAATCTCAGGTAAACTGTATGGAGCAGCCAAGCGAGTGAAAACTCAGGTAAACTGTAGGAGCAGCCAAGAGAGTGAAAACTTCGGTACACTATAGGAGCAGCCAAGAGAGTGAAATCTCAGGTAAACTGTATGGAGCAGCCAAGCGAGTGAAAACTCAGGTAAACTGTAGGAGGAGCCAAGAGAGTGAAAACTCAGGTAAACTGTATGGAGCAGCCAAGAGAGTGAAAACTTAGGTACACTATAGGAGCAGCCAAGATAGTGAAATCTCAGGTAAACTGTATGGAGCAGCCAAGCGAGTGAAAACTCAGGTAAATTGTATGGAGCAGCCAAGAGAGTGAAAACTCAGGTAAAGTGTATGGAGCAGCCAAAAAGAGTGAAAACTCAGGTAAACTGTATGGAGCAGCCAAGAGAGTGAAAACCCAGGTACACTGGATGGAGCAGCCAAGAGAGTGAAAACTCAGGTAAACTGTAGGAGCAGCCAAGAGAGGGAAAACTCAGGTAAACTGTAGGAGCAGCCAAGAGAGTAAAAACTCAGGTAAACTGTATGGAGCAGCCAAGAGAGTGAAAACTCAGGTAAACTGTATGGAGTAGCCAATAGAGCAAAAACTCAGGTAAACTGTATGGAGCAGCCAAGAGACTGAAAACTCAGGTAAACTGTATGGAGCAGCCACGAGAGTGAAAACTCAGGTAAACTGTATGGAGCAGCCAAGAGAGTGGCAACTCAGGTAAACTGTATGGAGCAGCCAAGAGAGTGAAAACTCAGGTAAACTGTATGGAGCAGCCACGAGAGTGAAAACTCAGGTAAACTGTATGGAGCAGCCAAGAGAGTGAAAACTCAGGTAAACTGTATGGAGCAGCCACGAGAGTGAAAACTCAGGTAAACTGTATGGAGCAGCCAAGAGAGTGAAAACTCAGGTAAACTGTTTGGAGCAGCCAAGAGAGTGAAAACTCAGGTAAACTGTATGGAGCAGCCAAGAGAGTGAAAACTCAGGTAAACTGTATGGAGCAGCCAAGAGAGTGAAAACTTAGGTACACTATAGGAGCAGCCAAGAGAGTGAAATCTCAGGTAAACTGTATGGAGCAGCCAAGCGAGTGAAAACTCAGGTAAACTGTATGGAGCAGCCAAGAGAGTGAAAACTCAGGTAAACTGTATGGAGCAGCCAAAAAGAGTGAAAACTCAGGTAAACTGTATGGAGCAGCCAAGAGAGTGAAAACCCGGTTACACTGGATGGAGCAGACAAGAGAGTGAAAACTCAGGTAAACTGTAGGAGCAGCCAAGAGAGGGAAAACTCAGGTAAACTGTAGGAGCAGCCAAGAGAGTGAAAACTCAGGTAAACTGTATGGAGCAGCCAAGAGAGTGAAAACTCAGGTAAACTGTATGGAGCAGCCAAGAGAGCGAAAACTCAGGTAAACTGTATGGAGCAGCCAAGAGAGCGAAAACTCAGGTAAACTGTCTGGAGCAGCCAAGAGACTGAAAACTCAGGTAAACTGTATGGAGCAGCCACGAGAGTGAAAACTCAGGTAAACTCTATGGAGCAGCCACGAGAGTGAAAACTCAGGTAAACTGTAGGAGCAGCCAAGAGACTGAAAACTCAGGTAAACTGTATGGAGCAGCCACAAGAGTGAAAACTCAGGTAAACTCTATGGAGCAGCCACGAGAGTGAAAACTCAGGTAAACTGTATGGAGCAGCCAAGAGAGTGACAACTCAGGTAAACTGTATGGAGCAGCCAAGAGAGTGAAAACTCAGGTACACTGGATGGAGCAGCCAAGGGAGTGAAAACTCAGGTAAACTGTAGGAGCAGCCAAGAGTGAAAACTCAGGTAAACTGTAGGAGCAGCCAAGAGAGTGAAAACTCAGGTAATATGGAGCAGCCAAGAGAGTGAAAACTCAGGTAAACTGTATGGAGCAGCCACGAGAGTGAAAACTCAGGTAAACTGTATGGAGCAGCCACGGGAGTGAAAACTCAGGTAAACTGTATGCAGCAGCCAAGAGAGTGACAACTCAGGTAAACTGTATGGAGCAGCCACGAGAGTGAAAACTCAGGTAAACTGTATGGAGCAGCCAAGAGAGTGAAAACCTATAGGAGCAGCCAAGAGAGTGAAATCTCAGGTAAACTGTATGGAGCAGCCAAGCGAGTGAAAACTCAGGTAAACTGTAGGAGCAGCCAAGAGAGTGAAAACTTCGGTACACTATAGGAGCAGCCAAGAGAGTGAAATCTCAGGTAAACTGTATGGAGCAGCCAAGCGAGTGAAAACTCAGGTAAACTGTAGGAGGAGCCAAGAGAGTGAAAACTCAGGTAAACTGTATGGAGCAGCCAAGAGAGTGAAAACTTAGGTACACTATAGGAGCAGCCAAGATAGTGAAATCTCAGGTAAACTGTATGGAGCAGCCAAGCGAGTGAAAACTCAGGTAAATTGTATGGAGCAGCCAAGAGAGTGAAAACTCAGGTAAAGTGTATGGAGCAGCCAAAAAGAGTGAAAACTCAGGTAAACTGTATGGAGCAGCCAAGAGAGTGAAAACCCAGGTACACTGGATGGAGCAGCCAAGAGAGTGAAAACTCAGGTAAACTGTAGGAGCAGCCAAGAGAGGGAAAACTCAGGTAAACTGTAGGAGCAGCCAAGAGAGTAAAAACTCAGGTAAACTGTATGGAGCAGCCAAGAGAGTGAAAACTCAGGTAAACTGTATGGAGTAGCCAATAGAGCAAAAACTCAGGTAAACTGTATGGAGCAGCCAAGAGACTGAAAACTCAGGTAAACTGTATGGAGCAGCCACGAGAGTGAAAACTCAGGTAAACTGTATGGAGCAGCCAAGAGAGTGGCAACTCAGGTAAACTGTATGGAGCAGCCAAGAGAGTGAAAACTCAGGTAAACTGTATGGAGCAGCCACGAGAGTGAAAACTCAGGTAAACTGTATGGAGCAGCCAAGAGAGTGAAAACTCAGGTAAACTGTATGGAGCAGCCACGAGAGTGAAAACTCAGGTAAACTGTATGGAGCAGCCAAGAGAGTGAAAACTCAGGTAAACTGTTTGGAGCAGCCAAGAGAGTGAAAACTCAGGTAAACTGTATGGAGCAGCCAAGAGAGTGAAAACTCAGGTAAACTGTATGGAGCAGCCAAGAGAGTGAAAACTTAGGTACACTATAGGAGCAGCCAAGAGAGTGAAATCTCAGGTAAACTGTATGGAGCAGCCAAGCGAGTGAAAACTCAGGTAAACTGTATGGAGCAGCCAAGAGAGTGAAAACTCAGGTAAACTGTATGGAGCAGCCAAAAAGAGTGAAAACTCAGGTAAACTGTATGGAGCAGCCAAGAGAGTGAAAACCCGGTTACACTGGATGGAGCAGACAAGAGAGTGAAAACTCAGGTAAACTGTAGGAGCAGCCAAGAGAGGGAAAACTCAGGTAAACTGTAGGAGCAGCCAAGAGAGTGAAAACTCAGGTAAACTGTATGGAGCAGCCAAGAGAGTGAAAACTCAGGTAAACTGTATGGAGCAGCCAAGAGAGCGAAAACTCAGGTAAACTGTATGGAGCAGCCAAGAGAGCGAAAACTCAGGTAAACTGTCTGGAGCAGCCAAGAGACTGAAAACTCAGGTAAACTGTATGGAGCAGCCACGAGAGTGAAAACTCAGGTAAACTCTATGGAGCAGCCACGAGAGTGAAAACTCAGGTAAACTGTATGGAGCAGCCAAGAGAGTGGCAACTCAGGTAAACTGTATGGAGCAGCCAAGAGAGTGAAAACTCAGGTAAACTGTATGGAGCAGCCACGAGAGTGAAAACTCAGGTAAACTGTATGGAGCAGCCAAGAGAGTGAAAACTCAGGTAAACTGTATGGAGCAGACAAGAGAGTGAAAACTCAGGTAAACTGTATCATACAGTAAGCAATAATATAAGCATATTAATATTAATAATTAATATAAGCTCATATAAGCAATTAACATATAGGAGTATTCTCATACATGTGATCATATATGTTCATACAAGTAATGGACATACAGGGTTATTCTCGCATATGTTTAGATATATGTACATATAAGCAATTAACATAAGAATATTTCTACATATTTCCGCATATATGCAAATACAAGCAACACACATCTGTTATTCTCTTGCATATCAAAATATGTGTGCATATAAGCATTAAACATATGATTATTATTACGTATGTCAACATATTTATTTATTTATTTCGGTCATGGGCAATTAAAACATTTCATAAAATAAAACAAAAAAAGTACAAGCAAAGCAGCACAAGGCTGTTAGACCGAAAAGGTGTAGGCTGAAGCGATAGCTTATAGCGCCTACCCTTCTTACTTAAACAAGCTATACAAACAGAAAAATGATTATCGAATAATCAGTTATAAACAAAACAGAGACAACAATTCTCAAATTCAAATAATTACAAAATTGATAATTACACTGCATTACCCGCATATACATATATACCCACATACACATATATACATATATATATATATATATATATATATATATATATATATATATATATACATATATATACATAGGCTATCTCAATAATTATTATCATTATAATCATTATTATAATCACACTAATCACTTTAATAATTATATTTCATTACAATATACAATACAATACAATATATACAATATACAACTGTCCAGAAGTTAATATACACCATACACATATATGCTCATATAATCAATTAACATATGCGGATGTTCGCATACATGTAATCATATATGTTTGTGTAAGCATTGAACATATAGGGTTAAACTTACATATGTCTACATATATGTGCATATCAGCAATTCACATATAAGAAAGTACTTACATATGTAACTATGTATGCTCATATAAGCAATTAACATATGAGTATTCTCATACATGTGATCATATATGTTCATACAAGTAATGGACATACAGGGTTATTCTCGCATATGTTTAGATATATGTACATATAAGCAATTAACATATAAGAATATTTCTACATATTTCCGCATATATGCAAATACAAGCAACACACATATCTGTTATTCTCTTGCATATCAAAATATGTGTGCATATAAGCATTAAACATATATGATCATTATTACGTATGTCAACATATATGCTCATATAATCAATCAACATATGCGGATGTTCGCATACATGTAATCATATATGTTTGTGTAAGCATTGAACATATAGGGTTAAACTTACATATGTCTACATATATGTGCATATCAGCAATTAACATAATAATTTACTTGCATATGTAAGCATGTTTGCTCATATAAGCAATTAACATATAGGAGTATTCTCATACATGTGATCATATATGTTCATACAAGTAATGGACATACAGGGTTATTCTCGCATATGTTTAGATATATGTACATATAAGCAATTAACATAATAATATTTCTACATATTTCCGCATATATGCAAATACAAGCAACACACATATCTGTTATTCTCTTGCATATCAAAATATGTGTGCACATAAGCATTAAACATATATGATTATTATTACGTATGTCAACATATATGCTCATAATCAATTAACATATGCGGATGTTCCCATACATGTAATCATATATGTTGACTCCATTGGCCAGTGGCGCTGCTCTTGAGGCAGAGGAGGGCGCCTGCATAGGCTTGGCCAGTGGCGCTGCTCTTGAGGCAGAGGAGGGCGCCTGCATAGGCTAGGAGATCCCCCCCTCGTGGGGGATCAGGAGTCAAGACTCGTTGGTGGCGGACTGGGGAGGTGGGTGGGGCAAAACAACGCTTCGGAGGCCGGCTTCAAGGGAGATGGGCTGCCGTGAGCTGCTGCTGCTATGATCGGCCAGAGAGAGAGAGGTGACGTAGAACCCTTGCTATATATATGAGGATTAACTGACGTCATGTTTGACGTCATAGCAGACGTCATACTAGGACTTTTGACTGACCACGTTATGCTAGAACTTGACTGTCGTCAGGGGATGATCGGATTATGCGTGAGTGGCCTTCTGCTTGAACTATGGTCTGGAGACCTCACTTCAATCAGGAGAGGCCAGTTGGTAGGATTAGACAAACTTTATTTAGCAATCGGCATGCATGGCAAATGCTTTGGCGCTTGACTCCATTGGCCAGTGGCGCTGCTCTTGAGGCAGAGGAGGGCGCCTGCATAGGCTAGGAGATCCCCCAAAAGGAAGATCTCATTACCGGAGGTTAATTGAGATCTGCAGGCGCCAGTAGTTGATTGCACTTTTCCGGCCTTCGACCTTTTTAGCGACTTACAGCTATTTGCGGCTGGCGCTCCCAACTCGGTCGGGCACCTCGCGATAGCGCTTCCCAGCTTGGCCTACCTGGCCGCCTTGGCACTTCGCGATCGTACTTTCCGGCCTTCGACCTTTTTAGCGACTTACAGCTATTTGCGGCTGGCGCTCCCAACTCGGTCGGGCCTTCGTTCTTGGTACATGCTTTTCCTGCCTTCGACCTTTTTAGCGACTTACAGCTATTTGCGGCTGGCGCTCCCAACTCGGTCGGGCACCTCGCGACAGCGCTTCCCAGCTTGGCCTACCTGGCCGCCTTGGCGCTTCGCGATTGTACTTTTCCGGCCTTCGACCTTTTTAGTGACTTACAGCTATTTGCGGCTGGCGCTCCCAACTCGGTCGGGCCTTGGTGCATGCTTTTCCTGCCTTCGACCTTTTTTAGCGACTTACAGCTATTTGCGGCTGGCACTCCCAACTCGGTCGGGCACCTCGCGATAGCGCTTCCCAGCCTGGCCTACCTGGCCGCCTTGGCGCTTCGCGATTGTACTTTTCCGGCCTTCGACCTTTTTAGCGACTTACAGCTATTTGCGGCTGGCGCTCCCAACTCGGTCGGGCCTTCGATCTTGGTACATTAAAGTTTAGCTTGGCGCTTCCCGGCTTGGCCTACTTGGCTGCCTTGGCGCAACTACCCTGACTTTCTCCGACTCTATTTGGGGGGATAGAGTCAGAGAAAGTCAGGGTAGTTGCGCCAAGGCAGCCAAGTAGGCCAAGCCGGGAAGCGCCAAGCTTAACTTTAATGTACCAAGATCGAAGGCCCGACCGAGTTGGGAGCGCCAGCCGCAAATAGCTGTAAGTCGCTAAAAAGGTCGAAGGCCGGAAAAGTACAATCGCGAAGCGCCAAGGCGGCCAGGTAGGCCAGGCTGGGAAGCGCTATCGCGAGGTGCCCGACCGAGTTGGGAGCGCCAGCCGCAAATAGCTGTAAGTCGCTAAAAAGGTAGAAGGCAGGAAAAGCACGTACCAAGGCCCGACCGAGTTGGGAGCGCCAGCCGCAAATAGCTGTAAGTCGCTAAAAGGTCGAAGGCCGGAAAAGTACAATCGCGAAGCGCCAAGGCGGCCAGGTAGGCCAAGCTGGGAAGCGCTGTCGCGAGGTGCCCGACCGAGTTGGGAGCGCCAGCCGCAAATAGCTGTAAGTCGCTAAAAAGGTCGAAGGCAGGAAAAGCATGTACCAAGAACGAAAGCCCGACCGAGTTGGGAGCGCCAGCCGCAAATAGCTGTAAGTCGCTAAAAAAGGTCGAAGGAAAAAGTACAATCAACTACCGGCGCCTGCAGATCTCAATTAACCTCCGGTAATCAGATCTTCCTTTTGGGGGATCTCCTAGCCCATGCAGGTGCCCTCCTCTTGCCTCAAGAGCAGCGCCACTGGCCAATGGAGTCAAGCGCCAAAGTAATTGCCATGCACGCCGATTGCTAAATAAAGTTTGTCTAATCCTACCAACTGGCCTCTCATGATTGAAGTGAGGTCTCCAGACCATAGTTCAAGCTGAAGGCCACTCATGCATAATCCGATCATCCCCTGACGACAGTCAAGTCCTAGCATAACGTGGTCAGTCAAAGTACTAGTATGACGTCTGCTATGACGTCAAATATGACGTCAGTTAATCCTCATATATATAGCAAGGGTTCTACGTCACCTCTCTCTCTCTGGCCGATCATAGCAGCAGCAGCTTCACGGCAGTCCATCTCCCTCGAAGCCGTCCGAAGCGTTGTTTTGCCCCACCCACCTCCCCAGTCCGCCACCAACGAGTCTTGACTCCTGATTCCCCACGGGGGGGGGGGATCTCGTAGCCCATGCAGGTGCCCTCCTCTTGCCTCAAGAGCAGCGCCACTGGCCAATGGAGTCATGGAGTCAAGCGCCAAAGTAATTGCCATGCACGCCGATTGCTAAATAAAGTTTGTCTAATCCTACCAACTGGCCTCTCATGATTGAAATATGTTTGTGTAAGCATTGAACATATATGGTTAAACTTACATATGTCTACACATATGTGCATATCAGCAATTACATATAAGAATTTACTTACATATGTAGGCATGTATGCTCATATAAGCAATTAACACATTCACTGCCAACAGTTTTTTCCAATCGGTAGGTAGCTTCTGCCAAGGGTTTTTTTGAGGATTCTGGCTCATCTTTCAAGAGCCTAGTCCTAGCCTTTCTGCTACGACTTTGTGAACACAAAATATCTCAAAAGAACTAATAGAATGTGTGCTTTCTCTGTCTAAACAAGTTCGTTTTTATCATGTTTTGTTATGTAGGCATTAGCAGTTGAATACAGCATGGTTTCAGAGATTTTCAGAGAGTTTTGAGATAATTGGATTTTTAGAACCACCTCACGTGCCTGTGTTTATGGGCGCCCTTGGGCAAGTGTGTATACTGTATTGTGTGTGTGTGTGTCCACGTCCCACCGTCAATTTTTTTTTTTTTTTTTTTTGACGAGTTGACTCGTCCACGGCAGTCAACCGTTGGTTTCTGCTTGACGAGTCAACTCGTCGACGGCAGTGAACGTGTTAACATACATGAGTATTCTCATACATGTGATCATATATGTCCATGCAAGTAATGGACATACAGGGTTATTCTTGCATATGTTTATATATATGTACATATAAGCAATTAACATATAAAAATATTTCTACATATTTCCGCATATATGCAAATACAAGCAACACACATATATGTTCTCTTGCATATCAAAATATGTGTGCCTATAAGCATTAAACATATATGATCATTATTACGTATGTCAACATATATGCTCATATAATCAATTAACATATGCGGATGTTCGCATACATGTAATCATATATGTTTGTGTAAGCATTGAACATATAGGGTTACACTTACATATGTCTACATATATGTGCATATCAGCAATTAACATAAGAATTTACTTGCATATGTAAGCATGTTTGCTCATATAAGCAATTAACATATAGGAGTATTCTCATACATGTGATCATATATGTTCATACAAGTAATGGACATACAGGGTTATTCTCGCATATGTTTAGATATATGTACATATAAGCAATTAACATATAAGAATATTTCTACATATTTGCGCATATATGCAAATACAAGCAACACACATATCTGTTATTCTCTTGCATATCAAAATATGTGTGCATATAAGCATTAAACATATATGATCATTATTACGTATGTCAACATATATGCTCATATAATCAATTAACATATGCGGATGTTCGCATACATGTAATCATATATGTTTGTGTAAGCATTGAACATATAGGCATGGGCCCTATCGTTGCATCGGCGCAGTTTCTAGGCCGAGCGGCAGGCGCAGATCAAAGCAGTGGGCGTGGACAGGCGCACTTGATATCGTCGTGCTGGCGCTAGATGCAGCCCAAAGCATTACAACCACGCCTTTTAGGCGTAAAATTATGCACTGTCATGCTCATTGGATAAGTGCAATAAACGAATGGCACGCTTGCCTTTTTAGCTCCAATTCCACTGGTCCCGCAAAACCAGACGAAACCCAAGCCTCTGATCCCCCCCCCCCCCCACCTCCCTTCATCCCGTCTGTCTCCATATATCGGCTATTATTCCATATTATGATGCTTCTCAAACCAATCTAACTGCAGTTTAAATACTGCAAGCATGTAAATACGCTACACTATAGCAATATCAAAGTGAAAATAATGTTCTATGCATCAGCTAGAAAAATATAGCCTATTAGATTGGTGAAAGTTTGTCCAGAAAGATATCATTTTCTCTCGCCTGCTGCAGGAAGGATGATGCACATAAATATAGCCTACATTATGTCAAGTCATTGCATAAATGTGTTTTTATTGTAAAACTAAATGTGAAATAGGGCCAAGTTATTGGAGGGACATCACAGTATAGCAGATGCCATTAGAAGCGCGTTCCGAAGCGCGTTCCGCTGTTACTTCTCTAAATCACGTTAACTCGACAAGGGGTATATATAGGCCCAGGAGGACATATATGTTTCACATAGGGTGGTGTTTTCATTTCGATGTTTTATTTGGTCCAATATTGAAATGTTGACAATGGCAGGCTGTGTTACCATTACACATTAATTTAGAACTACCTTTTATATCTATTTTGGCTCATTTGGTTGCTATTTAGTAGCGAAATGGAGAAACACAATGCATGCTGGGAACTCAGAGAGAGAGAGAGAGAAGGGTGACAGAGAAGAGGCAGTGAAGGCACAGAATAGGCCTGCTTTTCAAAAGCGCAAAGCGCTAAATGTACGCCAGGTCCCAAGATATCACTAGGCTGGTATTTAGCGCCGACACGCCCACTTTGGGACTGCGCCACGCCCATTCGGCCTAAAGCGCATTTGGCAGCCTAAAGCCTATTGCTATCTTGCCGAAACAGGCGCAAGGCACGTTTTTTTGCGGTTAAGGCCCGTAATAGCGCCGATGGCCTGTGGGAGAATAGAGCCCCCAGGGTTATACTACATATATGTTTACTACATATATGTGCATATATGCCTCTTCCGTATGGGAGAGAGTGACAACTAAGGTAAACTGTATGGAGCAGCCAAGATAGTGAAAACTCAGGTAAACTGTATGGAGCAGCCAAGAGAGTGAAAACTCAGGTAAACTGTATGGAGCAGCCAAGAGAGTGAAAACTCAGGTAAAGTGTATGGAGCAGCCAAAAAGAGTGAAAACTCAGGTAAACTGTATGGAGCAGCCAAGAGAGTGAAAACTCAGGTACACATGGAGCAGCCAAGGGAGTGAAAACTCAGGTAAACTGTAGGAGCAGCCAAGAGAGTGAAAACTCAGGTAAACTGTAGGAGCAGCCAAGAGAGTGAAAACTCAGGTAATATGGAGCAGCCAAGAGAGTGAAAACTCAGGTAAACTGTATGGAGCAGCCACGAGAGTGAAAACTCAGGTAAACTGTATGGAGCAGCCACGGGAGTGAAAACTCAGGTAAACTGTATGCAGCAGCCAAGAGAGTGACAACTCAGGTAAACTGTATGGAGCAGCCACGAGAGTGAAAACTCAGGTAAACTGTATGGAGCAGCCAAGAGAGTGAAAACCTATAGGAGCAGCCAAGAGAGTGAAATCTCAGGTAAACTGTATGGAGCAGCCAAGCGAGTGAAAACTCAGGTAAACTGTAGGAGCAGCCAAGAGAGTGAAAACTTCGGTACACTATAGGAGCAGCCAAGAGAGTGAAATCTCAGGTAAACTGTATGGAGCAGCCAAGCGAGTGAAAACTCAGGTAAACTGTAGGAGGAGCCAAGAGAGTGAAAAATCAGGTAAACTGTATGGAGCAGCCAAGAGAGTGAAAACTTAGGTACACTATAGGAGCAGCCAAGAGAGTGAAATCTCAGGTAAACTGTATGGAGCAGCCAAGCGAGTGAAAACTCAGGTAAACTGTATGGAGCAGCCAAGAGAGTGAAAACTCAGGTAAAGTGTATGGAGCAGCCAAAAAGAGTGAAAACTCAGGTAAACTGTATGGAGCAGCCAAGAGAGTGAAAACCCAGGTACACTGGATGGAGCAGCCAAGAGAGTGAAAACTCAGGTAAACTGTAGGAGCAGCCAAGAGAGGGAAAACTCAGGTAAACTGTAGGAGCAGCCAAGAGAGTGAAAACTCAGGTAAACTGTATGGAGCAGCCAGGAGAGTGAAAACTCAGGTAAAGTGTATGGAGCAGCCAAAAAGAGTGAAAACTCAGGTAAACTGTATGGAGCAGCCAAGAGAGTGAAAACTCAGGTACACTGGATGGAGCAGCCAAGGGAGTGAAAACTCAGGTAAACTGTAGGAGCAGCCAAGAGAGTGAAAACTCAGGTAAACTGTAGGAGCAGCCAAGAGAGTGAAAACTCAGGTAATATGGAGCAGCCAAGAGAGTGAAAACTCAGGTAAACTGTATGGAGCAGCCACGAGAGTGAAAACTCAGGTAAACTGTATCGAGCAGCCACGGGAGTGAAAACTCAGGTAAACTGTATGCAGCAGCCAAGAGAGTGACAACTCAGGTAAACTGTATGGAGCAGCCACGAGAGTGAAAACTCAGGTAAACTGTATGGAGCAGCCAAGAGAGTGAAAACATAGGAGCAGCCAAGAGAGTGAAATCTCAGGTAAACTGTATGGAGCAGCCAAGCGAGTGAAAACTCAGGTAAACTGTAGGAGCAGCCAAGAGAGTGAAAACTTCGGTACACTATAGGAGCAGCCAAGAGAGTGAAATCTCAGGTAAACTGTATGGAGCAGCCAAGCGAGTGAAAACTCAGGTAAACTGTAGGAGGAGCCAAGAGAGTGAAAAATCAGGTAAACTGTATGGAGCAGCCAAGAGAGTGAAAACTTAGGTACACTATAGGAGCAGCCAAGAGAGTGAAATCTCAGGTAAACTGTATGGAGCAGCCAAGCGAGTGAAAACTCAGGTAAACTGTATGGAGCAGCCAAGAGAGTGAAAACTCAGGTAAAGTGTATGGAGCAGCCAAAAAGAGTGAAAACTCAGGTAAACTGTATGGAGCAGCCAAGAGAGTGAAAACCCAGGTACACTGGATGGAGCAGCCAAGAGAGTGAAAACTCAGGTAAACTGTAGGAGCAGCCAAGAGAGGGAAAACTCAGGTAAACTGTAGGAGCAGCCAAGAGAGTGAAAACTCAGGTAAACTGTATGGAGCAGCCAGGAGAGTGAAAACTCAGGTAAAGTGTATGGAGCAGCCAAAAAGAGTGAAAACTCAGGTAAACTGTATGGAGCAGCCAAGAGAGTGAAAACTCAGGTACACTGGATGGAGCAGCCAAGGGAGTGAAAACTCAGGTAAACTGTAGGAGCAGCCAAGAGAGTGAAAACTCAGGTAAACTGTATGGAGCAGCCAAGAGAGCGAAAACTCAGGTAAACTGTAGGAGCAGCCAAGAGACTGAAAACTCAGGTAAACTGTATGGAGCAGCCACGAGAGTGAAAACTCAGGTAAACTCTATGGAGCAGCCACGAGAGTGAAAACTCAGGTAAACTGTATGGAGAGAGAGTGACAACTCAGGTAAACTGTATGGAGCAGCCAAGAGAGTGAAAACTCAGGTAAACTGTATGGAGCAGCCAAGAGAGCGAAAACTCAGGTAAACTGTATGGAGCAGCCAAGAGACTGAAAACTCAGGTAAACTGTATGGAGCAGCCACGAGAGTGAAAACTCAGGTAAACTCTATGGAGCAGCCACGAGAGTGAAAACTCAGGTAAACTGTATGGAGCAGCCAAGAGAGTGGCAACTCAGGTAAACTGTATGGAGCAGCCAAGAGAGTGAAAACTCAGGTAAACTGTATGGAGCAGCCACGAGAGTGAAAACTCAGGTAAACTGTATGGAGCAGCCAAGAGAGTGAAAACTCAGGTAAACTGTATCATACAGTAAGCAATAATATAAGCATATTAATATTAATAATTAATATAAGCTCATATAAGCAATTAACATATATGAGTATTCTCATACATGTGATCATATATGTTCATACAAGTAATGGACATACAGGGTTATTCTCGCATATGTTTAGATATATGTACATATAAGCAATTAACATAATAATATTTCTACATATTTCCGCATATATGCAAATACAAGCAACACACATATCTGTTATTCTCTTGCATATCAAAATATGTGTGCATATAAGCATTAAACATATGATTATTATTACGTATGTCAACATATTTATTTATTTATTTCGGTCATGGGCAATTAAAAAATTTTTATAAAATAAAACAAAAAAAGTACAAGCAAAGCAGCACAAGGCTGTTAGACCGAAAAGGTGTAGGCTGAAGCGATAGCTTATAGCGCCTACCCTTCTTACTTAAACAAGCTATACAAACAGAAAAATTATTATCGAATAATCAGTTATAAACAAAACAGAGACAACAATTCTCAAATTCAAATAATTACAAAATTGATAATTACACTGCATATACATTGCATTACCCGCATATACATATATACCCACATACACATATATACATATATATATATATATATATATATATATATATATATATATATATATACATATATATACATAGGCTATCTCAATAATTATTATCATTATAATCATTATTATAATCACAATAATCACTTTAATAATTATATTTCATTACAATATACAATACAATACAATATACAACTGTCCAGAAGTTAATATACACCATACACATATATGCTCATATAATCAATTAACATATGCGGATGTTCGCATACATGTAATCATATATGTTTGTGTAAGCATTGAACATATAGGGTTAAACTTACATATGTCTACATATATGTGCATATCAGCAATTCACATATAAGAAAGTACTTACATATGTAACTATGTATGATCATATAAGCAATTAACATATATGAGTATTCTCATACATGTGATCATATATGTTCATACAAGTAATGGACATACAGGGTTATTCTCGCATATGTTTAGATATATGTACATATAAGCAATTAACATATAAGAATATTTCTACATATTTCCGCATATATGCAAATACAAGCAACACACATATATGTTCTCTTGCATATCAAAATATGTGTGCATATAAGCATTAAACATATATGATCATTATTACTTATGTCAACATATATGCTCATATAATCAATTAACATATGCGGATGTTCGCATACATGTAATCATATATGTTTGTGTAAGCATTGAACATATAGGGTTAAACTTACATATGTCTACATATATGTGCATATCAGCAATTAACATAAGAATTTACTTGCATATGTAAGCATGTTTGCTCATATAAGCAATTAACATATATGAGTATTCTCATACATGTGATCATATATGTTCATACAAGTAATGGACATACAGGGTTTTTCTCGCATATGTTTAGATATATGTACATATAAGCAATTAACATAAGAATATTTCTACATATTTCCGCATATATGCAAATACAAGCAACACACATCTGTTATTCTCTTGCATATCAAAATATGTGTGCATATAAGCATTAAACATATGATTATTATTACGTATGTCAACATATATGCTCATATAATCAATTAACATATGCGGATGTTCGCATACATGTAATCATATATGTTTGTGTAAGCATTGAACATATAGGGTTAAACTTACATATGTCTACATATATGTGCATATCAGCAATTCACATATAAGAAATTACTTACATATGTAACTATGTATGCTCATATAAGCAATTAACATATATGAGTATTCTCATACATGTGATCATATATGTTCATACAAGTAATGGACATACAGGGTTATTTTCGCATATGTTTAGATATATGTACATATAAGCAATTAACATATAAGAATATTTCTACATATTTGCGCATATATGCAAATACAAGCAACACACATATCTGTTATTCTCTTGCATATCAAAATATGTGTGCATATAAGCATTAAACATATATGATCATTATTACGTATGTCAACATATATGCTCATATAATCAATTAACATATGCGGATGTTCGCATACATGTAATCATATATGTTTGTGTAAGCATTGAACATATAGGGTTAAACTTACATATGTCTACATATATGTGCATATCAGCAATTAACATAAGAATTTACTTACATATGTAAGCATGTTTGCTCATATACGCAATTAACATATAGGAGTATTCTCATACATGTGATCATATATGTTCATACAAGTAATGGACATACAGGGTTATTCTTGCATATGTTTAGATATATGTACATATAAGCAATTAACATAATAATATTTCTACATATTTCCGCATATATGCAAATACAAGCAACACACATATCTGTTATTCTCTTGCATATCAAAATATGTGTGCATATAAGCATTAAACATATATGATTATTATTACGTATGTCAACATATATGCTCATAATCAATTAACATATGCGGATGTTCACATACATGTAATCATATATGTTTGTGTAAGCATTGAACATATATGGTTAAACTTACATATGTCTACACATATGTGCATATCAGCAATTACATATAAGAATTTACTTACATATGTAGGCATGTATGCTCATATAAGCAATTAACACATTCACTGCCAACAGTTTTTTCCAATCGGTAGGTAGCTTCTGCCAAGGGTTTTTTTGAGGATTCTGGCTCATCTTTCACGAGCCTAGTCCTAGCCTTTCTGCTACGACTTTGTGAACACAAAATATCTCAAAAGAACTAATAGAATGTGTGCTTTCTCTGTCTAAAAGAGTTCGTTTTTATCATGTTCTGTTATGTAGGCATTAGCAGTTGAATACAGCATGGTTTCAGAGATTTTCAGAGAGTTTTGAGATAATTGGATTTTTAGAACCACCTCACGTGCCTGTGATTATCGGCGCCCTTGGGCAAGTGTGTATACTGTATTGTGTGTGTGTGTGTGTGTGTGTGTGTGTGTGTGTGTGTGTGTGTGTGTGTGTGTGCGTGCGTGCGTGCGTACACTTATTCCACAGTAAGCATAAGCTAAGAGAGAGAGAGAGAGAGAAAGAGAGAGAGAGAGACTAAACTACTGAGCACCCCCCCCCCCTCCCCCTCTCCTGCAAACTCCTCCCCTCCGTGTGTGTTTCTCTGGGTCTCTGCAGGCAGGCAAGCAGGCAGAGGCAGAGTGTATGCCAGGCGATTCTCTGCCGCCTAGATGGCGTTTCTGCGGTTTCGGGTGCGAGCTGGGATGTGAGGTGGGATGAAGCTGCGTGCGATCCTGGGCTTTTGAGTTTGCTTCTGCGTGTGTTGCACCCAGAGTGTATTTAGGTAATCCCCCATGTTGTGCGCCAGCTCCAGCGCGAAAGCGAAAGCGTTTTCGCCACGCTGTTTTTGCTCGGCTTTCTCTAGTCTGGAGAGCACTGTCGCCACTTAGTGGGTCGGTGGAATGGGTTGTACACGTTCGGTGGCTCCCATATTTTTATAGGAGATGTAGGGGGCATGGATCGAGTTGACTCGTCCACGGCAGTCAACCGTTGGTTTCTGCTTGACGAGTCAACTCGTCGATGGCAGTGAACGTGTTAACATACATGAGTATTCTCATACATGTGATCATATATGTCCATGCAAGTAATGGACATACAGGGTTATTCTTGCATATGTTTATATATATGTACATATAAGCAATTAACATATAAAAATATTTCTACATATTTCCGCATATATGCAAATACAAGCAACACACATATATGTTCTCTTGCATATCAAAATATGTGTGCCTATAAGCATTAAACATATATGATCATTATTACGTATGTCAACATATATGCTCATATAATCAATTAACATATGCGGATGTTCGCATACATGTAATCATATATGTTTGTGTAAGCATTGAACATATAGGGTTACACTTACATATGTCTACATATATGTGCATATCAGCAATTAACATAAGAATTTACTTGCATATGTAAGCATGTTTGCTCATATAAGCAATTAACATATAGGAGTATTCTCATACATGTGATCATATATGTTCATACAAGTAATGGACATACAGGGTTATTCTTGCATATGTTTATATATATGCTCATATAATCAATTAACATATGCGGATGTTCGCATACATGTAATCATATATGTTTGTGTAAGCATTGAACATATAGGGTTATACTACATATATGTTTACTACATATATGTGCATATATGCCTCTTCCGTATGGGAGAGAGTGACAACTAAGGTAAACTGTATGGAGCAGCCATGATAGTGAAAACTCAGGTAAACTGTATGGAGCAGCCAAGAGAGTGAAAACTCAGGTAAACTGTATGGAGCAGCCAAGAGAGTGAAAACTCAGGTAAAGTGTATGGAGCAGCCAAAAAGAGTGAAAACTCAGGTAAACTGTATGGAGCAGCCAAGAGAGTGAAAACTCAGGTACACTGGATGGAGCAGCCAAGGGAGTGAAAACTCAGGTAAACTGTAGGAGCAGCCAAGAGATCGAAAACTCAGGTAAACTGTAGGAACAGCCAAGAGAGTGAAAACTCAGGTAATATGGAGCAGCCAAGAGAGTGAAAACTCAGGTAAACTGTAGGAGGAGCCAAGAGAGTGAGAACTCAGGTAAACTGTATGGAGCAGCCAAGAGAGTGAAAACTCAGGTAAACTGTATGGAGCAGCCAAGAGAGTGAAAACTCAGGTAAAGTGTATGGAGCAGCCAAAAAGAGTGAAAACTCAGGTAAACTGTATGGAGCAGCCAAGAGAGTGAAAACTCAGGTACACTGGATGGAGCAGCCAAGAGAGTGAAAACTCAGGTAAACTGTAGGAGCAGCCAAGAGAGTGAAAACTCAGGTAAACTGTATGGAGCAGCCAAGAGAGTGAAAACTCAGGGAAACTGTATGGAGCAGCCAAGAGAGTGAAAACTCAGGTAAACTGTATGGAGCAGCCAAGAGAGTGAAAACTCAGGTAAACTGTAGGAGCAGCCAAGAGAGTGAAAACTCAGGTAATATGGAGCAGCCAAGAGAGTGAAAACAGGTAAACTGTATGGGGCAGCCAAGAGAGTGAAAACTCAGGTAAACTGTATGGAGCAGCCAAGAGAGTGACAACTCAGGTAAACTCTAGGAGCAGCCAAGAGAGTGAAAACTCAGGTAAACTGTATGGAGCAGCCAAGAGAGGGAACACTCAGGTAAACTGTATGGATCAGCCAACAGAGTGACAACTCAGGTAAACTGTATGGAGCAGCCAAGAGTGAAAACTCAGGTAAACTGTATGGAGCAGCCAAAAAGAGTGAAAACTCAGGTAAACTGTATGGAGCAGCCAACAGAGTGACAACTAAGGTAAACTGTATGGAGCAGCAGAGAGAGTGAAAACTCAGGTAAACTTTATGGAGCAGCCAAAAGAGCGAAAACTCAGGTAAACTGTATGGAGCAGCCAAGAGAGTGAAAACTCAGGTAAACTGTAAACTGTATGGAGCAGCCAAGAGAGCGAAAACTCAGGTAAACTGTAGGAGCAGCCAAGAGAGTGAAAACTCAGGTAATATGGAGCAGCCAAGAGAGTGAAAACTCAGGTAAACTGTATGGAGCAGCCAAGAGAGTGAAAACTCAGGTAAACTGTATGGAGCAGCCACAAGAGTGAAACTCAGGTAAACTGTATTGAGCAGCCACAAGAGTGAAAACTCAGGTAAACTGTATGGAGCAGCCAAGAGAGTGACAACTCAGGTAAACTGTATGGAGCAGCCAAGAGAGTGAAAACTCAGGTAAACTGTATGGAGCAGCCAAGAGAGTGAAAACTCAGGTAAACTGTATGGAGCAGCCAAGAGAGTGAAAACTCAGGTAAACTGTATGGAGCAGCCAAGAGAGTGAAAACTCAGGTAAACTGTAGGAGCAGCCAAGAGAGTGAAAACTCAGGTAATATGGAGCAGCCAAGAGAGTGAAAACTCAGGTAAACTGTATGGGGCAGCCAAGAGAGTGAAAACTCAGGTAAACTGTATGGAGCAGCCAAGAGAGTGAAAACGCAGGTAAAGTGTATGGAGCAGCCAAAAAGAGTGAAACCTCAGGTAAACTGTATGGAGCAGCCAAGAGAGTGAAAACTCAGGTACACTGGATGGAGCAGCCAAGAGAGTGAAAACTCAGGTAAACTGTAGGAGCAGCCAAGAGAGGGAAAACTCAGGTAAACTGTAGGAGCAGCCAAGAGAGTGAAAACTCAGGTAAACTGTATGGAGCAGCCAAGAGAGTGAAAACTCAGGTAAACTGTATGGAGCAGCCAAGAGAGTGAAAACTCAGGTAAACTGTATGGAGCAGCCAAGAGAGTGAAAACTCAGGTAAACTGTATGGAGCAGCCAAGAGAGTGAAAACTCAGGTAAACTGTAGGAGCAGCCAAGAGAGTGAAAACTCAGGTAATATGGAGCAGCCAAGAGAGTGAAAACTCAGGTAAACTGTATGGGGCAGCCAAGAGAGTGAAAACTCAGGTAAACTGTATGGAGCAGCCAAGAGAGTGACAACTCAAGTACACTATAGGAGCAGCCAAGAGAGTGAAATCTCAGGTAAACTGTATGGAGCAGCCAAGCGAGTGAAAACTCAGGTAAACTGTAGGAGGAGCCAAGAGAGTGAAAACTCAGGTAAACTGTATGGAGCAGCCAAGAGAGTGAAAACTCAGGTAAACTGTATGGAGCAGCCAAGAGAGTGAAAACTCAGGTAAAGTGTATGGAGCAGCCAAAAAGAGTGAAACCTCAGGTAAACTGTATGGAGCAGCCAAGAGAGTGAAAACTCAGGTACACTGGATGGAGCAGCCAAGAGAGTGAAAACTCAGGTAAACTGTAGGAGCAGCCAAGAGAGGGAAAACTCAGGTAAACTGTAGGAGCAGCCAAGAGAGTGAAAACTCAGGTAAACTGTATGGAGCAGCCAAGAGAGTGAAAACTCAGGTAAACTGTATGGAGCAGCCAAGAGAGTGAAAACTCAGGTAAACTGTATGGGGCAGCCAAGAGAGTGAAAACTCAGGTAAACTGTATGGAGCAGCCAAGAGAGTGACAACTCAAGTACACTATAGGAGCAGCCAAGGGAGTGAAATCTCAGGTAAACTGTATGGAGCAGCAAAGCGAGTGAAAACTCAGGTAAACTGTAGGAGGAGCCAAGAGAGTGAAAACTCAGGTAAACTGTATGGAGCAGCCAAGAGAGTGAAAACTCAGGTAAACTGTATGGAGCAGCCACGAGAGTGAAAACTCAGGTAAACTGTATTGAGCAGCCACGAGAGTGAAAACTCAGGTAAACTATAGGGGGGCAGCCAAGAGAGTGACAACTCAGGTAAACTGTATGGAGCAGCCAAGAGAGTGAAAACTCAGGTAAACTGTATGGAGCAGCCAAGAGAGTGAAAACTCAGGTACACTGGATGGAGCAGCCAAGAGAGTGAAAACTCAGGTAAACTGTAGGAGCAGCCAAGAGAGGGAAAACTCAGGTAAACTGTAGGAGCAGCCAAGAGAGTGAAAACTCAGGTAAACTGTATGGAGCAGCCTAAAGAGTGAAAACTCAGGTAAACTGTATGGAGCAGCCAAGATAGTGAAAACTCAGGTAAAGTGTATGGAGCAGCCAAAAAGAGTGAAAACTCAGGTAACCTGTATGGAGCAGCCAAGAGAGTGAAAACGCAGGTACACTGTATGGAGCAGCCAAGAGAGTGAAAACTCAGGTAAAGTGTATGGAGCAGCCAAACAGAGTGAAAACTCAGGTAAACTGTATGGAGCAGCCAAGAGAGTGAAAACTCAAGTACACTGGATGGAGCAGCCAAGAGAGTGAAAACTCAGGTAAACTGTAGGAGCAGCCAAGAGAGTGAAAACTCAGGTAAACTGTAGGAGCAGCCAAGAGAGTGAAAACTCAGGGAAACTGTATGGAGCAGCCAAGAGAGTGAAAACTCAGGTAAACTGTATGGAGCAGCCAAGAGAGTGAAAACTCAGGTAAACTGTAGGAGCAGCCAAGAGAGTGAAAACTCAGGTAATATGGAGCAGCCAAGAGAGTGAAAACAGGTCAACTGTATGGGGCAGCCAAGAGAGTGAAAACTCAGGTAAACTGTATGGAGCAGCCAAGAGAGTGACAACTCAGGTAAACTCTAGGAGCAGCCAAGAGAGTGAAAACTCAGGTAAACTGTATGGAGCAGCCAAGAGAGGGAACACTCAGGTAAACTGTATGGATCAGCCAACAGAGTGACAACTCAGGTAAACTGTATGTAGCAGCCAAGAGTGAAAACTCAGGTAAACTGTATGGAGCAGCCAAAAAGAGTGAAAACTCAGGTAAACTGTATGGAGCAGCCAACAGAGTGACAACTAAGGTAAACTGTATGGAGCAGCAGAGAGAGTGAAAACTCAGGTAAACTTTATGGAGCAGCCAAAAGAGCGAAAACTCAGGTAAACTGTATGGAGCAGCCAAGAGAGTGAAAACTCAGGTAATATGGAGCAGCCAAGAGAGTGAAAACTCAGGTAAACTGTATGGAGCAGCCAAGAGAGTGAAAACTCAGGTAAACTGTATGGAGCAGCCACAAGAGTGAAACTCAGGTAAACTGTATTGAGCAGCCACAAGAGTGAAAACTCAGGTAAACTGTATGGAGCAGCCAAGAGAGTGACAACTCAGGTAAACTGTATGGAGCAGCCAAGAGAGTGAAAACTCAGGTAAACTGTATGGAGCAGCCAAGAGAGTGAAAACTCAGGTACACTGGATGGAGCAGCCAAGAGAGTGAAAACTCAGGTAAACTGTAGGAGCAGCCAAGAGAGGGAAAACTCAGGTAAACTGTAGGAGCAGCCAAGAGAGTGAAAACTCAGGTAAACTGTATGGAGCAGCCTAAAGAGTGAAAACTCAGGTAAACTGTATGGAGCAGCCAAGATAGTGAAAACTCAGGTAAAGTGTATGGAGCAGCCAAAAAGAGTGAAAACTCAGGTAACCTGTATGGAGCAGCCAAGAGAGTGAAAACGCAGGTACACTGTATGGAGCAGCCAAGAGAGTGAAAACTCAGGTAAAGTGTATGGAGCAGCCAAACAGAGTGAAAACTCAGGTAAACTGTATGGAGCAGCCAAGAGAGTGAAAACTCAAGTACACTGGATGGAGCAGCCAAGAGAGTGAAAACTCAGGTAAACTGTAGGAGCAGCCAAGAGAGTGAAAACTCAGGTAAACTGTAGGAGCAGCCAAGAGAGTGAAAACTCAGGGAAACTGTATGGAGCAGCCAAGAGAGTGAAAACTCAGGTAAACTGTATGGAGCAGCCAAGAGAGTGAAAACTCAGGTAAACTGTAGGAGCAGCCAAGAGAGTGAAAACTCAGGTAATATGGAGCAGCCAAGAGAGTGAAAACAGGTCAACTGTATGGGGCAGCCAAGAGAGTGAAAACTCAGGTAAACTGTATGGAGCAGCCAAGAGAGTGACAACTCAGGTAAACTCTAGGAGCAGCCAAGAGAGTGAAAACTCAGGTAAACTGTATGGAGCAGCCAAGAGAGGGAACACTCAGGTAAACTGTATGGATCAGCCAACAGAGTGACAACTCAGGTAAACTGTATGTAGCAGCCAAGAGTGAAAACTCAGGTAAACTGTATGGAGCAGCCAAAAAGAGTGAAAACTCAGGTAAACTGTATGGAGCAGCCAACAGAGTGACAACTAAGGTAAACTGTATGGAGCAGCAGAGAGAGTGAAAACTCAGGTAAACTTTATGGAGCAGCCAAAAGAGCGAAAACTCAGGTAAACTGTATGGAGCAGCCAAGAGAGTGAAAACTCAGGTAATATGGAGCAGCCAAGAGAGTGAAAACTCAGGTAAACTGTATGGAGCAGCCAAGAGAGTGAAAACTCAGGTAAACTGTATGGAGCAGCCACAAGAGTGAAACTCAGGTAAACTGTATTGAGCAGCCACAAGAGTGAAAACTCAGGTAAACTGTATGGAGCAGCCAAGAGAGTGACAACTCAGGTAAACTGTATGGAGCAGCCAAGAGAGTGAAAACTCAGGTAAACTGTATGGAGCAGCCAAGAGAGTGAAAACTCAGGTAAACTGTATGGAGCAGCCAAGAGAGTGAAAACTCAGGTAAACTGTATGGAGCAGCCAAGAGAGTGAAAACTCAGGTAAACTGTAGGAGCAGCCAAGAGAGTGAAAACTCAGGTAATATGGAGCAGCCAAGAGAGTGAAAACTCAGGTAAACTGTATGGGGCAGCCAAGAGAGTGAAAACTCAGGTAAACTGTATGGAGCAGCCAAGAGAGTGAAAACGCAGGTAAAGTGTATGGAGCAGCCAAAAAGAGTGAAACCTCAGGTAAACTGTATGGAGCAGCCAAGAGAGTGAAAACTCAGGTACACTGGATGGAGCAGCCAAGAGAGTGAAAACTCAGGTAAACTGTAGGAGCAGCCAAGAGAGGGAAAACTCAGGTAAACTGTAGGAGCAGCCAAGAGAGTGAAAACTCAGGTAAACTGTATGGAGCAGCCAAGAGAGTGAAAACTCAGGTAAACTGTATGGAGCAGCCAAGAGAGTGAAAACTCAGGTAAACTGTATGGAGCAGCCAAGAGAGTGAAAACTCAGGTAAACTGTATGGAGCAGCCAAGAGAGTGAAAACTCAGGTAAACTGTAGGAGCAGCCAAGAGAGTGAAAACTCAGGTAATATGGAGCAGCCAAGAGAGTGAAAACTCAGGTAAACTGTATGGGGCAGCCAAGAGAGTGAAAACTCAGGTAAACTGTATGGAGCAGCCAAGAGAGTGACAACTCAAGTACACTATAGGAGCAGCCAAGAGAGTGAAATCTCAGGTAAACTGTATGGAGCAGCCAAGCGAGTGAAAACTCAGGTAAACTGTAGGAGGAGCCAAGAGAGTGAAAACTCAGGTAAACTGTATGGAGCAGCCAAGAGAGTGAAAACTCAGGTAAACTGTATGGAGCAGCCAAGAGAGTGAAAACTCAGGTAAAGTGTATGGAGCAGCCAAAAAGAGTGAAACCTCAGGTAAACTGTATGGAGCAGCCAAGAGAGTGAAAACTCAGGTACACTGGATGGAGCAGCCAAGAGAGTGAAAACTCAGGTAAACTGTAGGAGCAGCCAAGAGAGGGAAAACTCAGGTAAACTGTAGGAGCAGCCAAGAGAGTGAAAACTCAGGTAAACTGTATGGAGCAGCCAAGAGAGTGAAAACTCAGGTAAACTGTATGGAGCAGCCAAGAGAGTGAAAATTCAGGTAAACTGTATGGGGCAGCCAAGAGAGTGAAAACTCAGGTAAACTGTATGGAGCAGCCAAGAGAGTGACAACTCAAGTACACTATAGGAGCAGCCAAGGGAGTGAAATCTCAGGTAAACTGTATGGAGCAGCAAAGCGAGTGAAAACTCAGGTAAACTGTAGGAGGAGCCAAGAGAGTGAAAACTCAGGTAAACTGTATGGAGCAGCCAAGAGAGTGAAAACTCAGGTAAACTGTATGGAGCAGCCACGAGAGTGAAAACTCAGGTAAACTGTATTGAGCAGCCACGAGAGTGAAAACTCAGGTAAACTATAGGGGGGCAGCCAAGAGAGTGACAACTCAGGTAAACTGTATGGAGCAGCCAAGAGAGTGAAAACTCAGGTAAACTGTATGGAGCAGCCAAGAGAGTGAAAACTCAGGTACACTGGATGGAGCAGCCAAGAGAGTGAAAACTCAGGTAAACTGTAGGAGCAGCCAAGAGAGGGAAAACTCAGGTAAACTGTAGGAGCAGCCAAGAGAGTGAAAACTCAGGTAAACTGTATGGAGCAGCCTAAAGAGTGAAAACTCAGGTAAACTGTATGGAGCAGCCAAGATAGTGAAAACTCAGGTAAAGTGTATGGAGCAGCCAAAAAGAGTGAAAACTCAGGTAACCTGTATGGAGCAGCCAAGAGAGTGAAAACGCAGGTACACTGTATGGAGCAGCCAAGAGAGTGAAAACTCAGGTAAAGTGTATGGAGCAGCCAAACAGAGTGAAAACTCAGGTAAACTGTATGGAGCAGCCAAGAGAGTGAAAACTCAAGTACACTGGATGGAGCAGCCAAGAGAGTGAAAACTCAGGTAAACTGTAGGAGCAGCCAAGAGAGGGAAAACTCAGGTAAACTGTAGGAGCAGCCAAGAGAGTGAAAATTCAGGTAAACTGTATGGAGCAGCCAAGAGAGTGAAAACTCAGGTAAACTGTATGGAGCAGCCACGAGAGTGAAAACTCAGGTAAACTGTATGGAGCAGCCAAAAAGAGTGAAAACTCAGGTAAACTGTATGGAGCAGCCAAGAGAGTGACAACTAAGGTAAACTGTATGGAGCAGCCGAGAGAGTGAAAACTCAGGTAAACTGTATGGAGCAGCCAAGAGAGCGAAAACTCAGGTAAGCTGTATGGAGCAGCCAAGAGAGTGAAAACTCAGGTAAACTGTAAACTGTATGGAGCAGCCAAGAGAGCGAAAACTCATGTAAACTGTATGGAGCAGCCAAGAGAGTGAAAACTCAGGTAAACTGTATGGAGCAGCCAAGAGAGTGAAAACTCAGGTAAACTGTATGGAGCAGCCAAGAGAGTAAAAACTCAGGTAAACTGTATGGAGCAGCCAAGAGAGTGAAAACTCAGGTAAACTGTATGGAGCAGCCAAGAGAGTGAAAACTCAGGTAAACTGTAGGAGCAGCCAAGAGAGTGAAAACTCAGGTAATATGGAGCAGCCAAGAGAGTGAAAACTCAGGTAAACTGTATGGGGCAGCCAAGAGAGTGAAAACTCAGGTAAACTGTATGGAGCAGCCAAGAGAGTGAAAACTCAGGTAAACTGTATGGAGCAGCCAAGAGAGTGAAATCTCAGGTAAACTGTATGGAGCAGCCAAGCGAGTGAAAACTCAGGTAAACTGTAGGAGCAGCCAAGAGAGTGAAAACTCAGGTAAACTGTATGGAGCAGCCAAGAGAGTGAAAACTCAGGTAAACTGTATGGAGCAGCCAAGAGAGTGAAAACTCAGGTAACGTGTATGGAGCAGCCAAAAAGAGTGAAAACTCAGGTAAACTGTATGGAGCAGCCAAGAGAGTGAAAACTCAGGTACACTGGATGGAGCAGCCAAGAGAGTGAAAACTCAGGTAAACTGTAGGAGCAGCCAAGAGAGGGAAAACTCAGGTAAACTGTAGGAGCAGCCAAGAGAGTGAAAACTCAGGTAAACTGTATGGAGCAGCCAAGAGAGTGAAAACTCAGGTAAACTGTATGGAGCAGCCAAGAGAGTGAAAACTCAGGTAAACTGTATGGAGCAGCCAAGAGACTGAAAACTCAGGTAAACTGTATGGAGCAGCCACGAGAGTGAAAACTCAGGTAAACTGTAGGAGCAGCCAAGAGAGGGAAAACTCAGGTAAACTGTAGGAGCAGCCAAGAGAGTGAAAATTCAGGTAAACTGTATGGAGCAGCCAAGAGAGTGAAAACTCAGGTAAACTGTATGGAGCAGCCAAGAGAGCGAAAACTCAGGTAAACTGTATGGAGCAGCCAAGAGACTGAAAACTCAGGTAAACTGTATGGAGCAGCCAATAGACTGAAAACTCAGGTAAACTGTATGGAGCAGCCACGAGAGTGAAAACTCAGGTAAACTGTATGGAGCAGCCAAAAAGAGTGACAACTCAGGTAAACTGTATGGAGCAGCCAAGAGAGTGACAACTCAGGTAAACTGTAGGAGCAGCCAAGAGAGTGAAAACTCAGGTAATATGGAGCAGCCAAGAGAGTGAAAACTCGGGTAAACTGTATGGAGCCGCCACGAGAGTGAAAACTCAGGTAAACTGTATTGAGCAGCCACGAGAGTGAAAACTCAGGTAAACTGTATGGAGCAGCCAAGAGAGTGACAACTCAGGTAAACTGTATGGAGCAGCCAAGAGAGTGAAAACTCAGGTAAACTGTATGGAGCAGCCAAGAGAGTGAAAACTCAGGTAAACTGTATGGAGCAGCCAAGAGAGTGAAAACTCAGGTAACGTGTATGGAGCAGCCAAAAAGAGTGAAAACTCAGGTAAACTGTATGGAGCAGCCAAGAGAGTGAAAACTCGGGTACACTGGATGGAGCAGCCAAGAGAGTGAAAACTCAGGTAAACTGTAGGAGCAGCCAAGAGAGGGAAAACTCAGGTAAACTGTATGGAGCAGCCAAGAGAGTGAAAACTCAGGTAAACTGTAGGGAGCAGCCAAGAGAGTGAAAACTCAGGTAAACTGTATGGAGCAGCCACGAGAGTGAAAACTCAGGTAAACTGTATGGAGCAGCCAAGAGAGTGAAAACTCAGGTAAACTCTATGGAGCAGCCACGAGAGTGAAAACTCAGGTAAACTGTATCATACAGTAAGCAATAATATAAGCATGTTAATATTAATAATTAATATAAGCTCATATAAGCAATTAACATATAGGAGGGGGGGGGAAAGAGAAAGAGAGAGCAGAAAGTCAGGGTAGTCGCGCCAAGGCAGCCAAGTAGGCCAAGCCGGGAAGCGCCAAGCTAAATTCTAATGTACCAAGATCGAAGGCCCGACCGAGTTGGGAGCGCCGGCCGCAAATAGCCGTTAGCCGCTAAAAGGTCGAAGGCCGGAAAAGTACAATCGCGAAGCGCCAAGGCGGCCAGGTAGGCTAAGCTGGGAAGCGCTATCGCGAGGTGCCCGACCGAGTTGGGAGCGCCAGCCGCAAATAGCTGTAAGTCGCTAAAAAGGTCGAAGGCAGGAAAAGTACAATCGTGAAGCGCCAAGGCGGCCAGGTAGGCTAAGCTGGGAAGCGCTATCGCGAGGTGCCCGACCGAGTTGGGAGCGCCAGCCGCAAATAGCTGTAAGTCGCTAAAAAGGTCGAAGGCAGGAAAAGCAAGATCGAAGGCCCGACCAAGTTGGGAGCGCCAGCTGCAAATAGCTGTAAGTCGCTAAAAAGGTCGAAGGCCGGAAAGTACGATCGCGAAGCGCCAAGGCGGCCAGGTAGGCCAAGCTGGGAAGCGCTATCGCGAGGTGCCCGACCGAGTTGGGAGCGGGGGGGGGAAAGAGAAAGAGAGAGCAGAAAGTCAGGGTAGTCGCGCCAAGGCAGCCAAGTAGGCCAAGCCGGGAAGCGCCAAGCTAAATTCTAATGTACCAAGATCGAAGGCCCGACCGAGTTGGGAGCGCCGGCCGCAAATAGCCGTTAGCCGCTAAAAGGTCGAAGGCCGGAAAAGTACAATCGCGAAGCGCCAAGGCGGCCAGGTAGGCTAAGCTGGGAAGCGCTATCGCGAGGTGCCCGACCGAGTTGGGAGCGCCAGCCGCAAATAGCTGTAAGTCGCTAAAAAGGTCGAAGGCAGGAAAAGTACAATCGTGAAGCGCCAAGGCGGCCAGGTAGGCTAAGCTGGGAAGCGCTATCGCGAGGTGCCCGACCGAGTTGGGAGCGCCAGCCGCAAATAGCTGTAAGTCGCTAAAAAGGTCGAAGGCAGGAAAAGCAAGATCGAAGGCCCGACCAAGTTGGGAGCGCCAGCCGCAAATAGCTGTAAGTCGCTAAAAAGGTCGAAGGCCGGAAAGTACGATCGCGAAGCGCCAAGGCGGCCAGGTAGGCCAAGCTGGGAAGCGCTATCGCGAGGTGCCCGACCGAGTTGGGAGCGCCAGCCGCAAATAGCTGTAAGTCGCTAAAAAGGTCGAAGGCAGGAAAAGTACAATCGTGAAGCGCCAAGGCGGCCAGGTAGGCTAAGCTGGGAAGCGCTATCGCGAGGTGCCCGACCGAGTTGGGAGCGCCAGCCACAAATAGCTGTAAGTCGCTAAAAAGGTCGAAGGCAGGAAAAGCAAGATCGAAGGCCCGACCAAGTTGGGAGCGCCAGCCGCAAATAGCTGTAAGTCGCTAAAAAGGTCGAAGGCCGGAAAGTACGATCGCGAAGCGCCAAGGCGGCCAGGTAGGCCAAGCTGGGAAGCGCTATCGCGAGGTGCCCGACCGAGTTGGGAGCGCCAGCCGCAAATAGCTGTAAGTCGCTAAAAAGGTCGAAGGCCGGAATAGTGCAATCAACTACTGGCGCCTGCAGATCTCAATTAACCTCCGGTAATCAGATCTTCCTTTTGGGGGATCTCCTAGCCCATGCAGGCGCCCTCCTCTGCCTCAAGAGCAGCGCCACTGGCCAATGGAGTCAAGCGCCAAAGCATTTGCCATGCACGCCGATTGCTAAATAAAGTTTGTCTAATCCTACCAACTGGCCTCTCCTGATTGAAGTGAGGTCTCCAGACCATAGTTCAAGCAGAAGGCCACTCACGCGTAATCCGATCTCAACGTGGTCAAAAATCCTAGTATGACGTCTGCTATGACGTCAAACATGACGTCAGTTAATCCTCATATATATAGCAAGGGTTCTACGTCACCTCTCTCTCTCTGGCCGATCATAGCAGCAGCAGCCCACGGCAGTCCATCTCCCTTGAAGCCGGCCTCCGAAGCGTTGTTTTGCCCCACCCACCTCCCCAGTCCACCACCAACGAGTCTTGACTCCCGATCCCCCACGGGGGGGGGGGATCTCCTAGCCCATGCAGGCGCCCTCCTCTGCCTCAAGAGCAGCGCCACTGGCCAATGGAGTCAAGCGCCAAAGCATTTGCCATGCACGCCGATTGCTAAATAAAGTTTGTCTAATCCTACCAACTGGCCTCTCCTGATTGAAATATGTTCATACAAGTAATGGACATACAGGGTTATTCTCGCATATGTTTAGATATATGTACATATAAGCAATTAACATAAGAATATTTCTACATATTTCCGCATATATGCAAATACAAGCAACACACATCTGTTATTCTCTTGCATATCAAAATATGTGTGCATATAAGCATTAAACATATGATTATTATTACGTATGTCAACATATTTATTTATTTATTTATTTCGGTCATGGGCAATTAAAACATTTCATAAAATAAAACAAAAAAAGTACAAGCAAAGCAGCACAAGGCTGTTAGACCGAAAAGGTGTAGGCTGAAGCGATAGCTTATAGCGCCTACGCTTCTTACTTAAACAAGCTATACAAACGGAAAAATGATTATCGAATAATCAGTTATAAACAAAACAGAGACAACAATTCTCAAATTCAAATAATTACAAAATTGATAATTACACTGCATATACATTGCATTACCCGCATATACATATATACCCACATACACATATATACATATATATATATATATATACATATATATACATAGGCTATCTCAATAATTATAATCATTATTATAATCACAATAATCACTTTAATAATTATATTTCATTACAATATACAATACAATACAATATATACAATATACAACTGTCCAGAAGTTAATATACACCATACACATATATGCTCATATAATCAATTAACATATGCGGATGTTCGCATACATGTAATCATATATGTTTGTGTAAGCATTGAACATATAGGGTTAAACTTACATATGTCTACATATATGTGCATATCAGCAATTCACATATAAGAAAGTACTTACATATGTAACTATGTATGCTCATATAAGCAATTAACATATATGAGTATTCTCATACATGTGATCATATATGTTCATACAAGTAATGGACATACAGGGTTATTCTCGCATATGTTCAGATATATGTACATATAAGCAATTAACATATAAGAATATTTCTACATATTTCCGCATATATGCAAATACAAGCAACACACATATCTGTTATTCTCTTGCATATCAAAATATGTGTGCATATAAGCATTAAACATATATGATCATTATTACGTATGTCAACATATATTGCTCATATAATCAATTAACATATGCGGATGTTCGCATACATGTAATCATATATGTTTGTGTTGAACATATAGGGTTAAACTTACATATGTCTTCATATATGTGCATATCAGCAATTAATATAAGAATTTACTTACATATGTAAGCATGTTTGCTCATATAAGCAATTAACATATAGGAGTATTCTCATACATGTGATCATATATGTTCATACAAGTAATGGACATACAGGGTTTTTCTCGCATATGTTTAGATATATGTACATATAAGCAATTAACATAAGAATATTTATACATATTTCCGCATATATGCAAATACAAGCAACACACATCTGTTATTCTCTTGCATATCAAAATATGTGTGCATATAAGCATTAAACATATGATTATTATTACGTATGTCAACATATATGCTCATATAATCAATTAACATATGCGGATGTTCGCATACATGTAATCATATATGTTTGTGTAAGCATTGAACATATAGGGTTAAACTTACATATGTCTACATATATGTGCATATCAGCAATTCACATATAAGAAATTACTTACATATGTAACTATGTATGCTCATATAAGCAATTAACATATATGAGTATTCTCATACATGTGATCATATATGTTCATACAAGTAATGGACATACATGGTTATTCTCGCATATGTTTAGATATATGTACATATAAGCAATTAACATATAATAATATTTCTACATATTTCCGCATATATGCAAATACAAGCAACACACATATCTGTTATTCTCTTGCATATCAAAATATGTGTGCATATAAGCATTAAACATATATGATCATTATTACGTATGTCAACATATATGCTCATATAATCAATTAACATATGCGGATGTTCGCATACATGTAATCATATATGTTTGTGTAAGCATTGAACATATAGGGTTAAACTTACATATGTCTACATGTGAGGTCTCCAGACCATATTTCAAGCTGAAGGCCACTCATGCATAATCCGATCATCCCCTGACGACAGTCAAGTCCTAGCATAACGTGGTCAGTCAAAGTCCTAGTATGACGTCTGCTATGACGTCAAATATGACGTCAGTTAATCCTCATATATATAGCAAGGGTTCTACGTCACCTCTCTCTCTCTGGCCGATCATAGCAGCAGTAGCTTCACGGCAGTCCATCTCCCTCGAAGCCGTCCTCCGAAGCGTTGTTTTGCCCCACCCACCTCCCCAGTCCGCCACCAACGAGTCTTGACTCCTGATCCCCCACGGGGGGGGGGGGGGGTCTCCTAGCCTATGCAGGTGCCCTCCTCTTGCCTCAAGAGCAGCGCCACTGGCCAATGGAGTCAAGCGCCAAAGTATTTGCCATGCACGCCGATTGCTAAATAAAGTTTGTCTAATCCTACCAACTGGCCTCTCATGATTGAAATATGTGCATATCAGCAATTAACATAAGAATTTACTTACATATGTAAGCATGTTTGCTCATATAAGCAATTAACATATAGGAGTATTCTCATACATGTGATCATATATGTTCATACAAGTAATGGACATACAGGGTTATTCTCGCATATGTTTAGATATATGTACATATAAGCAATTAACATAATATTATTTCTACATATTTCCGCATATATGCAAATACAAGCAACACACATATCTGTTATTCTCTTGCATATCAAAATATGTGTGCATATAAGCATTAAACATATATGATTATTATTACGTATGTCAACATATATGCTCATAATCAATTAACCTATGCGGATGTTCGCATACATGTAATCATATATGTTTGTGTAAGCATTGAACATATATGGTTGAACTTACATATGTCTACACATATGTGCATATCAGCAATTAACATATAAGAATTTACTTACATATGTAGGCATGTATGCTCATATAAGCAATTAACACATTCACTGCCAACAGTTTTTTCCAATCGGTAGGTAGCTTCTGCCAAGGTTTTTTTTGAGGATTCTGGCTCATCTTTCAAGAGCCTAGTCCTAGCCTTTCTGCTACGACTTTGTGAACACAAAATATCTCAAAAGAACTAATAGAATGTGTGCTTTCTCTGTCTAAAAGAGTTAGTTTGTAGAGTTAGTAGTTATGTAGGCATTAGCAGTTGAATACAGCATGGTTTCAGAGATTTTCAGAGAGTTTTGAGATAATTGGATTTTTAGAACCACCTCATGTGCCTGTGATTATGGGCGCCCTTGGGCAAGTGTGTATACTGTATTGTGTGTGTGTGTGTGTGTGTGTGTGTGTGTGTGTGTGTGTGTGTGTGTGTGCGTGCGTGCGTGGGTGCGTACACTTATTCCACAGTAAGCATAAACTAAGAGAGAGAGAGAGAGAGAGAGAGACTAAACTACCGAGCACCCCCCCCCCCCCCTCTCCTGCAAACTCCTCCCCTCCGTGTGTGTTTCTCTGGGGCTCTGCAGGCAGGCAGAGGCAGAGTGTATGCCAGGCGATTCTCTGCCGCCTAGATGGCGTTTCTGCGGTTTCGGGTGCGAGCTGGGATGTGAGGTGGGATGAATGCGTGCGATCCTGGGCTTTTGAGTTTGCTGCTGCGTGTGTTGCACCCAGAGTGTATTTAGGGAATCCCCCATGTTGTGCGCCAGCTCCAGCGCGAAAGCGAAAGCGTTTTCGCCGCATTTTCCTCACGCTGTTTTTGCTGGCTTTCTCTAGTCTGGAGAGCACTGTCGCCACTTAGTGGGTCGGTGGAATGGGTTGTACACGTTCGGTGGCTCCCATATTTTTATAGGAGACGTAGGGGGCATGGATCCACGTCCCACCGTCAAAACATTTTTTTTTTTTTTTTGACGAGTTGACTCGTCCACGGCAGTCAAACGTTGGTTTCTGCTTGACGAGTCAACTCGTCGACGGCAGTGAACGTGTTAACTAACCGAGCGATGTGGCTGTTAGCAGCCTACAGCTACAGCTTACCTGATATGAAATGAGCGAGCACTGCAAAGTCAGGCATTTTTAATGATTTCCTCTTTCGGCTTGCAACCAAAGACACCTACGGTTAGCATTAAAAGCAGTATGAGTTGACGGGATTCGGTAAAACTTTAGTCCTTGCTTTGTTGATAGTGTAACAGACTGTTCAGTGTTGTCTTATGTTCCATTGCGTGTGTATGCGAGGCTGTGTATGTTCCCTCGAGTTGCCGTAGAACAGGATATGTGGGGAGAAGCTTGTTATAACGTTACAGCCTGGCTCTATCGTTTATTATTTTATTAACCAAGTGTGGATAGGCGGACCCGAATACTCTGCTACAATAGCTTTCCGATTCTGGCATCGCACTGCACAACACGAAGACATGTCTAGCTCGTCTAGTTTTCCAGCCACTGTAAAACTACTTGCCAGGGCTGCGCGGAGTCTGTCTTTCTGCATCCGTCTTGCGCATCGACGCTGCGTGATGTCAGTGTGACGTAGTCGTATAAGGGGTCTATAGACGTAAATGGCTTGCGCTGTGTCGGAGGAGAGAAAACCATCTGAAGCTTTCTTTGTTGGAGTCCAGGTATGTTTTACAAGAAAGTGCTCGTCATTGTTGATGATAACGTTATCTGACCTGGCTAACAGTGGATACTCCGCTTGCTGGCTGTGTACCGAGCTCAAAGTAGTAGGCTGTTTTACCCCCTGCGCTGTCCGCTACAAAAACAACTCTCTTCTTCATGACGTTCATTTGTATTTCGCGCCGTGACCGCCGGAAGTGTTAACACGACCCGGAAGAATTTGGCCCACCCCCACGTCTGAACATAAGGTGAATAGTCGATCATATGTGTCAGCCGCTAGTATTTTCAATACAATCTCGCCAAGGGGAAATCGCGCAATTTGAGGTGAAAGGTCGTTTTGTGAAAAAAGTTGTTTTTCGTTTTTTTCTATTAGTAGACAAAGAAAAGGATGGACTATCCATTGCACATAAAAGAGTCGTTTTAGAATCAGTAAATAGGTATATTTAGTGATTTAAAAAATCAAGATTTCAGGCTTGAGTCGCCTAGCTGAGGGGGGTTTTTCATTCATTTGCATGCGGCGTTTCACTGGCTATAATGTCTGCTATTGTTCCGAGTTTCGGCCAATGAGCCACATCAATAGAATTCAGCGTGTTACATGGGGGCGGGGTGCAAAGCTCTGTTTACAAGTGACAACAACCCAAGCAGAGTGGCGAAACATGGCCGCCTCCAGACAGTGTGGCTGACTGTTTCAAATTATAACAAAACAACCACTATTGCAATTTGCAATACATGTCCCGCAAGGTTTCTGAGATTAGGGGAAAGTCTGAGCTGGCGTTACGCTAAACCAAACGTGGGGAGGAGTTGCGGATTTGTTTGGCGTTAACGTTAGCTGTTGTGTGGTGGCTAACGTGGTGGCTAGCTGGTTGTGGCCTACCTAGTAGGCAGCGGTCCACAAGCTTGTTGTGACCAAAATCCCCGCATTTAAAGCACTTCATACTCCCAGAGCTTGCGTAAACCATAGAGAACCTCATGCATTACTCAAAATGAAACGTCCAGGGTTTGTGTCTCCAAAAGCAACCGCTAACGTTACATGCAAGGTAACGTGAAGCTAACGTAGCTAGCAGCTAGCTACGTTAGCTTGCATGTAACGTTAGCGTTAGTTACCCCAGGTGTGCATAAAATACAGGTTAAGAACTTATGGAAAAGTCATGGAAATCCATTGGTCAAAATGTGTATGAACCCTGAAGGGTTAAATTGAGCATTTATGGGTGCTGGTGGCTGTCTGACATTGCCTTAGAACGCTAGAAGTGAATTCCTCATTCATTTTCTCCATAGACATTTCGAAAAATCCTTATATAACGAGTTTTAAGGCTTGAACCAAGCCAACCAGTCTTCCAGAGAATCGTGACTGACCATAAAACATTTCGCCTTCAGCAAAAACGAAAATCAAAGCGAAAAAACAATCAATCTTTTTTTCTCCCATTTTTTTTATAGTAGCCTAGTCTTATTAAATGGTAGACATGCAATGATAAAATAAACGACAGATTGTTTATTTTTATAGTAATAATATAATTGCAAGAATATTCAGTATCAATTCTAAAGTAAAAGTATTTTTGCTGGGTATATTATTATTATTATATTCATTCTATTGTTCCAAGTACAATGACACTAGAGTTTTGCATTCATTTACCCCAATATGCCTGGAATCTGCTTACTTTACATTACATTACATTACATTACGTCATTTGGCAGACACTTTTATCCAAAGCGACTTACAATAACACATTTTTGTCAGCAATAGAGCAATCTACTATGGAGCACAGTCTGTGATAACTACAACTTCTGAAGGAACAGTGGTACAAGTTTAGGTTAGTGGTACAAGTTAAGGTTAGTTTTTTTTTTTTTTTTTTTTTTTTGGGTGAAAGAGAGAGAACGAAGTTAGATCAAGAAGGGCCCAGATGGAGCCTGAAAAGGTGCGTCTTTAGTCTTTTCCGAAAGATCGGCAGTGATTCAGCCGTCCTGACCGAAGGTGGAAGCTCGTTCCACCATTGAGGTGCCAGGGACGAGAAGAGTCGAGATCGGGATGAGCGACTTTTGAGCCCCCGTAGCGAAGGAGGGGCGAGGCGACCTGCACTGGTGGAGGAGCGAAGGGAGCGCTGAGAGGTTTGGAACCTGACCATAGATTGCAGGTACAGGGGAGTTGACTGGTGTACTGCCCGGTAGGCCAGTACTAGAGCCATATGAAATCAATTTTAATTTTTTCCAAATTCCATTTAATTTTTTCCTGAATTCCGTTTTTTCCGTTTTAATTGTTCTGAATTCTGTGTTTTGCTTTTTACGCTGATTTTACCATCAGAAATAGTGTCTAATATGTGGGGATGAATAAATGTCCACAATTTAATAAGATATAACAATCAGTTTACACAACAATGCACCATTTTTAACAAGTGATTCAAGTCAGAAATACAGTAGATTACTGTACAAAACATTCTATATAATTTTTATGTTTCTGCAGTGTTTTTAAGCTTCTCATTGTGTGCTTCAAGTAAAGAAAAAACAACTGTGAACAAAACTTACTTCAAACAACAGAAAATGCTTCAAATTAATACTATTTTATTTTGAAAGTTATAACAGGAAGTGGTGGTGTTTATCTTTGCTAACTTGAACGTCTTAACGTGAGTAATACTCACTGAGTATTAGAGCAAGAAGAAATTGTGTAAAAACGGCATGTGTCAACTGAATAAGAAGACACAGCCACAATTGAAACTTTTCCAGCTTCATCATGTGCAAAAGTGGATATTTCGTCTTTCATTCCCTGTTGCCATCTAGACTACGGTCGGAAGGCTTTGACTGAAGGCAAGTAACATCAACAACACTTCACGCACACTTCAGACAGGGTTTTGCACGTTGTCCGAAGCTGGAATGCTTGGAATGCGCTCGTTAATGCGCTCATTAATGTTACGTTACGTTACTGCAGAGTCCACTGAGGGCAGTCAGCTGTGTGTTTGGAAGAGAGGGAGAGATGCTTGTGGGTGACATCACCTTATTAACATTATATATTGAATTTCAGCCCAATTATGGCAAATTCTGCAGTATTCCACGTTTTACAGTAGATTCCATTTTTATTGGTCAATTCCGCGATTCCGTCCGCGATTCCGTTAACGCGGATTTCATATGGCTCTAGCTTGTGGGTGACATCACCTTATTAACATTATATATTGAATTTCAGCCCAATTATGGCAAATTCTGCAGTATTCCACGTTTTACAGTAGATTCCATTTTTATTGGTCAATTCCGCGATTCCGTCCGCGATTCCGTTAACGCGGATTTCATATGGCTCTAGCCAGTACCAGTGTCTTGAATTTGATGCAGGCCGAGATGGGAAGCCAGTGGAGCTCGTGGAAGAGGGGAGTGACGTGAGAGAATTTGGGTTGGTTGAATACGAGACGGGCTGCAGCGTTCTGAATGAGCTGAAGCGGTCGGATGTCGGTGGCAGGTAGGCCGGCCAGGAGCACGTTGCAGTAGTCCAGGCGGGAGGAGACAAGAGACTGGACCAGGAGTTGAGTCGCTTCTCTTGTGAGAAAGGGACGGATTTTGCGGATGTTGTAGAGAGAGAACCTACAGGAGCGTGCTGTAGCAGCTATGTTGGCTGAGCAGGACAGCTGGTTGTCAAGGATCACCCCAAGGTTCTTAGCTGTTTGGGAGGGAAGTACAGTGGTGTTGTCAATGGAGATGGAGAGATCTGCGAGAGGGCAGTCTTTTCCTGGGAGGAAGAGTAGCTCTGTCTTACCAAGGTTGAGCTTGAGGTGGTGGGCAGACATCCAGTCGCCCACTTTAAAGAAAAGGTCAAGTGTGGAAGTCGATAAAAAGAGACGGACAGCTGGGTGCAGGTAAAAGCTTTTGTCTTTACTCGTGACTTCCAACAAACATTTCACAGGTAAGACACACCTTTCAAGGCAACTCCTATGTAAGACACACCTCCTTCTCTTCCCCATTCCCCCCACCATCCTGTCCCTTCTGGTGTGAGATGCTACCATCTAGTGTCCATTTAGTGTCCACCACACAGCCCCCCCCCGAACACTCAGAAGAGACATTTACAAGAAAACACTTCATAAGTCCATAAACCAGTGCAAACACCTCAGTCCCGTTTGGGAGGCCTGACCGCACGGCCATACCGACTACGCGTAACAGTCACAGGGTTTGGGGGCGGGGCAGGAGGCCGCCCACGCCGGCGACGAGGCCGACCTGGCGGAAAAGCAGGGGTAGCTTTCCAGGCCGGGAGGGAAACCGGAATAGGACAGGTGCCCTGTGCCGACTTGGGAGGACGGCCACGTCGTGGGGGCTGAGCCAGCTCTACTGGCCCATCCCTGGGCCACGTGAGCAGGCTTTAGGCGGTCCACTGAAACCCGCTCCTTATTCCCCCCCATGTCCACGACAAAATTCTTAGGCCCCGCCTCAAAAACGCGGAAAGGCCCGTCATATGGAGACTGGAGTGGAGAACGATGGGCGTCGTGGCGGATGAACACGTAGCTGGCCGACATCAGATCCTTGGGAACATAGGACTTGGGGAGGCAGTGATGCACAGGAACAGGGGCGAATGCGCTGGCGGTGTCCCGGGCAACGGAGCGATGAGTCGCAGCAGACCAGGGGACTGAAGCATCCAGCAGGAACTCCCCCGGGACCCTCAGCGGCTGACCCAGCACCAGCTCGGCAGACGAGGACTGCAGGTCTTCTTTCGGGGCAGCCCGCAGGCCCAACATGACCCATGGCAGACGGTCGATCCAGTTGTTGTCTGTCAGAGAGGCCCGGAGAGCAGCTTTCATGGAGCGGTGAAATCGCTCACATAGTCCGTTGGCCTGTGGGTTGTACGCTGTGGTGCGATGGAGTTTCACCCCCAGGCTCTCAGCCACAGCGCTCCACAGCCCAGAGGTGAACTGGGCGCCCCGATCGGAGGTCAAGTCAGACGGTGTGCCGAAACGGGCCACCCAGGCAGAGATGAACGCCCGGGCCACCTCTGCAGATGTTGTTGATGTCAGGGGTACCACCTCCGGCCACCTGGTGGTCCTGTCCACCATGGTGAGGAGGTGAGTGAACCCCTGGGATGGGGGCAGCGGACCCACCAGGTCCACGTTGACCTTTCTCACCCCCGGGTGAGAAAGGGCATGCATAGCGTCAAACACGCGACGGCGCCAACTGGTGGGGACCATGGGGCGGGGCTGGCCAGTGGACACATCGCAGAGGAGCGTGTCCCCCCTTTCCTGAAACGCCACGTCCTCCAGCCGCAGCCCTGTTGCGGCCGTTCTAAAGGCCTGGATACCGGAGTCTGTGAGCTGGTCAGCAGCCATGGCAGCATAATCCACTCCCAGGTGCACAATGCTGACGTGTGCCCGGGAGAGGCAGTCAGCCACCAGATTGTTCTTCCCGGCCACATGCTTAATGTCCGTGGTGTACTCCGAGATGGCTGAGAGCTGGCGCTGCTGCCGCGCTGACCACGGTTCGGTGGTCTTGGCCATGGCAAAGGTAAGGGGCTTGTGGTCCACAAAGGCGGTAAATTCCCGGCCCTCCAGCAGGAACCTGAAATGACGCGTGGCGAGAAAAAGGGCCAGGAGCTCCCTGTCAAACGTGCTGTACCTCCTCTTGTTGTCACGAAGCTTCCTGCTGAAGAAGGCGAGAGGCTGCCAGGCGCCAGCCACCCACTGCTCGCACACCGCCCCGACTGCGTAATCCGAGGCATCGGTCGTCAGGGCCACCGGGGCAGCCGGGGAGGGGTGCGCCAGCATGGCAGCGTTAGCGAGAGCCGTCTTGGCCCCCTCAAAGGCTTGGACCCTCTCCGGGGACCACGCCACGTCCTGGCTGTCCTTCCTGCCCTTCAGCGCATCATACAGGGGCCGCATCAGATGAGCTGCGTGCGCAATGAAGCGATTGTAAAAGTTTACCATGCCGAGGAACTCCTGCAGCGTCTTGATGATGCGGGGACGTGGAAATGCAGTGATCGCCTCCACCTTGGCAGGCAGAGGCAGAGCCCCCTGCGGAGAGACTCGGTGGCCCAGGAAATCAATGGCTGGCAGGCCAAACTGACACTTGGCTGGATTCACAATTAGCCCGTGCTCGACTAGTCACCCGAAAACCTGACGGAGGTGTGCCAGGTGCTCCTCGGGAGAGGCACTGGCCACCAGGATGTCATCTAGGTAAACAAAAAGAAAAGGCATACCTCGCAGCACAGAGTCCATCAGTCGCTGGAATGTTTGCGCCGCCCCTTTAAGGCCGAACGGCATCCTGAGGAACTCAAACAGCCCGAACGGTGTTATAACGGCTGTTTTGGGTATGTCGTGCTGCTGGACCGGTACCTGATGGTAGCCCCGCACCAAATCCACTTTAGAAAAAATGGTGGTCCCCGCCAGGTGGACGGAGAAATCCTGGATGTGCGGGACAGGATACCGGTCATGAGTGGTGGCATTGTTAAGGCGACGGAAATCACCACAGGGCCGCCAACTCTCATCGGCCTTGGGCACCATCTGAAGAACGGAGGCCCACGGGCTGTCGGAGCGCCGTACGATACCAAGCCGCTCCATCGTAGCAAACTCCCCCCTTGCAATGGCCAGTTTAGCTGCATCGAGGCGGCGTGCGCGTGCAAAAACTGCCGGGCCCACTGTGGTGATGAAATGTTCCACTCCATGTTTCGCGACCACAGCAGAGAAGGTGGGGACAGTCAGGGCCGGGAACCCAGCCAGGAGACGCTGGTACTCGTCCCCTGCGGCGAGCATGTTGGCCAGGGACAACGACCCTGGCGGCCCCCCCAGTGTGCATGGATATGAAGAGAAAGCAACTGCATCCATCAGATGATGGTTTGCGACGTCCACCAACAGCCTGTGCGCACATAAAAAATCCGCGCCCAGTATAGGCACCGAAACAGAGGCTACAACAAAGTCCCAACTAAACTGACGTCCGTTTAAACACAATGTCACAAACCTGGTGCAGAAAGTGCGAATGGGAGTGCCATTAGCCGCATCCAGCGGTGGCCCATGTCCATCTCCCAAAACGTCCGCGGCAGACGCAGGCAGGATGCTTCGCTGGGCGCCCGAGTCCACCAGTAGGCGCCTACCGGACAATGTGTCTTCAATAAACAGCAGCTTATCGGCACCGCCAGCGCTCACTGCCGCTGCTGAGCGCCGGCTCTCCCGTTTCCCTGGCCCTGCTGGACCAGAAAAGAACACGGCGGCGTGCAGCGCCTCGCCTTGGTTCCAAAACGGCGATGGAAGTAACACAGTCCATCATCGCCCCTCCGACGATCCGTCACAGCCTCCTCCTCCAGCGGGAGCTGGAACTGTGTTGGAAGCAGGGCATGCACACTGTATTGGCGGGAGGCCAGCAGTATTCTATATATATATATATAGAATTGATAGGAAGGCGAAAGGCGGAGGGGTGGTGATATTTGTCAAAGATCATTTAGCCACTTTTGTCCTCTCAGCCATCTCTGTTCCTAAATGTTTTGAGTGTGTTGCTCTAGATATTTGTGTAGGAGGTGATGCTCACATTATTGTCACAGGTGTGTATCGCCCGCCTTCAGCTCCAAAATCAGCTCTTGAAGATCTTGGGAAGATTTTTTCAAATTATGCTGCATCCGAATTGTTAATTCTGGGTGATTTAAATTTAGATTGGCTCTCAGAGACCTCCTCTAACCTAAAACAACTCTGTTTGGAGTTGAATTTGTCTCAGCTTATTCGCTACCCCACTAGACCAAACATAAAACATCCCGAAAAATCTTCCCTGATTGACATTATTCTAACTAACAGACCGCTCAAATATCCCCGGAGTGGAGTTTTTGCCCAAGGCATTAGTGATCACTGCCCGATAGCGTGTGTTAGATTGACCAAGTCTCTTAATTCGAAAGGGCTTGTTATTAGAAAGCGAAACTTTAAAGATTTTGTTGAACAGGGCTTTCTTCATGATCTGTTTCATTCTGACCTAAACAGATTATCTTTAATTCCTGATCCTGAGTTAGCTTCAAATTATTTCAATCAGATTCTTAATTCTGTCACTGATAAGCATGCCCCCTATAAAAACTTCAGAATAAAACATCGCTCTAGTCCCTGGTTTTCAGACGTAGTTTCAACAGCCTTGCGTCTCAGAGACTCTGCTTGGTCTACAGCGAGATCTACGGGTAATTCTGCTGACTGGTTGCACTTCCGAAAGACGCGAAATAAATGTATTACTGTAATTAGAAAAGCAAAATCTGACCATTATTTGGCGTCTTTCACAAATGCCCAGGGAAATTCAGCTAGCTTTTGGAAAACGGTGAAGTCATTAAAAAGCATGCCTACCTCCGCTCTCCCTCCACAGATTGTCTGTGAGAACAATACAATCACCGATAAAGCACAGATGTGTGAGGTATTTAACAAACATTTTGTTTCTGCAAGTCATTTATTTGATAGACTATCCGACCCCACTGGTTGTAATCACACTCCGTCACAAAAAAATACTCCAATTTCCCCCACTCATATCGATAGTTTCTCATTTAGACCTGTAAATGATTTCGAAGTCTGTAATTCACTCCTGCTACTAAACATCAAGAAATCCAAGGGCGAGGACGACATCGCCCCGTTCCTCCTGCGCCTTAGTGCGCACCTCACTGCTGCCCCGCTTGCCCATCTTCTTAATTTAATTTTTTCTTCTGGTGAAATTCCTGCCATTTGGAAATCAGCTCAAGTCACCCCCCTGTTTAAAGGAGGTGACCCAAGCGATTTAAATAATTATCGACCTATCTCCAAGTTATGTTGTTTAGCCAAGGTCATGGAATCCCTGGCGAACAAACAATTGCGGGCCTTCTTAGATGCACACAACATTCTCCATCCCCATCAATCAGGTTTCAGACCCGGCCATAGTACCGTCACTGCCACATCACTCATCCTCAATAACATACTAAATAAAATAGACTCTCGACAGCATTGTGCAGCTGTCTTTGTAGACTTATCAAAAGCCTTCGATACTGTAGATCATGCCATCCTGTTAAACAAATTGTCTTCCTTCGGTCTGGATGACCTCTCTGTCAGATGGTTCACCAATTACCTGTCTGGGAGAAAACAGGCTGTTATTGCCGACAACTTCAGATCCAATTTTGCAGCTATCAACAGGGGCGTTCCCCAGGGATCGATCTCCGGCCCAATCCTATTTACTCTGTATATAAATAATATCTCCTTACCCTTCGAGCACAGTAACGTCCATTATTATGCAGATGATACCATCTTGTACTGCTTCGGGACCACCCCTGCTCAGGCCGCTGCTAGATTGCAGACTACATTTGATGCATTTCAAAGGTCTCTGTTTGAACTCAAATTAGTTCTAAATTAAAAAAAAACTAAGTGGATGCTGTTCACTAAATCCCCTGTCGTCGAAGACAGTTTTGGCATTCACTCGCTTCAGGGTGAACAAATACAGTATGTTGATTCCTATAAATACTTGGGCATTTGGCTGGACACTAAACTCTCTTTCCATGTACATATTGATAATCTGACAAAAAAGCTACGGAGAAAAATTGGTTTTCTGTATAGGAATAAGTCCTGTTTTTCGTGTCATACGAGAAAATCACTTGTTCACTCATTAATAATGTCTGTTTTTGACTATGGAGATGTACTGTACATGCATGCCTCATCCACCACCTTGAAGCCGTTGGATGCAGTGTATCACAGCGCCCTGCGCTTTATAACAGGTGATGGCTTCTGTACACACCACTGTATACTGTATGAAAAAGTGGGCTGGCCCTCCCTGTCGGCTCGAAGAGAGCAACATTGCCTTTTATTTATTTACAAAGCACTAATTGGAAAGCTTCCCCTTTATCTGTCTTCACTCCTTACTCAGAACAACACAAGTCATCATACCCGTTCACAGTCTCATATCAGACTGCTCATTCCACGTGCGAGGACTGAACTCGGAAAGACGGCTTTTTCTTTCTTTGCCCCTAACAAATGGAACAGTCTCCAGGATATTTTGAAACTGGAACTCTTCATCCCCCTAGAGTCCTTCAAAGCGCACATTGAGAGCACCAAGCGCGAGGAGTGCGCATGTTTTATTTAATGTACTTAAGTACAGTACAGTATTTAATCTTGTCTTGTCTGTCTGCAATTTTGTTTTCCTGTATGTGTATTGTTGTACCAGGGCGCCCTTGTAAATGAGAGCTCGCTCTCAAGAGCCCTCCCTGTATAAATAAAGGTAAAATAAAAAAAATAAAAATAAAAATTCTGTCCACTTCCTCTGCCATCCCCCGATAATCCTTGGTGCGCACGAGCAGCGAGCTGGCCAAAGCCGTGCGCACTGGAGGCGGAAGCTGGCGCAAAAAAAGTTGTACAAAAAGAAAGGAACAATCTTCCGAACCGAGCAGTGCCAGCATGTTCTCCATCAGCTCGGTGGGCTTACCGTCACCCAATCCGTTGAGGGACAACAGGCGCTCGGCCCGTTCCGTGTCGGACAGCTGGAACAGCCGGAGGAGCGGTGCTTTCAACGAGTCGTACTTTCCATCTGCTGGGGGATCCCTCAAAAACCCCATCACACGGCGGGTGGTGGAGGAATCCAACGCCGCGACTACATGGAAATATTTGGTGGCATCCACCGTGATTCCGCGGAGGTGAAATTGTGCCTTGATATGCTGGAACCACGGCTCTGGATCATGTTGCCAAAACTCTGGCAATTTCACTGTAGCCGCATAAACAGCGTGGGGAGCGGGACCGTTCTCCTCATCAGACATGTTCAAACGCTCAGGGTCACCAATGTGGAAGTCGATAAAAAGAGACGGACAGCTGGGTGCAGGTAAAAGCTCTTGTCTTTACTCGTGACTTCCAACAAACATTTCACAGGTAAGACACACCTTTCAAGGCAACTCCTATGTAAGACACACCTCCTTCTCTTCCCCATTCCCCCCACCATCCTGTCCCTTCTGGTGTGAGATGCTACCATCTAGTGTCCATTTAGTGTCCACCACACAAGGTCACTTCAGACAGTAGTTAACTTTTTCACATCAGGGACCCCTAAACTGACAAAAATTAGACCACGGACCCCCATTTGATAAGAGTGTTGCTTTTATATGTTTTATTACAGAAAGTGTATGAAACCCATGACCAAAATAGCCCTACATTCTATCATTATGTTACTTGTGGATGGAATTATAGTGGAAATAGGTATCCCCCTTTTTGCTGTTGGCTGTGACCTGTGACAGTGATGACAGCTGGGAGTGGTCAATGTAAATGAGCAGCTATTGTTCACATTGTTCACTCCCCCCCATTACCTGGCTGGCCCAGAGGTGAAGTGGTCAATCTTTGAGGCTGTGTTTCTCCGAAAGGTGGTTTGAGGTGTACCAACATTCAAATGAGTATATCTTCTTAAATAATTTTCAGATTTCGATGTGTGACACAGCATTTGAAAGCTAACAGTCTGTAGTTTCATAATCTGCAAAAAAAACAGAAAAATGACCTCGGCTAGATTGTATTGAAATTACCAGCGGGTGACACATATTTATTCCAGTGTTGTCATTAAGAGGCCGATTTCTCAGCAAGAATATTTAATTGGTCGGCACGTCGTTCTCGGTAAGGACGCTTTCGTTATTGAAACAGACAACATGCATGCATGCTCCTACTGTAGCCTATCATCTGCATTTGCAGACACTCATGAACCCATATCTTCTGGACATTGCCTTGATGAAAAAACAACGTAGCGTTAGCTAAAAGTAATAAGTGCGACAGTGTCAGTGCAGACAGCGCACAACTTGAATCTCCAGCAATAGGCTACGCACCTTATCTCTCCCACTCCACACCTGGCCACACCGTCAGCTCTCCTGCACTCGTTCTCGGCTACCATGTGGCTTTATTTGTGGTAAGCATTTTGATTCCTCTCATCATCATACGAGCGTTGGGCAACAAGCGCAAGCGATTGCTTGATTGATTGATTCACCCAACGTAGGTTAAAAGGCTTTTTACCTCCGCTAAATTGACAGCCTACGTTGGGTCTCCTTCGCTTTTGACGGCGGCAGGCACGCTTCTGTTTCTTCTTGAGGAAGAATAGCAGGAGCCGAGTGCACCAGCTGGGTGTAAAAAAGTAGGTCTTAACTCTTACGCCGGTCTTAGCTACGCCCGATGTTGTGATTTGAATTTACACAGAGTGCACCAAGCCTGACTTAACACATTCACTGCCAACAGTTTTTTTTTTTACTGTAGGTAGCTTCTGCCAAGGGTTTTTTTGAGGATTCTGGCTCATCTTTCAAGAGCCGAGGATTATTTTCTGATAGGATTTTGTGAACACAAAATATCTCAAAAGAACTAATAGAATGTGTGCTTTCTCTGTCTAAAAGAGTTAGTTTGTAGAGTTAGTAGTTATGTAGGCATTAGCAGTTACAATACAGCATGGTTTCAGAGATTTTCAGAGAGTTTTGAGATAAATGGATTTTTAGAACCACCTCACGTGCCTGAGATTATGGGTGCCCTTGGGCAAGTGTGTATACTGTATTGTGTGTGTGTGTGTGTGTGTGTGTGTGTGCGTGTGTGCGTGCGTGCGTGATTCGATAGAACAGGCAGAACAGTCACTTTAACCATTTATTTTTGGCATCAGTGAGACATCAGACATCTAAACAATATCGTTCTGAACAGTAATTTCCTCCATAGCACCCGCACCCCCCTCTCCTTCAAACTCCTCCCTCCGTAGGTGTGTCTCTGGTGGCTTTGCAGTGTTTGTCAGGCGAGTTTCTGCTGCCTGTTTGTCTGTGCTGCTGCTGCTGGCGCGGCCGCTCGTCGGGCGAGTCTGGATTAGACTGTAAAATCGGACTCGTTCGTTTCTGGGTTTTCGGTTGTGAGCTTTGATGAAGCTGCGTGTGATTCTGGCCTTTCTGCTGGTGTTTCAAAGTGTGTTGCACCCATAATCTATTATGCAAATTTGCAATCCCCCACCGCCAGCTCCCAGCGCGAAAGCGAAAGCGTTTTCGCCAATCCATTTTCATGAAAATGGCTTCCTCACGCGGCTGTTTTTTCTTGGCTTTCTCTCGTCTGGAGAGCACCGTCGCCACTTAGTGGGTCGGTAAAATAGATTATACACATTCAATACCTCCCATATTTTTATAGGAGATGTAAAAGGGTTTGATGCACGTCCCACCGTCAAAAAAAAAAAAAAAATTGACGAGATATCTCGTCCACGGCAGTCAACCGCTGGTTTCTGCTTGACGAGATATCTCGTCCACGGCAGTGAACGTGTTAACACGGTCGTAGATAAAAAAAAAAAAAAAAAAAAAAAAACTCTCGTAACGGGACAAGCCCCGTCTTTTATTGTCACACGAACACCACAACACATGCATGCGGCCACAACACACTCATGCTGACGGTGGCCGGTGAAAAGTGTCCTCTGCATCTAACCCATCCAGGCATGTCCTTTCCTCCGGGGGGGGGCAGGCCAGGAGCAGTGGTCGCTTTCTCGTCCAGCAACTTCGGATGTTGTCGTCACTGGTCGGATGACAATGACGATCTGATCTTCTGCATGTTTTTGGTGGGGGGGCTATATACGGAGGAACCCCCTGGGGGAGCACGGGGAGAACATGCAAACTCCACACAGAGAGAAAGGCCCTTTCGACGAGATACCCCACCTGGGCAGTAGGCACTGAAGATATGGGGGGGAACACAACCACAGCGCCCACAGTGTCCCAGGCGAGAATCGAACTCAGGACCTTCTGACTGCGAGGCGACAGCTCTACCACTGAGCCAGATGCGCCCGGTCTTTAGGCTGCGGACGTGCGCATTCACGTGAATACGTGCTTGTTGCCAAGCAACACACTTCTCTCAGACGAGCACGAGACAGCTGACAGACAGCTCCAACTCAGCTCAAACTTATAGAGTTGTATTCAAAGCATAGAAACGTTCTCACAGCTAAATTTAACAGCGCCAACACAAACACACAGAAACAAGATGCATGGAATTTGATCACAAGTGCAATCAGTACTGAATGCGATGGCAGACTGTGCACTGCGGGCAGTTGACGAAGTCAGGAAGAAATGGAAAGATCGTCCGATGCATCAGCTTTTAAAAACCCGCCGACGAGCGGAGGTCCTGCGCCCAAAACGTCCATTTACAGCACATATCGATCGATATTTTTGGAGTAGATTCCCCCGCATCACAGAACTGAACAGCACTGACAGCACAGAGCTGTCAGTCCCGACAGCGCAGATCAAGATGAGACAGCTACAGTGAGTACGCCTTGGGTGTAACTTGGGTGGGTGTAACTGCTCCATTACCAGATGTAAAAGTTACATCCAGGCGCAGCACATACATGGCTTGAGACTACATGGTGCACTAGTCATAAAATTAAGTTAGTCGTAACTTTGAGTTCTACGTCGGACGTAGCGTTACACCTAGGCGTACGCCCAGCTGGTGCACTCGGCTCCAGGTGCTTGACGCTTTCCTGCCGTCTTGCTGGCCTCGGCTGAAGTACTTGTTGTTGCACGATCTAGATTTAAAAAAGGACTTTCCTAGCAAGGGATGTCTGTTTTGACGTTTGGGTTTCCTCCTGCGTCAAGTCACAGCGGGTCCAGCGCTGGCCGGCGGGACTGATGCTGCGTGTGGGGCATTTGAAGAAAGCGTCTGCTATATTTTTTCTTTTTCACGAAACACTCAACATAACAGGGGGCGGAAAAAATATTATGTAGGCTAAGTCTCTATTTAAGTCGTAGCTTATTGGCAACATCACTTAGGCTATTGGTCACACAATATTAGGCTATTTTATATAAGGAATTTATTTATCTGGCATATTTTCAGCCGGCCACTTGAGCCGGTGACCTTTTAATTTGCCGGCCCACGGCAACAAATACCAGCTAAAAGCCGGCAATTGCCGGCTAATGAAATCCCTGGCGCTTGTGCCCGGCCCCAATTTGCATTGCTCACGGCATTAAACGAGCGCAAAAACTAAATAAGCACTTTTGGGAAGATAGGGCCCAACGAGTTTTTAACACACAATGGGCCCTATCTTCGCAACGGCGGTAATTTTGCTTTAGCGCCTGTTTTGCGCTGGAATAGCGCCGCGCAATGCCCTAATTGTGGGCGTGTCGGCCCGCTGCGCTTCATGTCATCTCGGCGCAAACCTCCATAGGCGTGTTTATGCTCATAATAACAGGATTCACAATTGTGTGATCACTCCCCTTAAAAGCCACAGCGTCACCGCCATCACGTCTGTGACAGGCAGCAGCTTCTTTCTTACTCAGTGCAAGCAGAGAGTCAGAGTGAGAGAGAGAGAGAAAAGAGAGAGGGAGAGAGTCAGAGAGAGGGAAGAGAGAATTGGAGGATGAACCAGTTCGGATTCGTAACGAAAATTTATGCTTTTGTAATTAGTAGTCTATTAATTAGTCGTTTCGCTCATATAGGCTATAACATACACATTTAAAATTATTTGTTTCTTTAATAGGGTAGGGATGTGTGAGATTTTGATTCTAGCCTATTTCAATAGCCTATACCAGAATTGTCCACTCGGGTTAAGCTATTGTTGCATGGTGCAATTGCAGGGAGAGAGGTTACTGCATAGCCTACTGGCCGGTGTTGTTTCAAAAAGTGATTTGCTGCCAGAAACTGATTTCGATCCGCGGGATCGCGCACTGTAGGCTACAGCGCTGCCTCAGTGCCTCTACCCACCCTATGCACCGACGACCGACCCACCCAGCCTGCCTGCCCGGCCCAGCTCACACCTTCTCCGGGGAGAACCCCCTCCAGGACACAGCACACTCCGAACACTTAAAAGCACCCCTCCCCGCGCTACACACAGACTCCCGCCCCGCCAGAACCTCGTTCCCCTGGTAATCCAATTCAAAACGCAAATCACTTTTTCGCCCAAAACCATGACAAACGAATTCTCATTTTTAAATCAAGGTGTGTTTTTTTCTGCAGTGTAGGTTAGTTGAAAATCAACGTGGCATTCTGAGGAGAGAAGTGTGTCCGCGTGCGAGCCGTGCGTAATGGGCCTGTCCAAGCGAGGATTTCCTGCACTGCACCGGAGAATACTGTCTGCACTCAGGTGTACGCCTGGCGTAGAGGTTTTTTTTGCACTAAGACCAGCTATTTGGTGGCGTTAAAATTGAGAGCACCCAAGGCCTTTTTTTCTAACACATTGCGCTGGAACGCCTATTTTGGCACGGGGAACGCCCAAACCTCTCTTTGCGCTCGGAACAAACTGACAGTATCTTCACCAGAGCGCAAAATGATACTTGAGACATATGATAGGCTAGAGGGCCACGCCTACACCTGCGTCTGCGCTTAGACACCAGCGCAAAACTGGACGGTGGAGGCAGACGATAGCTTTAAGCTTGTTTTATACTCGCCGTGCCGCGAAGGGCGTGGGGGAGGAGCGAGGGGGAGCGAGCGTCAAATGACGTCAATGTGTTGGGCATGACCTCCGTAGGCCGCCCACCGTGTACCTCCGCACGGCTTCTCTCCAAACATGGACGCTTTCGAGCCACTGAGCCCTGAGCACTGAGCTGTGTTTTCACCACATTTCTTGACCCATGTGGTAGGCTGAACTTTGATTTGCATCTAGATTTGCATTTAGTCATTTCTCCAAGTATGTGTTGTGTTGATAGCATGGTTGAGAGAGATTAAAAGCAGCACAGAATAGGCTATCAGGGCTGAGAACTGAAACGGCTTTCAATAAAAACAAGTTTGGTGATTCCTTCATGTGCTGATGTGCGGTCGTTTGAGAGTGAAAGCGCACTCAGTACTGCACATAATAGCGTTTCATTGCGACTTTTCACGGGCTGTTCTCACTATTACCATTGTACAATGTAAATGCTGATCACTTCTTTTTTTTTTTTTTTTTTTTTTTTTTTTTACTTCTTTTTTATTACAGCAATTCAGACACAGTAACATAGACAGCAAATAAATTAAACAGTGATGGGCACATTAATCATCCACTTTAGTTTCGTACAATTTGAGGATGATATGTTACGTTCTTCTCATCAGTACATACATGGATTACACAATGATGTCCATCTCATAAAAGAAAAAAGAAAGAAAAAATAAAAAAATAAAAATAAAAGACCAAAACAGACAAGTGCCAAAATAAAAATAAAAATACAAAACAAAACAAAAACAGACAAAACCCTGACCGAGGTGAGGTATGTTATTATCTTATTACCTTAATAGCATCATCATGGGACCCCATCTTTTAGTAAATGTGTGGTTTTAAAGTCTCAGTGAGTATGTTATTTGCTCCATTTTATACACATCCCCTAATTTTTGTAACCAGAAATTATAAGTAGGAGGGTCAGGCTTTAACCAGTTCAAAGTGATACATTTCACTGCTACTGTAAACAAGATTTGAAGAAGATAGTTCTGATTTCTTCCTTCTATCCCATCTGTTGTCATCCCTAACATAGCAAGTCTTGGGTCTTGTGGGATGTCAAGATGCATTATTTCTCCGACAGATTGAAATATGTCATTCCAGTAATTTTTCAATTTTGAGCATGACCAGAATGTATGTAGATAGTTGCCCACCTGTGCCCCACAGTTTCTCCAGCAGTTACTAGATATGGCTGGATTTATCTTAGCTGTTATATGTGGTGTCCTAAAGAACCTGATTATAGTCTTCCACCGGAATTCTCTCCAAGAGTTTGAGCATGTGACTAGGTGTGCTTCCGAACATACATTCTTCCACATATCTGTCGGTATTTCCTGTTCTAGTTCAGTCTCCCATTTTTCTTTTATACTAATAGAATTATTTGAATCCATGCTCAGAAACACCTGATACAGTCTAGAAATAATCTTACATAACACATTCTCAGTCTGCACCTTTATCCAGAATCTATCTATTTCGCTAAGATTTCTTATTTTACCCAGATCTTTGTGTTTAGTTAAGAAGCTTCTCAGCTGTAAGTAGAAATAAAAATCAGTCCTTGGTAAATTAAATTCTGTTTGTATTTGTTCGAAGGACTTCAGGTTATCTTCACAAAATAGCTGGTATATATGAAGCAGGCCGTAATCTTTCCACTTTTTAAGTCCCGTATCCAATCGGTTAGGGATAAAGTTCTTGATCAAACCTATGTTTGATAAAGGTGAGACTGACTTGGGCAAATTAAAGAATCTCTGTATTTCACCCCATACATTCATAGTCATTTTAGTCCATTCACTCATCCTAATTTCTTTAGCTGGGACATCTAAAAATGGTAGATTTGAAAGAGTCTCTTGGCAAAGATGTTTCTCAATGTTCAGCCATCGTGTCTCTGTACGTTCACTAATCCATGCTGTCATTGGTTTCAACTGAGCTGCCCAAAAGTAGTACTTTAGATTTGGCAGGGAAAGTCCACCATCAGATTTGGGAATTTGTAATATTTTAAATCTAATGCGCGGTCTTTTCCCCTGCCAAATAAATCTTGAAATCAGCCGATCTAATAAATCAAAAGTAATTATTGGAATCTTAATAGGTAACATTTGAAATAAATAAAGCAATCTAGGTAAAACATTCATACGTACACTCTCTATTCGTCCTATAAGAGATATGGGGAGGGGCGTCCATCGTTCCAAGTCATTCTTAATACCTTTAATTATTTTGTCATAGTTGGCACTATATAATTGCTGCAGGGAGTGAGGAACATGGATTCCGAGATATTTAATCCCTCCTGTGGGCCATTTAAACCCACTCTGAGATTTAACAAGGTGGGGGATTCTATATCCAATGTCCATGGCTTCAGTTTTTTCCACATTTATAGTATAACCTGAATAAAAAGCAAATGTGAGGTATAGTTGTCGTGGGATGGGACAAATATAGTAGGACATCGTCTGCATATAACGAGAGTTTATGCTCCTCTTCTCCGACCGTGATACCCTTTATATTTGTATCATCTCTAATTAACTGGGCAAGGGGTTCAATGCAAATCGCAAACAATAAAGGCGAGAGCGCGCAGCCTTGTCTGCAACCTTGTTCTAAATTGAAAGCCTCTGATCTGCACCCATTAACTCTAACTGACGCTTGTGGGTTTGAGTATAGTGTTTTAATCCATTTAAGGAAGCTAGGTCCAAAATTTAATCGTGATAATGTCTGAAATAAAAATTGCCAGGATATGCGATCAAACGCCTTCTGTGCATCTAAGGAGAGAAGCATGGCTTCCTCTCCTCCTGTTTGAGCATGAGTCATAATATTAAGGAGCCTTCTAATGTTATCACCATAGTAACGGCCATTTATAAACCCGGTCTGATCAGGGTGTATCACTTGAGTTATAATTTTGTTTACCCGTCTAGAGAGAGTTGTTGTTAAGATTCGGAGGTCACAGTTCAATAATGAAATGGGTCTGTATGACTGGCACTCAGTAGGGTCCTTACCCTCCTTGTGTATAACGACTATTGTTGCATCCCTCCAAGAGGGAGCCAAAGAGCCAGATTCCAGACAGCAATGATAGGCTTGTATCAGTAGGGGGGACACCATATCCTTAAACATTTTAAAAAATTCATTAATAAAGCCATCAGGCCCTGGACTTTTATTATTCTTAAGTGTTAATATTACTTCCTCAATTTCCGTTGCCCCGAATGGTTTATCTAATTCTTTAGCCATTGTATCTGTTAACTCTGTCAATTTTATTTCTTGTAAGAAGGAGTTCAACGCTCCTGTATCAGTACACATATCTGAATTCTTATACAAAGTTTTATAAAACTGTGCAAAGGATTCTGCAATCTCGTTTGGTTTTGTTAGAAAGGAGCGAGGATTTTTAGATTTTAATTTTTTAACTATATTTACCGCTTGTTGTTTTCTTAACTGGAATGCCAGTAATCTACTTGCTCTACTTCCCTGTTCATAATACCTTTGTTTGGCGAATCTCAATTGTCTTTCAATTTTTTCTGTCAATAATATGTCTAATTCCCTTCGCGCTATTCTAAGAGCAGTCAAGATATTCGGGGATGAATTATTTTTATGTTGTTGTTCCAAATTAGTTATTTCATTTTCCAATTCGAGTCGTTTTGCTTCGTTTCTCTTCTTTTTTGCACTTGCAAAGGATATGATGCGCCCCCTAAGGTACGCCTTGGCACAGTCCCATATAATCAGTGGGGAGACCTCTGGAGTTACATTCAGTTCAAGGTACGTTTTTAATTCAGTTCTAACATATTTTACAAACTCACGGTCGTTAAGAAGAGAAGCATTCAGTCTCCACTGTCTAGAAGTAGATTTTTGTCCCAAATCCCACGACAACACTAATGGTGAATGATCAGAAAGCGTTATTGGCAATATATTAATATTACTTATTCTATATAATTCCGATTTTGGGGCAAAAAAATAATCGATACGCGAGTAAGATGAGTGCCTGTTCGAATAAAATGTAAAATCTCTGCCGTTTGGGAACTTATGTCTCCATACGTCTATTATTCCTGTCTCCCTACAGCAATCACTAAGCATCCCATTCATCCTAGGAGGGGGGGTTGAGGGAACTGGTTGTCTATCCTTTACCTGTGACATTACACAGTTAAAATCTCCCCCCATTAACAGAAGCCCCACACTTTTCTCTAATATTACAGTAAAGATCGTTTTAATGAATCTTGGATCATCTTCGTTTGGGGCGTAGATGTTTAGCAGCGAGACGTCCACTCCATCTATGTTCCCATTTACCAATATATATCTTCCCTCTGTATCTCTATGCATTGAAGTGACCATGAAATTAATTGTTCTATGTATTAGAATTGCAACCCCCCTTCTTCTCCCCGACGTATGTGATGAATAAAACACCTTATCTGCCCATGACTTCTTGCATGTTCTAGGTCTGACAAATGAGTTTCTTGCAGGAATGCTATTTGACATCCCAAATGCTTCAGTTGTTGTAATATTTTCTTTTTCTTTATAGGGCTCTTTAGCCCTTTCACATTATAACTTATTACCTTAAGTAACCCCATTTCTCAGCATGTTCATGTAGAGTGCTCTCTGCAGGGTTTTGGACAAAAAAACAAAATTAATTAACATCACAAAAACAAAAACAAAAAACTGTGTCATCACTAGCGCAATATTGAATAACATAACAATAACATAACCAAAATAGGTGTTGTATGGACTTCCCATCTTGAACTTAGTTGAATCTTTCCAATGAATCTCTAATTCCAAAAAGGAACAGTAATCTATTACTTCCTATAGTAGGAATATCCGGGAAAACCACACGGGGGTCCCGGGCCTAAGCTGTCAGATGTAGGGGGGGGGGGGGGGGGGGGGGTTAGACAATGACAATAAAAGGAAAATCAAAAAGTAAATAAAACTGGTAATTGACAGCTGTGCGAACTACTTCCTAACTGTGTTCGCATTAACATGATGCATCCTAGGTACTGCAATGCTCACCCCATCCTCATCGGCTATGCATCTTCCCCACCTTATGATAGAAGAGAAAATTATAATAGCAGCAATAGAGCAGAAAAAGTTTTTTTTTTTTTTTTTTTTTTTTTTGTATTTTATAGCCTACATCTGATTCCAGTATCAATAATCCTGTTGCACATAAATATACCATTGGATTACTGGCTCATAGCATCTTAGTTTATAGAGTCTTTTCTAGAGCTATACTATAGGCTACATTGCCCATTGTCATGTGGCATTAATACCGAATATATTTCCAGCTACTCAGATTTCTGTCATTCATGAGGGCCCTTATTCTATTCGATAATCAGCAGGATATAAGAATGATATTTTATGCGTGCCTGTACATGTATACACTCATACATTCTTATGGGGGACAAATATAATTATTTTACAAACCCACACATACATACACACCTTCACCCACGTCCACCCATCCACACACACACACCCGCCCGCTCACACGCACACTCACACACACGCACAAAAAACAAACAAATGAACTAAAAAGAGACAGAGAAAAACGGTTGGAAAAATAAACAAATTCAAAACAATATACAAAAGAAAACGAAAAAAAAAAGCCTCGCATTGGTCTCCTAATGTATCACTCTGTCCTTCTCAGTCCAGTTCGTTTATTGACTTTAGCAGTGTATGGCCTACCATGGTTTATCAAATAGGCCAACTCACCGACAACTCATATTTCTGCTCACCGCGTATTCACATTTATTCAATCATCCTCTGGTCTGTGCAGCTCCTTCAAGTCCGTGATCATACTCTGATTCATCCACGGTGTCCTGCGTCGGTTTTTCCCACCTGCCGTTTGCCATCCGAGGCTGTGAAGTTCTTTTTCCAGTCTTTCTTCCTCTGAGATTGATGTTGAGATTCCCAGTGGTAGCAGTGCTTCAGCAGCTTCCCATGCCGAGTTGTATGTTTTTATGCCGTCTTGCAGGTGTACTTTCAACACCGCTGGATACGGAGTTTGGAACTTGATGTTTCTCTCCTTTAGCTGTTTTTTGATCTCGCTGTATTCTCGTCTCCTTCTCTGTAGGGCTGGCGAGTAGTCGTGGTCCATCAAAATCCTCTTCCCTCTGAACTGTAGGTCTTTTAATTTCCATGCCTTTGTGATCACCTGTTGTTTCGTCTGGAAGCGGAGAAACTTCAGGATAAATGATCTTGGCGGCGCGTTCGGGTCTGTTGGTTTCTGCTGTAGGGAGCGGTGTGCTCTTTCTAAGTTGAGGGGGAGATCCTCTGCGAATTGAAGAATGTTTCTAAGAAAATTCTCGATCCATTGCACTGTATCTCCTGTTTCTGAATCCTCCATGACCCCATACAGCCGCAAATTGTTCCTTCTCGTGTGGTTTTCCAAACCCTCACATCTCTCCTCCAGCATTTTATCACGTCGTAGCAGGTAGCCTATTAGTCTGTCGGAGCGCAGGCCTCTATCTTCCACTGTGCAGACACGATTTTCAGCCTCTGTCATTCTTGTTGTTAAGCCTCCAACCGCTTGTTCCACTGTAGCTATGGCATTTGTCATCTTATCTAGCTTTTCATTGTTTTCATTTCTGAACGTTCTCAGTTCAGACAGGATAGTTGCTAGGCTGTCCTCAGTTGTCTCAGGCATTTCCGCGTTTACAACGGCGTCCTCGCGGCCAGCCTTCTTCTGCGGGAAGTAGGGAGAGATCTCGCTGTTTTTTACCTCTTTCGTCGTCGCAGATCTTAAATTGAACTCCTTCCTGAAGCCTTTGTTCATATTAGTAAAGATTCTAGTATTTTGAGTGATCTTGAATCATCTTATGTGGGGGATGCCGGTGGATTTTAGCCGGGGATGGTCAGGAGCTTTACCTAGGGTGCAGCCATTAGGTGGGCGTGTCCTCGAAAAGGCGTCTTGGCTGATCACTTCTGAGTATAAAAGCGTCTGCCCCAGCGCGAGGTCCGCACGTGACTCGCAGAGCTCCGCCTCGCGGAGCCTAGCTCGAGTATAATGAGCCCTTAAGACGCTGGGAAGATAGCAATAAGAGGCGCGAAAACGATAGCGCCGTACGACGATAGGGCCCAATAGCTTTTTAAACACATTTTTATTTCAAAACATGATTGTAACATTCAGGGGCTTTAGCCAAAGCTAAACAATAGAGCAGACATACCGTGCTACAACTTGCTCTAAAATGAAAAAAATATAAAATTAAAAATAAAATACAGTACACAGCTTTTAATTTTGGTGCAGCTATTCATTTTATAAAACCCAAATGAAATATAAACATGCAACTGTTGGGATCAGGAGAATATAAACACTGGCTGAATATTAGCCCCGTTGTGACTCTTCCGGGTATGACGTCATCGTCTACCCTACAAGAGTCCCGTATCTGTACATAGACTTGCCTGCGACTCTCGCTCTCAAACTGTCTAAATCAGCAATATGCACGTATTTACAAGTGTCACAGAAACATTTCAAAGCCACCTAGAGCAGAAGGGTTCATTGCTTCTCGAAAGAGGGGTTTGAAAGCTCGATGCTGCTCATAAATGCCTCTTTTTATCCTAATTCTGTGCTGGTGACATTTTTTTCCCAGGTCAGAGCTCCCAGCCGTCACAGCGTTCAACAGCGCCACTCGGGTCGAAAGCTGCATAAAAGATATTAAAATGTATTCACTTCATCTTGTGTACATAATATCAATATTAAAATCAGACTATTTATAATAGACTATTAGCCTTTTTCACTTACACAAAGCGAAACTTTTTTGGAGTTTTTATTTTTAGATTTAGAGGAATATCTCATTTTAATTTAGCATTAGGATTAGACTGTTGTGATGTCATTATTCAGTTTTAACCATCAATAATTGTTCCTTTCCTCATTATTTAATTTCTCAGAGTAAATACTGTATATTTACTTCGAGATTTTTGTCAATTATTTGTGCTGATATGGTTATTATTAACTTAGTTACTCACTTCTACACTAGCTTAGATTGTGTTATTTATGGATGGAATTATCCCCGCTTTTTGCTGGGGACCCCCCTTTGAAAACAGGCTACAACTGTTGTGAGAAACTGGTGAATTTTTGCACATTTTCAATGCAGATTGATTACACAATCTGCATTATTTAAAGCAGCTACGAGCAAGATTTTCGATTGTTATTAAACAGTCTAAATTTAATATCGATGCATCACATCTTACCTCTAATAGTAGACGAGACCAACGCAGAGTAGTCTCGCTTGAACCCCGAGTGAATCGGCCAGTGTTAGTCTGTCTGTGGCCAGGGCAGATCAGGAAGTGAAATGAAATGGTTTGCAGCAGCCACTTCGGCCATAACCACAAAATAACTTCCAAAAAACCTGTTAGAATATAACGAGAGATGTTCGCGAGAGTAGCAAGCCCGTGCATGGCATGTTCCTTGTTTATGGTCTGTTGCTAGGCAGATCGAAACAGCGGAAGGCAGGCAGCTGCCGTGAACCGTTTCGTTTCACTTCCGGGTTTATCCGTCCTGCCGGTAGACAGATAGAGAGAGAGAGCCCCCTGGTGACGCGAGGTTAGACACACACAGACTCTATAATCATCAACAGAGCAATCTCCGATTCACACGGCTTTGGTCTCAGCTACTATTATAGGTAAGATGTGATGCATCAATATTGTAATTATACTGTTTAATAACAATCGAAAATCTTGCTCGTAGCTGCTTTAAACAAACTTTAAATAAGATGGATTAAACAGCTGTCATCTGGTGCATTTTAGGCCCAGGAGAAACAGAGTTGATGTGGGAATAATTTCTGGCTGAGCAATGCAATGCACCTCAAAATGAACAGTTAGTTTGTCAGTAAAAGGTTTGATGAATAAATAAATCAAAACCACTCCACTACTGTACTGGTGACAGTAGCTGTCGTAAAGACTATCAGCTACTGTCATCAACTTGGCATGGTAACTCAAAAAATTGAGGACAACTGGGACCGTGTGTGATGTGTTTATACTAGGGCGTGTATCTCAACAATATAGGACTAATTCTATATGATTCAATCAATCTCAGATAGGTGCAATTTAGTTGAATTCAATTCAATTCAATTCAATGTATTATTATTATTAATGTATGATGTGGCATGTATTTCCTACTAGAATGGTTTAATGCAGCTCATTATTTATTGTTGTCATTGAATTATAATACAATAACAGTATTAATGTTGATGTGGTGAAATACTGTGACAATATCACAGCCTGAAATCACTAAGGCAGTGAGCTCCTTGGGAAGATAGACTACAGTAGCATTCTTCACTGGCCAGACTGGGTGTCCAACTAACTGCTAGTTTACAAAAGACAGTTGTTTTTGATCAGTATTGAGATAGCTGCTATAGCTTCTGGCTGTCAGGTTGGCTGCCAAGATGCTCTAGATAGCTAATAGACAGCACAGTAAGATTGTCAACAATACATTTTAGCAAAAGCCTGTATGTTAGCTCACGATGCTAACGTCATTGGAACTGCTAATAACGTTAGCATCGCGAGCTAACTAGCATTAGCGTGCTACTTATCAAACCAGGCTTCTTCTTTTTTTTTAGCACAGTAGCTAACTAGTAGGCAGCCAGATCATTTGTCTGCTGCAGTTGAAAGTAGCTGTATCTTCCACATACAAACCATAGTCTGACACATTTAATCCCATTTGCATGACTCTTGTCATGGCTTTGGCCAGCTAGCTAGCTGGTCACATTATGACCACTGATCAGAGAGCCAACGCTACTGTAGCTCTGATGACTGGATGCAGCGGCAGTCCTGAGCCCTGCCCGCCTGCCTGAGTCTGGTTCTCATTGGTCAGGGCTGATGTCAATCATTGCAGGGAAGCATTCCTACAAGGCCTGCATGCCTCCACTGTTGCGCAATCTTATCTGTTTAGCCAATCATAGGTTAGCATGAAAAATACTGAAGCACATACACACACATGACACACGGCATGACCCTGCCCATGGACCGTGCCCCTGAGGTCCTCCGTCCTCCAGAGACTGCCTTTTCCTTCCCTGGCCTGCAGGTGTCACAATTAAAGCATTTTCAATAATGGAATTTGTTCAGAGGAGAGAAAATATATGTTGGTATATTTATTAAAAATATATAAACTCTCCCTTTTCTTCTCAAAAAGAAGGGAGGGGGCTCCTCCCTTGCCTCACTAGAAAAACCTCCTGTGCTTCACACCCAATTGACCCATTTTGTGTCTAATATGCAAAACTAACGAGGGCCCCCTGGCACTGCACCTCCAAATCCATTCTTGCACCTATGTTACTTCCTGCCTTTTAGACACAAAATAGGTCAATTGGGTGGGAAGTGAAAATAGCTAATTTATAGTAACAGGAAATAGTTTGAGTGAGGCAGTGATGAATGCATTTAGGTCTTGTGTACATAATATCAATATTAAAATAATAGACCTTCAAAATAGGAATATCAGATTAAGAAGAGATGAAAGAAGTTGAGCTACTAAGAACAATTTAAATGTGTTAGTTTTGCGTTTTGATGGCGCTTCTTTTTTTTTAATATACTGTTAATTTACCGTTTTTCTTTTTCATTTGAAACCATGTTGGCAGCGCATGCGCCGCGGAGCTTTTCATGCAGGCTGAGGCCGAACTTGTCAAGGGAGCGCAGCTGGAAAAATAAATCCTCGTCCCATTGGCTCACGTGAACATGGTGCCTGGCCAATCCCAGCGCTTGACTGCTGCGTAGGCGGGCACAGGGCGTCGTTTTGCCAGAGCCGCGGTGGGTTCCATAATAATGCGTCACACACTCTCCCCGCATCTCCAAAACGGTAGTTTAGAAGCCACAATACTGTTCTAATATCAACAACTAGCCAACATATATCAAAACTGGTGGGCTTTATGGAAATAGCGTGACTTAAACTGGTTAAAATTATTATGGGCGGCGCTTTGAACCTGGCGAACACTTAGTTAGCAAACATTTCCCACAGCTAACAGCTATGGCTAGCAGCTATGTTCCAGCTCTGAGCCCACGTTCGTTTGACTACAGACAAAGAATGCTCCTGCATGCTGCGCTTCCCCAGGTCATCTAAAAGACATCACAACGGACATAAATCTATCCATTTTATAATTCTGTCCATTTTCTTTTTGGTGTGTGTGTGTCTCCGTGTGTGTGTGTGTGTGTGTGTGTGTGTGTGTGCGTGCGCGTGCGTGTGCGTGCGTGCGCGCGCGCGTGCGCGTGCGCGTGTGTTAGCAGCAGGACGGGGCTGGAAAGGAGCATGAGCCTCTTCCTCTGAAACCTACACACAAAGACACACACACATGCATGCTCATGCGCACGCATGCGCGCACAGACACACACAGCATCTTGCAGGGTGATGACAAAGAGATTCCTCCATGGAGCGAGGCTCGTGGCCGCGTCCTCTGTCTCTCCTCCTGTGTGTGTGTGTGTGTGTGTGTGTGTGTGTGTGTGTGTGTGTGTGTGATAGAGAGAGAGAGAGGATGCGCGCGCTGCTGCAGGCAGGCAGCAGCAGCTCGCGGCGAGACCCCTCCCCTCTGAGAGAGCTGTGACGCTGCTCTCTGCTGGACTGGAGGATCCACACTGGAGACTTGACTCCTGCGTGTGCACTGCAGACAGACAGCCACGGGTAGACCGGGACGATGAGCTGTAACTGGGGCACGGAGCTGTGGGTATGTACAGTGTTTAATAATGTACTGTACTGTAATGTAATGTAATGTAGTGTTTAATCCTCTAATCCGTTAATGGGACCAGTAGCTAACTGGGGCACGAGCTGTGATTAGACAGCTGTGGGTCTAACCGTTCTCATTCACACAGACAGCTAGAGGAGGACCACCCCCTAGCTGTCTGTGTGTCTGTCTGTGTGAACATGAGTGGTAAAGTGTCTGATTGACTGTCTGTCGGGGTGTCGTCTGCCGGGCGGACCGCATGCCAGATCTGCCATAGCAACATGATCAGTAATGGCTCACACGCGCTCCTCCTCTCTGCCATGATGCTTTTCACGGTATGCACTGCTCCATGCATGCACCTGGTGTGCAGGGTTCCGCGCATGTGCCTGGTGTGCACCGCTCAGTGCACGTGCTTGATGTGCACGGCTCAGTGCACGTGCCTGGTGTGCATGGTTCCGTGCACAGGCCTGGTGTGCATGGTTCCGTGCACAGGCCTGGTGTGCATGGTTCCGTGCACAGGCCTGGTGTGCATGGTTCTGTGCACAGGCCTGGTGTGCATGGTCCCGTGCACAGGCACGGACTGTTTATTAACTATAGTACTGCCACTGCTACTAGAATACTGCACTAATGTACTACTACAATACTACTACAATATTGTAGGCTACTACTACAACACAACAATACTGCACTACTACAATACTGTACTACTACTGTACTACAACAATACTGCACTACTATCATACTGCACTACTACAATACTGCACTACTACAATACTGAGCTGTACTACTACAATACTGCACTATACTGTACTAGTACAATACTGCCGTACTACAATACTGCAGTACTACAATACTACAAACTACTAACTGTACTACTACAATGCTGCACTACTACAATACTGTACTACTAAAATACTGCACTACTATAATACCGCACTACTACAGTACTGCACAACTACAATACTGTACTACAACAATACTGCACTACTAAAATACTGCACTACAACAATACCGCACTACTACAATACCGCACTACTACAGTACTGCACTGCTACAATACTGTACTACTACAATAATGCACTACTACAATACTGTATTATAGTGCCTACATTCATTCGGTCATTTCCTTCTCCTCTATCTGTTGGTACGGTAACCTCGCTATCAAAGATAAGAACTCTCTTTGGACAATAGTGAAAACCGCTTCCAAAATTATTGGCATCCAGCTGGAAAGCCTCGATCTCTTCTATAATCCACAGCTCCTCAAGAAAGCCCTGACCATCTGTTCCGACAGTGCCCACCCACTCAGTACAGAGTATACACTACTGCCTTCTGGCCTTCGTTTTCGTGCCCCTAGGACTACAAAAAATAGGTACAAACATTCCTTCGTCCCTGCCTCGATCCGAGCAGTCAATGTTGCCAGAGGTAGGTAGAAATCGTACGTGATGTTTCAGTTCCTGATACTGACACTTGCACTGGCACTTTATGATGGCACTCTTATGATGGCACTTTTATGATTTTATGATTTTATGATTTTTATTTTTATTTAAGATGGCACTTTTATTGTTTACTTCTTGTCTCTGTGAGGATGTCTTATTATCCATCCACCAGAGTTGGTTGCATTTTAATGTCAGTATTTGTCCCGTTGACTTTACTGATAATTTCGTTCCATTTTTTTCTATTCAATTCTTTCTTTTATCGTTTGCACCAGACTTGCTCAAGTTAGGTTGTCCCATGCTATGTTGTCAGTCACATGTCTGTTGTTGTTTTGTTTGCCTGCACTACTGCCTGCTGTAAACCAATTTGCCCTTTCGGCAGGGGCGCCGTATGGGGGGGGAAACCTAGGACGATTCTAGGGGCCCTTGAAGCTGACAGGGGCCATAAAAAAAAAAAAAAAAAATTGCAATTCCATCGCGGGCCACACAGGGGGCGCCCGCGGGCCGCCAGTTGAGTATCTCTGGTCTAGTCTGTCCGGCGCCATCTGAACATTTATTCAACTTTTCTTAACTACTGGAAATTACCTTAGACCTTAGTGAAATATGCTTACTTCACAGAGTGTTTACATTTCCCTCCTGTCTAGCGAACATTTAATCAATGCAAACAATTGTTTGCAAGCCGTTCCTAACTGATGAAGGAGGTGAGACACACACAGCAGCATTGTGTTATGATGGGACACCTCAGCATTCCGAAATGTCGGCACTCCGAAATACCGGCATTCCGACAAAATTGAGATCTGTCTCGCCATTGCGAAAGAACCCTAACCCTAACCCGGGGGACCGGCTGGAGCTAACCTCTCCCAGCCCCCACGCCTAAGCCTAACCTCCCCCAGAACCTAACCCTAAACCTAACCTCTCGGCGAAACATTTTTTGGAGATAAAAAGGGCAGCCTCTCCGAAAGCATAGAAGTCAATGATCGGAATGCCGACACTTCGGAATGGCGAGCTGACCCCGTTGAATGACATGGTAGTTGGCACAATTGCAGTGGGTCTGTGGGGATTTATTTGTAATACTAATAATAATAATAATAATAATAATAGTAATAAAAAAAAATAAGAAGGATCAACACAATTTATTTGTCCACATAATGACCATTATATGAAAGGAAAAGCAGCCCACAAATGACAGCCAATGAGAAAAGGAGAACATAATGATATTTAAACTGAATAATGATATCACAACAGTCTCATGCTAAACACTCTCCTGTTGGACTCCACATGTGTATCAATATTCTTTCTAGTCATTAGTTGATAGTGTTTCTTTGTTCCCTCTGGTGTATTCAGAGCAGAGAGAGAGTATGATGATTCAACAGGGATGAGTGAGAAAAGGAGCAAATATTGATGGTTAAGACTGAATAATGACAACACTACAGTGTTATCCTAATATAATTTAAAATGTGATATTATCCTCTAAATCAGCTTCAAACAGCCCAAATTTTTCGCCCGGCGCCCTTCGGACGCCAGCATCAGTGGGGCCCATACTATGTCCTGTCATGGGGCCCAAAATCCCTGGCGGCGCCCCTGCCTTTCTGGACACTAATAAAGAACTTGAACTTGAACTTGAACTTGTATTACTATAATAATGCACTACTACAATACTGTACTATTACGATACTGCACTACTACAATACCGCACTACTACAATTACTAAAGTTCAAATATTATGGTTTTTGCAGGTTTGTGGGTAATCCATACCACCAAAACTGATTAATAAAGCCAAAATACTATTTACTGAACAGTAATTTTGTAATTAACTGTTAATGCAGGACACACACACACACACACAACAGCTGATCTGCAGATCTAAGACTATGAGCAGGGCTGTAAGGGGTAAGAAGGTCGACAATGTAAGATGGGGCAAGGCCAGTGAAAGCAATACAATTTTAAAATCAATTCTGAACACCACAGGTAACCAGTGCAATGAGGCGAGAATATGATAAATATGTTCATATTTTCTAGCTATTTAAGAACCCTGGCTGCAGTATTTTGTACAAGTTGGTTGATAGATTTCTTGGGCAGTCCGGCAAATAATGAATTACAGAAATCCAGATGGCTGGAGACAAAAGCATGAATGAGGTTTTGAGTTGTGACTTGTCATTCATAAAGGATATTAGCTGAGAATCTACCAGTTTCTCCAGCACAGAAAAGGTAATTTAGATATAGGTCTAAAATTGTTATGATTGTCAGTGTCAAGGTTTTTTTTCAGTAAGGGTTAAACAACAGCCTGAACAACCAACAACCTGAAGACAGAGACTTGTTAAAAACTGTTAAAATCTCTGAAGATAATAAGGCAAAACCGATATGATAACCGATAATTATTTCACATTTTTGTATTTAAAATTTGTTGTTCTTAACCTATAGTTTATGCACACCTGGGGTAAGAAAGGCAGATGTAGTTTGCAAAGATGGATGATTTAATATTCCATAGCTCTGACCTAACCAAATGTAACTGACATCACTATGAACACAAAACAAATAACACTTCTGATATAATATGATATGAGTGTTTTAGTCAAGTGTATCATTCAATGCAAAAAAGGCTTTGATATAACCAAAAGCCTATGGCTGCTTAGTCTGCAGATAAAACACAATGAAGAAAGACTTATTCAGGGATGCAAAGTCGTAGATAGTGGAAAAAGGTGACGGATACCAGGCAGGGGCGTTTCTACTGGGTGTCCCTTTGTTGTGTGACGAGCAGCTAGCCAGGCGGAAGCGATTTTTGTTCCCAGAATGGCTCATTTATACTCCATTTTCATACGTAAATATGTTTCAGTGACGTTATTATCGTCACTCCCCACATACATCCATGCATCTTTCACGTTGGTATCAAGCAATACATTCACCAGTGGGCAGTAGAGAGTCAAATGTATGAGTGTGTGTGGTTTTGCTGTGTTTCATGCCTATCCATAAGCTTTCAGATGACGGACAGAAAACGCACGAAATGAACGCAGAGTACGGACAGAAGGCTCTGTCCGTCTCCGTCTTTAACGTGGAGTATAATTGGGCCTTAACTCTCTTACTGGTCTGTATGGATGTGGACCGCAGTGAAACTATAGGTGATAACTGAGAGCTTGCATTTTATTTTACTGTATTTATCATTGCCTTACATTGTAATAAAACTTTCACTTCAATTTATATTTAAATAATATCTTGTCTGGTGCTAAAAACAGCAGCTTCTATGCCAGCGATCCGATCGATCAATGGCAACCATTTTGGAAAATGGTTGTCATGGTCATCAGAAACTGCAATGGCCCAATATCCAAATTTGTTCTACATATATTACCAAATTATAGCACCACTAAATCAACAATAGGTTAGCTAATAGGCCTATAATAAACACACATAATATAATAAAATTACCAATTACTTTGTAAAGGTCCATAGTGTTGTGAGTATTTTATTTGGTTCTCAGGGTTACTAGGATCTAGATTATGTTCCGTTATTACTGTACATGTGGGTCCAATGGAATAGGAAAGTTTGACCAACCGCTGGTGGCCATTTTGAAAAATGTCTGCCACAGTCACCAGGGAGCAAATTGATGCCCGAATATCCAGTTTTGTTTGCAATATATCCTCTAAACACTTCTGCAAAATGTGGTGCTTGTATCACAAAATAAATGATTGATTTCATATATTGAGCTATGCTGCCCCACTATATAGGATATATAAATGTTATTGTTGTTATGTGCTGGTTGTGTTGTTTTAATATAATTGATGAATGTTCATGTTTGTTTCAGGATCAGTTTGATAACCTGGAGAAACATACGGGTTGGGGAATCGACTTCCTGGAGCGTTACTCTAAGTTCGTTAAGGAGAGAGCGGATATCGAACTCAGCTATGCCAAACAGATCAGGTAGCCTACTAGAACTCCTGTTAGCCAGGTCATGTAACTAGTAGTAACCACGTGATATAACCCCCCTATCTCTCTCTCTCTTACTGCCTGTCTCTCTGCCTCTGTCTTGTCTTAGTGCATGTCTATTGCCTGTCTGTCTCCCTGTCTTTCTCTATATCTGCCTCTCTGTCTCTCTACTTGCCTGCCTGTCTTTATACCTGCCTGTCTGTCTCTCTGCCTCTGTCTTGTCTTACTGCCTGTCTGTCTCACTCTGCCTGTCTGTCTCTATATCTGCCTGTATGTCTCTATACCTGCCTGTCTGGCTCTATACCTGCCTGTCTGTCTCTCTGTAGGAACCTGTCTAAGAAGTATCATCCTAAGAGGAGCAGAGAAGAGGAGAACAGGTCAGACCAGCAAACCTTATTCCTTCACTGTTTGCATTGTTACCATTCCCATTGTTAGCAATGGGTTTAACTGTCGAGAGAATATGAACCTGTACAACTGTACATGATTAAAATAAATGTGTGGCTCACTTCAGAGGACAGAGGTGCATTCATAACAAATAGCAGAACTCTACTATTATACTCTATTATCTACTATAAATAGCAGTACGCTACTATACTATACTCTAATATTACTCTACTCTTATGTAAATATGTGACCGCTATAGTCAAATTGGTTCATTTTAACACACATTTCAGAAAAACCACTCTTCACTATGTCAATAGAGCAAATATGGCCTTTGTGCCCTGGCATGTGGCCTTGTGCCCCCCACCCCCCAAAAAAGAAAAGAAAATTGTGACGCTGATCAAGAAAACCCTTGTAAGCCCTTCCATGTGCTTATATGGAAAGCCTAAGGCAGCAGCAGCAGCAGCAGCAGCTTCTGGGACCAAAAGACCCCCCATGTACAGAACAGAGCAAACAACAATGACAACAGAAATGACAACAGAAATGACTGTGTTTAGTGTTTAGTCACACAGCATGAAAGGAGGAGCTGGTTGATTGACAGTTGATGCATGCAGCTGGCAGCAGAATAGTATATTCTGCGTGCGTGTGTGCGTGTGTGTGCGTGTGCGTGTGTGTGTTAGGGTTGCCAACATTCCATCCCAGCAATACGGGGCGGTCGGACCAACCCCCCCCCCCCCCAATTTTTTAATATCAAACCCTCCCCCACACAAATCTTAAAATTAAATCTGCATGCTAAGGAAAAATAGTCTATCACTAAACTTGCCCCTTGCATCAACCTCTATGTCCTCTTCACTGAAGACAGGGCTGGGAGAACTGTCTATTCTTTTTTTAAAGAATGATGATATTTTTCTTTACATTTTGACCTGCCTGGAGTGGAGACATCAAATGGAATTCAGTGTTTTGCTAACTAGCCTACAATATAACCTGTGTGATAGAGTGGTGGTAAAAAAACAACAACTATCAGCTCACTGCCATAACACAATGCATAACACTCACACAGCTCTCATTTACCACCAAATGGATGCTATGCTACCACAAGCTGGCATGATGTGTAAACAACATGAGGGATGCTAACATTACAATGCAGTGCTAACCTTAGCTGCCTGGTACAAGCAGCCAACTAACCTGCTATGCAAACTGTGCCTAACTAACAGCATTTCATTTTCACATGTTTGAAAATGGGATTGATGCACTATACTGACCAGTTAAGCAGAAAAACACTGATGTCAGCTCTGTGCTGTGACGTGTGGGTGGCTTTGCTACGTAGCACTGGAAGCGCTATAGTGAGAAAGCCAGATGGACGACCCAACGCGTCTTTTGGGAGAAACCATTATCAGCGGGAGGAGGGGTGTAAGTGCAGACCAGGAAGGAAAGATGTTCAGACCATTCTTGGTATTTTCAATTATTTTTCTTTTATTGCCTATTATTTTACAACCTAAGATTTGGGGAAAGGGGAGGTGGAACAGAGGATTGCATTTCAAAAGGTGCGCGCAATGCGCGCATCTGGTGCCCAGGTATATACCTGGAGCGCGCGTCCTGCTTGCATCAATTAAGTCTCATACATGGTCATAGATTTGGATGATGACGCATGCAGGTGTAAATCTTCTCGCTCGCCAGCGCAGCCTGCTGGCGCAAACAGATTCAACAAGGGGTGTGTGTTTTTTGGTTAGGTTTGATCTATGACATAATTAGACATAGCCTATATGTTTGACTCTTTATATAAATGATCATAACTACACGTTATAAAATCCATAGTAATGAGAGAAAAAAACATCTCTCAAATTGCCCCCTCAGTTACAATGGGCATGACGCTTCTGCCCATACCTCTTAGCGATCTGGATGGCAGCGTCGCCCTCCTGCACATTTTTCCATTCTTCCATCTGCAGTTCTAACTCTGGGAGGTGGGCTTATGGGAAGCTGCTATGCCAGTCACCTGGGGCCAGTTGCACCAACTGGTCTTACACTGGTCTTAAGCTAAGTTGGTCGTAACTTTACGACCTAAGCCTACATGTACTTTTCACTACGACCAGGCGTAACTCTTGCGCCTGGTCAGGAGGAGGCGTAGAGCCTGCCTGTCTCCGCGGAGACCTTTTTGAGTCCTTACCGTCATCGTCGTAACACAGCCAGTTCTCCGTCTTTGAAAGCACGATGTTAGATAATAACTAACTAGTTGTGTGGCTTAGCCTTCCCAAATGTTGCCGTTAATTTCTTAGAATTTAATACATGGAATTGGGAACGTTACATTAAATTTCATTCAGACTGTCTGTCTGGCTCAATCGCCACCATTTTTCCCCCAGAGTGAGGGGACATGCAACATCATCCAATCAGGGTGCATTCCCTGGCAATTCACATGGATGCGCATTGCTACGACCAGCATAGTTAAGACCAGACGTAAGCTGTGTTGGTGCAACAGGCGTAAATCCACTCTAAAGACTGGTCTTAACTAAGACCGACGTAGGAGTTACGACCAGGCATAGTTAAGACCACTTGGTGCAACCGGCCCCTGGGCCGCCTGACAATTTGCCTCGGTTCCTGTTGGGGGGGGGGGGGGGGCTTTTGGGTTCCTGGAAAGGGCATTATCATTTACATTTTCTTTACCAGCTCTGGGAAACCCCCATCTCACATGATCTGCGCAAGGACTCAACCCATTCCCTCCCACTCTGCTGACGAAAAATCAAGAGGGCGACTGCCAACGAATCAAGTCCAAATGGGAGGCCAAAATGAATGGGATAGCTTTGTCCATATTTTTTAGGTCAGTGATCTGTGTGGGGCGTGCCCCAAGCCAAGCCAGATGTGTCCCCGCAAAATGCTTGCCTTCTGCTATCATCAGCATGCGTGCAATTCTTCACGCTGAGAGCTCTGAAAAGCAGCTCTTAGCGCTAAAAAAGGCCGTGCTGCCGTGAGCGCACCAGTATCTTGCTGATGTGCAGAGGACACACCCAAATCCACTCTTCGGTCCAAAAATATCTATCCCGACCAAACCAAACCCACAAACTACTGAATTCCTTTAACCAGGAGGAGATGGGGCGCTAGAGAGCCACGAACCAAGATGGCAGCTTAACTTGGAAGCTCTGCACAGCTTCGCGCTAAATTGCTTTAAAACCCAAAACTAACACGACCAAGTGACCTGGAATGGCAAAAAAAACAGATAAAACGACCAACGACTACGATATATTCACCCGAAATCGAGCCTCACAGGCATTAAAACATGACAAGACTCCATCAACAGAGCCAGGCGAGGAAGCTAACATGGTGGACTTAGCAGCAGTGCTAACGGAGCTAAAGTCACTTAGCTCAGAGTTTGGCGGCTTTGGACACAAACTGGATAATATTGATAAACGTATGGGTGAGATGGCCGGCTTTATTGCCGTTTTGGAAACCAGCATGTTAGAGGTGAAATGTGAGGTCGCTGACAATACCAAACGGGTGGGAGAGGCTGAAACTCGGATAATGATAGCGGAAGAGCACTTGGATAAGGCCCAGGCGGAACTTTCCAGCGCTGTGAAACGCATTGCCTATTTGGAAACCAAAGCCGAAGACTTGGAGAACCGGGGTCGAAGGAAGAATCTGCGGCTATTTGGTCTCCGAGAGGGAGCTGAGGGAAATCGACCACTGCTGGAGTATGTACAGAATATGCTACCACGCTGGCTGGAACGGGGCACTGCCGACGAGCCATTCATCCTAGAGAGAGTTCACCGAACCCTAGCTCCGCCGAAACCGAACCAGCACAGAGCGGTTCTCATTCGATTCCTGAAGTTTCAAGACCGGGAGCTTGTTTTCCGCTCCACTAAACAGCGTGACATCACACATGAGGGAAACAAGCTCTCCTTTGCCCAGGACCTCTCGGCTGAGACTATGCGACAACGACGTGAGTTTGACACGGCCAGAAGAGTGTTTATCGAAAAAGGAACTTTCCGCGGATTTCAGATCAATCCATGCAAGATGAGGGTTCTCCACAACGGGAAACTACGCGTGTTTTCTACACCAAGGGAGGCGGAGGATTTCCACCGTGGAGCCAGGTCACTACCACCAGAGAGAAGGGGAGGCGGGCCATCGGCGGAGAGAGGAGGGGGCGAGCCACCACCACTAGGGAAGATGAGCTTCGTCAAATGAATGCCAACTGATAATGTTTGCTGCAGGTTGTATACGTCCACTTTGATGAGTCCCACGAGACATATTATTTTTCTACTTTTATATATAGGCTACATTGATCTTCCTCTCTCGATCTCCATTGACTTTATTTTTCATTAGAACTGCCATTCATTCAAGAACACTCAAGTCATAGAATTAACCATTTATTGCATAAATGAATATAATGCATACAATTATGTTTGGCGTTGAAGGCTCCGCTCTTAGAATTAATTTAATATTTAATTTAATATTTAATTAATTCTATTCTCCCTGAACTCGGCTCAGCAGCATGCTACGCCGAGCAGGGAGAGCAAGCAGAATCCCCCATGGGAATAAAATATTCCAGATACATTTAAACCATAGAAAGAGGGAGCCTAAAAGCAAGACATGGAAACATGTTCATTTTTTGAGCCATGCAGACTCCAGAGCTACAATACATGTTAGCATTTGCATTTGATCTAAAAAGGTGGAGGTTGGGGTGGAGGTGGCAAAGCGTTGCCAGCAGCCGCACGATCCAGCAAGGATCCAGCAAAGTGGGGAACAGATCAGTGAGTGAGAGGCTGCCCTATTTAAACGGACCGCCTTGTTGTGAGAATGACTGTGATTGGAGAATTGGTTAAACGGTGAACCAAACAGAGGCTGTCAGCTGGTACAGCTGGGGCGTAGACTATGACATCATGTCTTGAATGAACTAACGCAGGCTTCATTTCATTCAAGAACACTCAAGTCATAGAATTAACCATTTATTGCATAAATGAATATAATGCATACAATTATGTTTGGCGTTGAAGGCTCCGCTCTTAGAATTAATTTAATATTTAATTAATTCTATTCTCCCTGAACTCGGCTCAGCAGCATGCTACGCCGAGCAGGGAGAGCAAGCAGAATCCCCCAAACAACGGAACTCGACAACGCCAAGCATGAAACGCCATGCGAATGCATCAGCCAGACTATAGAAGCTATGTGTAGCAGCAGCATGCTGCGGACCTCGGGTCACCTTAAAAAGAGATACACCGAGTAACTCAAAAGAGGCCCATACTATGATTAAGTGGATTACCTATGTGAGGCAGTATGCCGCTGCCGACCTTTCAATTAAATAGGATGTAAGCTTACAACCAAAGGTAATCCTAGTATTAGTGAACCATTTTAAGAGAAGCAGCATGGATGCTGCAGATAGGGGGAAGCAAGCCTTGCGACCCTGAGCCATGAGTGCAATGAGATAGGAGGAAGCAAGCCTGCGACCTTGAGCCATGAGTGCAATGAGATAGGGGGAAGAGACCCTGAGCTATGAGTGCAATGTTCTTTGTGCGAATGCATCAGCCAGACTATAGAAGCGATGTGTAGCAGCAGCTTGCTGCAGACCTCGGGTCACCTTAAAAAGGATACATGCATGTATCTTGAGAGGCCATACTACAGTACGATTAAATGAACTACCCATGTGTAGCAGCAGCATGCTGCGGACCTCGGATCACCTTGAAAAGAGATACAACCGAGTAACTCAAAAGAGGCCCATACTACGATTATATGAACTACCTATGTGTGGCAGTATGCCGCTGCCGACCTCACACTACATAACCTGGATGTAAACTTGCATCCAAGAGGTCATTCTACCAATATGTGAACAGCAGTATTTACTGAAAGTGAAGCAGCACGCCTGCTGCGACCTCAGCTGCGTCCCGCTTGGGAGAGAAGCAACTGCAACCCCTGAGGTCATAATACCTACGTCAGTACAATGAACCCAGCCAACCACTGTCCAATGCAGCAATTAACATAATGGCCGTCTCCTCAGGTGTTTAGAGCTCATGCCTGTTGAGCCGAGATGTCATTGACCGAATATGACGTTTGAATGGTGCAGAAGACCAATGTCCCATTGCTTTGAGAATAGATGCAGAGACGTCTCAGCTGCAGAGGTAGACGTGCCAGTGCAGGAGTGAAGAGAGCAGCTGACGAGGGAGTCCTCGTCATTTGCAGAGGAGACGGCAGCGGGAGGTCGCCTTCCCTTCGAACTCAAGTCAGGAACAGAGTTAATCCTGCCCCACATCAGGATCTCATGCGGTATGAATCTTAGAGGATAGACAGATCAAGTATTAGTTTGAGAGATAACAGATGAGCCTTTAGCATCCCTGTCTGTTTAAAAATAAAGTGAATAAGAAAATTAGTATTTTGTCACTGGTTGGGACAGCAATGGAATATTTTATAATGTCAAATAAAATCAATCCCCCAAAACACACTTGCTTCCTGCTGGATCAGCGGCAGTACTGCACCAGCAGGTGCTACTTGCTGGAACAGCAGCAGTACTGCACCAGCAGGGTCATCCCAAGAGTAACCATACTGTATGCCTAGCCTAGCCTGTTGCATACCCTAAATGCACTTTACCTATGAGAAGCAACAAGCATTCTGCTATTCTCATTGGGTACTGAGAGCCTTTCTTGTTCAAGTGAGAGCTAAGCGAGCATGACCTACCCCTTGAATGAACATCGGAAAGACACAGCATCTTTATCCAAGAGAAATATTTTACACATTAAATGACTTTACCTATGAAGAGATAAGCCTGGCACAGATATAAGCTGAACACTTTCTCCGATGGCAGAACATAATGAGCTGCGATTTCCATATTAGATATTGAATGAAACTAAACTATAAACAAAGAGCTGCATTTAATATATTTGATATTAATTAACTATACTCCATGTGCAGAAATACCAAGCTTAGCTTTCACTGAGGCGGCAGTCGGCATCCCGTCTTTGGCACTTCGCAATGCACGCTCTGGCTCATGGAACATCCTGAATTGAAAAGAGATTCTTAAATATCTTATTTCTTGCAACTGACAGCAATGACCGCAGATGAGAACCATGAATATCAACTGCTAATTGAATGTTTGTGATGATAGCCCTATTACCTATACTAATACTGAGAAAACTGACTTTACTTCCTCCTGATTGACAGCTGTCTTCAATGATTAAACATACATAAAACTAAGGATAGAAGTCAGCGGCAGAGTCATGATTAACTTAAACCAAGATGGTTATCTGAGAAGTTCCACTGTTTTATCCTATCCAGCAGAATCCCTTCTAACTTTAACATATGCTGGCCAAACAATGGCCTATAGATGTCCAAGTTACTTTACCAGCTTTGACCTTCATGACAGCATGCCATGATTTAACTAGTAAACAATAGCGAGAGGAGCCATCCTCAACATGAATGTGTTCCAGCAGAAATGGACTAGCCGCTAGCTTGTTGTCGAATATCTTGTTCAACAGTCCTCAGGGAGGAGGACTCACCAGACAAGGAACTCTATAACAGACTGGCCGTCCCAAGATGTCGCGTGGAGAAATACAGGTCACCTACAGGTGTATTCCCTCCTATATGAGGAGACTCCTAAATGACAGTGGATTTAGGACTTTTAACATGAGATTTTAGTCTAGAATTGCAAAGTATCGTCTTTTAGCTTTATTTGATCTTACTGTTACAGCAAAATAGGTGACGATAAAGACAATTGATTTTACCGACCTCTAAAATCACTTTCAGCTAACCTAAACCTGCAGACTGACTTTGTTACGATTCTTGATATTATTTGCTTAGACAGATCAATGTACTAAAATGCTGTTGCCATACTCAGCAATATTAATTATCCCAAAATCCTTCTGGAGCTTAAACATGAATCACCCCTTACTTGTGTTGTAATATAAAACTGATGAGTTATACCTTAGAGTATTGAGCTTCTTGTGCTCAACACGCGCCCTTGCATCGGACTAACTGCCATAGCCCAAGATGTAAAGCTTATCGAGCTTCACGTGAAATTCAGCCGCACATATGCTTAGCAATCATCCTTACAAGAGCTTGGATGAAGCCGAGTGATTATTGAACTCCATAATCCTCACAATTATGTCTCACCAAAGGTTCATGCAGCTTTTTTTTTTTTTATTATTATTATTATTATTATTTATTTATTTTTATTATATAAAAAAGTACCAACCAAATTTTTTATGGACTCAGACTATATCGACACATCTTAATTGTTACTGTAAATTCAATGTAAAATAAGCTTATATCCCTTATACCCGCAGCAACGATGTAAGTCATTACTTTATATTTTACCAGCTGCTTCATATTACTTTGAATGGTTTGATCAGAATTATCTAATGCTTACTAATTTCCAGATTACATAACAAAGCACTTAATCCATCCATCTATCGTTTTATAGACAGAATTCAAGTTTCATTTGAAAAAACCCTATTATGAAAATCAATCACTTCCAATGAATATATTGATAAAGCATATTCCTGAACATGGTTAAGAAGCATTTCCAACTTAATCACTGAAATTGAGCTGCGCTTGAATTACAACCACTGAAAAACCATCCAGTGAGGTGATTTGCATTGATGCAGTTACAATAAGACGCCACCAGAGTGCACCGGGGCTCAGCTAGCGGCACAAGATAATATAGCAGAATAAGAATTACATCATGCCAGCGTTGTGCTGATGAAAACCTGCCAGTAAACATCGGTTTGATATTGCCGAAATCAATCTGTTAGCAAACAGATAGATCAACATGCCAACATAGTAGCTTATCCACCAGGCTACATGAAATTATGCTTGATTGAATACTCAACTTTAGAACGCAGCCATGAGAGCAATGCAACTCCATTTCCCAGCGTCCTTGTCGGTGAGGTGACGTCACTCAGGAGGGCACCCGTACCTGACGTTGATGCTAGCTAACGTTAGCTGCTAGCAGCAGAAGCCGACAGCCCTGGCTTTGCTGTTTGAGGAACAGTCAGAACAAACACGACATCAACAGAATAGCTTAAACCACTACAAGAATATAGGCGCTTGGCCACCAGCTGGAACAGTACACAACATGCTGAATGCTTGAACCTATGATAGCATACACAACTGAATACTCAGCTTTTAATGAAGAAACGCAGCGATGGGACTACATTTCCCAGCGTCCTTATCGGTGAAGTGACATCACTCAGGGGCACACTCTGGCTACCGTTGTGTTTTAGCGATAGCTTGCTAGCAGTAGCATAGCCAGCAGCCATGGCCTGAAGTTGTTCTTTGTGGAAAAGAGACGGGAGTTTCCAAAACCTGGAGCGCACATGCCTCTCACTGGACGATCGGCGCGGCAAGAACAGACTGGACTTCATCCGGCGTAACGTTTATGATGGGAGACTTGCTCTTTAGCAGGGGAGCTAACCGCTTAAAGCAGAAGAGAAACAGCAGAGCAAGTGCAGTTCTTCCTTGAAAACTTGTGCGTGGAGATGGAAAGTGTTTGCACAACTTAACAGCTCCTCGTGGCTGCCCCCAGTCAGGATGCGGAGATATTGGCTAGACGCTTTGAGGATCTTAATGCTTGCCCGGTTTTATCAATGGAGGAGCTCCGGTCCCTTCATCGTCATGAGAGATCCTTCCTCCAGAAACAGTAAGTGCAATGAACAATAATAAGAATCCTACTGAACTTCATACCTGGCTAGATTTGACATCCAAACTCGGCACGGCAGCAATGAAAGTAACAGCGTGAGATTAGCAAAGCGTTGCCAGCAGCCGCACGATCCAGCAAGGATCCAGCAAAGTGGGGAACAGATCAGTGAGTGAGAGGCTGCCCTATTTAAATGGACCGCCTTGTTGTGAGAATGACTGTGATTGGAGAATTGGTTAAACGGTGAACCAAACAGAGGCTGTCAGCTGGTACAGCTGGGACGTAGACTATGACATCATGTCTTGAATGAACTAACGCAGGCTTCATTAATAACAGCCTACTATATTCTTGAAGAGACAGGCTAATGGAGAGAGATTGACAACAGCTTATGCTGCAATTTTTTTTTATTTCCCCCCCCCCCCCCCCCATCTCAAGCTAACTACACGGACTGTCTACATGGGCCTGAAGGAACACTATAAAAATATAGAATATTTTATTTTTGAAAGAAAATGGTATAATAGCTTGAAATTGTTGTTATCACGATTATATTATGTATGTATATGTATATATATATATATAAATATATGTTTATTTTATTATTATTATTTTTCTATTATTACTGAAATGGGACTGCGTGTTCTTGAATGAACATTTATAAGGGGCGATACATTCCTGTAGCTTTTTTTTTTTTTTCTCCCTTTCTCTTTTTCTTTTCTTATATTTACGGGTTGAACATAGGCTTTAAATATAGTAAGTGCGTGGTTGACAGGGTCAACACCATTGGTTGCCTGTTGAGTCGGGCTCGAACAGTTTTGCTGCTCCCCTTTAGAGTGGATCAGCACAAGACCCTTTTTTTTCTTGAGTAAGGGTGGGGGGGAGGGGATTTAAGTGTTCAATGTGTATATGTGTAACTATGTGTATTTTTATTTTTGTTTATGTACGTCATGCACTCAATGCAGTAGTAACAACTTTTACTATTTTTTTCTGCAGAATTGATAGGTACTATAGTATATGGAACAACCAAACATCCAAAATATAAAGGTCACAAGTTGGAATGTTAGGGGACTAGGGAAATTAACCAAATTGAAACAGGTTATGAACAGAATTAAACAGCTTAAGTCAAAGGTAGTTTTTCTTCAAGAAACCCATTTGACAATCTCGGATATTAGACGGGTACAAAATAGATGGTCTGGTCAGGTGATATATGCATCATATAATAGCTATGCTAGAGGTGTACTTATCCTTATTCATAGAACAATACCATTTCAAACTATTAAAACAATTCAAGACCCCGCTGGAAGGTATGTTATCACCCAAGGTAACATTCTCTCTCTCACACTTAATTTAGTCAGTGTATACGGCCCGAATGAAGACAACCCTAAATTTTTTGAAGATCTTTTCCTTACTTTATCCACTTTACGAGGCTCTTATATTATAGGAGGAGACTTTAACTGCACTCTAAATCCAACCATGGATCGTTCTACAGGCTGTGACACGACGGTAAAAACTAGGAATTCACTAAAACAATACATTGTGGATATAAATTTGGTTGAAGTGTGGAGAGAACAGAACCCTAACAAAATAGAGTACTCTTGTTACTCAGGTTTAAGTAAATCCCGCTCTCGTATCGATTATTTTCTTGTATCTAGGGAACTCCTGTCCAAGATCAAAGGTTGCTGGTATAATAGCATAGTAATAAGCGACCACGCTGCCATCTCATTAAATATTTATATAGAAAAATTTATTCACAGTCCCCCTACATGGCGATTTCAAGTCAGATGGCTGCAAAACACAGAGTTTGTTACATTTATGAAAACTAAAATAGACATCTATTTTGAATTGAATACTGATCAAACTAGTGCCAGTATAAGATGGGAAGCATTCAAAGCATATATTAGAGGAGAAATAATCAGTTACACGAGCTCCAAGGCCAAACAACAAAAAATAGAGATGGAAAATTTGGAAAAAGAAATCAAATTGCTTGAGGTAGATACAAACAGAAGAGATGACCTAACAAAAGAAAGGGACCTACTTCTTCTGAGAGCCAAATATAATAAGTTATCTGCAGATAAAGCTGCAAAAAGTTTAATGTGGCTGAAACAATCTTTTTACGATCAAGGAGAGAAAGCTGGGAAACTTTTGGCATGGAGAATTTAAAAAATGCAATCTGATAGAGCAATTAATGGTATAATGACTTCTTCTGGAAGTCTAACAGTAGACCCATTGGAAATTAATAGTCATTTTAGAGAATTTTATGAACATTTATATAGCTCAGAATGCTCCCAAACTTCAGCAGAACGTGACGCATTTCTTGATCAGTTTCAATTCCAAATGTTGACAGAAGATGCAAAAAATGAGTTGGATGGTGGTTTAACAATCGAAGAAATATCACAGTCTATTCAAAATACTAACAGTGGTAAGGCGCCCGGGCCTGACGGCCTACCAATTGAATTTTATAAGGCATTTAAAGAAAAATTACTAGTCCCACAGTCTCATTCATGGCCAGTTTAGGACTGCCAATATTTAGCACAGGCCAAAGATTTTCATAATTGTTGGTCATCTTTCAAGACCCACAGTAAATTATCTATTAGCACCAAAGTGATTTGCAATACCTCAAAATGAAGATGTACGTCTCTGGGTTCACCAGGAAAAAAAAAGTGAGCTTTTAGCATGTTCTGTACTCTACTTATAGCCATTTATATACACCCTGTTTTCACCAAAAAGGTCTCTCTGAGAAGAGAAATTGCAGAAAATGGCATTTTTGTAAAGCACACAATCTCAGGTAGAACTCGCTCTCAATTCTTTTATTTTGAACTGTATTGACATCAGACATGTAAATATTATTCGTTATGACACAAATGACAAAAAATATATATATATATATATATATATATATACATGAAGTGCTTTTTTTACATTCAACAATACAGTTTACTCAGTGTGAGTGAGTGTGAATGTGTGTGTGTGTGCGCGGGGGCCCATGTGTGTCTCTTTACATTACATTACATTTCGTCATTTAGCAGACCTAAATGACCGTCCTGACCTCATTCTGAGATGTGGGCTCACAATCGGCTCCTCATCTGAAATAAAAGCAACATATCCTCAGTAAACTATATAATCACATTTAGTACAGAGACAGTGTAGTGTACTAGTGTCTCAGTAAACTATATGATCATAGAATGCAGAGATCAGTGTAGTCTCTCTCACACACACACACACACACACACACACACACACACACACACTCCTTACCGCGAGATCATCCAGGTCCTGTCGCATTGGAGTCCAGTCTTCCTCGCCCTCGACAGGAAAGTGGCCGTGCTGCTTGGCTCTGTGTGAAAGCAATTTCTGTGGCGAGGCTGCTGTTCTCCTCCTCACAAAGTTGTGACTCCGTCTCGTCTCTTTTGGGCTGGCACACAGGAATGGGGTCGATCATGTTGGTCACGGGTTTGACTACCGCGAACAACTGATCGATGTCCGCTGCCCTGCAGCAAGGCGACCAGCTCGTGCAGCGCGCCGAGGGGCGTTTCAATGGCGTTTCTCCTCTCTGCACAAGAAAGCGTTTATCCGTTTTCTGTTTTTCCTCCTGCTCAATTTCAAAACAACAGCTGCGGTATGTGTTTGTTCACGTGTAACGGCTTGACTTTGAGGCCAGGGACCTGATACAATGTCACAGGCTGGGGAAGTCTTTGAACTACGCGCTGCACTAATAAAAACAAAAACACGTCAAACACGTCTTTGGCTGGGAGGCACATTCCTGATAACACGTTAAAGACGTCTTTGGCCATGAATGAGTTAAATATGTACAATGAATCCTATAAAAACGGAACTCTTCCACCTTCTTTAAGACAGGCAATGATAACACTGTTGCTGAAACCAGGCAAACCGCCTACGGAGTGTTCATCATTTAGGCCAATAAGCCTGCTTGGATCAGACACAAAAATACTCTGTAAAGCCCTAGCTAGGAGGTTAGATCGTTATATTCCACATCTGATTCATGATGATCAAAATGGTTTTGTGCAAAAACGCCAAGGATTCCATAATATTAGAAGAGTTCTTAACATTATTCATGAAAAAGCTGATGCTAAGGATACAGCTGTACTATCACTGGATGCTCGCCAGGCTTTTGATCGTATAGAATGGCCATATTTATTTAATGTCTTACCTAGATTCGGATTTGGAAACAACTTCCTTAAATGGATTCAGATCTTATATACAAATCCAATAGCCAACATCCTCACAAATAATATAGTTTCTGAACCAGTTGTTTTGAGTTGTTTGAGTGTTGTTTGAGTGGTCTACCCGCCAGGGATGTCCTTTTTCACCAATACTGTTCATTTTAGCAATAGAACCCTTGGCTATGGCTATAAGAGCGCAGACAAGCCTGTCGGGCATCCGGTTGGGTGAACGGCAACACAGAATATCTTTATATGCTGATGATGTGATTCTTTTCTTGACAAAGTTATCTACCAGTGTCCCAACCTTAATGCAACAAATTGAATTATTTGGGCGCTTCTCTGGTTATGAAATTAACAACTCAAAATCATCGATACTATTTTTGAATAAAGAAGAAAGATTGAACCCAGTCATACAAACTCAATTTATTAATGCAAAGGAAGGATTTACCTATCTTGGTGTCAGAATTACCCCTGAAATTAAAACAATTGTCCCAACAAACTATGACCCACTGATGAACAAAGTGAAAGAAACATTGGATAGATGGATGACAATGCCCATATCAATGATTGGCCGTATTAACATGATTAAGATGAATATATTACCCAAATTTTTATATTTATTTCAGTCACTCCCTCTTCCACTTCCAAAATCTTTTTTTACCGAGCTTAATAGTATCCTTAGTAAATTAATTTGGAATAACAAGAAATCGAGATTAACACATTCAGTGCCAAGGACGTCTGTGCACGTCCTAAAAAAAAGTAACGTTCAGTGCCAAGGACGTCTGTGGACGTCCTAAAATCATAATTCATATTATTCCATAATTCTGCTGTTTAAGGTCGTACCCAGCCAGTGAGCATGAATCCCTTCAAGGGATCACACGGCGCCACCTTAAACATCGTCACAGGAGCTGCTCCACCCACCTCAGATCCTTTACTTTGTACAGGAGACAGCGGAGAAAGCCGTGGAAACCGATGCATGCTTTCTGCCAGAGCCTATATATTGCTCCGTCTACAGCGAGAGTGGGCTCGGCTGCATCCGCGCTCACAACTGAGCTCTTATGCTTCTATCTATCTCCACACGATTTCCTAGAAAGGCAGCATCCGAAGCCGAACGGGCCAAGCCTTTTCGTTCAGTCGCGTTTGCCAGCGCGCATCATTTCCTTGATGCCCATCAAGGAAATGATGCGCGCAGCAAAGCTGGGATCTGTCCGGGGCAAAAACGAGTCGAGAAAGCAAACTCTGTGCGTGTGGGAGGAGCCCGCAGCTCAGAGGTGGAGAGGGGGGGGGGGGGGGGGGAGAGGGGTGTGTGGCTGCACAGAAACCACACCACACGCCACCACATCAGAAAACACCAGCCAGAGTCAGTGAATGTGCTCGCAATTAGAGTGCAAAAGGTATTCATAAAAGGGGCTATATCTTGGAAAGAAAAAAAAAACGACAGAAAACCCATGAAAGTGCACTTTTTTGAGAGGCTGTAATTTCATAATGGAACTGTCTAGAAACAAAATTTCTTCTTTGGAAGAAGCAGGAGTGTTCAATCTTTCATTAAAGTCCAGCCCCGTTAATATAGCCATAATAGAAAAAATTCTATAGCTGTTTTCAACTGAATGGAAGTGAATCTGGCACAGGCTCCAGACAATTTTACTGAAGCGCTGTGGCACTGAATGTGTTAAGACTTGGACTACTGTACCTGCCTTATGAAAGGGGTGGACTTCGACTTCCGAATTTTAAGTTGTATTACTGGTCGGCTCAGTTACGTTCTGCAATGTTTTATTTTTCAAAAGAGGCTTCTCCAGCCTGGACGGATATTGAGCAGACATCTGTACCAAACCTTCCATTAAAGCTGTACTTGTACTCGGCAGACCCAAAACAATTGAAAAAATCAACAGAGAACCCTTTCCTCAAGAATACTATTGGCATCTGGTTCAAAGCACATCAACATATTGGGGATACTCCTCCCATTTCTTGCCTCTCCCCCATATGGGGTAACACACTCTTCAGAGCAGGGAGGGCAGATGGTGCTTTCAGAATCTGGGCAGACAAAGGTGTGCAGAATATAGGAGACCTTTATGTGAAGGGTAAACTTCTTACATTTGAACAGTTATGCCAGAAATATCATATTCCTCCAAAACATTTCTACAAATACCTTCAGCTGAGACACTTCATACTAACAAAACATAAAGATGTAATGTCTGAACCATTATTATCTCATATCGAAAATCTCACACTTCTGCCCCCAGAGGGAAGGAAGCATGTTTCTTTCTTCTACACTGACCTGATGTCATATGATAAGGAATCTACTATCGACAGGTTAGAGGCATGGAGAGTAGATGTTCAAGGGGACATAGATGAAGCTGATTGGGAGGAGGCATGTGAAAAAGCCCAAAAACAATCCATTAATACAAGAATGAGGCTTCTACAATATAAGTGGCTGATGAGAACTTATATCAACCCTGTTACACTGAATCGTTGGTCCCCTAATATTCCTGATACCTGTAGTAAATGCTTTGTTGGAAAGGGTACTCTATTTCATTGTGTGTGGGACTGTCCGAAGCTACAAAAATACTGGGAGAGTGTTGTTCAGACGATAACAGAAATTGTTGAAGTTGAGGTCCCACGTCAAGCAAAACTATGTGTTTTAGGTATTTTTCCAGTTAATTTTATTGGTAACTCAAAGCAGAGGACTTTGATTGATTTTGGACTCCTGCAGGCCAGGAGGATGATAGCATTGTCCTGGAAAAAAATGGAAATACCATCAATACAAGTTTGGAAGAGGGAGATGACAGCCTGTATGGCGCTAGAACGCCTGACTTATATAAGTAGAGGAAGGGCAGAAGATTTTGAGAGGGTGTGGGACCCTCTTATATCATTCTTAGCTCGTTGATGTGCAGTTTTTTTGTTTTTTATTTTTTTATTTTTTTTATTTTTTTATTTTTTTCTTGTCTTTGTTTCGTTTTGTGCTATTTATTATTGTTTTGCTTAGTTTAGTTTTGTCTTAATATAATTATGTAATATGTGAATTTGATTTGATTACTATTATTATCTTATGTCTGTATGTATGTGTAATATATGTGGGGAGAAAAAATGTGAATAAAAATATTGTGGGAAAAAAAAAAAAAACAGGAGGGGATAATAGAATAGAACACAATAGAAATGTTTAGGATGTAATAGAAAAAAAGACAAAAAATCAATCAATCAATCAATCAATGAACAATACACCATAGTACTCATTGGTACTCACTGGGTGGACGTGGACCAGTGGAGAAGATGACAGTAGGCGAGTAGCAGGTCTTAGCGATAAAAACTCCACTGCGCTTGAGTGCATGCAGTATTCTCCGCGCAGTGCAGGAAATCCTCGATTGGATACATTACGCATGGCATGGGATGTCCTCTCTCCAAAACCTCTCACCCGCACACACTCCCCCGCCTCTTCAGAATGCCACATTTATTTTCAACTATAGCCTACATTGCAGAAAAAACACACACCTTGATTTGAAAATGAGAAATTGTTTGTCATGGTTTTATTAGGCTACATAATTCTTCTCCACAGCATGGGATGGCGTGACCACAGTCAATAGCTACCCGAGTGGACAATTCTGCTATTGCAATAGGCTAGAATCAAAATCTCACACATCCCTACCCTATTAAAGAAACAAATATTTTTAAATGTGTATGGTATAGCCCAGGGATACTCAACTTGCTTTGCCCGGGGGCCACTTTCGTGAAATGATAGAAGGCCAGGGGCCAGTTAATAAACAAACAATATACATTTTTCTGTAGCGGATTGTAGGTTTTTGGGGTGTCAGCCAGAGTTTAGTCTGACAATGTTGTGCACACAGGATAGTTACATACATAAGTGCCTGGGTAGCAAGCAGACGGCGGTATTTGACAATTTAGCAGCTTAATCATAGATTATTGAAAGATATTCCATATTCCAGACTGAAATGCTATAACAGAAGTGGAGTATTGACCAGAATGACATGAACATTTGGACACTTATTCAGCGGGTATCTTGCATGTTGCGTTCAGGTGCACTGTAAAAAAAAAAAAAAAAGTGCAATTCCATCGTGGGCCGCACAGGGGGCGCCGCGGGCCACCAGTTGAGTATCACTGGTATAGCCTATATGAACGAAACGACTATCTCTCTCTCTCTCATTCTCTCCCCATCTCTCTTTTCTCTCTCTCGCCCTCTTACTCTGTCGCTCTGCTTGCCCACGGCACTCAGCAAGAAAGAAGCTGCTGTCACAGTTTAGTCTCGATGTGACGCTGTAGCTTTTAAGGGGAGTGGACATGATCTCACACTGTGAATACATAAACACGCCTATATGGAGGTTTGCAGGAGAGGATGCCAAGCGCAGCGGGCCAACACGCCCACAATTAGGGCTTTGCTCAGCTCTATTCAAGTGCAAAACGGGCAAAGTTACAGCCTTTGCGATGATAGAGCCCTTAGTGTGAAAACAAAATACTTGTTGAAACATAAACAACAATTTATTGTCATCTCGTCTTTCCACCATAATACAAAAGTATCGATAGTGGTATCAATAAGGACCCGGTTCGTTAAGCAAACTCGAAAACGGTAGCAATATCAATACAAATTAACAATCCTCATAGTTGTATAAGCGAGGAATAAAGATCAGATCGGATTGTATCGGTATTGGCAGATAGTCAAGTTAAAAGTGTATAGATATTTATTAAATTTGATATCTAGCTAGCAAAACCTATGAATTTATGTCACTTAGCTTTCGGCTGGGAATTCCATATAAAAATGCCAGTAAACACCGGTAATTACGCGAGTGACCGAGAATGTCCGCAATTGGATACAATTCCGTACAGTACAATACAGTTTTCTAATGTGGAGTGCTCAGTTAGAAGGTTGATTATGGATAGTTGTGATCTATTTGTTTCAGGTACACATGGTGCTGTGAAACCTGACAGCTTGTTTTGTTGTTTGTTTCAGGTACACATGGTGCTGTGCCTTCACAGCGACGCTGCGGGAGCTGAACGAGGTCGCAGTTCAGCGTGAGGCGCTAGCAGAAAAGCTGCATACACACACACTGAGCGAGCTAACACGCTACACGCACGAGCTAAAGGCTGAGAGGAAACAGGTAACATGCACACACAAACATACACACACATTAAACAATCCAAAACACGTATGTAAAACACACTAAGCATATAACCTCTCAGATGAGACAATTGCTTGGTTTCGATCATATCTTGAGCATAGAGAGCAATGGGTTAGATCAAAATCTACTCTGTCAACTGTCCAGACTTGTCGAATGGGAATTCCACAAGGTTCTATTATGGGCCCCATACTTTTCGGTTTATATATAAATGATTTACCCAACAATTGCAAAAGAGCCAAATGCCAAATGTATGCGGACGACACAATTGTTTATGTGTCTGCAAAAACTCCTCAGATGGCAGCGGAAATACTGTCAAAAGAAATGTCTGGTGTGTCACAGTGGCTCCAAAATAATCATTTGACTTTGAATTATAAGAAGACAGTGTCGATGTGCTTTTCCATTAAGAGGAAAGCCAACGAAAATTATGGAGTAAAGATCAATGAGATAGAGATAAATCAAGTAGACGAGTTTAAATTTTTAGGTGTTATTTTAGATTCTCAACTTAAGTTTGGTAGGCATGTGAAGAAGCTGTGCAAAACTGTCAAAACCAATTTAAATTGCTTTCGCCTGATTAGACATTATATACCCCTTAAGGCAGCACAACAGTACATGCATGCCATGATATTTTCCCATTTATCATATTGCATAACCGTTTGGGGTCAGGCTAACCAAACAACACTGGCACCCATTAGGTCATTATATAAACAGGCACTGAAAGTAATGGACCAGAAACCTGTTCGATGGCACCATTGCCAAATTATCAATAAATATAATTTACTAAGTTTTGACAGTTTTGTCGGCTTCTCATTTTTAAAACTTATTTTTAAATGTGTGAACAGCCTTGCTCCAGAGATACTTTGCCAGTTAATAAACAAACAAGACGGTGGTATTAGAACTAGGGGTGCAGCAAGCGGGAACTGTAGAACAGCGAAACGCAGAACAACATTCGGACAGTCATCCTTCTCGGTAATAGGTACCAAATTATGGAACACATTACCACCAGAAATAAAAACATTGACAGAACTCACCGTATTTAACACACAAGCAAAACAATGGCTGAAACTGAAACAAGCCTGTGAACATTGACTTTTAGTATTGTACTATTTTAGTTTTCTGTCCTTATTTGTTTTGTGTTTTTGCTTTTTGTTTTTGTCTTTATTTTGTTCTGTTTTATATGGTTCGTTTTTAACATTTTGGTACCTTTTTTAATTTTTCTCTTGAACTTTTGTTTTAAAGGCCTAACCAGGGACAGGGGTTGCAAATTAGCCTTGGCTAGAAACCTGTATGCATGACATCTCTTTTGTAGGTCATATGAAATAATATTCTATGCATTTGTCCCTGCTCAATAAACGAATAAATAAATAAATAAACTAAACACACGCACTATTACGGTCGTGTTTGAACGTACCTATTTTAATTACACACTGTCTAGGGCTTCGCAATATATCTCTCAAGCCAACCATAACCTCATAAATGGTGCATCAGTTTGCGATTGGGAATTTGCATTCAGTGACTGTTAGAAATAAAGGTGTCGGCTCAGTTCGTGTCTGTCTTGTATTGTGAAAATGCGAAAGGGTGATAGTGTTGCATTATATTCATGGAGTGGAGAATTGCGTTCTGATGTTGAGCTCAGGCTCTGATCTTCCAGTTCATAGCTCACCTGATCTAGAGCAGAGAATGTGTGTTATGGAGTGGAGAAGTGTTGGGCAGAGATCTTGTGTTGTGGATGCAGTGTATGGAGAGCTGTGCGTGCGTTTTGGGTGTCAAGTATGTTCCTTTCTCTCTCTCTCTGTCTCTCTCTGCAGCAGCACCTCTGTGCACTGTATAGCACACGTAATGCCCCCCCCCCGCCCGCCCCGCCCCGCCCCGCCCGCTCTACTCACACCTTTTCCTCATGTTTAGAAACAACCACCCCTCATGTCTGGAAAGGCAACTCCGGGAAATACCGGGACCTGATTTACCAGGCATAGTCCAGACTTCATTTCGCAACTCTTCCTTCGTTATAAGATGAACGTCCGCTTCCCTCAGCCAATCACCGCTAACCACAGTCCCAAACTCTATTCCTATTCGCGCTAAGTTTATCCAATGACTACACGGGGATTGTGACTTTGACTGACATGTTACGGTACACGCGAACACTTCTCCAATCACTCCAAATCGGAGGCGGGAGTTATGATTCACTCTAAACCAATGACTAAGCCTGAATCCACGCCATGCGATGCAAGCTTATCAGCTGGCAATTATTAACAATTAAATAACGTGATGAAGCAATGCAACTGGCACATGCAGACACACACACACACCAGACAATTGGACTCGAGTCATAGGGACTCGGACTCGAGTCGACTCGAGTCGCAAATTTGACGACTTCCGACTCGACTCGGACTTGGAAGGTAAATACTTGAAACTTGACTCGGACTTGGAAGAAAATGACTCGAAACTCGACTCGGACTTGTGACGTACTGATTGCACTTGTGATCAAACTGCTTGTGTTGGCGCTGTTAAATTGAGCTGTGAGAACCTGTCTATGCTTTGAATACAACTCTATAAGTTTGAGCTGAGTTGGAGCTGTCTGTCAGCTGTCTCGAGCTCGTCTGAGAGAAGTGTGTTGCTTGGCAACAAGCACGTATTAACGTGAACGCGCACGTCTGCAGCGTAAATAATCTCTGCCTTGTAATTTTTACTAACCTGTGACTCGACTTGACATAACCTGTGACTCGACTCGAGACTTGACTTGAAATAACATTGTGACTTGACTTGACTTGACTTGACTTGCCGACAAAAGGAAAGACTTGGGACTTGCTTGAGACTCGGGACCAATTGACTTGAGACTCGCTTGGGACTCGGATCAGAGGGACTTGGACAATTGTCTGACACACACACACACACACACACACACACACACACACACACACACACACACTCAATATTGAATAAATCCTGACCAAAACTGGGTCATTTATTCAGGTCTCTGGATTTATTCAGGTCACTACATCCCCCCTCCACACGCACGCACACGCACACACACACACACACACACACACACACACACACACACACACACACACACACACACACACACACACACACACAACACACACACACACACACACAAACACACACACACACACCCACACAAACACACGCACGCACGCATGCACACACACACACACACACACACACACACACACACACGCACACACACACACACACACACACACGACTGGTTGCAGCATATTGTGTCTCCAGGATTCAGACCTGCTAGCTGGAAGTAATATGGAGAGATTAGTGTGTGTGTGTGTGTGTGTGTGTGTGTGTCTGTGTGTGTGTGTGTGTGTGTGTGTGTGTGTGTGTGTGTGTGTGTGTGTGTGTGTGCGTGTGTGTGCATGTGTGTGTGTGCACGTGCGCGCCCATGTGTGTTTTGGAATAGGGGCATGCTGGGAGATGTAGTCCTTTCAGTGTGTCCTCCTCCCAGTCAGGAGGGAGGAGCGAGGCCTCAGCTGACTCAAAGCTCAGCCAGTCAGCTGCTGCCTGTAAAGTGCAATGTACACCGCTTCAGGTTCCAGCTCTCCGGTACGGAAGTGGAATGTCCTGTGCCACATCGGAGCCACTCCGGAACGGAATTCAATGTCCACTATATACACTAACTAAGTAATGTGTTACTGTAATCTGATTACAATAACTAAGTAACGCCTTACTGCTCAACACTGGTGGGAACATAGGGCTGGGGGAACATAGGGCTGTGGGAACTTAGACACGCACCCCTGCTAAGTACATGTCAACATCACAGGGACTCTTGGCCATTGACTGGGTTCCAAGTCTTCACTGGCATTCTGTTGTCTGTTGCTCTTTGAGATTTTGTTTACGAAGGCATGTGGATGTTTTTCTGATTTCTTCTTTTGATACTTTCTCTTGAATGTTCTCATTACAGATGTACATCAGTGCATTTTGAAATTGTCAACTTTGATACTGGATTTAACAATGCTACATGGTACATAGGGCTGGCACGGATCACGGATAATCCGTGACCCGTACGGATCAGCCCCCACGGTTCGGAACGCGGTTCCCCACGGTTCGGCACGGTTCGGAACCCCCCCCCCCCCCCCCCCCCCTTCGTTTCATTTAAAGTCCCTGGAAACCAAAATCCACAAAAACATTCTAACTACCGTAAAATACCAATTATTAGCCCGGGCGTTAATTGACAAAATATGTAGCCAGACCCCGCGTCAATATGGGACCTGCGGCAGTTTGGGACCTGCTTTAATTATTTTTGTACAAAAATATTGCTCAGCAAAGATTGTAAATAGTATGAAATTGTTTATTTAAACCATTTATTTTAATCAGTTGGCTACAGCCCCCCACACGATTGCTTGTCTGGGGAGAGCCGCGCCTCCCTCTCAGCGCAGCAGAGCATTCCATGCGCTGCCTCCTCCTCCACTGGCAGGGGAAACATTATAGCCTATCATACTCACATTTCTCAATCAGAGATGTCGGATTTGTAGGCCTTCAAAAATCTTCAGAAAATGCCTACACAATTTTCATAACTGTCAGGTGTTGCTGGAAAACGAATTTTTAAAAAGTTCATCACTCACGGAGCCTACCCTCTTCAGTAGCGCACATGTGAAAGTGCCGTGAAATACCAATTAGAAGCCGACTTCTATGCCCGCTGGCAGGGAAACATACCATAGGCACATTTCTCAAAATAATTATTACACCAGAGATGTCGGTTTTAGTGTATAAAAATCTTCAGGAAATGCCTACACAATTTTCAGAATCTTTAGATGTTGATGGAAAACGAATTTTGATCAGCAAGTTTCGTGCATGTGTTTTTTTTCCTTCCTCGTTTCCTCGTTGTTCGTCTTCTTCATCCGATTTTTCTTCTTCGTTGTGTTTGGGAGATGCATTCAACAGGATGTCGCAAAGGTAAAAAGAAAACATTGAAAAAACTAACCGGGCGTCAAATTGGGACCTGCTTTTATGTACAAAATATGTATCCAGACCCGGCTTAAATATGGGACCCGCGGCAATTTGGAAGTCGGCTTCTAATTGGTATTTTACGGTATGTTATTTAGGGTCTTATGTTAGTAATTATGTGCCTCCGAAATTATTATGCATTACTTTCAACCCAAAGCCTTAAAATCGACACTTTTCTACAAGATTCTACAAGATACTTCCTCATTGAAGAGAGCAGTGTGCGAGGTGCTAAAATGCAGGAGCTTATGATGTCATAAGCTCTATATAACCTTTGTACACGCGCAACCCGCAGTCTGGCACATTCTGCCTCCATCTCTCTTCAGAGTTCTAGTGGTCCCACACCTTTTTGCAGCTAGCTAACTACGCATTGCGTCAACACAAAGGCTCTTTTAAGAACCAACATCTATCTATCTATCTATCTATCTATCTGTCTATCTGTCTATCTGCGAGTTTATCGCTTACTCGTCGGCGGTGTGTAGAAACCTTGAGAGGGAGAGCTCTCTCCTCTGCCTGCAAGTGCACAGCGCTGCTGTGTGTGTGGTGTGTGTGTGCGCGCGTGCAGACAGATAGACAGATGACCGTCAGTCAGTACGCTATGCGCAAAGCAACACGCACGCACGCACGCACACACACACACACACACACACACACACACACACACACACGCACACACACACACACCATCTCTCTGGGTTTGTTACGTTAGCTCGAGCTAGCTTGTTTCGGCATTCCCGGCTGTGAAGTGTCACTGCTAAAATATTAGCTGCTAGATTCGGCGAGGTTCGCCTATTAGTCTAGCCTCCCCTGGATAGGGTGAGTGTGTTTGTTAGCGTACTACGGTTCACTAGCGGGCTTGTGCTAGGTTGCTAGCTTGGTGAGGTTCGCCTCTTAGCCTATTCCCCCCTCTTGCTATGGTTCGCTAGCTAACTGTTGTTAGGCTGCTAGCTTCTAGCTTTTCTTCCTAGCTCCTCTCTCAATAGAGTGTGTGTGTTATGCTAGCTTTACCAACTGTACGCTAGGTAATGGCACGCTAGGTGTCCAGCTGTTGCTTAGGCACCGTTGGTCAGCCCGCTTAGCTGCGTGCCTCGCTCGCTTCCTGGCTGGGTTAAGCGAGCTTTCCCTCTGTCGATATGGCTGCATCTGCGACCCGCCTTTCGGACATGGAGGATGACAAGGCCATTTAGAAAATGCGCCTGGTGCCAAGTTGGCCATGGACGATCTCCATGAGCTCTGCATGTATAGGGCCGGACCATGCTGAGCCTGCGCTGTCCAACTCACACTCCTGCAGGAAGTGTGCGGCCCTCCTCCCGGCAACACTGCGCTACCCGGAGCGTGGGGTCGAGGTCGCCCTTTGGGGCCCTCCCCCGCCCGCGCTTCGGCGCAACGCCCCCGAGGAGGGGCCCCTGGTCAAGGCGCGAACCGCCCCAGGGCGGTGAACCCGCCTGCCACGGAGCCATCCTGGACTCCGCGTGCAGCAGCACCGCCGCGACCGAGTGTGGCAGGCCGGGCGCCCGCAGCAGCCTAGGCAGGCAACCGCGGGTGCGTCCGGGGCTCCGGGCCGAGCACCCTGTCGTCTGTGCCCGGTGGCCGACTTCAGTGCAGAGCTCCCAAGAGGCTTTCGCCTTTAGAGTGGCGAGCTCACCACAGTCTGTGCCCAGTGCCCGACTCCGGTCTGGAGCTCTCGAGAGGCCGTCTACCCACCACACCTTTGTCAGGTTCTATAGCCTTGATGTGGCCAGCGCGCCCTTTGCGCACGCTGTGTTGTCAGCCGCTAGGCGGTAGTGCAAAACATATCCATCTGTTTAAATATATCTATCTGTGAGTTGTATTACCTTACATCTATGGAACACATGTCAGGACAGGTCCCAGTGTCCTAAATTAATCCAGTCAACTTTGTCCCTTGGTTCAACTGGTCAACAAATGGTTAGCTGCTTTGCGACAGCATGAAAAAGCCACCAGTGTTTATATAGATAAACAGAGGCTCTTTACATCCTATTCTGACCCTCAAATAACCTACTTTCTCTGCAGACTAATATACCATCTGTTTTAATAGTGAAATAGCAATTGATATGACTAAAATATATCTCATTTGGTCACAAGTCCAACTCAAGTCTCAAGTCTCTTATAGATGAGCGTTCTATCATCTGCTGCACGCCATCCAGTCTGCTTAAAACACTGCATAGCTAAAACTAAGGGATTCAAAACATGTAGGCTACTGTATTATCTATCACTCTATTATCTATCTATTATTATGTATCACTCTATTAGCATACAGCATCACCATTGATTAGTTGACATTATTATTAGTAGACCTTTCCTTAATGTTAACTCATTGAGTGCCATGGACGTCTTTCGACGTCCAATTAAATAGTGACGTAGAGTGCCAAGGACGTCTTTCGACGTCCAATGCGTTTTTTGACGGTGGGACGTCGATCAAAGCCTTCTGCATCTACTGTACAAATATTGTAGCTATTGGAGGTCTATAACCTATTTTACAAACCCATTAGGTGGCGACAGTGCTCTCCAGATTAGAGACAGGTCCTGAGAAACAGGAGGAAAAAGCCGTGATCAAAGAGAAACCGATGCATGCTGCAGCCAGAGCCATGATATAGATTGCTCTGTCTGGAGCTGACGTTGGCTGCGAACATGAGTCAATCCGCGCACACAACTGAGCCCCTCTGTCTCTGTCTGTCTGTCTGTATAGTTTCTCCACACGATTAGCCACCAGAAAAGCAGCACCCGACGCCAAACCATTCAGCAGTCCGGTTTGGCTCTTCTCTATCGCGCTGGGAGCCGCCCGGCACACACAAACGGAGCACTCCGAAAATAGAGTGGGTGCGTGAGGCTGTGTAGTGTGGGGAGGAGTTTGCAGCTGAGGAGGGGAGGGGGGGAGGGGCACGCAGGGCATCACACAATGACACCACGTCACTACATCATAAAATATTATCTTCAGACTCAGTGAATGTGCTTGAAATGCTGCATTTCACAAAAGGCGGAATATCTCAGCTAATAATTTGAAAAGGCTGTATTTGCTCAAAACGACCTATCTTCTCCGGCTCATAACTAAAGAACGGAAAATGGTATCAATAAACTTTTTTTGCTGATGATACAATAGAGCCAGTTCGTTCTTTGTGCGTGTTCGGTGTTTACATAGTAATATCACACAATATTCTGTGGGCCTCGAGAAATCACTGAAAACGCTTTGAAAACTCTGGCACTGGGAGCGTCCGTTCTCCAAAAGTGGCTGGCACTCAATGAGTTAATACACACAAAAATAAAGATTGTTCACAAGTCCCAAATCTCAAGTCGAAGTCAAGTCTCAAGTCACTGTGTGTGTGACTTAAAGGTCCTATCTGTAAGTTCTAACTATTATTGACATCGGTGGCCGTTAGAGTAATTGCAGGCAGCGTGTGAACGACCTGACACGCGGGCACCATATTCGCACAAGCACAAGCAGCTGCCTGGCAACAGCAGACTGTGATGGTTGCGTTGTAACGTTAACTCATAAAAGTCACTTGAAAAGGGCAACCTGGACAATGTATTGGTCAGATCAGCCTTGAGATGCCCAGGAAGGATTCTGGATGAATTATCTGACATTATTGTGGCATGTTTGGCCGTGTTTTGGCTTACATTGGCTGCGGGGAAATGGATAGGATATTCACGTTACCGTGAGCAAACGGAACAATCAAACAATGTTTCATAAGCATAACAGTAACGTTAGGCATATTTACAACTGTTACATTCATTATCCACACTAGACGGTAACGTTATTAGTGGAGCTCGGTGGTAATTTCTATAAATGTAAATCAATATTAGTTAGCCGCGATTAGCATCAAGCTAACGTTATACTAATGTGCAGTCCCACTGCAGCTACAGTAACTGCAGTCAGAGCGTTCTCCCCCGGTACCGTCTAATAGTTGACCAAACTGAACATTCAAACAATGTACCGTAAGCAGAACAGACAGTAACGTTAGGCATATTTACGACTGTTACATTCATTATCAACACAAGACTCAAGATTCAAGATTCAAGATTTTTATTGTCACTCCGTAGTACAAGTATCACATGTGAAATTCTTGTGCTGTAGACTCCGTTACAACATAGTGCAAAATAACAGGGCATATAGCTGCAGGAAAACAAGAGAAACAACAAGACGGTAACGTTATTAGTGGGGCTGGTGGTAATTTCTATAAATATAGCTAAATCTATTAGTTAGCCACGTATAGCATCAAGCTAACGTTATAATAGGCAGACTCACCATCGCAGCTAACTGCAGTCAAACAATAATGTTCCATGACCATAAGCATAACGGTCGTAACGTTAGGGTTGCATTACTTCACACAAGATGGTAATGTTAGCGGAGTTTCTGACCAGGTGGTAAATCCATTAGCAAGCAACTGGTCAAAACCACATCAGAATCAGAATCAGAATCAGAATCACTTTTATTGCCACAGTATGCAAGTTACATACGAGGAATGTGTCTTAGTGTCTGTATGCAGCGTAGCGGTCACATCAATATACAGAGATAAGAAGTAGGAAGATAACTAAAGACAATCACAAAGTTGCAAGTGCAATCAAATCGAGTAAATATATACAATATGTACATGAGTGGTGAAGTGTTTTGTGGATAATAAATATGAATTTACGTAGAATTTACATGTGATTAAATAAGAGTTTACATTGAATGTACATGAAATTTACAGGCTAAGTTAAATAGGCATTAAATGTGCAGGGAATTTACATGAATTTACAGTCCCAGTTAAACAGGCATTAAATTAGATATGAGTTACAGTTTTATGGTTGGGGAGGGTTCAGCTGAGTTTAGGAGGAGTTAGTGAGTTTGTGTGTGTGTGTGTGTGTGTGTGGGGGGGGGGGGGTTGTTGGTGAGGTCCTTGGTGGAAGGGGTTTCCCGGCCTTGATGGTGAGGCTGATGGCGGTTGGGAAGAAGCTGGTCTTCTGGCGGGTGGTTCTGGTCTTGGCAGACCTCAGTCTCTTGCCGTGGAGGAGTGTCTTAAAGAGTTTGTGGCCAGGGTGGGAGGGGTCGGCCATGCTCTTGCGAGACCGCTTCAGTGTCCTGGCTGCATGCAGGTCCTGGAGGGATGGCAGGTTGCATCCGATTATCTTCTCAGCGCAGCGGATGATGCGCTGAAGTCTGTTAATGTCTTTGAGAGTGGCAGCAGCATACCAGACGGTGATAGAGGAGGTGAGGATGGACTCAACGATTGAGGTGTAGAAGTGCACCATCTTTGGCACTTTGAATTTCTTCAGCTGCCACACAAAGTACATCCTCTGCTGTGCCTTCTTGGTGAGAGCTCTGATGTTCAGCTCCCATTTTAGGTTGTGACTGATGATCGTCCCCAGGAAGCGGAAGGACTCCACAGTGTTGACTGGGAAGTCACCCAGGGTGATGGGGGAAGGTGGTGCTTTGGTCCTGTAATCCACAATCATCTCCATTGTTTTTTGAGCATTTAACACCAGGTTGTTTTGACTGCACCAAGTCACCAGATGGTCAACTTCCTGTCTGTATTCCGACTCATCTCCGTCTGTGATGAACCTATGAGGGTGGTATCGTCCGTGAACTTCAGGAGCTTGCCGGACTGGTGACTGGAGGTGCAGCTGTTGGTGTACAGACCGAAGAAGTATGGAAAGAGGACACCGCCTTGGGCGGCACCGGTGCTGATAGACCGAAGTGATGTGCTTACCCAGCCTCACGTGCTGCTTCCTGTCAGTCAGGAAGTCTGTGGTCCATCTGCAGATGGGGTCGGGCACGCCCAGCTGGGAGAGTTTATCCTGTAGCAGGGCTGGGATGATCGTGTCAAACGCCGAGCTGAAATCAGGATCCTGGCATAGGTTCCTGCATTGTCCAGGTGTGTGAGGATGTGGTGGAGGGCCACGTTTATTGCATCGTCTACAGACCTGTTGGCTCTGTAGGCAAACTGGAGGGGGTCCAGGAGTGGGTCTGTGATGGATTTGAGGTAGGACAGGACAAGGCGCTCAAAGGACTTCATGACCACAGAGGTCAGGGCGATGGGTCTGTAGTCTTTAAGTGCAGAGGGCCTTGCCTTTTTTGGGAGGGGGATTATGGTTGATCTTTTGAAGCATGCTGGTACGTGGCAGGCCTCCAGTGAGGAGTTAAAAATGTCTGTGAATACTGGAGCCAGCTGGTCAGCACAGTGCTTCAGGGCAGAGGGTGATACGGCATCAGGACCAGCCGGTTTCCTAGTCTTTAGCCTTTTGAAGAGGATGTTTACCTCTGACTCCTGTATGTGTAGAGGTGGCGGTGTGGGGAGGTCCAGAGGCTCCTGCTCTGTAGTTGGAGGGGGGTGAGGGGGGGTTGGGGTGCGAGAGGAGTGGAGTTGAGGTGGGGGGGGGGGGGTTCTGGTGGAGTTGAGGTGACACTGTCGCCATTTCCCAGGATGGCGAGGGCATGTCCTACCATTCCCCAGGATGGCGAAGGCATCAATGCTCTTTAGGGCAGAATTAAAAATATTGTCAAAAATTAAGTTTTCGAGATACAATTCTGAGATTTTACACACTTCAACTACTGTGACAGCAAAACGTGAAAATGTGTGAAGTTTCTAGCTTTATTTAGTGAGAACTTGCAGTAGTTGTCTACATTAAAACATTTTGATGCACTGTGGGGTCTATTTGGGATCAAACAAACATTTTAGGACAGTCTAACAATGCAGATGCTGAAGTTTGGTGTCGTTTGAAGAAAAAATGTGGGAGGAGTAGGGTTGAATTAGTTTTACAGCTTTTGCAGTTTTGCAGTCTTTGGACTTCATAATTGGCCATAGGTTGCACATTTTGGTGAAAGTTGGAAAGCCGTAGCACGTATTGTATGCCTGATTTGTTATGAATTTTCAAAGTTTGAAACGTTAGATGGTCGCTGTAGCGCCACCATCAGGACTATTTGCGCCAAATTCGCATAGACAAAGTTTGCCATGGGACTGGACTTCTGTGCAAAGTTTGGTTTATTTTCATGCATGGGAAGTCCAACTTCCCAGGAGAATAATAATAATAATATTGGCAAATCCAATAAGTGGCCCTTCCGCTTCGCTGGCCCGGCCACTAATAACATATGGTTCCAAAAGAACAATGAATAGGAAATAGACACAAAGAATGAAAAGAATACAAGACAAACATCATGATGGCTAGTGAGTGGTGACGTTTCTGTTTTTCTTTGCAGCATTTCCACGATGGCCGCCGGGCCCAGCACCACATCGAAAGCTCCTGGAAGCAGCTAGAGTCGGTGAGTGAACTATACAAGTATATTTAAACATGAAACGTTAACATCTGCTCAAGAGGCACTAAACACAATTTCTTATTTTTTAATGTTATATTTATTCATTCATTCATTGTATCTATGCTATAGTTGTCTCTTGCAGTTTTCTAAGTAAAATGTTGTAATTGGGTAAAGAGGGTACTTGGATTAAGAAATCAGGGAAGGCGATAGTGAGGCCAAAACAGTTTGAGACCCACTGACCTAAATCATCATAAAGGAGCATAGCAGCGTCCATTTGGCAAAAGACAGGCAGTCAGTCTATCACAGTTCTAAATATCTGTCTGTCAAATGCTAAAGCTGTGATTATTTCTTCTGTTGTTCTTGTTGTTTATGTTTAGAGTAAACGGCGGTTTGAGCGTGACTGTAAGGAGGCGGAGCGAGCTCAACACTACTTTGACAGAATTGACATCGACAGCAAGACCGATGGAGAGAAGGTAGATATTCACAGACTGACCCTAACCCACACATGGGCCGCATACGGCCCAGCGCCCACTGTGTGGTCCGCGATGGAATTGAAAAAAAAAAAAAAGTCCAGTGCACCTGAACGCAACATGCAAGATACCCGCTGAATAAGTGTCCAAATGTTCATGTCATTCTGGCCAATACTCTTCTGTTATAGCATTTCAGTCTGGAATATGGAATATCTTTCAATAATATTTATGACTAAAAGGCTAAAAGTAATCTCATGTGTAAGAAATGACTGTTCTACATTGAAGTAGAAATTCAAATAATTAACTTGTTGGTTTTGGATTTATTTAGCTTCAAGAGTGCATTTTTGTTCTTGTGTGACCCTCAACACAGGCTTTGAGAATCCCGGGCCATTTAGTGATACTTATGTTTAAATTAAACCACTCATATTCTGGTTTATTTCAAGAAAAACATTTTGGCTAGTGGAAATTCTAATTGGCTGGTAACTTTAAAATCTAGCAGCCATATTGGCAGGTGGTGAAAAAAGTTAATTTCAAGCCCTGCAGGGAGAGCAGGTGGTGACATAGGAGTGAGTGAGAAAAGGATCAAATATTGGTGGTTAAGACTGAATAATGACATCACAACTGTTAATTTAAAATGAGTTATCCCTCTAAACCTGGCTTCAAATGCCCCAAATTTTTCGCGCTGGTGCCGTTCAGCCCTCAGCAAAATCTGGTAGCGAGGACATTTTTTTGTGACCCTCTCTATCATCAAAGTTGCCCATCCATTCCGTTCTGCTGGTCTATTTTCATTCAAACATTAAACTAGATGTTCCTCTTATTGTTACTATGTTATTTATTATTATTGTTACTATATTCTGTTGGGTCTCATAGTTAGATTACTACTTTAATCTACTTTAATTTATTTATTTTGAAGGCAAAATCACTCAACCGGAGGTGACATTGTAAACAATTGTTGCTCAATTCACAGAGGCGTTCTTGCGCTGCCGGAAACAAGTTTGGATGTTCATTGCAGCACTCCCGCTTAAAATGACTTACAGCGGCCCTGCGCTTGACCGCTCTCTCTCTCTCTCTTTCTCTCTCTTGTGGAGCTGGGAGAAGGGGGCAATTTTGCATGTTTACAGCAACTGACAAATCCTGCATAGGCTGCCTTTAATAACTACCATAGTTAATATATAATAATACTAACTCTAACCCTATGTCTGTCTGTCTGTCTGTCTGCCTGCCTGTCTCAGCGCTGCTCACTGAAGGTATGTGAACACACACACACACACACACACACACACACACACACACACATCACCGTCCATCTCTTCTCTTTATTTAGTTAACATTGGTTAACACATTGAGTGCCACAGCGCTTCAGTAAAATTGTCTGCAGCCTGTGCCAGATTCACTTCCATTCAGTTGAAAAAACAGCTATAGAATTTTTTCTATTAGGGCTATATTGACAGGGCTGGACTTTAATGAAACATTGAACACTCCTGCTTCTTCCAAAGAAGAAATTTTGTTTCTAGACAGTTCCATTATGAAATGACAGCCTCTGAAAAAAGCACTTTCAAGGGTTTTCTGTCGTTTTTTTTTTACTTTCCAAGATATAGTCACTTTTATGAATACCTTTTGCACTCTAATTTCGAGCACATTCACTGACTCTGGCTGGTGTTTTCTGATGTGGTGGCGTGGTGTGGTTTCTGTGCAGCCTGCGTGCCCCCCCCCCCCCTCTCCCCCCCCCCCCCCCTCTCCACCTCTGAGGATGCTGGCTTTCTGGCAGGGAATCGTGTGGAGATAGATAGAAGCATAAGAGCTCAGTTGTGAGCGCGGATGCAGCCGAGCCCACTGTCCGCTGCAGACAGAGCAATCTATACGGCTCTGGCTGAAGCATGCATCGGTTTCCTCTTTGATCACGTCTTTCCCTGCTGTCTCCTGCACAAAGTAAAGGATCTGAGGTGGGTGGCGCAGCTCCCGTGTCGATGTTTAAGGTGGCGCCGTGTGATCCCTTGAAGGGATTCATGCTCACTGGCTAGGTACGACCTTAAACAGCAGAATTATGGAATAATATGAATTATGATTTTAGGACGTCCACAGACGTCCTTGGCACTGAACGTTACATTTTTTTAGGACGTCCAGAGACGTCCTTGGCACTCAATGTGTTAACAAAGTGGGCGGCGGCGTTGTCTGTCATGATTGTGATGTCATCAGTGATGTCATCAGTGATGCCATCAGTGATGTCATCAGTGGTGCCATCAATGATGTCACCAGTCAAGCAAATGTCTCCTGGCTGAGGCTATATGTGGGAGTAAGTTTGCAAGATGTGTGTCTATATTTCTCTATCATATAATTGTTCGATGTGTTATTATTACTACTGTAATTTGTTAATGTTGTGTCAGCTAGCCCTCCTTTCCCTGTTCTCTCCATATAGTCTCCCATACTCTCTCTATACTCCCATACTCTTCCATACGCTCTCTCCTCTCCCACATTTCCCATTCTCTCCCCACCTCCTCCCTCCCCCTGCTCTCTTCTCCCCCACACCCCCCCCCGCTCCCCCCCCTCCCCTCCCCTGCTCTCTCCTCTTGCTCCTTCCCCACCTCCTATACCCTCCAACATTTCCCATTCCCTCCCCACCCCATCACTCTCTCACATTCCCCCTGCTCTCCTCCCTTCTCCTGCTCTCTCCTCTGCTCTATCCTTCATTTCTATATTTTATATATTTCTCTATCAATTGTTCAAAATGTTATCTTTATTCTGTATATTCTTGCTACTGTTGTGTCAGCTAGAATTAGCTAGACATATTTTCTGTGAAGCCCTCTGAGACATGCTTGTGAATTAGGGCTATATAAATAAACTTGACTTGACTTGAGTATAAGTAGGGAGAACAAGTGGCACATCATCGGCAGAGTAAGTGGTGGGAGTATAAGTAGGGAGAAGAAGACAGGTGGCGCATCGTCTCCAGAGTCTCCACCCTAGGAATAAATTCCTAGTATATCTATAACCTGAAGAAATGTGTGTAGTAGATATTATTTAGCAGGCGTTACTCAGCTACTGTCAGAGATATTGATTATCCAGCAGATTGATCATGTGATCTTGGGGCAGATATTGATCATGTGATCTTGGGGCAGATATTGATATTCGGGCAGATATTGATCATGTGACCTTGGCTTGGTCCAGGCTCGGCAGGCAGCCCATCAGAAACAACAAGTTGCTGAAGAATCCAGGAAAGACTATCTGACCAGTTTAAACCAGTTTAACCAGAACCAGCACCAGCACTACCACACACTGGTACCAGTTATATATCAGGTAACTAATTTACTGTTGTTGTTGTTGTTGTTACTATTAATGTTACTACCTATACTCAGCCCACTCGTCAGAATAAAATGCTAAATGTTGGCATGTCCTGTTTAAGCGTGCACATACACACATACACACACACACACACATACACACACACACACAACACATATATAATATCATCATCATCATCATCATATAGAATTGAGTAAGTGGGCTCTGTCCGCGATTTTGGTCCTACATTGTGAGATTTGTGATGATTTTGGTCAGTAATGATGTCACTGATGATGTCACATCAGTGATGTCACTCGAGCAATTGTGATGTCTTCTTTTATTATTATTTATGTATTTATCATCATCAGTATATAAATGATAGCTGGGGCTCTGTCTGTTTCTCTGTTTGTTTGTTTGTTTGTTTAATAAATCCCACTGTGACATCATCCGTGATGTCATAAATCCCACTGTGACATCATCAGTGATGTCATAAAAAATAGATTTCGGGTGCTTTCACACCTACCTCGTTTGGTCCGGACTTTCGGACTTTCCAGTTTGATCCGAACCAAAATGATGGGTGTGAAACCTCCCACGGACCATGGTGCGGACCAAAGACAGAGTCTTTGATCCGACCAAAAGCCTATATCTAGTTGCCTACAGATTTTTGGCTAAGAAAACCAGCTGGTTTAACAAATCAGGTTGGAGACGGGTGCGGCGATGAGTGACAATTGTTGCCTTGGCTTCTCTCATGGGCAAACACCCTTTTGATTGCAGGGAGCTGTTCCAGGATTATTTCGATCATATATAAAATGTTGATCCCCAACAAGTTGGACAATCATAATAATACAATTATATTTAATAGGCTATTGTTATGATTTGATTATTTCTAGGCTATAGGCATGGCTATTCATTTTTTATGGGCTACATTAAAAAGATAATTAAGTTATTAAGTTTCAGCTTATAGCCTACCGTTTTCAGCATGTGTGAAGGTAGTTCCAGCGCACCTGCTGCGTCTTGCGAATTATAGAGCTGTCAATCACCTCGTGTTTGAGGCTGTCTGAGCTGCTGATCAGCTGCTAGACCCGATATACAGCTCTATATAAAATTATATAGGCTATATTATATGATTTTATATTATTATTTTATTTTATTTTATTAATTATAGCCTACCCCCAAGCGGAAAGCCTGTTGAACCTTCTCCTTGAACTCTGCCACTTTTCGGCTGTCATCCTCAGCTCCTCATTATTGTATAATTTTTAGCAAACGAAATCTTCGCGATGCGAAGAGATCGACGCGGGTCACTCCATCTGCTGGGGGTTGCCCTGCGACAGCAAGTCCGCCCCGAAGTTCAGTCAGCCGGGTAAGTGCGGCACTGACCAGTAGCATAAGCGGGAGTGCCCAAAGGTGTATCTCCCCCGCTACTTCGTTCAAGGTTCTCGACCGTACAACGCCCTGCTTGTTTTTTTGGGGGGGATTTTTTTATCCCATTTTTATCCCCCATTAGTGCTAATTTAAATTTAAATTTATCCTGGTTGCTACTCCACCCTCTGCCGATCTGGGGAGAGTCGAAACTGGCTCCATGCTTCCTCCGAGACATGGGCAGTTAGCCAGCCGCTTCTTTTCACCTGACAGGGGAAGCTTCACCGGTAGGACATAGCATGTGGGAGGATCACGCTATTCCAACGAGTTCCCCTCCCACCGAACAGGCCAGAGGAGGCACCAGATCAGCAACCAGGATATTGCATGTTTTTGTGTGGGGTTCCTATATGAAGGAAACCCCCAGGGGGCATGGGGAGAACATGCAAACTCCACACACAAAGGCCCTTTTGACGACCCCACCCGGGCGGTGGGCACTCGAGGACATGCGGACGGGCACGCATTCCTTCAGCGCTCACAGCGTCCCAGGTGGGTATCGAACCCAGGACCTTCTAGCTGTGAGGTGACAGCGCTTACCACTGCACCACCATGCCCCCTTGTTTAAGCATGTTGTACGAATCAAGACGTGGTATCCCACGTATCTGATGCCGGAAGTGGCGTAGAGCCAGGCGAACAGCTTCCAGCTCTAGCACGTTTATGTCACAAAGCTCCTGGGCTTCCCACCAGCTGCTTGCCGAGGGGCCATCGCACACCGCACCCCAACCCCACAGGGAGGTGTCGGTGCAAATGACACGCCTGACAGGAACGCATCCCACTCGCCACGGATCCCACCCGTGGAGAGCCAGCGAGGGTCCGTCCACACGCGCTTCGACCATCGGCCGCCCCCCCTTCATCTGTGATGCCGGTGCTTACCCGGGTCCAGGCGGTGAATGAGGAACCAGATCTGAAAAGGACATGTGCAGCTGCCCCAATGGAAGTACGGCGTCCCAGGAGCACGACGCACTGATGCACCGAGGCTGCGTGACCAGAGTGTGGGCTAACTGCAGAAACCCCAGGGCCTGTAGGTGATCTATCACGGCCCTGGTGTGTGTGATGGTGAGGTCCCTCGAGTCCGCCACTATGAGCGCGTCATCAAGGTAAACATAGACGCGTATCCACTTCGCACGGAGGGGAGCCAGCGCCGTGTTCACACAGGTGCTAAATGTCATATGCTGTATGACCCGGGCTGTCACAGACACGGGACTTAACGGGGCAAAGGTTTCCTGAGAGCTCCAAACCGGAGTTGGGCGTTGAGCACAGACTGTGGTGGGCCCGCCCCTGTGCCGGGCAGCTTTTGCCGGCCAGGGGCACTCTGGAGGCAAGGGCCTCTTGAGAGCTACAAACCGAAGACGGGCACTAGGCACAGACGACGGTGGCTCGCTCCCCTGCCGAGCAGACTCTGCTGGCAGGGGAGGCTTACGTTGCCTTTGGCCATTTGTTGCCAAGCCATTTGTTCACGACCGGCGGTCCGAAGAGGCCAGAAGGAGAGACCAGCGCATTGAGCAGTCAGCTGTGTCAGGCTAAGCTACATGCCTGGGACCCAGGCAGATCAAGCAGGCGGCGTGGTAGCCGCGAACCGCTAACGTGCACACTTGTTACACACGGCACGCCTCGTGCCGGCTACCCGCCCACCAACGATAGCTGCGGTCAACAGGGCGTAACAGTGGGGAGGGGCTAGTCAGTCACCCTCCAGCCAGGCCAAGCCCGGACCATCTTTAGCTATCCCAAAGTCCAATATGCCAAGGGATAGCAAGCCAAGCCTAGTCAAGGCGCATTTGGCAATCATAGCAACAAGCTAAGCGAGATGCAAGCAACGAGCTAGCAATACCCCGGTAACAAGCAGAACGGCTAGGCAATGCAGGCGATGCAGCCACCGGCATGTTTCAGCATAATAACAACCAGCGAGGTGCCATGCAGCTCATGGCATAAGCTATTAACAAGCAGGCCACTAACCAGTTCTGTGGTGGCTAACGTAACCAGGCCACCATGTTTCAGGTCGGCCGAGCCGTAACAAGCGGACCCCTAACAACTCCCTCTCCCCATCGTCACACGGGGAGGTAACGACCGCTCTCCAACCACAGCTAGACGGGGTGCAAGCAGCCTGGCTAACGCCACGTTCACACACACGCCTAGAGCGACGCTTTAAGCAACGCCTAAAATTTAGGCGTCCTTGTTAAAGGACGGCTTTACCGTGGGGAATATGAATATATATTAAATCTCACGCCCCTAAGGTTTTAGAATCCGTTGAAATTTTTGAAATTGGAGCTTCACTGCCTGACAGTGAAGGCATCTCTCACATTTTTAGGGAAGCCGGATGACGCGTTACGCGTCACCCGGCTTCCCTCCCCGCTTGCGGAACTCGAGCGCCTATGAACTACAAGTCTTGTGAGCCATGGTCCCGCCTCTAGAGGTCCTCCACGCCCCTTCAGAGCTCTCGACGAAAAGCAAAAGGCAGCCATCTTGTTCACCCGCATAGAATACTGTAGCTAGGTTAGCTTTCCATAGCTCCTTGCCAAGAGACCATATCTCTGGAACGGAAGCACCAAAAGACACGGGACTGGCGGCATTGGAAAGCTCGTCAAATTTTACATCTAGTAGTAGGTGAGTTGAAGTAACGAAATCAACGCTGAGCAATGTACCCATTTTTACACATTTTTACAGAAAATAGTTACAACATCAGATGCGCGTAACTCCTACGAAAATGCCTTAAAATGCATGAAAAATTTTTTATGAAGACATCTCCCGACATATATACTACCGTTTACATTTGGTGCAATTTGGAGGCAATTTTATTTTCGATTTATTTCTTCTTCTTTGTATCTTTTATTGTCGAAGCCTTCTTCTTCTTCTTCTTCTTTGAGTTTTATGGCGGTTGGCAAACATATATGTGCATTACCGCCACCTACTGGAGTTTGATATCAGCCAAATGCCTGAGGGGTGGGCATGAAAACGAAGGCCACGCGAGCCCAGTGCATTGTGGGAAATGTAGTATTTCGGGTCCCCGCACCCGCGCCTCCCCTCCACCCCCCCCCCCCCCCCCCCCTCCACACAGAGTGGATTTCTGGTGATATCTCTGGCGGGAAACAACCAATTTCAAAAATTTCAACGGATTCGAAAACCTTAGGGGCGTGAGATTTAATATATATTCATATTCCCCACGGTAAAGCCGGCCTTTAACAGACGAGAGCGTTCACACATACCGCTGCCACGCTGTGCTGAAGCCACGCTCGCGCTGTGCCTACGCTGCGCTGAATTTATCGTTTAGGCGTCTGTTCTATTTTTCAGCGTCTAGGCGTGCTGAACTGTCAAGCTGGCTGTTGTTTCTGATGGACTTGGGCCATATTTTCTACCGAGTTTGCCCAAAAGGGAGGGTGGAGCTTAACGAGTGCATAGTAGGAGAGCTGTCCTTCATGTGTTCCTCTATTAACGTCTTTTCTGTCAGATGTATATATACCCCCCCTGTCTCAATGCATGTATCACTCATGGTGTTGATGACTCATAGTCACATGATTACCCGAGGGAAAATAACAATTACAGCGGGCCAGGAAATAGACATCCTCACTTGCATATTACAATAAAAAAGAGGACTCACCCATGCTATAAATCAGATCTGAAAAGTGTAAAAAAAAACGCTGCTCATGTGATCAGTGTAGCGCAGAGCGGGGCTTCAGTGTGGCGTCCTGTGTGAACGAAAATAGGCGCCAGGCGTGCATGAAGCAATGCCTATATGCGTAGGTGTAGCTTAAAGTGTTGCTTAAAGCGTCGCTCTAGGCGTGTGTGTGAACCGGCCGTAAGCGGGGAGCGAAGCTAGCAATGTTATCACACTAGTGAACCCCACGTGCCAGCAGCTAGAACTAGTAGCACTAACAATAAGTCAGCAGAGCTAACTAACTCAACGGGGCGGCAGTCTTAGCAGCCCAGCCCGAATATAGCCGATGCAAAAGCTGGGTTAGTACAAGCTAGCAGAGGAGTGATGTCCGCCCTCTTTTTTCTTTTTTTTCTGTTATAACAGTGTACACAATGGAACACAGATGACAACATCTGACACCAGGCCGCTCAACAAGGGGAAGCCACCTCAGCACGGCACTGGCCACACTGATGGAACGGCACGTTCTTGTCCATAGCTGGGCAAGGTGGGTCCGAAGACACAGCCTGAATAGCACAGGGACGAACAAAGTAGAAGAAGAAAACCGCGAACGAGCAGCCCAACAGCACAGTTAGCAACCTAGCAATAGCTAGCTAACCACAGCTAATGGTGGACAGCAACAGTTACAATGAGGCTAGCGTGACAATCCTAACCTGTCAGGGGAGCTCGGTAATATCAGCCAAGCTCACTATCGTATTCCAGGCTGCCCGCTTCAGCCTCGTCTGGCACCGAGGAGTCGCCCCACTGCATTGGGTGAGACTCCAGCGAGGCCAGGCGGGAGGCGACATGCTCCGTGGCCCGAGTGGGAGCTCGGCCTACGATGGGCAAGCCACTGGAAGGCATCTCCCCGTGGACGGCAGCGGCCCGGAGGCGGCGCGCCGACATGAGGAGTGCACCACACTTTCTGCAAAAGTGTGGGTCCGCCAAAGCGCGCTCCGCATGCTCAGGCCCCAGACAGAACATGCACAGATCGTGCGAGTCGTCGGTAGCCATCTCAGCACTGCATCGGCTGCACTGATGGAACGGTGTGTTCGCGTCCATAGCTGGGCGAGACAGGTCCGTGGACACAGCCTGGCCAGCGAGGTGAAAGACAAAAAGTGCAAGCTAGCGCTAGGCAGGCAGCTAAGCTAGCTATAACACTACCTCAGCCGGGGAGGTAATTAGCACAGGCTAGCGTAACTCAACAGCTAATAGCTAGCCACAGGCTGGCTAGCTAGAGAGACTACTGTACCAAGCTAGCTGTATACAGCACGAGAGAAATACTCTTAGCTTTCGCAGTGGGTCCTGCCATTCCTGGCGAAGAGGGCCTGGTTTTGACAAAGTCGTGCAGTCCTCGTCCGCCTCTCCCGTTGGGGTTGATGGAACACGAGGAGCCAGCTGTCACTGCTGGCTAAGAGCTAACCGTAAGCTAGTCAAGAGAAAAACAGAACACGTCTGCATGGGCTGCTGGACTAAAGCAAAGTGACGGTATGGCAAGATGGCGCGGGCGTGACTTGTTGTCACGGGGCGGAGCGGATGGCCACGCCTTCAGGCAAAATGGATGGTTTTATAGGGGTCAATTTTGAGAAAATAGACATTGTCCAGCTGGGCATTGCAGGGAGCAACTTGGCATAGTGTGAAATTCCAAAGTTCGAAACAAAGTAATACCGCGTGTGTTGCTGCGTGCAAGAGGGCTCGTGTTTACCATGAATATGACATAAATTTACTTGAACAGTTATACTTATGTAGCTAACATTGTTTGACTGCAGTATGATGAAGTCACAGCAGCTAACAAGCTAACGCTAATGTGCTGGTGGTGTTGGTGGCTGTGTGACATTAACCTTGCTTGCAAGATGGATAACCTCGCAAGATCTGAAACCTATGTGGAGCTATACCGTCCATCTGGCAGCGTCAGGTTAGTGTGACATTGCCCCAGAAGTGAATTCCTCATTCATTTTCTCCATAGACATTTCGAAAAATCCTTATATAACGAGTTTTAAGGCTTGAACAAAGCCAACCAGTCTTCCAGAGAATCGTGACTGACCATAAAACATTTCACTTTTAGCAAAAACAAAAATAAAAGCGGAAAAAAATCCAATCTTTTTTCTTCCATTTATTTTTTATAGTAGTCTTATTAAATGGTATTGTAACGAAGTGGGTATTCGTCCAAGGAACTGGAGACTTGAAGTTGGTACAGGCTTTTTATTCTTGTCTTCACAATACACGCTCCTAGCAGCTAGCTTCGCTACTAGCTCTGCAACCACCCGGTCAGCTCCCTCGCATAGCCTGACTGGCCTCCGCCCCGGCCGCTGGTCACATATATCCCCTTCCCCCTAGGAACACACCCCCACATATCAGTTCCTAGCCAAGCACGGAAACACCCCAATACACGTAATTACCCGATACGTTACACTTCCCCCACACAACTTTAATGTCGCTTCCACGCGACATGCACAACCCACACACATCCCCCTGTACCAAAACACACCCAACACAATATTTTTCCCATCACCACATCAAAATCTAATCCCCACAAACCCCACAACATTTCAATTCCCCACAATTAGTCCCTTCTTTTTTCCCAACACCCCCGTCATAATGTCCAGTTTGCATCAGGTACTCCGTAATGTCTAGTTTTCCATTAGGTACCCCCATAATGTCTAGTTTCCCATTAGGCACTCCATAATGTCTAGTTTTTCATTATTTCCTTTCTTTTTCACATATTTCAATTCAACCCACATTTACCTTAGCTTTCTTTTAAACACAAGCCCCCCTTTTGTTTGTTCCAGTAGCCAAATGCACGAACGAGCACCGGATCGACATCCTCGTCCTCCGGTCTCCACTCGCGCCCGTCGACTCTCCAGCTGACCCTGGCGTCGTCCTTCCGGCCTCGCACTCGCTCGTTTTTCCGTCCCCCTCCTCCAGGGTTGAGGACAGCAGAGCGAACACCACCGGCGTCGATCTTCCCCTCGGCTCTCCGCTCGTTTTTCCGTCCCCCTCCTCCAGGGTTGAGGACAGCAGAGCGAACACCACCGGCGTCGATCTTCCCCTCGGCTCTCCGCAGTGCAACGTTAGGGGGTGTATAGCGGTTAGGCTGGGCCGGTTAGGCTGGGCCGGTTCCCCCGGCGGTAACCCCTCTCGCTCACTCGGAGACACGAGCGTCGCTCTCCCGACTGTAACAATGCTGCAGACGATGTCCCTCTCTTCCCTCTGGCTGTTCACGCTCTTCCCAGCCTGCGTCTCACCTCCGGCCTCCACACTCTCAGTGCAGTCCCTGGCCAAGTGCTCCGGTGACTGGCAAGTCCAGCAGAGTCTCACCTGTCTGCCGCCTGCACGTCTCTCTTCTCCCGCTGCCCCCCGATCTCCGACAGCCTCTGGACACTCTCTGGCTAGATGTCCGATCGCGCTACATGCCCAGCAGGCTCCCTGCTGTCCATGTCGTTGTCCCGCATACCCGGTCCGTCTCCCGGAACCGCATCGGCACCACCTCGCCACGTGGCCCGGCTCTCTGCAGGTCCAACACAGTCTCTTCCGTGGCTCTTCCGGCCGCTCTCCCCGCTGCATTACCTCCGCGCTCATCAAGTCCACCCGCTGCATGACTTCTCGCAGCGCCCGCATCACCTCTACTGCCCAGGCAGGAGTCTCTTCTACCAGCCGTCCGACCTCTCTCAACACACGGGCCTCCATGCCCGCCAGCATCGAGCCGATCCCCGCCGTCAGCCCTCCCTTCCTCCCGTTCACCGACGGCCACTCTCCGGAGATACTTGATTCTCCGCGCACCATCGCACGTGGTTGCAGCTAGCAGTTAGCAGTTAGCACCCCTGGTAGCTAACTTACTAGCGCTAGTTTCTAGAGCCAAAAAGCCGCACCACCCGTCTCTTTTGCCGTTCCTTCTCACCCTCTCCCCTCTCGGCCGAATCAGAGGCGCCACCGCTTTACTGTCTGGCACCAATGTAACGAAGTGGGTATTCGTCCAAGGAACTGGAGACTTGAAGTTGGTACAGGCTTTTTATTCTTGTCTTCACAATACACGCTCCTAGCAGCTAGCTTCGCTGCTAGCTCTGCAACCACCCGGTCAGCTCCCTCGCATAGCCTGACTGGCCTCCGCCCCGGCCGCTGGTCACATATATCCCCTTCCCCCTAGGAACACACCCCCACATATCAGTTCCTAGCCAAGCACGGAAACACCCCAATACACGTAATTACCCGATACGTTACAGTATACATGCAATGATAAAATAAATGACAGATTGTTTATTTTTATAGTCCACAGAAATTGCAAGAATATTCCGTATCAATTCTAAAGTAAAAGTATTTTTGCTGGGTATACAGTATTATTATTATTATTATTATTATTATTATTATTATTATTATTATTATTATTCATTCTATAATATTCTATTCTAAGTACAATGACACTAAAGCTTTGGATTAATTATCCCAATATGCCTGGAATCTGCTTACTTGCAACTTTAAAGAAAAGGTCAAGGTCACTTGACAGTGGTTGTCAAACTTTCAAGGACCCCTAAACTGACAAAAATTAGACCACGGACCCCCCTTTGATAAAAGTTTTGCTTTTAGATGTTTTATTACAGAAAGTGTATGAAACCCGTGACAAAAATAGTCCTACATTCTATCATTATGTTACTTGTGGATAGAATTATAGTGAAAATAAGTATCTCCCTTTTTGCTGGGAACAGTGATGACAACTGGAGTGGATGAGGAGTGGTTAATGTAATGGCTCATTTCCACCACATTTTACTGCCCTGCACAGCTCGTCACCAGTCGGCTCTACTCGTTTCGGCCCGATGGATGTTCTGCTTCGACCGCCGATCATCTGCCCCCGCCCACCCCCGCCCACAGCTGGTCATCATAGCGACCGCATATCTGTCCTCCGCCTATACACCGAAGTAGGTTATAACATAATGTGACAATTAAATCCATCCACAGAACTTTTAAACTCTTTATGAAATACTGGTGCCTCTAAATGACCTACAGTGTACATGGGCGAATGTGACAATCGGCCAGGAGAATGGATATCACTTTGTTGTTAGTCAAACTCACATGCATGCACTGCGCGGGGACGGGAGAGGCGCAAAAGAGTAGCCTCTACCCCTGCGGCCTCTCACCAGGCAAGACCGCGGCTTCACCAAAAACCCGCCTGCGGCCTAGCGGAGCGCTGCGCTCAACTACAAGGGCTTCCTGACCAGCAGACTTTTTTCTCTCTCAAAACAATTGAAACCACCGCCACGATTTTATTTCACCAGAGGCGAAGGCAGCAACACAAAAGACTGATGGAAATAACATAACAGAAGAGAAGGTAAGCCCACTAAACTGGTATGCAGCATTGCATTGACAGTCAGTAGATTGACAGAGTAAACACGATTCTGCCTGACCAATCAGTCGTCAACAATGTATTCACGTCACCGTATGGTACCGGGTTCACAGCCCTAGAACCCCGACGAGGCAGGGACGAAAAATAGCACGACTCAACCCCAACTCTACCCGGGCTGGGACAGTTTTTACCGGTGGAATGAGACCATTTATCGAGTCGAGCGGAGCAGGACCGCGCTACTACCTGCGGTGGAAATGGGCCATAAATGAGCTGCTATTGTTCACTCCCCCATTACCTGGCTGGGCCAGGGCTGAAAAGTACTCCCCTTTCAGGCTGATTTTCTAGGAAACTTGATTTGAGGTGTACCAACATTCAAATAAGCATATCTTCTTCAATTATTTTCAGATTTCGATGTGTGACACATCATTTGAAAGCTTACAGTCTGTAGTTTCATAATCTGTAAAAAAATGAAAAATGACCTCGGCCCACTTTGTACTCAAATTACCATTCCGTGTCACAAATTATATCTAGAGCACAGGGTATCTGAGTAGAGTCTTTAAAAAAAAAGAGTAGTATCATCTGCTAGCTGGCTAATTATGTTCTTGCTCTGCTATTGTAATACCTTTCAGAGTGCTTGTTTTAATATGATAGGATAAAAGTTCGGCGACAAGAAGGAAGAGGTAAGGAGAAACCGGACAGCCCTGCCTAATTCCCCGTTTTATGTCAAATTGTGGAGTTGTGCCAGAATTTAACTTAATAGAGCTGTTATTATGAGCATATCAAGTATGGATAACTTTGTTAAAATAGTGTCCAAAGCCAAACTTATCTAAGGAACTAAAAATAAATGTGTGTTCAACAGAATAAAAAGCTTTATAGAAATCAAAAAAAAAAAGGAGCTATTATCATTGATGAATGAATGAATGAATTTATTTGGTGATAAAAAAAGAACACAACAGTAAAAAAAAAAAAAGAACAGACAAGGATTAAATCAGAATAGTATAAAACATCTGATATTGTTGGATAATGTGTCTTTTATTCATAAATCCACTGGGATTTGTCTATGATAGTGTCCAAAACCGATTTAAGCCTTTTGGCTAAAGCAATTGCTAACACCTTGTAATCATTGTTTAAAAGACAGATAGGACGCCAATTATCAATGAGCAGTAGAACATCCTTTTTAGGTTTCGGAATAAGTGTCATTAAACCTTGTGTTAACATGAGGGAGTGATTCATTAGATATACTTTCTGAGAAAACATTAAATAAAAATGTGCCTAATTCTTTTGTGAATTCTCTGTAAAATTCTGAAGTGATTCCATCCACTTTTTTTAAGTTGATTTATTCAACTTAAGGCTGTTGATGGAATCCATGACCTCCTGTAGAGATAATGGTGCATCACACAATTCTTTATCTATACTATTAACATTAGCATTAGCATTGGTTAGCATTGATTGATTCTAGAAAAGAGGTTACACTTTCTTCACAGTATTGAGAAGAGTACAGTTTGCTGTAGAAACTAGAACAATAAGTAGACATTTGTTTTGGGTTATCACATACTGTATGTCATTGCCAATTCTAAGTTGTCTAATAGTTCACTTTGGAGTTACATTTTTCTAATCTAAAAAATATGCAGAATTTTGTTCCCCCTCTTCACTCCATTTTTGTCTTGATCAAAGGTCAAGGTCACTCTGACCTCACAAACGGCATTTTCAAGCTCGGTAACACCAGATCTCAGTAACACCTTGAAGAAATGTCTTCACATTTGGCTCAAACGTCAAAGTCTCGACAGACATGGATGTCGATTGCCCCAACGACCCTCCGGGCTATGGGATAGGTGAAGGTGTCCAAGTTTTCTCAATTCATTTGCCATTAACCCCTCTTTGTGATGTGATAAAAGTTTCTCAGTAAAATTTAGTTGAATGCCTCACTGAATAATCTACTGGTTACCCAATTTTAGAAGCAGAATTTGATGTCCTGGTGTGGCACGTCCATGCGTAATGAAGGAATTAATTGGTGATGCCCTCACATCATCTGTCAAACAAACGGTGTGGGCGGACACACCACCATGTGGAACTCAGTGAGTGATGTCATCAGTGATGATGTCATAAGTGATGTGACTGTGAAGGTGTAAAATACATATAGCATGATATGCTAATGAGGTCATAGACTGATGTCACAATGGCTCTGTGGAGTGTGAAGGCATGACATTATGTAAAATATAGCTGTAGCACCCCCCATGGGAGCATTCACCCATTTATGTGCCTATTTGTATAGAGTAATTGCAGCGGGCCCCATAACTGTGAGGGTCCTTGTTGATGGACAGTGACATCATCTGTGATGTAGTGGAGCACCGATGATGGCATGGACCTTCTGACATAATGATGTCACAATGACCATCATGATGTCACAAGGTTGAGGAACTGAGGATTGACAGAATGTAGAGAAACAGTATATGGATAAATCCAGAAGGAGGCAGTAATGCAACATAAAGGATGCCAACTGCCATGAAACACCACAGAAGAAGAAGAAGATGACACAATGACCGCTGATGAAGTCAGAATGACCATCATGATGTCACAATGACCACTGATGATGTCGTGGACCTTCTGACAACATCAGTGAGGTCATAGAGCACTGGTGCTGCCATGGAGCTTCTTTCCCTGGACGACGGAGCGATGAGTACATCAGTGAAGACAGTGAAGATGGCAGACCAGGAGGATGCAGCAGCGGGGCTGGAGAGATTGCACACTGACCGAATGCACTACGTCTCCTCCGAGAGCGTCCAGCCGGCTGTGGACATGATGAGCCAGCAGCTCAACCAGCCTTCCTCCCTCAAATTCGACAAGAACATCAAGCAGGCCTTCTACAACACAGGGGCGATAATCATGGTGGCTATCTGCTGCGGAGCGGCTGTGCTAGTTTACTTCATACTGGAGACTTTCCTCCGCCCGCTGCTCTGGGCAGGGCTGTGCGGCACTTTCCTCTACCCATTTAAGCACTCCCTAGCCCAGCTCGGCCGCTCCTGGCTCAGCGGCCTGCAGGATACTGGGACACCCGTTGTGCTGGGGACCCTGCTGGTGCCTGTGTGGTGTGTGAACCACAGCGTGGATGCGATGGGCAGGCTGGTGCTGGAGAGGCTCACGGTGCTGCTAGTGATCGGGGTGGGCACGCTGCTCCTTTACATCCTCTACCAGTTCTGGAGCGTCATTGGCATGCTTGCCCATGTGATCTGTGGGTACGTCTGTGGAAAAATCGGGGCCGTACTTGATTGCTTTCACGCCGTGTGGGTATCCACAGCGGTGATGGGCTACATGCTGGCAGTAGCCTTCAAGTGGAGGCCCAGTACTGAGCACTACCTGAGGACTCTGTCTGTTCCTGCATGGGGCATCCTGCTCTTCTACCTGGTGTCTCTGACCGGGTCGTGGAGAGTGCCCATACTTGTGGTTGTGGTTATACTCCTCATCCTGGGCTCCCACGAGAAACCACCGGTCCCTGGCAAAGGAGAGGTGTTCTCGTTCACTTCTAACACTGTCTACAGGGCCGTCTGTGGCAACCTGCGAATGAAAACTGAATACAACGTAAACTCTAATGCAGATGGCGCAGAATCTGTAGGGCCTGGTTCCATCCCCGTCACACCTGGGTTTGCTCAGGGCTCTTTCCCGATGCCCGCTGGTCTCTCCCAGCAAGAGAAGAGCTCCCACAAGGCCAGTGATCTCTACTTTGTGCTGCTAGTCTGGGCCATAGTACTGGTTCAGGTCTGGCTCAACCTCTGGGTCCTACAGCTGCTGCATATCCCTGTGGCTGTGTGGATGATAAAGAAGCTGGTGGTCCACTTTGGGCTGAAGAGCTTTGCCGTGCGGACGCTTGCTTCATGGTGGGCGGTGCTGGAGGAGTTTGGGCGTGAGCGAGAGGAAGCCCTGCTGCCTGGACCAATCAAAGGCCTTGCTCAGTTCCTGCTCCGCATCGATACGAAGATGATACTGTGGTTGGAGCGATCCCTGGACACAATCATCAGCATATTTGTCATCTTCCTCCTGGTCACAGGAACTCTGCTGATGGCTCTACTGCTCACTGATATGGTTCATCAGGAGAGCATTCACATCATTGATGTAACCAGTAACCTCATCAATGAGACTGTGTCCAAACACCAAAAATTGGCCAACTGGCTCCCAGAGGCCCGCGTGGTCCAGAAGGCTCTGAACTCAGCTGCTACTAATGTCTATCAGTACGGCAGAGAATGGATAACACTAAAGCTCCATAAGATGTTAGGAGACAAGGCAATTGAGAAGCAGGTTTTGGAGCTTTGGGACAGACTGTACCACTCCTGTTTTGTTAAGAATGTGACCCATGGGCACCACCACCAAGGTAAGAAGTTGTCAGTTCAGAGGCAGAACAGCTGGCTAGCTGGACTGCACTGGCAGCACATCGCTACCTTCATACAAGAGAATATTGAGACCCTTATGTCTATCCTGGAGTCTCTGTGGGTGGTAATGAGTAGGAACGTCAGCCTTCTCATATCCACGATGACCACGCTCCTCACTGTCTTGTTCCACAGCGGCACAACCCTGCTCAACTTTGCCCGGAGTCTGGTGATCTTCCTGACCACTCTCTTCTATTTGCTGAGTTCCAGTAGAGAATACTACAAACCTGTCAAATGGCTCCTCAACCTGACACCCCTCTCCCAGCCGGGACCCTTCTCCGATATCATAGGGCAGTCTGTAGAGGAGGCCATCAGACAGGTGTTTGATGCCTCTCTGAAGAAGGCTGGCTTCTACGGCCTCTACACTTGGCTCACGCACACGATCTTTGGCATCAATATCATTTTTATCCCGTCTGTGTTGGCTGCCATCCTGGGAGCGGTGCCGTTGTTGGGGACCTACTGGGCAGCGGTGCCGGCCATGTGTGATCTGTGGTTGGCACAGGGAGAGGGCATTAAGGCCCTGCTGCTGCTGGTCTGCCATCTACTTCCAACCTACTTTGTAGACACAGCCATCTACTCTGATATCTCCGGGGGTGGGCACCCCTATCTGACAGGTCTGGCAGTGGCAGGTGGAGTGTACTATCTTGGTGTGGAGGGTGCCATCATCGGGCCTATCCTGCTCTGCATCTTGATGGTGGCAGCCAACATTTACAGTGCCATGCTGATGAGCCCCAGCTCTGCCGCACCCATGCCCATGCAGGCCCCCTGGCCCCCCCACCCCGTCCACTCCTCTGCTGAAGAAGGCCAGTGAGTGAAAGGTGTACACTAATAAAAGTGATATTCCAAGCTAAATGTGAAAGATTATGAAAGAGAGAAATGTCTAGCTGCTGGTCCATTCCTCCAGACCAGGGGTTCTCAACCTGGGGGTCCTGGGGGTCAAGACCCCGAGTCGTGATATTATTTTTGCAATAAAACTCCAAAACATTGGCGAAATAGGCAGAGCTTATGGCACACAAAAGAAAGAACACAGAAAGAATGTGAGAAGAAAACATCTGAAGCGCACACACGTGCAATAAAACAGAAAGCGGACTATAGGATAATCTGAAATCAGCCATCTCAGATCACATCTCAGATCACATCAGGTACAGGGGAGCTGACTGGTGTACTGCCCTGTAGGCCAGTACCAGTGTCTTGAATTTGATGCGAGCAGAGATGGGAAGCCAGTGGAGGTCCTGGAAGAGGGGAGTGACATGAGAGAATTTGGGTTGGTTGAATACCAGACGGGCTGCAGTGCAATGAAGCGGTCGGATGTCGGTGGCAGGTAGGCCGGCCAGGAGCACGTTGCAGTTGTCCAGGCGAGAGATGATAAGTGACTGGACCAGGAGTTGAGTCGCTTCTCTTGTGAGAAAGGGACGGATTTTGCGGATGTTGTAGAGGGAGAACCTACAGGAGCGTGCTGTCGCAGCTATGTTGGCTGAGCAAGACAGCTGGTTGTCAAGGATCACCCCAAGGTTCTTAGCTGTTTGGGAGGGAAGTACAGTGGTGTTGTCAATGGAGATGGAGAGATCTGCGAGAGGGCAGTCTTTCCCTGGGAGGAAGAGTAGCTCTGTCTCACCAAGGTTGAGCTTGAGGTGGTGGGCAGACATCCAGTCGCCAATGTCACAGCACGGTGGCTCAGTGGTAGAGCTGTCGCCTCACAGTCAGAAGGTCCTGAGTTCGATTCTCGCCTGGGACACTGTGGGCGCTGTGGTTGTGTTCCCCCCCATATCTTCAGTGCCCACTGCCCAGGTGGGGTATCTCGTCATAAGGGCCTTTCTCTCTGTGTGGAGTTTGCATGTTCTCCCCGTGCTCCCCCAGGGGGCTCCTCCGTATATAACCCCCCCACTAAAAACATGCAAAAGATCAGATCGTCATCGTCATCCGACCAGTGACGACAACAACCGAAGTTGGTCCCCGGGCGCTGTACGAGAAAGCGACCACTGCTCCTGGCCTGCCCCCGGAGGAAAGGACATGCCTGGATGGGTTAAATGCAGAGGACACTTTTCACCGGCCACCGTCAGCATGAGTGTGTTGTGGCCGCATGCATGTATTGTGGTGTTCGTGTGACAATGTCCCATTACGAGAGTTGAGGCATGCAGAGATGCGAGCCTCGATTTGAGTGTCGGAGGGGGAGAAGGAAAGGAAAAGCTGGGTGTCATCAGCATAGCAGTGATAAGAAAAGCCATGAGAAGAGATCACATAGGCAAGAGATCTGATATAGAGAAGGAAAAGTAAGGGGCCCAGGACTGAGCCCTGGGAGACACCGGTGGTAAGAGGGCAGGATCTGGAGAGGGACCCTCTCCATAAGACCTGGTATGAGCGGTTCGAGAGATAGGAAGCAAACCAGGAGAGTGCAGAACCTGAAATGCTGAGGTCAGACAGAGTGGAAAGAAGGATTTGGTGGTTGACTGTATCGAAGGCAGCAGACAGGTCAAAATATAGCATCCAAGGACTTCACAAGGTGCTTTACAGATGCATCATAAAAGCAATCAAGCAATCAAACAAGGAAAAATAAAAAAAATATAAATATAAAAACAGCTACTAAAAGAATAAAAAGATAAAAGGATAAAAACATAACACGTGTAAAGAGAGAGGGAGGACCAGGGGAAAGCTAAAATAAATAAGTGGGTTTTAAGTTTTGATTTAAAAACGTCAAAAGAGTCTGTAACCCTGAGTGGTCCTGGGAGCTGATTCCACAGCCGGGGGCCCAGTGAGGAGAAGGCACGGTCACCCATGCTTGCCAGTTTGGTCCTAGGGACAGAAAGGAGGTTGGAGCTGCATGATCGGAGTGTCCAGAGTGAGGATTGAGGGGTGACTAGTTCTTGGAGGTAGGTTGGAGCAGTATGATGAATGCCATGTACAGTATGTTAACAGGAGAAGTTTGTAGGTGATGCGGTGGTTAACTGGGAGCCAGTGAAGGGAGTGCAGAACTGGGGTGATGTGCTCTGACTTGCGTGTTTTTGTGAGAATCCGGGCGGCACAGTTTTGGACATACTGAAGTCTCTGGATGGTTTTGGATGGAAGGCCAGCGAATAGGGAATTTACAATAATCTAAACGGGAGTTGATGAAGAAATGAACCAGTTTTTCTGCGTCAGTTTTGCTTAGTGAGGGGCGTAGTTTGGAGATGTTCTTCAGATGGAAAAAGGAGGTTTGACAGATGGATTTGATGTGTGCGTCGAGAGATAGTGATGAATCCAGTGTGACACCAAGGTTAGTTATGAGTGAGGAAAGGGGGATGGAGTGCCCACAGATGGTGATGTGGGTGATGGCAGCCTTTTGTAACGGTGGCGCTGCGCACGCGGCGACCCGGCTGAAGGCAGCAGATGGTCCTTTGGAATCTGTACATAATGCAACAAATGTTTATGTATTGTATAATATTGAAGTGTGCCTTTATTACTTTAAAACTAGTAATAATGTATCTCAATTCTGAAATGTGCCTTTATTACTAATCTCAAACTAGTAATGATGTTGTAATTATCCACTACTGTCTGATGTGAACCAAAGTGCCCTTCTGGGACATGTATTAAACTGATTGATTGATTGATTGTATTTGCAGAGGGGTCCCAATGAGAACGGCCTCGGTTTTACTGCCGTTTAGTTGCAGAGTTGGCACTCATCCAGTGATGGATGTCTTTGAGGCATTCAGCAGCTCGGGATAGGCCAAGGTGTTTGTCAGGGGATGTTTGCAGGTAGATCTGCGTGTCATCTGCATAGGAATGGAAGATTTCTCTCCCATGATGGTTGAATCTCCCATACCAATGATATAATGTATTACAGTATATAGCTATATAAACAATAAAGTATAAACTATATAAACTATAAAAAAGATGTCAGTCAGTGAGTGAAATCAGTGTGTGAACGCGTGCGCAGTGAAGTCCTTGGTTGGGTTGGGCAGCCAAGTGTCATTAGATTTGAACTTTATTGTACTTTTATTTTGGAGACAAAATCACTAAACCGGAAGTGAAATTGTGAAAAAGTGTTGGTCAATTCACGGAGATGGCCGGCTTCACACCATAGCTTAAGTCCACAAGTGAAAATTCAGCAAAAAGCTGTGCGCAGGGAACTTGTAATTTGTGAGCGAAAAAACAACATTTGAGTCTCGTAGCGGCAGATTCAAGCAGTTGTAGTTATTGAGTTGTATTTCTGTTAGAAATATATCCAAGAAAAAAACATTTGTGAGAAGATTTTCACCAAAGTGTACAACTCTTGTTGCACGTGTTCAAAACCTGACCTGCAGATGTACAAATGTTACCCTTGTCTTCGCCTTATTTGATACAGGTATGTGAATGTGTTTTGCAACAAATTCAGTGCAGCACTTGGTGCAAGAATGTGAGTGTATGGGTTTCTTGATTTGTGATTAGGTGAATAGGTTTTGTGCACCTGTAATGAAGAATTTGAGAAGGTGTAACTGTTGTGTTTGTGGGAGAGAAAAAAAATCTATACATCTGCAACTCCAAAAGCATATTTTTCTGACTTCAAATTCACTGATATACATTTGTTACTATTTTCTACAGCTACAAATTTCTTGATACAGATGTGTGACTGTTTCAACTATAATCGATTTGCTACATTAATCACTCCATAGTCTTACTTTAATATTGAAGGATTTTTTTTTATATTGATCTGTTCTTACTGTTGGCACTTACTATATGCTATTTGAGAGAGTAATCTTTTACAGAGAGGAGATGTTGGGCTCTATCGTCACAAAGGCGGTAATTTTGCGTTAGCTCCCGTTTTGCGCCCGAATAGCGCCATGCAAAGCCCTAATTGTGGGCGTGTCGGCCCGCTGCGCTTGGCGTCATCTCTGCGCAAACCTTCATATAGGCGTGTTTATGCCCAAAATATTGTGTAGGTGTGATCATGTCCATCCCCCTTAAAAGCCACAGCGTCACGTCAGCAGCTTCCTCCTCGCTGAGGGACAGAGAGAGAAAGAGAGGGGGCGAGAGAGAAAAGAGATATGGGCAGAGCGGGAGAGATATTGAGATGTGAGGCATGCATAGAAAATGAAATAAAACGCGCTTATGTCCACCTGTGAATCACCTGTGTATCATTACCATTTCACACGCTGAAGAAGGGCTGCTGCCCGAAACGTCTGTGTGGCAATAAATGTATTCAACTTGAGTGCTGTCCTCCTTTCTTGATGGCTGTTATGTAGAGTTCTCAACAGTCCTAAAAAATCTAACCTGACCCAACCCAACCGTGGACTGAGCTCAACTTGCCCGCCATTGTCACATACACTCAGCCCAAGACCGACTCAGCCCGACCAAAAAAACAAACAGTTATTAGACCTAGGGCATTATAAAAAGTGTGCAATTAATGCTGACGCGGCTCAAATACAATAGGAACAGTGTGTATGTGTGTTACTGCCATAAATGTTTTGCAGCTTTGATGCTATGTTGTTATGGTATGCTTATTCCTTTTCGGGCACTCTAGTGCATCTCCGCTGCGGGGCTGCTGTGTGCGTAATTATGCAGCGTACTGAGAGCCGCGCTGAGTGATGCCGCAATATTTGAAGTTGAATTTAGTTCCACCAGCACATATTTTCTTTATCAGCTATTTTTTATTCCTTTCTATTAATGTATATACATTGAATCCGACCAATTTAGTTCAATAATTCATGAGAGTATGTATTTTTTTTCTGACATCATTTGTCATTTCCCCCGTGACGCACATTGCTTCCATCACTGTCTGCTTGATGGAGAGAGGGACTTCAGCTGTACTCGTGACAAAACCAGACATCGAATTTTCAACCTAGTTAACTTTTGCTGTAGGCCTAGGTTACTGGCTATTACTAGGAGATGAGGCAGTTAAGTTGAGCTGGGTAGTAACGTTATATGCCGACAGTACCCTATGCCCCGTGTCTCTCTGCACACTCCCCGACGAGGGAAATGGAGAGGGCTATTGTGGCGCTATTAAACGTAGCCTAATGGTTGGAAAAGATCAGCATTTGCTTTTTATTTTCTCCTACCTTTTCTCCTACCTAAAGTAATCTACTGTTATACACCTAACACCATAGACCTGTATGGTTGGGAATTAATGTATTGGGTACCTGTGATCATCATTGTGGGGCTACTGAGCTGAGGTGTAAACTAGGCTACTAGTGCTTAGCTGTTTGTTAATGGGTCTGTTGATATGCAAATGCACACTAGCATAATGCTAAGTGACCAGCCATTTTGGTAATGTGTTAAATCGTAGTAAATCGTGTTTAGAATAGCCACTGATATGCCTGTTGCAGTGTTGCTTGCTGTGTGTGAAGGTTAGCTTTATTCATGGTTGCCATACAGTTTATAAAGTGAATTCCTTTAACTTCTTTGGTACCTCATTAACCTCAAGTCACTCTTAGATTATTGTTTTATTGATTTTGTGTGGAGGTGGAGAACAGAGGAACTGTGAAGCTGTATGTTCTAAGATGTACACACAGAAGAAGAAGAAAAGAAGAAGAAGAAGAAGAGTGAATCTGATAAATTGATTAAGCTTTCTTCATAGATCTAGTCTCTTCATTTTGATCTCAAAGTGCACCAGATTGATACATTTTTACTGTAAAATGTAAAAAAAAATATCGCTGGGGGCATGCCCCCGGACCCCCCCCCCAGGGGGTCTGCGGTCCACTCATTGACCTATATATAATGGACCAACATAGCTCATTGACTTTGACACAGCAAAATGAAGCTCACTTCCGGATATTGTTTGATTTCGTTTGATTGGTTGAATGGATTAATGCTACACGGAAGTACGAGAAGAAGGGGCGGCTGCCCCTAGCGGCTGCCGGGGGAGTTTCCGAATTTGCTCTGTCTCCCTTATCGCCGTAATGCATTATGGGTAGTCAGCTACTTCCACTCGCATGGAAGGCGCTCAACGACACCAAGAAGATCTGGACCTCAAATGTATCCCAGGGGCTCAAGAAAAGGATCTTTGTCGCTACCATAGAAACCATACTGCTCTATGGGTGCGAGACATGGACCCTTTCCAAGGCCACATCAAGATCTATAGATGGATGCTACACGCGGATGCTGCGAATGGCATTTAACATCTGCTGGTCACAGCACATCACAAATAAGCAACTCTATGATGACTTACCATCCCTCACCAGTAAATTAAGAGACAGGCGACTACAGCTAGCTGGACATTGCGCGAGACACCCTGAGCTGCCTGCTAGCCAAGTCATTCTGTGGGAACCAACTCATGGAAGGATGAACCCAGGAAGACCAATTAAGACCATGGTGAACACCCTAAAAGAGGACTGCGGAGCTGTAACAACTGGGGAGCTGCGGACCCTGATGGAAGCACGAGACGTGTGGAAGATCCGACATCGTGCCCGACGGCGGCCATCCTGGCCTGAGTCGATGCAGTGAGGGAGTGAGCTACTGTGGCTAATGTAGCTGCTAACGCTACTTACTTTACATTGCAGTAAAACGGCACTGAATGACCAAATTGATTTAACTTTTAACCATTTCGAGTAACACTGTTTCCATACAGACCCCCAGCGTTGGTTAGTTGTTTATAACGTGACTCTATTTAAAACCTTATCGTACTCCGTTTTCTGTGCTGAATCCAATGGTCTGAATACAGAGAAGGCTTAAGGCTTTATCTAACGGTATAAATAACGTTAAATGGTCCGCCATGTTATGGACATTAGATGTATGGTATCTATATAGTTACATGTGTCTACTAACATTATTAAAATATCATAAAGTAACGCTATTTTCTAATAATTTGCTCAACTATACTTGCTACCTGATGCCTTGCGGCACATTGCTGCCTCTACCGGTCGGAAGTATTACTGTTCTTTTTATCCGATGTTTGTCGTCAATTTTCCTCGAAATGGGGCTATCATTTGGAAAACGGAGCGCGTTAGAGCATGAAAAATACTTGAAATTGTTTTTTCAGACCATACACTAATTTGGAAAGTGTTTATTTAATACATAGACAGAGAGAGAAGTTGTCTCGTTTCCCATATAGTTGAATGGATGTTCCCGGGAGTGTGCTACACAAGCTGCGACCCCCACTGGCCATTTGGAAAGAATGCAATTTCCGCATAGGCCTCAAAAATAGGGGGTCCACTGCATACATTGTTTGGGGGCTGAGCCCATCCAATGGTGTCATCCTAAAAGCGCCCCTGGCCTATTCTTAACACCTCGTTATCAGAAGCCTGAAAAGCCAGCAGTAAGCGCATAAGTACACATTGTTTGTATGGAAACGCCGGTCCGCCACTTAAAATGTCCGTGCAGGAACTTGGGGAACTCTCTTCTTCCTCCCAAAATTCGGTACACAGCTGTACTGGACCGGATGTCCTGTACCAAAATAATTTGGTAGGATTATGTGCACCCCTAATATATACATACAGTAACTAGAAATCTCTTGTGCTATGCGCGCTTGATTCCTAGGCTCGCCCGTCCTGCAGCTTGCCCGCTGCGTGGCCTCACATACGCCCTCGCATTGGCATGCACAGCACACAATTGCTCAACTTCGCATCACTGATGACATCACAATTGCTCGAGTGAACATCACTGATCACATCATGGAATGCTCGAGTGACATCATTAGTGACATCACTGAGGATGTCATAGATGTAACATCATCAGTGACATCACTGATGATGTCATATACATTGTGACATCATCAGTGACATCACAATTACAGTGACATCACTGATGATCGCATAGACATTGTGACATCATCAGTGACATCACAATGTGGGACAAAACTTTAAACAAACAAACAGAGACACAGAGCCCACATCCTCCCTTTTATATATGATGATGATTGTTGTTGTTGCGATAAAAAATGCTTGATTTTGCAGCAGCTTTTCTCAAAAATTGCAAGGAAATTTGCCAAGTTTTATGTGTTTTTTTTGCTGGGAATTTTGAAAAATTGCAAGCTCCCACAAATATTTTGTGGATTGGTTGAATTTGCACTAATTATTGCAATCACATAATCACAATTTCATGGAGGGACTGGCTACTGGTACTACGAAGTACAGTACAATACAGTGGCCAGATCATCAGTGGTCTGTGTGTGTGTGTGTGTGTGTGTGTGTGCGTGTTTGTTTGTGTGTGTGTGTGTGTGTGTGTGTGTGTGTGTGTGTGTGTGTGTGTGTGCGCGCGCGTGTTTGTTTGTGTGTGTGTGTGTAGCGTATCCAGGACATGGAGGAGAAGCGGATAGAGAGAGTTGGTGAAGCGATGCGTTCGTTAGCTGAGGCGGAGAGAAAAGTTCTTCCTGTGGTCAGTCGCTGTTTGGACGGCATGACGGACGCTGCTGAGAGCGTGCAGGCCAGGATGGTGAGTGCATCTCTTAAGCTATCAGGCTACACACTAGCTTATGAGTGGACATTTTGGTAACACTTTATTTTAAGGTACACTTATTAACCACTAACTAGCTGCTTATTAGCATGCATATTAGTAGCATATTAGCTGTTTATTAGCCATTACAAAGCACTTATTAATGGCTTATTCTGCATGATCATATTCGACAACTAGTAGGCCATTAACTACGAGTTTTCCCTCAATAACCTCCTAATTACTGCTTATTGATAGTAAATAAGCAAGTTGTTGTGCATGAATTATGATCTTAATAGGCTTTGCTCAGTATGGGCATTATAAGGTGGTAATACCACAACAATAGTTATTCTTTGTTAATAACTCTTAATAAATGGTCTATTCCCATTTAAGAAAACACAAAACTACAAGTGTTACTAGTGTCCAATTAACTCCAAACTAAGTCTTTATAACTCAGAATATGTTCCCCAATCTAAAGTGAGGTCTTATTCATAAATAATTCACTAGTAGTTTGACACTTATTAACCCAAACAGGTTCCCTAATCTAAAGTTGCCTCCTCTTCATAGTTAGTAAGTCAACTACAACACAAAACTACTACAATTAACAGAAACTATTTGGTATGGTTACACCTTGAAAGTTTGTTAGGTCTGTGATTCAAATGTCTATTCCCATTCAGTGGTAGAAGTACAAAGTCAACACAAGTAGAAATATCTCCTTTTTAATGGACCACTTTTTAAAACATTACAGAACGATTTATAGATACTGACAAGAGCTTTTAGGTGTAAAGGATCACGCAGATTGAAACCATTTACAGTAGCACCTTAAATACCATCTCTGATGACAGGCCAGGCAGCAGCACAAGAGACTACATTCTATACTAGCCTGCATCGTCAGGCATAGGGCATGGGATAGTAAACAGTTACTGACAAGACTAAAAGTCTATATAAAGTGCCATAAAGTGCCATAAAATACAATAAAATAAAAATAAAATCATTGCAATTTGCCAATCTACAAATGCACAAAGATCAAACATACAGGTCAATATGAACTTGCTCTGTAACTACAACCCACGTGTGTTCAAGCTAGGCCTGATCTCAGGGTTCTGGTGACACTGGAGGTACATACACTGTGTGGTAAAATCAAAACAAACAAAAAATATATTTTGCATGGGCTACAATTAAGTTTAGACCCTTTTTGACCATTTATGCTGCTTTGTGATTCAAAAGATGTGCTCTTCACTTTATCGGTCACAGCTGCTCTGAACAATTAGTATAAAACTGTACAAAGATCCAACTTTCACAATGTAAACTTGCTCTATAATTTTCATGTGGCAGAGCTTTTTTGCTGCGTACAAAAGGATCCCAGTGATAAAACAAACATAAAACCGGAAACAGAACAGGAACTTGCTCTTTTGTAGCTTGCTTTCAGTACAACATAACTTTAACTTTTTCACTTTTAACACTGAACAAAGTAGCCCACTACTCACTAGCATTTTAATACTTCATTAGGAGGGGAAGGAGTTGGCCCCTGGCTTTCATGTCCTCTATAATGGTCTTTTTCTCGGGGGTAATGTGGGTTGCACACCTCTTAGCAAAAGACAGCAGGGTCTCAGTTGCAGGATCAAACTTCAGGCTGTTGAAGGTTGAGGGATCCACAATCTTGAGCTCTGCAACTGCAGCAGTCATCTTGATAGTTCCCCGATCCACACCATTGATCCTGAAGGCTTCAGTCATCGTGCGGACACTTTTGAAGCTTTTCAGGACTTTTTCATATCTGCGGATGACCTCAGCTGGCCCTTTGACTGAGAGGGAAGAAAAAAACGAGGGATGAGTACAGACCAAGTCTTATGCTCAGCTGAAATTGCTCAGACTGGCCTCAACAACTGTCATTATAAAGCATATTATAGCATAAATTATATATTATTATATTTATTAATTATTATTATATTATTTATTATTCAAAATAATATTTATTTATTATTTTTTATTATTATTATGGGGCGTCTGTAGCTCAGGAGGTAGAGCGGGTTGTCCACTAATCGCTTTGGATGAAAGAGGTTGGTGGTTCGATTCCCGCCTCCTCCAGTCTGCATGTCGAAGTGTCCTTGGGCAAGACACTGAACCCCAAATTGCTTCCGATGGTGTGTAAGCACCCTGTGTGGTAGCCTGCCGCCATCGGTGTCTGAATGGGTGAATGTACCTACTGATTGTAAAGCGCTTTGGATAAAAGCGCTATATAAATGCAGGCCATTTACCATTTATTATAGGCTTACTGTTCAGAATTATGTTTATTTCTGAGAGACAACTCTTTCTAGAGATCCCATTAGCAGTTCGAATGTAAACAATTTCAAAATGTCATTAGAGTGAAAAACTAAATTATTTGCACAGAGAACTTGTGATTAGTACAGCAGGATAAAATGGAGCTAATATTTGCATTCATTTTCTGACCCATGATATATTATACATTGTCAAATTTTTGTTTTGTGACATATTGAAGTTTTGATATATCGTCCCATCCCGAGTACCATGTTTCTCAAATGGGGGTACATGGAGGTACTACAGGGGGGAGTTGGGAGAAAGGGGAAAAGGAAAATTGTATGAATACATCATGATCATATTGGGGTTTTTGAAAATATATTTTTACATAATAAGATTTAAAACATGAACTACAACTATCTCTATCTATCTATCTCTATATTCATTTATTTATGTATTTACTACTGAGTCCAGCAGACATGATGGGAAATGATGGCAAAATGTTGTAGATGAGTTAAGGGGGTACTTGGATTGAAAAATCGGGGAAAGGGGGTAGTGAAGCCCAAAACGTTTGAGAACCACTACCCTAGTTCATTCTGAATGTACAAGCGAAGAGCTGTATACTTTTGGCTTATCTTTTTGCTTTTTACCAATTAATACTTTTAATGACATCCATTTGTTTACGAAGCAGGGAGTTCAAGTAATGGCATTCTTACCTCTCGCTCGCCCAAGCCCAGACACAGTTGCAGATGCAGGTGACCGTGTGCGATGTGGTGGCTTCCATCTTGGTATGACGACATCACTGCCTGAGGACTCACTGATGTTTGGAGAAGATGGGGCAAAGTAATCTCGCTCCATGTCGCCATCATCTTCGTCGTCTTGCAAAGTAGATACTTTTGCTTGAGCTTTAAAGGATGGGTTTACCGATGGGGAATATGAATATATATTAATTCTTAAAAAATCTTAAATTTCGAATCCGTTGAAATTTTTGAAATTGCTTGTTCACAGCCAGAGAAAAAAAAAATGGGCCAGGTGACGCGTTTCGACGCGAAACGCGTCACCTGGCCCAAAATTTCAACGGATTCGAAATTTAAGATTTTTTAAGAATTAATATATATTCATATTCTCCATCGGTAAACCCATCCTTTAATTAGAGGATAGATGAGACATTGATAAGCTTGTTATGAAAAGACATCCTTCACTACAATTATATTTTGCAAATAAGTTGCTCTCAAATTACTCACTTGACTTCTTCCCCCCCGTGACTTGCTCGCGTAGGAAGTTGCGCTCTTGTTCAAGATCCTTTATCATTCTCTCTTGCCATTCGATCTTGGCTTCTAGGAACTCCAGTTTGGAGATTGATGCTTTAAAAAAAAGAGTTTGAGAGCAGATTAGCATAAAGATTATGATTTACAGTATTGACAAGAAACATGAGGGAGAGAGAGATTGGGGGGATGACATGCAACAAAGGTCGTGGGCCAGATTTAAACCCAGGCCGTTGTGATTATTATATGGCTTATTATGGCATGTGCCTTAACTTGATGACCTGCAAGGACTTTTGAGACCTGATTCGCCATATAGTGGCAGGAGATCTAGAAAGCAAAAAAAAGCTATTCTCCACTTCCCCTCTCACATTGGATCAACTGACAAAATATAATCATATTGAACTCCTCATGAATAGTGTTGTCATGGTGGTACAATTGACACTGGTGTAGTTTCCCTCATCAACACCGACCACATCGGTTATACAGCTTGTCATCATCCAATGAATCTGTCATGTGCTCAACTTAATCTGTCAAATTAAATCCTAATCTGTCAGATAAGTATGTCCATTTATCATTTAGTAGCCTAACTTCAACATGGAAGCTATGAATATCCGCTTTTATTTGACAAAATAATGGCCGTGTGGGCCTAATAACAGCAATGTGGACTCCCAAGACCATAAGATTGAGTCATTATCTACCCCCATGCCGGTAGAAGGTCGGATGACGTTTTTTTTTGGTCCAAAAATCCTTCGTGAATTTTCCCAGGGAAACATAGTGACAGTATTCTCCAAAACTACTCAAGTGAATTGTGACCAACTTTCAAATGTAAAAAAAAAAACACTGCATGTCCACGCACAGCCGGTCTGAAGTGGGTGCACAAAATCAAATGCTCATCCATGCGCTGCATGCGCTCTTCATCTGGATCTCAACTGCTCTGTTGAACCCCTCCATGGAGTCCAGGTGCGTAGGGAACACTTGAGAGGATTACCGTCTATGCAGCGCATGTGCATGCCTTTGTTTGAGCTCATGCACCCACTTCAGACCCCAGGCGCATGGACGTGAACACGGTTGAGTTACCTGGATAGAGTGAAGATTTAGGCTACTTTGAGGGGGGGGGGGGCTACTGAATGTTGCCTATCGCCTACCTGTACCTATCCCCAGTTAGCCGAGGGAGCAAGTTAGCAGACTGGGTTTGCATGGTTAAAAGATCGGGGCTATTACACTAACGTTAGCCGCATAGGGGTGGGCTCATGAACGCTTGTACAGCGCAAAACGAAGTGTGGAGAATCTGGCAAGCAAGACTAGCATAGGGGAAATTGGTTGTTACTCGAACAGAAGCTATTTTCAGATAATGGGGTCAGCTCGTTTCACAACACAAACACTACGTGACGTAACAATGGATGAAAAGGCCCGCTGTCATGCCAGGTGTGTAAGCTAGGGAAACTCGGGCTTGGTGGATGTTGCCCGAGTTTCCTACTTGGAATTCCAAGGTGAATTCAATTGTAGTTTTCCATGTCAAAGGTTTTTCCGAGTACAACTGAACATGAACTTACCATTGTTGATGCACAAAGTTAGCAAAGTTGAATAACTCTTCTCAGCGCTCAGGTCGGACGGTGTTCAGGTGTTCACTCTCGCTGGTGCCAAGACAGCAAATACGGAAGTTGATAGCATAGGAACAGTCAATGATTGGATGAATGCATCCAAGTCCCATCCCTCTAACGCTGATTGGCCAATCACAGCGTAGCATCGGCTGGCCCAAGTTGACGGATGCTAACACGGATTGGTGGATCGCTATGTCAATCATTATACTGTGCTTTTCCGCCTTTTTCATTTCCTGAGTCTGTCTGACTGAGCAGAGGAACCCTGGTCGCACATCAGATTAAAGAAAAATATATAAATCGACATGATGTCGCGTTACGAGATTTTGAGCCGAATACATTTTAGGCAGTGCCCCAAAGAAAACCAGAAGTTCAACAGGTGGTTAATGAAACAAGGCCTACTTCGAAAAGCAATGAAATGCCCCACTTGCTTTCATTTTATGAAGTTGAAACTGCCCTACGGCAAAAAGGAGTCAGCCTGGTGAGTAGAACAACTAGGCCTGTGCCTCATTTACTGTATATATTTTGCGGGTATCATAACATTATAGCATAGCGATATATGTTAGATGAGATGTAGATTATTCTTGTCTAGTAGGCTTAGAAATGTAACTGTTCTGTTGTGCTTATGGGGAGTGAATTGCATAAAGGCCAATCCTTGTCTCATGCAAATTAATCTGTCTCCATCTCTACATCACATTTTTATCTTATGAATAAACCTCTGTATTTAATCATCAGGCTATGCCGAGATTCATGTCACAAAGGGACATCGGTCTCAAGGTCCATCCGGTCTGGCTCCATGTTTGAGAATTCTCATGTTCACCTGCAAACGTGGATGCATTTAATCTACAGGTGAGTCATTTTACATTGTTGAGCGTTGAAATCGCTCTCCTACTAGTCTCCGACGTCCGATTGCAGATCCGAAGATATAATAATCTCCCTACAGAAGCCAGTAGCTTAGGTGGGGGTGTTAAAATGATTTTCCTGCCTTAAAAGCAGTCTTTCCACAGCCTGTGTTTATTTCTGTGTCTGCAAATGAGAAATTGTGGTTATCATGTTGTTGGAGAGACCAATGACAACTTAAGATATTGACTTCAACCCCTACTCCTAAATTGTGTAATCGAAAAATTATTTGGTTGATCTATTACAGATTTGCCCAAGTGGACATGCTGCAGGAAGGGATCACTCTGAGCTCTGCAACTCTGACTAAACTTGCAGACAAGTTACGAAGGGTTTGCAAATCTGCAATGAAAAGAATGAGAAGAAGAGGCAAGCAGACTGTTGGAAGGAGAAGAGAACTTGTTCTGATAGATGAAAGCAAATTTGGCCATAAGAGAAAGGTATGTAGAATGTTACATTGATGTCCAATACATAATCTAGAGCAGTAGTTCTCAAACTTTTTCATGTCAAGGACCCCTAAACTGACAAAAATTTGACCACAGACCTTATTTGCAAGGGTTAATACTCCTGTCAGTGCCCCTGACCAAGGCACTGGCAAAATAACTGGAGTTGGTCCCCGGGCGCTGCACTGTGGCTGCCCACTGCTCCTAGTTCTAGGAAGGTTCCTAGTAGAGGATGGGTCAAATGCAGAGGATGAATTTCCCCATGGGGATAAATAAAGGATAACTTAACTTAAAAACAGTCCTACATTCTGTCTTTTGCGTTACTTATGGATGGAATTATAGTGAAAATAATTACCCCCCTTTTTACTGGGGACTCCCTGGAAACCCTCTCAAGGACCCCTAACCCCACTTTGAGAACCACTGAGACAATATGCACACATTTAATAGACACACTTTCAATTGAATATAAAATGTTTAGGTTGCAGGAGCAATTCACTGCTGTTCTTTTTTACTCGCTCATTCATTCATTGATCGATCCACCCACCCTCCATCTATCCATTAATTCAAAATCCATTCAAACAATGTATTCATCCTCAAAGAGGATTGATAATCAGTTAAAACAATTGTATACTAATAGTGTTTCATTTGGGGATCCTCAGTTTAGTCTACAATGAACTGCAGAAAGACAAATGCAGGTAATCATGTGAAATAAGGACATTATGGAGAACCATGCTAGTGTGCTCATTCAATGCAGTTATCCATGTTTTAGCCTAGACCAGACCTTGGCATTATGCGTCCCGGGGGCCAGATGGTGGTTCTGTCTGGCTCATCTTGGCTTTTTATTTGGAAACACTTATGTGTTGTGAGTGTGCTTCTTCCTGAATTAGTGCACGGGATGTTTTCTATAATTTAATCAAGTGATAAAATTAGAGGTTATGGCATTGGCCCCGGGCGACAAGCTGGGTTTCTAATGTGCCCCCCCCCCTGGCCTAGACTGTCTTCATTCTACATTAATGAAATGTAGAATATTTTCCTCTTTCCCACTTTTGAAATATGACATGGTTTACCCATACCACAAAGTACTATTTTTTCTGTCATGTTCCACACTTCACTTTGCCGTTTGGAAAGTTATTCCAGTATCATTATCTGTGAGAAGTAACTGGTGCATTTTGGAATAAGATACATTGGTGCCATGAATGGGGAATGTCCTCTCCAGGACAGTTCAGTATTTGTAAACCTGCACCACTCCTCGAAGCTAGAGAGAACTCCTACATTTTTTACCCCTGATATATTATCTGCTATTTTCCACGTTGATTGCAGAAACTTTTATTGTGGGTGGGTGTCACTGTGCTCGTTTTAACATATTTGCTTCTTGTGAATTTCAGTACAACAGAGGACGGGCAAGCAACAGGAGTACCTGGGTGTTTGGAATGCTAGGCGTCAAGGACGACAGGCGGAGACCCATTCTTAAGATTGTGCAGCGCCGTTCAGCCAGGCATCTCATGCCCCTTATAAAGAAGCATGTTCGGCGGGGAAGCTCAATCATCTCAGATGGATGGAGGTCTTACCGCCGTCTTCAGGACGAAGGGTACAATCACCTGACCGTCAACCATCAAGATTTTTTTGTTGACCCTGTTACTGGTGCACATACACAGAACCTGGAGAGACTTTGGGGGGTTTGCAAGTCAACAATCTGGAGACTAAGAGGGAACCGCACAGAAAGTATGTTGAAAGATCACTTGGATGTAATTGAGTGGACTTACAGTACTGGCGTGGAAACCAGCACATAAATGGACCACTTGGCATGCTTTTACATGACATCAGGAAAAAAATATCCCGTATGAAGCCTGTGTGAAATGTAGTTGCAGATAGCAAGTTGACTACCAGTCAAAAAAATTGACACATTGAATCTACCGTTTTTCATTATCTTAAAGCCATTTTCATCTAAAGTCTTCTGCTTAAATGCTAGCAATGTATTTCTTTTATGTATTTACTGTTCTAAAATGTGGAAAATGGTTTAAATTAGGAGAATTGTGGTATCTCAAAACTTTGGAGTGGTAGCGTACCTGCAGGGTTTTCACAGAATCTCTTGTCACTGAACTAAGGAGAGCCAGTGCCCACCAGAACCCTGAGATCAGGCCTAGCCTGAAGACACGTGGGTGGTTGTAGTTAGAGAGCAAGTTCATATTGACCTGTAGGTTAGATTTTTGTGCAGTTATACGTTTGTTTAATATTGGTATACTGTAGATATGATTCATGATTTCAATAATTGTATTATATTGTGGCACTTTATATAGACTTTTAGTCTTGTCAGTAACTGTTTACTATCCCATGCCCTATGCCTGACGATGCAGGCTAGTATAGAATGTAGTCTCTTGTGCTGCTGCCTGGCCTGTCATCAGATATGGTATTTAAGGTGCTACTGTAAATGGTTTCAATCTGCGTGATCCTTTACACCTAAAAGCTCTTGTCAGTATCTATAAATCGTTCTGTAATGTTTTAAAAAGTGGTCCATTAAAAAGGAGATATTTCTACTTGTGTTGACTTTGTACTTCTACCACTGAATGGGAATAGACATTTGAATCACAGACCTAACAAACTTTCAAGGTGTAACCATATACCAAATAGTTTCTGTTAATTGTAGTAGTTTTGTGTTGTAGTCGACTTACTAACTATGAAGAGGAGGCAACTTTAGATTAGGGAACCTGTTTGGGTTAATAAGTGTCAAACTACTAGTGAATTATTTATGAATAAGACCTCACTTTAGATTGGGGAACATATTCTGAGTTATAAAGACTTAGTTTGGAGTTAATTGGACACTAGTAACACTTGTAGTTTTGTGTTTTCTTAAATGGGAATAGACCATATTTATTAAGAGTTATTAACAAAGAATAACTATTGTTGTGGTATTACCACCTTATAATGCCCATACTGAGCAAAGCCTATTAAGATCATAATTCATGCACAACAACTTGCTTATTTACTATCAATAAGCAGTAATTAGGAGGTTATTGAGGGAAAACTCGTAGTTAATGGCCTACTAGTTGTCGAATATGATCATGCAGAATAAGCCATTAATAAGTGCTTTGTAACGGCTAATAAACCGCTAATATGCTACTAATATGCATGCTAATAAGCAGCTAGTTAGTGGTTAATAAGTGTACCTTAAAATAAAGTGTTACCGACATTTTTGTTCAGCAGGATAATCTTCAAAAATGTGGACCACCTTTATGACTTAAGAAGCATAAATGCATTTTTAGCACAGTTTTCAGAAAACACTTTGAAGTACAAAGCTACCAGTCTCTTCATACCTGTAGTGCTATCAGACTACAGAAAGCTGAAGGCTAAAACTACCAGTCTCTTCATACATGTTGTGCTATCAGTCGACAAGAAATGAGGTCACTTAATGAATGCACACTTAATCAATTCTGCTCTGTCAATGAGGCTACACACACACTTGGCTCCTCACTAGCCTCCTTTCTCAATCTCTGCCCTCTAACATCCAAACCTGCTCGCAACAACCCCCCAGTCCAGTGCCGCGTCTATGTGCTGACAGACCGCAATGCCGATAGCCCACAAGCAGAACCATCTGAGCGAGGCGGTGTCGGGGGACCAGCTGGAGCTAACCTCTCCCACCCCCCACGCCTAAACCTAACCTCTCCCACCCCCCACGCCTAAACCTAACCTCTCCCACCCCCCATGCCTAAACCTAACCTCCCGCAGACCCTAACCCTAAACCTAACCTCTCCCACCCCACCCCCCACGCCTAAACCTAACCTCCCCCAGACCCTAAACCTAATCTCTCCCACCCCCCACATCTAAACCTAACGTTGGCATTGCGGGCTGTCGGCACTGCGGGTGGTCGGCATAGCGGGTGGACCCCCCCAGTCCATGGCTCACTGATGTCATCCGGGAGCAAAGGGCGGGGCTCAGAGCAGCAGAGAGAAAATGGCGAACATTTAGAGACCCCACTGACCTGAGTGATTATCAGTCTCTCCTTGCATCATTCTCCTCCAGGTTAAAAACAGCTAAGACCACTTACTATCAGAACAAGATCTGTAGAGCCACTGATGCTCGAAAAATGTTTTCTGCTTTTAACTCACTCCTGAATCCGCCTCCTCCTCCTTCCTCCACTTTGCTTACTCCAGACATGTTCGCCTCATACTTTACTGATAAGGTTTCCGCCATCAGTAACCAGTTCTCAGAGCCTGACCAACTCTGTCTACCGCTGCCAGCTAACAGTGCCTCACTCACCTCATTCTCCCCTCTGGCCGAGGAGGAAGTCTCCAACCTTCTCCAGTCCATTTCCCCCGCAATTATTCCTGCAGTCACACACATCATCAACTGCTCGCTCACTACAGGTGTGTTCCCCACTGCATTCAAACAAGCACAAGTCACCCGACTGCTCAAAAAACCTACACTCAACCCTGCCCAGGTTGAAAACTACAGACCAGTTTCACTCCTACCCTTCCTATCAAAAATACTTGAGCGTACGGTCTTTTCCCATCTCTGAATTCCTTTCTGAGAACAATCTGCATGACCCAAATCAGTCTGGCAGGGTCACTCTATGGAGACTGCACTCCTGTCAGTAATGGAGTCACTGCGTTTGGCTAGAGCTGCTTGTCAGTCCTCGGCTTTATTGCTGCTAGATCTGTCAGCTGCCTTTGACACAGTTAACCACCAAATCCTCCTCTCCACACCATCTGAGCTTGGTATCTCGGGGCGGCTGTAGCTCAGGAGGTAGAGCGGGTCGTCACTAATCGCTTTGGATGAAAGAGGTCAGTGGTTCGATTCCCGGCTCCTCCAGTCTGCATGTCAAAGTGTCCCTGGGCAAGATACTGAACCCCAAATTGCTCCTGATGGTGTGCCAGCACCCTGCGTGGTAACCTGCCGCCATCGGTGTATGAATGGGCGAATGTACCTACTGATTGTAAAGCACTTTGGATAAAAGCGCTATATAAATGCAGGCCATTTACCATTTATCTCAGGATCTGCCCTCTGCTGGTGCAGGTCCTAAATTTCAGGGAGATCTTTCAGAGTGTCTTGGAGGGGGGAAGGTGTCCAAGCCGTACAACTTATCCACAGGGGTGCCTCAAGGGTCAGTGCTCGGTCCCCTTCTCTTCTCAATCTATACCGCCTTACTTGGTGCAATCATCCGCTCCCATGGCTTCTCATATCACTGTCATGCTGACAATACTCAGCTCTTCCTATCATTCCCGCCTGATGACCCCATGGTCTCAGCGCGGATCTCATCATGCCTTGCAGATATCTCTGCCTGGATGAAAGAACGCCACCTTCAGATTAAAGTGTAGAGTGTAGAGTGTAACTTACCCCCAAAACACTTTTTTTCAGCTTTTAACCAATATATATATGGCTTTTGGGGTGGTATGTGAAGGATTGTGGTCAAAACTCCACATTTGAGACCAATCTGTTACAATTTCACAAACTCCTATCATTTCAGCAGCATAAGTGCCCTCTATGGGTTCAAACCTGCTTTTCTTTGTGCCCTCAAATGAAAGGCCGATTTGGTACAACGTTGCGTCACGGTGGTATTTGCGTGTGCCCTTTCCCACTCTTGTGAAAAATGTTTTTTTTTCATGTGATCATTACTGTAGTTCACACCAGGAGAGTTGGGTTGCAACATCTCCTCCATTCACTCCAATGGACCCGTACTAGCGCGTTAGCGTAATGTTAGCGGCTAGTTGGTTATGTTACATGGCAGTAAAACGCCACTGAATGACCAAATTGATGTAACTTTTAACCATTTCGAGTAACACTGTTTCCATACGGATCACCAGCGTTAGTTTGTTGTTTATAACGTGGCTATATTTATAGCGTTCTCTATCTATCTATCTATCTATCTCTGATACACTGAAAATACTGGGAGGTGTCGATGATTTTATTTGACAGTTCTGGGCACTGGCGTTGAGGTTGGCCAATCCTGGCGTGTTCCACCCCCAAATAGATTGTGTTCTCGTGCAAAGCAAGTGGGTTCCAGGACGAACAGGCTCTCTGCTCTCACGCGCCATTTACATTATGTTTAGAGCAGCGCAGTAAATACAATATTCCTGGAATGCGAGTTTAACTAAACAGTTACATATCCTCTGCATTCTACAACAAATAAAGACATTACTGTTTGTTTTATTTTGTATGTTACATACTTATTGGCCAAGTTATGTTAGTTTATGGGCTAGGAATTCTGCCAGGGTACAGAAGGGAGTATAGGCGGCCATCTTGCCTGCAGAGTTTTCAAATCAAGTAGAATACTGTTTTGCCAGAAATCTGGGGGGTGGGGTAAGTCCCCCTTTAACTTCTCTTTGATGATCAACTATCCCTCAAGGTCCACGTGGCCTCAATCACTCGGTCGTGTCGATTTACCCTGAACAACATCAGGAAAATTAGACCCTACCTGTCTGAGCACGCAGCACAACTCCTGGTTCTTGTGTTATCACGCATTGACTACTGCAACTCCCTACTGGCAGGCCTCCCTGCATGCACCTTCAAACCTCTGCAGATGATCCAGAACGTGGCGGCGTGTCTGATCTTCAACCAGCCCAAAAGAACACATGTTACACCGCTGCTCATTTCCCTCCACTGGCTCCCAGTGGCTGCTGTCCATATCAAATTCAAAGCCTTGACACTCGCTTACAAAACTGCAACAAAAACAGCACCTGCCTACCTGGACTCCCTCATTCAACTCTACACTCCCTCCTGCCTACCTGAACTCCCTCATTCAGGTCTACACCCCCTCCTGCCTCCCTGAACTCCCTCATTCAGGTCTACACCCCCTCCTGCCTACCTGAACTCTCTCATTCAGGTCTGCACCCCTCCTGCCTACCTGAACTCCCTCATTCAGGTCTGCACCCCCTCCTGCCTACCTGAACTCTCTCATTCAGGTCTGCACCCCCTCCTGCCTACCTGAACTCCCTCATTCAGGTCTACACCCCCTCCTGCCTACCTGAACTCCCTCATTCAGGTCTACACTCCCTCCTGCCTACCTGAACTCCCTCATTCAGGTCTACACTCCCTCCTGCCTACCTGAACTCCCGCATTCAGGTCTACACCCCCTCCTACCTACCTGAACTCCCTCATTCAGGTCTACACCCCCTCCCGCTCACTACGCTCTGCCAATGAAAGGCTCCTGGCACTTGCGCCACTAAAGGGCCCTAAGTCACTAGCTAGACTCTTCTCCTCTGTAGGTCCCCGGTGGTGGAACGACTTACCAAACTCCATCCGATCTGCTGAGTCTCTATCTTTAAGAACAGACTCAAGACCCAGCTCTTTCATGAACACCTTCACAATTGATGGGCATACATTATGAAAGGGATTGATGAAAAAGGGTTAATAGATGTACATGATTGTCAATTGCATGAATTATGATGAATGAGGGGCATGAATGATATTAAAAAAAATCCTATGCACTCTGTGCCTGGTGGCACCTACTGTAGGTCCATTCAGACTCAAGCTTGGCCTCATGGCATTTACTCATGTTGTTGTCTTCTGACTAGATCATTGTAAAGCTCAGTTGTGTGTGTGTGTGTGTGTGTGTGTGTGTGTGTGTGTGTGTGTGTGTGTGTGTGTGTGTGTGTGTGTGTGTGTGTGTGTAGGATACACGTGTGGTGGTGGAGTTGTACAAGTCAGGCTTCGATCCACCTGGCGATGTGGAGTTTGAGGGCGGAGCCTCCATAAGGCGGAGCCTCTCTGAGTCCAGCTACCTTGACAACCGCCAGGTGGGGCGGAGACACAGCAGGAAGCTGTGGCCATTCATACGCAAAAACAAGGTACAGACAAACACACACACAGACACACACGCACACACAAAGTCATTATACAGAAAAGAAACATTTAACCCTAGAACACTAACGTGATTTAAAGTCACACCATCACTAACGTTGGGTGTATTTCACCCGATGCAATATACCCCATAAAACATACTTCTCATCAAAATATCTTAAAGTACAACAATACATGGCAATTTGAGGTACTCTTCTTTTATTTTTAAATGTGAAATATCACAAAAAACACCAAAAAAAATATTATGGGGGACACTATAAAAAATATGTCAAATTCGGGAAAAATGAGGTAATCGTTACAAAAAAATCCCCCCACCAAAAAAACAGGAGCTCCCAACTTCTCCTTTGGTCCACCCATTCATGGGACTTGTGTGGTGAAAATCACCACCCAAGTTACCACAATAACATTAACCCTAACCCGAAGATATTTTACCCTCTATCACTAACGTCGGGTGAAAATCACCCGAACACGTAGCCGGTAGAAAAAACCATGAATGGGAGCAGGGAAACAAACCTACATTCAATGACGTCAGTGAGCATCCTGAAGGTACCTAAGGACCCGCCCACCTCAGACAGCAGCAAGACAATGAAAATCACGTGAATTCAATTGTCCGGGTGAAAATCACCCGACGTTAGTGTTCTAGGGTTGGCCCATTCACTCTAAGAATGAATGAATGAATATTTTATTTTCGTGTCAGGACAATTACATGACCCATCCCACATGGGATTATCAGACACATCAACATTCAATATTTAACAAAACATAACATTCTGGTATGTTACCCAGCCCAAATTAGAGAGTATATATACATGCAGACATAATATGCCTATACATATACATACATATACATTCATACATACCTGCACTGAATACGAAAATAAAACGAAAATAAATAAATAGAAAATAAACTCTACTTTATCAGTTATACGTCAACCTTCTCCTCCTGTCCCATGCTTTAGAAAGAAATTCAGAGAATGCAAAAATATTTTTAAAAAGAAATTCGAGTATTACTCCGTTCTCACTATCTATCATATTTAGCTCAGGAGTATGGACTCTTTTAAACATTGTTTCTCTCAGGTCATGATACAAAGGACAATATAAAATGAAATGAATTTCATTTTCCACCTCATTCAACTCACAATATTCACATATTCTATCCTCCTCAGCTACCCCTCTATATCTTCCTGTTTCAATATGTAATGGTAGGATGCCACATCTTATCTGTGCACAGAGTGATCTCTGACTTTTTGACAAATTATACAAAACATATTTTTCACATTTATAATCTTTTTTAAATAAACAATATGTTCTTAATTTTGGCTTTTGCCAAATTTCTTCAGCCCAGGATTGTAGACATTTAACCCGGATTCGATTTTTAAACTCCTCCACATTCACAGTTTTTCTTTGGAAATAATGGTCTTCCAGACCACATTCCTGTAGTAGGTCATACAGTTCAGAGACCCATTCCCCATCAACAAACAAATCCCAAAAGAAAATATGGCTAGCCACCCTGTTGGGTGGTAAACCCAGCAGCCTGTTCCAAAGACCCACCATACTGGCCTTCCACCTAATTTCACAGGAGTCCCACCCCATATCTCCATTAGCTGCCAAAATGGGGGCATATTTATGAAGTCCCAGGTAGAATCTGATTGCTCGATTCTGAACTCGTTCATTCAACTGAAACCTTTTGAAACCCCAAACCCCCGAAACATAATCTAAGACAGGACATACACAGGTTTGATACAATTTCGAATAAGTAGAGTAGCCCATATCTCTCAACATTTTAGTCTTACCTATAATACCTCCCAGTGCCCTGCTTGCTGAGTCTGCTAGAACAGAAACACCATGGAAAAACGACATGTATTCATCAAAAAACAAACCAAGGTATTTATACTTATCTGTAAACTCGAGTTTGTCACCAATACAGAACTGAAAACAACTTCTCTCTTTCCCTGGACTTCTAAAGTGCATTACTTGTGATTTCTTTTGATTAATACACAGTCTCCATTTCTTACACCACTCATTAACACATATCAGCATCATTTGTAAATCTTCTTCCCTTTCTGAAAGCAAAATAATATCGTCCGCATAAAGAAGAATGTTTACAATTACCTGATCAACTCTAAGAGTGACAACTATGAAGATACTATAAGGACATGAGGAATCAGGAAGACAGCTATTGGTGTCGTGTGGTTGCGTCCCTATGCTCCACTTAGGAGCCTAGAGGTAAAGAGTGGAATGCTCATGGTGTTATTTACTTTTTATGTCTCCGTCGGCGATAGCCAGGCCGGAGGCATTATGGATCCGGGTTGTCCGTCCGTCCGTACGATGTTTGTTAACGCAATATCTGAGGAACGCCTGAACGGAATTTCATCAGATTTGCCTCAAACATCGACTTGGACTCAAGGATGAACTGATTAGATTTTGGTGGTCAAAGGTCAAGGTCACTGTGACCTCTCAAACGTCATTTTCCAGCTTGTTAACGCGATATCTCACGAATGCCTTGACGGAATTTCATCAGATTTGCCTCAAACATTGACTTGGACTCAAGGATGAACTGATTAGATTTTCGTGGTCAAAGGTCAAGGTCACTGTGACCTGACGAATGCCATTCCCAAGTTCGTTAAAGCCATATCTCAAGAACGGCTTGATGGAATTTCTGCTAATTTGGCTCAAACGTCGACTTGGGCGCAAGGATGAAAGGATTACATTTTGGTGATCAAAGGTCAAGGTCACTGTGACCTCTTCAACTCCATTTTCAAGCTTGTTAACACGATATCTCAGGAATGCCTTGACGGAATTTCATCAAATTTGCCTCAAACATTAACTTGGCCTCAAGGATGAACTGATTACATTTTGGTGGTCAAACTTCAAGGTCACTGTGACCTCACGAACGCCATTCCCAAGTTGGTTAACGCAATATCTCAAGAACGGCTTGATAGAATTTCTTCTGATTTGGCTCAAACCTCGACTTGGACGCAAGGATGAACTGATTCCATTTTGGTTATCAAAGGTCAAGGTCACTTGTGACCTCTCGAATGCCATTTTCAAGCTTGTCAACGCGATATCTCAGGAATGTCTTGATGGAATTTCTTCAAATTTGCCACAAACGTCCACTTGGACTCAAGGATGAACTGATTACATTTTGGTGGTCAAAGTTCAAGGTCACTGTGACCTCACACATCCTTTCCGCTTTGAGAACCCTATCTTGTTTTATGGAATGCTCAGCGGAGCAGCACATAGCTGTGGGTTCAGGCAAAAGTCAAGCATGCCCCCGGGCTCGTGGGGTCCACCCGCTATGCCGACTACCCGCAGTGCCGACAGCCCGCAATGCCAACGTTAGGTTTAGGCGTGGGGGTTGGGAGAGGTTAGGTTTAGGGTTATGGTCTGGGGGAGGTTAGGTTTAGGCATGGGGGGTGGGAGAGGTTAGGTTTAGGGTTAGGGTCTGGGGGAGGTTAGGTTTAGGCATGGGGGGTGGGAGAGGTTAGGTTTAGGCGTGGGGGCTGGGAGAGGTTAGCTCCAGCCCATCCCCCGACACGCTGCACACCGCTCAGCTGGTTCTGCTTGTGGGCTATCGGCATTGCGGACTGTCGGCACTGCGGTCTGTCGGCATATAGACGCGGCACCGGGCTCGTCCTCCAGGACGATTTGGGAAATACAGCAGTGTACGATAGTACTAGTTTTTTTAAACCCACTGTCTAGGGGTTAAGGGTCACATCATCAGACTAGACAAATATAACCATGAAAAAGTTGTGTGATTTATTGGTCACACAAAAACAATAACGAACGAGGGCACTGGACTCACTACACTCACAAGAGCTAACATTGTCACTCTAAGCTAAAGACTAGGCCCATTAGTAGTTGTAATGATTAGCAGCCATAGCTAAAGCTGGAAGAAAGCAGCAGCTAATACAAATTCAGTAGTTGTGTCCAGCACCATAACACACAATAACAAAACCGCAGGATTTAACAGAACTAATAACTAGACAGAGTTCACTAACAACACCAACAAGAGGAGTGAGGGAGAGAGGAGCAGTAGCATGGCTCAGCTACTGCCTGCCTCTGATCGCACATGGGACAAGTTAGCCCTGAAGCCTTTCCGTAAGAAAGCCATGCCTTAAAGGGATAGGCCAACTTTTTGGGAGTTTCGCCCATTTGCCATATCGCCCATACATAACCAAGACACATACAGTGAGGTACAGTCGTCCAGTTAGTTAGCATCACCAATGAATTGGAGTAAATGGTATAGCCGTTCAAAGTCACCAAAACACACATTCTAACAGCGCCAAAAAGCTCTATGTACATGTTGTGACTTGGGTACTCACCATGAGATGAAATAATAATCAAAAATGCAGAGTGTCACGGTCTTCAACACATGAAATAAGGCTCAACAGAAGACCAGAACATATTGGGACACCAGGCAGGTTGCACAATTATTCAAATAATGTTTATTTTAACCAAAGTGGAGAAAATGACCAAAGTAACAAATGATATAAAGAAAGGAGGCTGAAGATCCGGCCAAACTAAGGAAAAGGCCTGGGCCAACCCCTTTGGGCCGTCGAAGTCAGCTAATGTCCTGAAGAGACAAAAAAGGACAAGGGGTTAAACAGGATCATTACGAAAACATAACTACCGGGGACTTCAGCCTGAACAAATAAACAAAATAACAGAACAAAGTACAACCAAAGTAGAAAGTACAAAATAATAGTTACCACTGGAGAGGAGAACCCTCTCCAGGCGCTGCTGTGTGTGTGTGTGTGTGTGTGCAAGCTCTGCCTATTCTCCACTCCAACCTCCATTTAAATAAACCCTTGGGTTGATTGGCTCCAGGTGTTGCTGCTCAGGCAATTAAGATGGAGCAGGAACTCCAGAGGGAGGGGAGAGAGAGAGAGCGAGAAGAGGAGGAGGCTGGCTGGTCACATAACACCCCCACCCCTAAGGTGGTGAATAGCCGAACACGACAGAGGCTATTCAGTCCATCCAACAGCGCGACAACGTGTCAGCCAGAACATTATCCTTGCCCTTGCTATGTCTGACCTCCACGTTGAACGCCTGCAGGAACAGTGACCAGCGCATGAGGCGTCAATTCGAATTACGCATCTGATTAATGAAAACGAGAGGATTGTGGTCAGTATAAACTATAATAGGCGCACTAGCCGCCCCGACGTACACTTCAAAGGGAGAGCCAATAAAAGAGCAAGGGCCTCCTTTTCAATCACAGCGTATGCCCGTTGATGCCGATTAAATTTCTTAGAGTAATACGAGACCGGGTGCCCCACACCATCATCTCCATCTTGCAGGAGGACAGCACCCGCTCCGACATCACTCGCATCAACAGCAAGTTTGAACAGCCGTTCAAACATAGGCGCAGCAAGAACAGGTGCATTTGTCAGCAAAGCCTTCACACTCTCAAATGAAGACTGGCAAGTAGGAGACCAGCGATAACGCACTTTTGGACTCAACATATCGGTGAGCGGCGCAGCCACGATCGAGAAGTTTTTGCAAAAACTTCTATAATAGCCTGCCATGCCTAAGAACCGCATCAGGCTGCGTCGAGAAACAGGAGCAGGGAATGACACGACCGCCTCAACCTTGGAGTACACCGGCTTAACTTGGCCTCGACCCACAATTTTGCCCTAAACTAAGGACTCGACTTGACTTGACAAAACCTGTGACTTGACTTGAGTTGACTTGCCCAAAACAAAATGACTTGGCACTTGCTTGAGACTTGGACCAAATGACTTGGGACTTACTTGAGACTTGGACCGAAGTGACTTGGTCCCATGTCTGGTGTTTGACATGTTTAACGTTAGCATGTTTGTTTACTAGCGTCATTTTCCCCACCGTGTTCTACGCTCGACATACCTTGTAAAAAGCATGGTATTTGCTGATGTGGGTAGCGGTTAGAAACGGGATGGTCTCTCGTACCAAGTGGACTGAAATTTGGCAGCATATCTCTTCTTCTTGGGACCTGTTTGATCCATTTCCAGCGGCAAAGCGAGTGGAGCCCTTTGACTGTATACATATGGCAGAGCGCCTCACCCAAGAGCTGCTTGAGGGAGTGCAGTGACGCACGTGCATCACTCATCACTGCCTCTGGCTGGGTTGGGTTGCCACCAGGTACCGCGACACATATCCTACAAATCGGGAGATTAGCGGGAGACATTACCAAGTGGGAGCACAGCGGGATAAAGGGTTAAAAACGGAGTGTTAGCAGGTATGTAAGTTATAGTTAGCATTCTAAGTGTGAATGGGGCTTTAGCGATTCCTATAACATTCACTATATCCTCTCTCTCTCTGTCTGACTCTCTCCCTCTCTGTCTCCCCCCTCTCTCTCTCTCTGTTTGACTCTCTCCCTCCCTCTGTCTCTCCTCTCTATCTCTCTCCCTTCATCGTTCTCTCTTTCTGTCGCTCTCCCTCTCTCTCTCTACCTCTCTCTCTAGTTGATGACTCTTCTCTCGTCCCCCCGTCAGCCCCCGCCTCCGCCACCGACCTCGCCCTCCCCAGGGGGCGTGGTCAACAGTCCACAGTCCCCACCCCCTCCTGCAAGAGAACCAATCACGCAGCGGCTCAACGACCTCATGACGTCTGGCTCCAGGACCAGGAAGCAGTGTATCCGCAGCCTCAAGAGAGGGGTACACACACACACACACACACACACACGCACGCACGCACGCACACACACACACACACACACACACACACACACACACACACACACACACACACACACACACACACACACGTAGTGGCACAAAGTCAATGTTACAGTGTGACTAGTCTCTCCCCAGACTCAAATATTACATTGAATCGCTGCACTCCGCATACTACATAAGTGAGTCTGTGCCCCTTCATAGACAGCTGGTATTTGAGGGCAGGTCTAGGAGGTTTGAAATTGAATGAGTGACAGGTCGTAGCACCAATCAGAGACTGGTTCGAAGTGCTTGATGTTGCAGGACCTAGTTAGATGGGCACACGATCTGATTTCACCAAGTAACAGTTGTTCCTGGAACATGATGAAACTTGTTTGTCCAGGACTCACAACCACCCACTCAGCAGCAGATCTCGGATTGTGGTGCCATTTACATGTGACTTGCAGCATGGAGGAACCACCCATTTCAAACAACAATGTCCACTTTAGCACAGCCCCTTTCAAACAACGTTGTATTGAATTTAGCATGTGCATATGGCTGATGCTGAAAAGGTGAGATTTGTTTCAATTTTACAAACTGTTTCATGGGGAATTATATGCATTTAAACTCACTGGGTTCTATAATGGGAAAGAAATATGTGTGAGAATAGAGGTTACTACATTGGACTTGTGGCAAAGTTAGCTTGTGACTAATTGTTAATGCTAATGCCTAATGCTCAAAGGTGAGATTTGCTTCAATTTTACAAACTGTATTTGGTTGGGGGAATTACTGTATTATGTTTAATCTTGGCGGGTTATATTTAATGAGAAAGAGGCTGTGTTAAAACTAGATTGGACTTTTGGCGCAATTTAGATTGAAGAATTAAGAGTGAAAATATACATTACTAGATATGGCTTGTGGTAGCATTAGCTCTTCCTGCTAAAGCTAAGCAAGCTAAAATGCAGCTTGCTGCTCAAACTGTTTGTCTTTTGGTCTTTGGTCAACAGTTGACTTATTCAATAAAATATGTATTGGAGCCAAGCATGTGTCTGTATACATGACATACAGTTAGTCAGATTGATTAAGTAGTGATGTCTGTTAACTTCTAATTAGCTTATGCAGGGCCGGTTCCAGAACAAGATGACTAGGGATGCATCCTAGATAGGAAGGGGTGCACATGCACGGGCCGACCCGGGTGGCTGGCCAAAGGAAAAATTTGACATGTTATTTTACTAAAAATAATGCATTTTACCATCATTTCAAGTAGAATGATACCAGCCAAGCAAGACTATTTCAAGTCAGAGTCGTATAGATAGAAGAGTCCCGACATCTCCATTCACTCCAATGGACCAGTTTTTTTCCAGGAAGTAAGGTCCTGGAACTCTTAAGTAAAAAAAGCAGCACTGTCGAGTCGCAGCAAAATAGACACTTTGTGTTGTACTTTGAAAGGGTTTTTCATCCCTTGAATCAAATTGTACATTATCAGCTTTATTTTAGCATGCTTAAGTAGCGCGAGACCCATTCCTGGCTGTTCATTGGCTAATGAGTCTCGCATTTTGGTCCTCCGCTGACGCCACTCTCTCTCACACTATTTCAAGTGTTTCAAGTGCTTTACTGAAATATTTGGACCATATAGTGATAATACAATTATGTCAACCTTAAACATGTCAACCTTACATGTAGGTGCCAAAAAGCCATACATTCACATCAAAGAACAAAGAAAAACAACAATTATAATTCAAGTTTAAACAGTAAGTGTGCAGCTGCAGCATGGAGATTTCAATGTACCTTTGGTTAAGACCAAATAATCTCTTTAAATGCTGTAAAGTGTTTTAGCAAAGAATATTGCAACATAAGTCTTTCAGAACATACAACACTCTACTAGGCTACATTATTTTTTATTATTATTACTTTTTTTTGTTTTACCACTCTTTTAACTGAGCATGCAGACAATTAAAATAAGGGTGCAATGCGTGCTTTTGCACCCCTCTAAAACCGGGCTTGAGCTTATGTTAGCCAGCAAGGCTAACTCTTGGTGTTAGTCCAGGTCCACCATCAAGTCACATTCATCCAGGACCACCATTGAGTGTTAGTCTAGGTCCACATTCAAGCACAGTCATCCAGGGCCACCATTGAGTGCTAGCCCAAGTCCACCTTCAAGTACAGTCATCCAGGACCATCATTGAATAGAGTGATGAGAGTGATAGTGAATAGAGTGATGAGAGTGATAGAGCCAGCTGTTCTTATTTTTGTAAAAAAAAAAAAGGGGGGGTAATGCATATTTGCTTTCCATAAAAGATCCGGGGCTACAGCCCCGAAAGCCCAAGCCTAACGACGTCACTGGTACACAAGTAAAAAAAAAAAAGCCAAAACAAAAAACAGGAGAAAGTAATAAAACATAAATAAACACAAACAATTAATTAAAAATGAATAAACTAAAGAACATAACTTTGAGATGACAGTGCACAAAGCTGAAACACAGACATCCCAGTAGACATCCCAGTTGATTCCAACAATTTTTCAACCTTGAGACATCCAAATAATGTTGAAAACCTGAGAAATCTGAACAAGGATTTTCAAACCCTAAGAAAACCGTAATTTTATTAAAGAAGACGGGTTGCCTATTATAATTCGGCTCCCAGTAATAAGTTATAATGTTAGCACCAGTATTGGAAAAATACTAGGGATGTCACAATATATCGTCCCACAATATATTGCGATATCAAAACGTGACAATATGTATCGTTGAGATGAAATCTCATATCGCGAGAAAAATAAGCTGAACATGGTGGCACTGATCTGCATCTGATTGCATGCTCGCTCTCCTTTTCATTGCTTTGTTTGAACAAACGAGGGACGTTACAGACACGGAGGATGAAAATGTAACCTCTTTCCCTGCAATTGTACGCATGCAAGATGAGCTTCTCCACAGCGCGGATGTCGTGACCGCAGTCAATGGCTTAACCAGAGTGGACAATTCTGACATAGGCTATTGAATTAGGCTAGAATAAAAATCTCACACATTCCTACCCTATTAACTCATTGAGTGCCAGCCACTTTTGGAAAACAGATGCTCCCAGTGCCAGAGTTTCAGAGCGTTTTCAGTGATATCTCGAGGCCCACAGAATATTGTGTGATATTACTATGTAAACACCGAACACGCCCAAAGAACGATGAGACTCTCTTCTATCATCAGCAAAAAAAAGTTTATTGATATCATTTTCCGTTCTTTAGTTATGAGCCGGAGAAGATAGGTTGATTTCAGCAAAAAGAGACTTTTCAATTTAGAAGCTGAGATAATTAGCCTTTTGTGAAATGAAGCATTTCAAGCACATGACTGACTCTGAAGCTAATATTTTCTGATGTAGTCACACCTCAAAAATAATTTCCTTCAATAAAACAGTGAAAACAAAGGAATTTTGTTTGGCAAAATAATATTTTTTAGCTGCAACCAGCAGCGCTGGCCCCTGCGTGCGCTGCTGGTTGCAGCTTCTTGCTGGTCTTGATTTACTGCTGGTGGGCATCAGATATTCTAGCTTGCGTTTGCCAATCCTGTCCTGCTGTCTGGGTCTGTCTGGGTGTTGTATGCTGCCCTGTGTGCCCCACCCCGCTCAACTGCAAACCCCACCTCCGTGGGAGTGTCTCTGGTGGCTCTCTGCTGCGTTTGCTCTGTACTGAAAAGTGCGCTACATCCAGCTTTTTTACAGCGTTCCGCGTGTATTTGTTACCGGCTCCCATCGCTTCCAGTTGAGAATAATAGCAACTCCACAACTAATCATGCGGATGGGCTATCGCAGCGGACACGGAGGGGCGCAATTGTGGCAGCAGATTGGCTGCTGCAGGCACAGCTAACGTTATGCTTCATGCATATCGATGCATACGGATGCGATTTCCGTTTCCCCATGACTTCTTCTCTGTTTTTTCCTCGCCTTTCTGTAATCTGGAGAGCACTGTCGCCACCTAATGGGTCTGTAAAATAGCTTTTACACATTCAACATCCACCATACTTTCACAGGAGATGGATCAGGCTTTAATCCACGTCCCACCGTCAAAAAACGCAATTGACGACTTTAGTTGTCATTGGCACTCAATGAGTTAAAGAAACTAATAATTTTAGATGTGTATGTTATAGCCTATATGAACGAAACATCTAATTACAGTAAGCGCACGCTTTGGGACAACATGGAGATATTGAATATCTATATATTGAATATCCGATATTCCCTTTGTGTTTCAAATGGATCGTTCCATCAGCATCAATTTTCGTTACGTATCCGAACTGGTTCATACTCCAATTCTCTCCCTCTCTCTTTCCTCTCTCGTTCTCTCCCCCCCCCCTCTCCCTCTCTCTCTCTATCTCTCTCTTTTCTCTCTCTCTCTCACTCTGTTTCTCTGCTTGCACTGAGCAAGAAAGAAGCTGCTGTCACAGACATGATGGCGGTGACGCTGTGGCTTTTAAGGGGCGTGATCTCACACTGGTGAATCCTGTTTTGGGCATAAACACGCCTATGGAGGTTTGTGCCGAGATGACAGGAAGGGCAGCGGGCCGACACGCCCACAATTAGTGCTTTGTGCGGCGCTATTCCAGTGCAAAACGGGCGCTAACGCAAAATTACCGCCGTTGTGAAGATAGTCCTCTAAAAAACTGTAGCAAAAATCCCCATCACAAACATAATATAGATTTAGACACCAATAAATATGGTACTTCGAGAGAACCTATCCTAAAATCATCCATTTTACTCCTCATTTTAGCTCACGGGACCAGCCAATTAGGCCTACTAACCTACCCAGTCACCTTGCTGCAGAGATGAGCATGGACCTGACTTCTAAACAACCCTCTGGACTCTGAGAGTTTGATGCCTAGTGGAACGCTGTTCTACACCGTTCACCCGTGGCACTATACATGAGCGCACACTGGCGTTGTGTCCATGCTGAGTATGAACCATGCCTATCTGCGAGCCAATGTAGTATGGAGCAGTATCATTTACAATGTTAAACATGTGATTGAGTTTCAACTGCTCTATCCTGTGGTGCACTGGCAGCAGGCCCACCTTCTTGAATTTGTTACTCCCTACATGAGTTCTAGGAGGTGCATCTAGTAAGTAATGAATTATGTTATTTTGCAGTTTGTTTCTGAGGTTTGCCGTCAAGCCACGATACCAAGCACAAGCATAATCAAAATTGCACTGAACCAAGGATGAAACCAAAGGTTTCTTAACAGAAAAATCGAAAGACCTTGTCTTACGATACAGAATTTTAATTTTACCGGCACAATTAGATACGATTTTAGCAGCAATTGGTTCACGGGAGAATTTACTCTGTTTTACTTGCTCTGTTTGTCACTGCCACTCTCTGGCACTTTCCAATTCAGTGCTCATGATGCTCTGTATTTCATTGACATCATTTCCAGGGACCAGCAATGCAGAATCATCAGCATACAACAAAAGCTTGCATTGCACAGCTGCTAGCATATCATTAATATACAAAAAAACAAAAGAGGGCCAAAAATAGATCCCTGCGGCACCCCACATACAATACCCAAAGGTTCAGATCTAACACCTTCTACATCACATACATGAGGTCTTCCTGTGAGGTAAGAAGTGAACCATTTGACAGCAGTCTGACTGAAATCCATGCACTGTAGTTTTGAAAGCAAGTATAGCATGATTCACTGTATCAAAAGCTTTCTGTAGATCGAGCAAGATCATGCCAACATACTTACCGTTCTCAAAGTTACTTCTAATAAAATCAAACAAATTTATAAGACAGGTTTCAGTAGAGGATGCTGCTCTGAAACCTGACTGAAGCTCATTCTCTTGGGCTGGTGTGCATTGTCAGCAATAGAATCCACATAAAATTGGGACTTCGCTTTCTCTATGCTATAGCTGGCTTGATTTTTATTTATTTATCATAGTTCGTAGTCAGTTTTGACTTCTTAAACTTTCTGAAATATAAATCTTGTTGTCTAATAAGATTTAAAATTTCAGAGGTCATCCACTTAGCACTTCTCTGTTTAAGTCTAGATTCCCTCATTGGAGCCACAGCATCAAGTACAGCTATGAAATGCTCTTTGAAGAGGTTGCAGGCAACATCAACATCCTTGCTACCCAAAACATCAGCCCAATCTCTCTCAGAAAGTGTCTTTTTAAAACACTCACTGGAATATTTTTTTGTACACCTAAATCTACTAGTACAGTGATTTCCAGCATTGATCTGCATTTTAGGTACCTTAAGAGTAAAGAAGTACAACTTTTTGACGGATGTGGAGAGGACGCTGGCGCGCTTGGCTGCCACTTCTCCCTCCATTTAAGTTTGTATAAGTTTGTTTTCTTTGCAATCTCCTTGATTTGTTCTGATTTGAGTCAGTGTTGTTTGCCAAAACAATCTACCTCTACTTCATCTCACTCCATCTGGATAATGTAACAGTAACGTTACTGCTCGGGCACTCACCTCTGTCTGCCGGACTTCATCCACTACTACACAGCTGGAAGGTAGATCCCGGACAGGCCACCACCTGTCTCGGTGCGGTTAGCCCCCGCTGGCTAGGACCGCTGCCTTCCAGTACCGTTGAGACCACTGCCGTGGACGAAGGCAGACCCCGGACAGGCCACCACCTGGCCCGGTGCGGTTAGCCCTCGCTGGCTAGGACCGCTGCCTTCTACCATGAGAAAGCTAGCTCCCCTCAGCTTCCAACCTGGGCCTAGGCTGGCTCATCTCTCCATCTGCCATGCTGTGGTTAGTCTTGTTTTATCTACTGTCAATTCACCAGTCACAGCCATCATCCACCATCTGTTCCAGCTCTGTTTCGGTCATGACGCTACGCTACACATCCATGCAACTCCTCTGGCTAAACCACCAAATGCATCCTCCTACAGAATTCATCATGTCAATAAAAAACTCAGGACTTCTACGATGCCACCAGTACATCCACAGAGGCTCCCGCCGCAAGTTTGTTTATAAATCCACCACGACAAACACCATCCCATCTCTGTGGTCCGAAAACAGCTCTCGCACTTCCTCATTCCATCACAACAACACGTCACGTCATCAGAACAACCCCCACATGAATCCTTTCAACCTCTGCCCAATACCCACTTCCTCCACGTCAACTTCAAAATAAAAGCACCTGAAAATCGCCCTGTTCAACACAAGATCTCTCAACAATAAAAGTCTTATTCTCAATTAATTCATCACAGACAATAAACTGAATTTACTTTGTCTCACCAAAACCTGGCAAAAACTTTAACTATTTATAATTAAAGCAAACCACCCCCGCTGGATACTCATATCTAGACAACCCATACACTGAGGGCTGGGGAGGAGGAACTGCTGCTATACACCATCAAGAGCTCAACCCCAGACCACTCTCCATCCCTGCTGCACCATCTTTTGAACATCTGGCATTTAAACTTCCCGGCTCTAAACCTCTACTCATCGCTCTCATCTACCGTCCTCCCAAACCCAACCCCTCTTTCCTATCCGACCTATGAGAATTCATCACACAACTGTCTACAATCTCACCATCTGTTTTACTCCTAGGCGATTTTAACATTCACATTGACTCCCCCAAAATTGCAACTGATTTTTTGCACATACTCAACTGTTTCAACCTCACCCAACACATAAACTCTGTGGGTTTATGTTTTCCACCATAAACAAGATCCTCAAACCTTTGGACAATATCTCACCCTCCTTCATCCCAGAAAAATGCAAGAACTTTCTATCATTCTTCCACTCCAAAATCAAAAACATCCACAACCAGCTTGCCACCTCCTCTGCCATCACCCCCAACCCGGAGCCTGCACCTTCCCCACCAACAGACCATTGCCTTTCCCTCTTCTCCCCCATAACCACATCTGACCTCTCTGATTTACTCTCTGGAATCAAGTCATCCACCTGTCACCTCGACCCAATCCCCTCCACCCTTGTCAAAACCTGTCTCTCTTCTCTCGCCCCACTCATCACTGACATAAACTCCTCCCTCAATTCTGGCATTGTTCCCTCTCCGCTCAAGCTCGCTGCTATTACACCCATCCTCAAAAAGCCTGACCTAGACCCCGGCAACCCCAACAACTTCAGACCCACCTCCAACCTCCCACTCCTCTCCAAAATACTGGAACGTGCCGTCGCAAAACAACTCAAGCAATACATCCACACCAACCAGATAACATTCCAATCCGGCTTCAGAACACACCACAGTACCGAAACCGCTCTGATCAAAGTCACCATAGACCTCCTACTCTCCTCTGATTCCGGCTCCCTCAACATTCTCCTCCTCCTCGACCTCAGTGCAGCCTTTGACACCTCCTCAGTCGCCTACAATCCTGCATTGGCATAACTGGTTCAGCACTCTCCTGGTTCAAATCCAACCTGTCAGACAGCTTTCACTACATCTCCATCAATAACTGCAAATCCCACACCACCCCAGTCTCACATGAGTGCCTTTTAAACATGAACTCTGGATCATGTCAGGCTAGAGAGAGCAGCATATTTTCAGGTTTTGCCTTTCTAAACATGAGGGGTCTTTGTTAAGAAACAACTGGATATGAGCCGTTTTTTCTGCCAGTGGGCGGGGGGGGGGGGGGCGCGGTAGCATGTATCGAAAACAAGAAATGTGATAGGAAACAGCTTTAGCGAATTTGTAACCAAACTCCATTCAAAAACATGCATAACAATGTATTTCTCCCCACAAAAGTTTGATAGCCTATCAGTCAGTCGGCTCCTATCCTCTCCGCAGTGGGGAGGCACAGTCACACAACACTGCCTGCCTCAAATGGCTGCCTCACACAATAGAATTGGCTGCATCACGTTAGCGACAAATCTGGAGACTTCAAAAAACATGCCGTTTTAACGGAGTCCATTCCAATGAGGGGTGGCAATGTGCCAAAAATGAGCGCTTCGCCTTTGTTAGGCTACATAAAGCCGCCCAGTCAAAATAGTGGTCGGACTGTCGTCAATCACTGTGGGTTATTTATTTTACAAGTGGCATTCAAGTCATATCTGACTAGTTTTCAATGTATTTCTCCCCACAAAAGTTAGGCTTTTTCTGACATGGGAGCAAGCAGTAAGCGTCCCTCCTGATGCACTGGACCTGGCTGCCTGCAGCTGAAGCGCGTTGGCCAAACAATTCAAGCCGTTTTTGCAGCACTTGAGGAAACCGTGAGTTTGCTCGTTGATATAAGCGATTGCCCGAACGATTCATTAATGAATAAACTAGTGAACGTGAAGTGAGTCACGAAGAGCCACACCCGCCCACTCAGACGGATCTGCGGATAATGACCTGCCACTGTTTGGCATGAGCTGCGATTGCGTGGAAGCGGATCTTATACCGGCGGTCGAGGTAGATAAGATACGGACTCGCGGGAGTGCGCGTAGGCCGGCTAATTGTTGTTTAACATGCAGGCCAACCGGCTAGGAGCAGGTTATAATACGGATTCCACTGCATGTTAAGAAGTGGCTATGGAGTCCCTCAACGCTCGGTGCTTGGTCCCCTCGTCTGCATCCTCTACATGCTCCTCCCAGGGCTGGTGACTGCGCCCGTTTTACTCGCATATGCGACTAAAAATAGAACAGTGCGAATTGTAAAATGCCTTTTGGGGCACGTGTGCGAGTACAGAATTCGACCTTCAATATATATATTTATTTTTTCAGAGCGTTAAAAATCAGAACGGCATTAAAGTTGAGAGCCTGTGTCCCAGTTCACTTGAAGGCAACACAACGTTGCCTTGAACCAATGGTGACTGGTGAAAAAAAGCACGTGATCTCAGCGGAAACGAAACTAGAGAGAGACTGTGAGAGAGGGAGTCCACATAGCCGATTGTGTGCGCCGGTTGGCTTTCCCCTTTTTTTGGTCAATTACCTGCAGCTGCACGATGCACGCGTTCATGATGTTGCCTCATTGTGGAAATTTGACAGTTTGTCACACTCATGCAAGTTGAATAAGCCGCGGAGGGGCAGGGTACATTGCCGAGTCCCGCTCGGCTGGAGTCCACTCCAGTCTGAGCGGCTCGTTTCACCTCACCGGCCCCTCTCTCTCCCCGGCCACAGCGCAACACAGCCGGCTTGGCGAAGTGAAGGTACTACCAGCTGCTGTCCACATCACCGCTGCCTGCTATGTCAGTCACGTTGTAACGTGAATACAGGAGAGGACTATTTGTTTCGTATTGCGAATAGAACGACAAACATAATAATAAAACGCATCGGACCAGTGTGTGCAAGGTTTTCTGTGCGCGATGATTTTTTTTTCAGATGGCGGATTTAAAAAAACGGACTCTGTGTGTAAACTCTAATATTCAAACTGAGTCAACTCAAACTCATTTCCTCATACTCAAGAACAGCCAAATCCACAACTGTAGAGTAGGCATGGCTTCGAACGTCTGGGCTCCAGACCCAAGACTACCTGGCTGCAGACAAGTGGGCAGACCTCACCCTCCTCTCAGACCTATAGGCTATAAACTCCTTGTCCATGGATAACATTTTGATGTTTATTTATTTTATTTTATTAGTTTATTTGGCAGGGACATATACAAAAAAAACATTAAACCCCATAGGGGAAGAGATGCTTTGTAACAGATTTAGCCATAGGCTACTTTCCATCTGGAGCCCCTGTTCTGTTGCACTTTTTTTCTTTTGGAAAAGTAAATGCATGATAGCTGTGGGATATACTGGAATTAATTGTTTTATATTCATTGTATTTACACAAAAAAAGAAAAGCTCTGTCCAGTAACCTGGAACACTTTTATTTTTAGATGTGGGGGGGGGTATGTACGGAGGAACCCCCTGGACTGTGTCCCACAGCCACAGCTGTTTCATCTTGAAATTGTGTCTAGTGTGTTTCACATGACTTCGATGGGGTTTTCATAATGCTGGTTAAACATTTGCAAACCTCCCATGTTCCCCCTAAGAAGGAAGAAGGACTAGGTCTGCACTTTCACTATGATAATGTAATGTAACCTATATAGATAGGCTGCTAGGCACTGATGGAAACTCCACACCAAGACATCAGAATAAAAATAAATTGGGTAAGGGTGAAGTCACATTTTCCTGTCCATATTGGTAGGGGATGAAACATACATGATTAGGGCCTATTATGATTGATTATTATCTAATGCAAGTTTTGCAACTGCAGCAGGGTGGGCTCGTCCTCCCCCCGCTGCTCAGAGCGTCTAGCGCTCCCCACAATAGAGCAGACGCACGCACCACCAGACGCGTCAGTATAGACGTTGCAGCGCCGGGGGAACTTGGATGCATGCTCGGTAATTGCCATGATGGGGCAATACATGCGGTGGCAGCAAAGCACATTGAGAGATGAATGGTTTTAAGTTTACTTTGCAGTAGGTGCCGCACGTGTGTAAAGTTAGAACCGGATGGAAAACGAATCCGTGACCACCATTCTCCTCCTGACATCGGTAAGTTCGTTTTCCGCTCTACACAAAAGCCGCTGTGTAAAGGGACTGACAGGACAGGAACAAATAGGCTACTACAGTAAGTGAGTAAAATTGTAATTTAACGTATTTATTTATTTTTTCTGACAACTTTCAGGTTGTGACTTCAACAAAAAGGCTCAGCAAAGGCACCCTGCACACCTGTAGGCTACCACCTGTTTACTGAGCAAGGTGATTTCTAGTTATTTTATGTATAGGCTATGTGCTAGTCAAATAGGGCTGGGCAATTTATCGATATTCAATATTGTGGTATGATATTAGACTAGATATCATCTTCGATTTTGGATAGTGTGTCTTTCTTGGTTATAAAGGCTGCATTTACAGTAGGCCTAATAGCCTATAGTGATGTCATTTTCTCAAAGTACCAGACTGTTCTAGATGTTGTATTATTTGTCTTTCTTTACTTAGTCATTATATCCACATTACCGATGATTATTTAGGCTATCAAAAATCTCATTGTGTAAATATTTGGTGAAAGCACCGATAGCCATCCTCCCTACAATATTGTCTCAATATTCAATATTGAGGTATTTGGTCAAAAAATATTGTGATTTTGTCCATAATTGCCCAGCCCTATTTACTCACTGCACATCGATGGCCTGACAATCATTTACATCATGATATACAGTAGGTGGCAATCTTTTGTGTTCGATTGTAAATTCAGTTTTTCGGTCAACTTCTGCAACAGCCCTCAGGCTCAAAGTCTTTGTTACCCACAAGCATCTGTTGCTAGCTCCAATTTACCAAGTGCCAAGCCCTTGACGTATGTGCACGTCCACTCCACTCGACCGCAGCCTTGTTAGGCATACTGTGAGACTGGAGGATTTACGTGCGGATACTTGATGGCCAAGACACACTTGGTAAACTGGGGTCTGGATAACTGGGAACGCTGTAGCACTTGATGAGCTGAGTCTGCAAGGTTCGAAGCTGGGAACTGTTGCAGAAGGTTGCCGTGAGATGAATCTATGGACAACTGCAGAGGACTAGCAGAGCCAACTCTTATAGGTCCCGAATATGACATGTCACTAGTCACCAGTGATGTCACTCGAGCAATTGTGATGTCATAAATGATGACGTAGAAGTCAGTCTTCGTGACTGAAATCAAGACCACACATACCTAACAAATGTCTACTGTAACCTACATGAGCTTTTCTCTGCTTTACCACAGAATGAAAAAAAGATGTAGACAACTGTTCAGAAGACCAAGAAGGAAGCAATTCATGTCTTCACTGCTGGCTATAGGCCTATGTCTTCTGATATTGGTCAGTTTGAAATACAACTACCGGTACATCATCACAGAACCTTTTGGATCCACTGCAGTGTTTCACAAGTATAACATCGACTGCTCAGCTATATATGATATGGACCCAGTGGAGGTGGGGAAATCACTGGTCATCAGAAGGACACACGTCGTGGAGGAAAACGACGAAAGTCTGGTGAAACTCACCTCAAGCTGTCCACATTTCCTCAGGTCCAGTGGCTATGAGGCTGTGTGCGCGTCCGAGGAGGAGAGAGACTTCCCTCTCGCCTATTCGCTGGTGGTTCACAAATCTGCCTGGATGGTGGAGAGACTCCTCAAGGCGTCATACTCCCCCAGTAATATCTACTGTATCCACTACGACCAGAAGGCTTCGGCTCAGTTCATCTCCGCCATGGAGGGCTTGGCACGCTGTTTGCCCAACGTCTTCATTGCTTCCAAACGAGAGTCTGTCATCTATGCCAGCATTAGCCGGCTGAACGCTGACCTCAACTGTCTGTCTGACCTCTTGGGGTCAGAGGTTAAGTGGAAGTATGTCATCAACCTCTGTGGGCAGGACTTTCCCCTCAGGCCCAATATGGAGCTGCTGTCGGAGCTACGGAAGCTAAATGGTGCCAATATGTTGGAGACAAGCCGCCCCACTGATTTTAAGAAGGAGAGGTTCACCTTCCACCATGAGCTGCAGGAAGCCAGCTTCGAATACCAAAAACGTCCTGTGAAAACCAAACAGACTAAGGACCCGTCTCCGCATGGTATTGAGATGTTCACTGGCAATGCCTACTTTGTGTTGTCCCGTGAGTTTGTCGTGTACATGAAGTCATCAGCCCTGGTCAAAGATTTCCTGACCTGGTCGGAGGACACCTACTCCCCCGATGAACACTTCTGGGCCACTCTGGTGCGAGTACCAGGTGTGCCCGGGGAGGTGCCCAGGTCCCAGCCTGATATCACAGACTTGATGAGCAAGACCAGGCTGGTGAAGTGGCACTACCTGGAGGGTTCACTGTACCCAGCCTGCACAGGTACACACATTCGCAGTGTGTGTATTTTTGGGGCAGCAGAACTGAATTGGTTGCTCAACTACGGTCACTGGTTTGCGAATAAGCTGGACCCCAAAGTGGACCCCGTCCTCATTCAGTGCCTTGAGGAGAAACTTCAGGAAAAACAAAGATCCTTGCAATCAATGTCATCGTCACTGATAGGAAAGGATTTTTCGGTGCCGGTTCAACCTAGATAGAACTGCCCACACCGATCAGAAGGTGTTGACATATGTTAATACCTCCAATTATTCCAGATATATGAAAAACCAATACGACAAGCAATTCTGATATTTAGAACATTATTTTATATAGAGAATATTGCATAATTCATGATACAGAGCTAGTCAAGTGATATATTACCCCTCAGAGATCTCCGGGTGGATTTTCAGTGGTCTTTCCTAACAGCTGATATGTAGCAGATCAAGAAAGAGACATTTGAAAACCGACCAATTCATTTTCTTGTGCGTGGGCTTTTAAAGTGCATTTCCTTGGGGGCGTTGTCTTCTGGTATGGGCTGGTCTCTCCCCGAAGGCTCCTCCTCCATCTGGTGACACCCTTCACTCCTGGGCTGACATTGGTAGTTATGCGAGCTCCCCCTCTGTCACTCCTACTTGGCAGGCGTGTTTTCTCCTCCTCCGTGGTCTGCATCACGTGACGTGGCTCTTCAACAGGAGGTCACATGCACTAACCCTCACTTGAAATAGTCATCTATTAACTTCCCTGTCTACCAAACAACTGTCAACAATTGCTAATATTACCAGCTTGACACATTTAAATTCCTATTTTAACTCCTATAATTTGGGTCAGCTAATTTAGCTATTTTCTCTATTTAAAATCCTATAGCACTTTATCTATGGTTACTTTAGACTAGACAATCTAATCTACATCCTGGATAGAATCAAATTCAACTATATTCAGTCTGAAGCTGGAACAATTTTCATACAGCTCAAACTTACTGCCTCTTGGTCTGTAACCACCCTAATAAGGATGTAACCAGAGTAAGAGCGTATTCCTCACTCAAACCAGAGAAAACCTCACCCACATTTTAACTAGGATGAGGAAGCTCTTATCAATTAGCAATTACCCATTATCAACTAATTTGACGACCACCTGCCAATTCGGTCGGCAGATTCAACCTTAATATTCTTACTATTTTGACTATACATTTATTTCCCAACCTAAAGTAGCAGCAGTAACAATAGGCTAATATTTATCTAAATATTATAGCCCTCCTTGTGTAGCAAGTAAGGCAAATTGAAGTTATTCAACACACAGAAATATAACATCAGAAAACATTCCATTACTGTCCTAAACACACTCTATCATAAGCTAACCAGTTTACATATATACTGAGCATCTAATATTCCCAGAGACCAAAGCCTGGCCATCTGAGATTCGAACCCGGGACCTCTCGCAATGTGCTGTGTCTCATCCACTGGTAGTCACACCGGAGAGCAGGCCCCATCTCCTCTGGGGGAAAGGTCAGCGCATGGTAAAAACATCACTCATTAGCTCCAAAATACATAGTGCTGTTTTTCCTCTCCATTTGTCCCTCAAGTCAAGTCAAGTCAAATTTTATTTATATAGCACCTTTCATACACAAAGGCAATTCAAGGTGCTTTACAAAAAATTTATCGAAAAAACAAGCAGCAAAGCAATGCACATATAAAAAACACATAAAAAACACAGCCGACAGTTTTAGTTAAAATATATACTCAAATTAACAAACATGAAACATTATTTCTGTTTTAAATAAGTTACAAGGCATTCTTCAGTATTATTATTACATGCACAGTCCATTTGTTGGAAATGTACAGGAATCTTTTTTTTAAATTACAGGCCGAGAGAGGCAGTAGTTTAGTAGCAGTTAAAAGCAAGAGTAAACATAAAGGTCTTTAGCTTGGATTTAAAAATAGGCAGAGTAGGGGCAGATCTAATGTATTCAGGGAGTTTGTTCCAGTTATGAGAGGCATAGTGGGAGAACGCGGCTTCACCATGTTTTGATTTGGTCCTCGGGACAATTAGTAGACCAGTGCCTGAAGATCTCAGGGATCTGGATGGTTCATAGTGTAGAAGCATTTCAGAGATGTAGTGTGGGCCTGACCCGTTGAGAGATTTGTAAACTATTAGCAGAATTTTAAAGTCTATTCTAAGATTTACTGGCAGCCAATGCAGGGATTTGAGAACTGGTGTAATGTGTTCAGCTTTCTTGGTTCTTGTTAGAACTCTAGCAGCCGCATTCTGAATGAGCTGTAGTTGTTTAATAGCTTTTTTGGGAAGACCATTGAAAAGACTGTTGCAGTAGTCTAGCCTGCTAGAAATGAAAGCATGAATTAGTTTTTCAAGATCTTGTTTGGACATATAGCCTCTAATCCTTGCTATATTTTTTAGATGATAGAAGGCAGATTTTCTTATAAGCTTGATGTGGGAGTTGAAATTTAGATCAGAGTCAATAATAATGCCAATATTTTTTACCTGGTCCTTTGGCTTCAAAGATAGGGATTCGAGGTGAGCAGTAACTTTGAGCCTATCTTCTTTTTTGCCGAAGACAATTATCTCTGTTTTGTCTTTATTAAGTTGGAGAAAATTCTGGCACATCCAATCATTAATTTGCGCAAGGCACTGACACAGTGTCTCTATGGGGGCATAGTCATCCGATGAGAGGGCTATGTAGAGTTGGGTGTCATCTGCATAGCTATGATAAGCTATTTTGTTTTTTTGCATAATTAGGCCCAGAGAGAGCATATAAAGGTTAAACAGGACAGGACCTAAAATTGATCCTTGGGGTACCCCACATGTCATTTTGGTTTGTTCAGATGTGTAGTTGCCAATGGAGACAAAGTAGTTCCTGTCTTGCAGATAAGATCTGAACCACTCTAGGACCGTGCCGGAAAGCCCGACCCAGTTTTCCAGTCTGTCCAATAGAATTTCGTGGTCAACCGTATCAAAGGCAGCGCTGAGGTCTAGTAACATTAAGATTGAGATTTTACCTGAATCAGTGTTCATTCGGATGTCATTTATAACTCTGATAAGCGCAGTTTCGGTGCTATGATGGGGTCGGAAGCCTGATTGGAAGGGATCTAGGAGATCATTGGAGGATAGAAAGGTATTGAGTTGTTGGTAGACAGTTTTTTCGAGTATTTTGCTAATAAAGGGAAGATTTGATATTGGTCTGTAATTGCTGATTATAGAGGGGTCGAGGCTACGCTTCTTAAGCAAGGGCTTAACAACTGCAGTTTTTAGAGATTTTGGAAAAATGCCTGTAAGAAGAGAGGTATTAATTATCTTCAGTATGTCGGTCGCCAGGCAACTGTAGACATTTTTTAGAAAGCTTGTTGGCAGGGTGTCTAGGCAACACGATGAGGATTTAAGGCCTCGTATCGTTTCTTCTAGTTTCTTATGGTCAATGACATTGAACTGAGTCATGTTAATTAAGCACCTATTCTGTGGGTGCGGCGGAGCCACATTTGTTCTTGATGTGGAAATAGTCTGATATTTATAATTTTATCCCTAAAGAAGGTCGCAAATTCATTGCATTTGACATTGGATAGAAGATCAGGGGCAATTTGTGGGGGGGGGTTTGTCAGCTTGTCAACATTGGCAAAAAGTGTGCGAGCGTCATTGGTGTTTTTGCTGATAATGTCGGAGAAGAAGAACTTTCTGGAATTTTTTAGTTCCTGGTTGTAGGAGTGAAGACTATTTTTATAGATGTCATAATCGATGTGAAGTTTAGTTTTCCGCCATTTGCGCTCGGCTTTCCTACAATCTCTTTTTTTGTTATTTACAGAGGGAGCGTTTCTCCATGGTGCTTTTTTCTTACCGGAGATTAGTTTAGATCTAATGGGAGCTACAGCATCAATAGCCTTTAGGGTTTTAGAATTGAAGTTATCTAGGAGATCATTGACAGAGGCTGAGGAGAGGGAAGGGGCCAGCGAGAAAGCCTCCATGAACCGTGTGCTAGTGCTCTCGTTGATGTGACGCTTTTTGATGGTTTTTGACCGAGTAAGAGCGATAGGGGTGACCTTGAGTTCAAGAAAGATACAGAGATGGTCGGACAGAGCAACATCACTAGCTGAAAGAAACGATGACTCAAAGCCCTTGGTGATAAATAAGTCTAGGGTATGGCCTCGATTGTGAGTGGGCCCAGAGACATGTTGTAACAGGTCAAAAGTGTCAAGGAGGTTATTCAATTCTTTGGCATTATTATCATTGGGGTTGTCAATATGAATATTAAAATATCCTGCAATAGTTAAACAGTCGTGTTCTATGGAGATTATAGAAAGGAGTTCTGAAAATTCATCAAAAAAACTACTAGAGTACTTAGGTGGTCTGTAGTAAAATAGAGGGAGAGCACTTCAGAACAGCGGCCAGATATTCAAACGATGAAAAGTCACCAAACGATACCTGCTTACATTGAAAAACATCAGAGAAAATAATAGCTACTCCTCCCCCCTTCTTACCGACTCTGGGGGCGTCAATGTAGTTAAAGTTAGGTGGGGCTGACTCATTAAGAACATATTCCCTGTTGTTTAGATCAAGCCAGGTCTCTGTGAGGAACATGAGGTCCAGTTTATGACTCGTAATCAGATCGTTTATTAGAAGCGACTTGCTTACAAGTGACCTAATATTTAGCAGTGCAGCCTTGATACTTGCATTGCTGGGTTGATTTTGTAAATGCTTTTCAGAGTGTCCCTGGAGAACAGATACTAGGCTTGGTCCTGGAACAGGACGTGCTGAGAGATAATCTTTGTTTGTTCTGTAGCTAATCAGGGTGGGGATAGCTAGACATTTGATCGTTTCATGATGCTCTGTGACCTTGTTTTTGGGGCCGGAAATGATTTTTTCAGTTTTCCCCTTTGGGGCGGGCAGGGAGATTGAGGGAAAGGTGAGCGGGTGGGAGGGGGAGGTGGTTTTGAGGGTGGGGGGTCGGAACAAGGAGGTCTTGGGGGTGGGGAGGAGCGAGGGGGTCTTTGGGGTGGGGAGGAGCAGGGGGTGCTGGCTATGCTGGCATGAGTCTGTTTAGCCAGTGTGTTCATGGATGGAGAGGGCTGATTAGCCAGCTCATTTAAGCGAGGGGGTCTTTGGGATGGGGGGGGGCGAGGAGGAGGAGGTGTTGAGGGTGGGGAGGAGCAGGGGGCGCTGGCTATTCTGGCGTGAGTCTGTTCAGCCAGTGTGTTCATGACAGATGGAGAGGGCTGATTAGCCAGTTTTTTTAGGCCAGGAGTCTGTTCAGCCAGTGTGTTCATGACAGATGGAGAGGGCTGATTAGCCAGTTCTTTTAGGCCAGGCGGAGGGGTGCACTGCAGGCCAGCTAGTCCAGCGTCAGTCCGCTCAAACAGTTTGTTGGAGGTGCGGAGCGGGCTAGCTAGACTAACATTAACCTCCTCAATCAGCTTGTTCATGCCAGCTGAGAATGGCAGTAGGTGGAGGGAGGGGGAAAGGGAGGAGGGTGATGAGAGGGAGGTGGAGGAGTGGAGGGGGGGGGGGGGAATGAGGTCTCCAAGGAAACAGCTGAGGGGGCGTCGCTCCCCGCCGGGTCCAAGGAAACACCTGGGGGGGCGTCGCTCTCCGCCTGGTCATCAGGCCGTTGAGCTGCGGTGAGGGGTGAGAAGAGGGAGGTGGGAGAGTGGAGGGGAGGGGGAAAGAGTGGGGAAGGGGGGGTGGAGGAGAAAGGGGGGGTGGAAGAGAGGAGGGGAGGGGAGAAGATGAAGTCGTCGTCGTTTGGTGGAGCGTCGACCAGTTGAGCCACGGCGTCGACCTGTAGAGCCAGGACAGCTGCTGCAGGAGGCGTGGCGTCGTCCTGTTGAGCCGCGGCGTCGAAATGTAGAGCCAGGGCGGCGGCAGAAGGTGGGGCGACGACCTGTAGAGCCGGGACAGCGGCTGCCGGGACAGCGGCTGCCGGATGTGTGGCGTTGGACAGTTGGGCCGGGGCGGCGGCAGGAGGTGGGGCGTCGTTGGTCAGTTGGGCCGGGGCGGCGGCAGGAGGTGGGGCGTCGACCTGTAGAGCCGGAGGTGTGGCGACTGCCGGAGGTGTGACGTCGTTGGTCAGTTGGGCAGGGTCGGCAGCTGGGCCGGAAACTGCATCGATCTGAGCATGGTCGGTGACTGCAGGTGGAGCAGGGCTGGAGGAGAGCTCTGTGGCCGCTGTGTCAGGCTGTCTGCCTTGGGGAGGCTTTAGAGGGATCTTGACCTTGTAATAGTCCACCGTGTATAGTAGATTAGAACTCAGTAAAGCCTCGCCAGCACTATTGAGATAGCGCCCGTCCGCAGTGAAAAGGTGCTCACGCTGCCAGAACAAATTAAAATTCTCAATAAAGTTTACTTTATGTAGTGGGCAGGCGGTGGAAAGCCATGAACTTAGGCCTAGTAGTCTGCTGAAGCGGTTCGTGCCGTGAGATGGTAAAGGGCCACTGATAAAAGCCTCAATGTTTAGAGAGGCTAGCATATTCAGCAGATTGGTAAAGTCAGATTTAAGTTTCTCTGATTCTTGCTTATAAATGACATTTTTTCCAATGTGCAGGATCACCCTTGTCACAGCTTTGTGAGATGTTAGTAGCTCTGTAATGTTTCCTGTTATGTCAGAGATTGCGTCTTGAGGGAAGCAGTATGTTTTGGAATTTCTCCAACTCCTGATGTTTTTGACTGTACTATCGCCTACTATCAGGGTTGTTATGGCTTGAGTGTCCTTGGGCTCTGAGGCACCGTTTCTTCCCTGAGGCCTTGTGCTAGCGCTAGCCTGATTTTTCCTCTCATGGTGGAGCTGGGCAGCTATGTCAGCTGGAGGTGATCGAAGCAGGCCAAAACGATTCTCAAGTTGCAATTCCATTAGCGGAGGAGGGGGGGCTGTTCCTCCTCTCGTGACAGTAGTCCATGACCGCTCGTTTTGGGGTTTGTGGTTAAGCAGTTGACGACCCTCCTCTCTCGTGCGGAGAGCCCGCAGGCTGGAATTTAGGGAGGGCCAGCCTGTTGCTGAGCTGATTTCAGGGTTTTGTGGAGTAATTGTGGATTCGGAAATCACTAATCTCTTTGGGATATGTCTTTGTTTATGCTTCGGGCTCGCAGTTTGGTTAGCGATGTTAGCAAGGGCTTTCTCCGGAGCTGGCAGGCTAGCCGCATCAGCTAGCTCTAGGTTAGTAGCCATAGCAGTTTGACTCTGTAGCAGTGAGTCAGCATCCCTGGGAGATGATAATGTACTCACGTTGCTCGTGACATTCCGTGCAATTTGACTCGATGGCAGTGAGTTCTTTGAGAGATGAAATATCGTTGTTCCCAGTACGGCAATCCTTTGAAGATGATCACAGCAGCGTATATGAGGCATATTATCCGACAGTCTCCGGAGTGCTAGGCTATGCTAGGCTATACTTAGCCTGGGTGAGCTCCGAAAGTGCTGTTAGTGGTGATTTCATAAAAATAGGATAACGATTCAAAATGAAAGATCGTTACTAGAAAGTGGCGTAGTAGTAAAATCAGGGGGATAAAAGAAAAAAGAAAGTTTCGTAGTTAAAAAGCAAAAAGCTGGCAGAGAAGCAGGAGCAAGCAGAAAGGCGACTGTTTCTCTATCTGCAGCAAGGAGGAATGGCCTTCATGTTGGCAGATCTCAGTGACCTCTGCTCCAAAGTTAACTGACCATGGCCTATATGACCATCTGGTAAAGATAAAACCTTTTAGGGAAAAAACCATTAACTGTGACATCCTTGCACAACTTATCCGCTGGCCTATTTGAACATTAACCTATCCAGGGTCGAACACACTAACCAGTCGGCCAAGGAGACCGTCCCCTTGCAGAGAGGAACTTTTCACTCCCCCCCTGTGACGTACAATGAAACATTTATAGATACATTTGAATTAGCAAACGATAACATCATCTCTGTAATTGCATATTTTCACATCAGCTGGGCCTCCATGCTGAGGTATCCGCCTCCTGCTGAATCCAATCTGGGCTTAATGAGGAAATGTTTGGTTATAAATTAGGAAAAATGGAGATCTTATCAGGAAACCAGGGATCTGAGGAGAGAAATCCTATCATCACCAAGTTGTCCCATGGGTTCACTTAGGTAGACGTAAGCTAAGGTCCATTTGACGTTTGGTAGCAGTAATATCTATATTTATTATGTTGTCTTGTTTTTAGCCTGTTTCAAAGGGGTGAACATTTTAGAGCAGGTCTTCAGGCTTTTCACAGGTTGACAATAGAAGCTAATGCACACCTTTAGTTTCTTGTGGACAGGTGCATCGGAGGAGAAGTCCATAGGCCAGAGAGAAGAGGTCGATTAGAAGCAACATTTCGGTCCATTAGACCTTCATCCCTGAAGGTCCATTAGACCTTCATCCCTGAAGGTCTAATGGATGGAATCCTCTTTTCTCTGGCCTAAGGCTTTTCGCACGTGAAATTAATACGATGCAGGCATTTTTGCATCAATGCCTGACACCTGGTCATTTACAATGGGATAATAATAATTGTGAGAGACCAAGCAGCAAAGCAACAGAGGACACAGGTATTTTCCATTAAATCAGGGTTTTTTATTTACCCAAAGGAATGAAAGTTTTTACAAACCAAAAATATAATGCCTAGGTCTAATAAAAGGGGTCAACAAAACAGAACTATAATGAAATAGAGCAAAGTAACAGGTATTAACTGAACAAACTGACCTCCTACAATGAAACATGGGGAGACATATATAGTGACTGGGGCAAACCAAATGCAACACAGGGGGTAAACAAAATGGATGCCAACTACAACTAAACACAAGGCAAACTAACTAAACCCAAATCCCCCCCATAACTTGGCAGCACATTGGTTTGGGCTGATGAGCTGGCTCCAGTACTTAATAGTCCTCAGCCCTCAGCCACGCCTTTTGCCCCACCAGGAAACCTCCAGACAGCCATGGTACTCAAGAAAGAAACAATGATTAATATAACAGAAAATGTCTTAAGTGACCTGACAGTGTTAAATGTGTTTATATAAAACAATGTCAAGCATAAAGCAAATAAACATATTCTAAATTAACACGTTGAGTGCCAATGACGAGATATCTCGGCTTACAGAATCCAACCGTTGAGTGCCAAAGACGAGATATCTCGGCTTAGAATTTTTTTTTTTTTTTGACGGTGGGACATCGATCAACCCCTTTTATGTCTCCTATACCAGAATTGGAGGTATTGAATGTGTATAATCTATTTTACCGACCCACTGAGTGGCGACATGTCTCTCCACAGTAGAAAGTCAACCAAAAGCAGCCGCCTCCCGCGGCTGCTTCCTCCATTCTCAAGGAAATGGCTTGGCGATTTTACAGTCATCAGTCACCAGACTCGCCCGAGAGCGGCCGCGCCAGCAGCAGCACACGGGGGATTGCAAATTTGCATAATAGATTATGGGTGAAACACACTTTGAAATGCCCGCAGAAAGGCCAGAATCGCACGCATTCCGAAAACCCAGAAACGAACGAGCCTCATTCTCATACTGTAGGCGAAAACGCTTTCACGCTGCTGCACACCGGCGCACAACGGTGTGGGGTTCCAAAAATAGACTGGGTGGGCAGCATAAAGCCTAGAATCGCACAAAGCTTCATCAAAGCTCTCAACCGAAAATCCAATAAACGATTGAGTCCCATCCACAGTCCACACTCGCCACACTCGCCGACGAGGGGCCGCCAGAGAGGGAGGCTGCTCACTGCTCAGACAGGCAGGAGAAACTGGCTTGTGACAAACGCCACCAGACACGCCCACGGAGGGAGGAGTTTAAAGGAGAGGGTGTTCAGAACTATATTGTTCAGATGTCTGATCTCTCACTGATGCCAAAAATAAATGGTTAAAGTGACTGTTCTGCCTGTTTGATTGAATTTCACAAAACTGCGATTATCTCAGCGGCTAATATCTACCTAACTACTAACTCTACAAACTAACTCTTTTAGACAGAGAAAGCACACATTCTATTAGTACTTTTGTGAACTTTGTGTTCACAAACTCCAAGCAGAAAAGAATCCTCGGCTCTTGTAAAATGAGCCAGAATCCTCAAAAAACGGCTTGGCAGAAGCTACCTACAGCAAAAAAAAAACGGCTGGCAGTCAATGTGTTAAAGAAACTGTGTGCTGTTAATTATTGTTAATTGTTTGGGGTGTGGTGAGTGCAAATGAAATGAACCTGTGTGAACAACAAACTAATGAGGAAATGAGGTGAGAGTAAATTGAAACAATATTACCATGTGTGGCCTGTGGCCATCACAATAATAATAATAATAAACATGGGTTTTATATAGCACTTTTCTAGGACTCAAAGACGCTTTACAAACAAAGAAACACTAAAGGGTCGGGACGACGTAAGTGCAACAGACAATGGACAAACACGACACAGGCACACAGGGATAGGCAGGGGGAGTTAGGAGAAGGCAGAGGAGAAGAGATGGGTTTTGAGGCGGGATTGGAAGACATTGAGGGAGTCTGATTCTCTAATGTCCGCGGGGAGAGAGTTCCAGAGCTTGGGAGCTGCCCTGGAGAAGGCTCTGTTGCCGAAACTGCGGAGGTTGGATTTGGGGGTGAAGAGAAGGCCGGCAGAGGTGGATCGGAGGGAACGGGAGGGTTGGTAGGGGGAGAGGAGGTTGGTGAGATATGGGGGCGCCAGTTGGTGGAGAGCTTTGTAAGTGATGACGAGGATTTTGTAGGTGATCCGGGAGGAGATGGGAAGCCAGTGGAGTTGTTGAAGGACTGGGGTGATGTGGTGCCAGGATTTGGTGTGGGTGAGGAGACGGGCGGCTGCGTTTTGGACCAGTTGGAGTTTATTGATGAGGGTGGAGTTGGTGCCGTAGAGGAGTGAGTTGCAGTAGTCCAGACGGGAGGAGATGAAGGCATGAATGAGTGTTTCAGCAGCAGGGTGTGAGAGGGAGGACCGGATCTTGGCGATGTTGTGGAGATGGTAGAAGGAGGTTTTGACAATATGGCGGATGTGGGGCTCAAGGGAGAGGGTGGGGTCAAAAATTACACCGAGGTTGCGTGCCTGAGGAGATGGGGAAACGGTGGTGCAGTCGATGGTGAGTGAGGGGTTGTTGAGTTTGCTGAGGGTGGATTTGGAGCCGATGAGGAGGAGTTCAGTTTTATTGCTGTTTAGTTGAAGGAAGTTGTGTTGCATCCAGACTTTTATTGCAGACAGGCAGGAGTTGATATGGGAGAGGGGTGGGTTCTGAGGGGATTTAGTGCTGAAGTAGATCTGGGTGTCGTCTGCGTAGCAGTGGAAGTTGAGGTTGAAGTGGTGGAGGATCTTACCAAGGGGGAGGATGTAGATGAGGAAGAGGAGTGGGCCGAGTACGGAGCCTTGGGGTACACCGTGTGAGACTGTGGAGGGGGCGGAGGAGTGGTTGTGGAGGGAGATGAAGTGGGAGCGAATGGCTGGCATTTAAATTGGGACCAGACCCAAATTCACATGATGGCATGTGCCCCAACCTGCTGATCCACAACGACCTGATGGCATGTGCCCCAACCTGCTGATCCACAACGACCTTCATTCATGCCAAGTCAAAGTGACACTGAACATGTCGGGCTGTTAATTATGATGCCAATCTTGGCTCCTGGCCAGCACAGTATACAAGCGATTTCAAAGTATTACTGCTTGTTTAAAGGCCCTGCAAGGTTTATTGTACCTCCTAAATTATATGATATGATGATATGATGTGTTGTGTGTGTGTGTGTGTGTGTGTGTGTGTGTGTGTTTGTGTGTGTGCGCGTGCGTGCGTGCGGGCGAGCACCCGCACGTGTGGCTGAAAGGTTATTTATAAATGTGTGTGTTCTATCTCATCTGTTTATTGTTACTATTTTTGCATTTTTATGTGAAGCATGTTGAACTTACCCCGTGTATGAAATGTACTATACAAATAAAACTGACTTTACTATAAATAGTAGATTGTATTGCTTCCTCTGCTGCGGGCTGACCAAATCTTTACTGTGTCAAGTGGTACAGCCTTGTACCCTTTTTTCTGACAGTGTACAGTCCTTGTCTGGGTTGTTATGTGAAGATGCGTTTGGAGTTATGGGGTATTAGTATTTGGTATCAGTATCAGTATTTGGTAGTCAAAAAAGTAGAGACAGCATTTTCAATATTCACCTATTCACCTAGCCCCAAAAACAAGGTCACAGAGCATCATGAAACGATCAAATGTCTAGCTATCCCCACCCTGATTAGCTACAGAACAAACAAAGATTATCTCTCAGCACGTCCTGTTCCAGGACCAAGCCTAGTATCTGTTCTACAGGGACACCCCGAAAAGCATTTACAAAATCAACCCAGCAATGTAAGTATCAAGGCTGCACTGCTAAATATTAGGTCACTTGTAAGCAAGTCGCTTCTAATAAACGATCTGATTACGAGTCATAAACTGGACCTCATGTTCCTCACAGAGACCTGGCTTGATCTAAACAACAGGGAATATGTTCTTAATGAGTCAGCCCCACCTAACTTTAACTACATTGACGCCCCCAGAGTCGGTAAGAAGGGGGGAGGAGTAGCTATTATTTTCTCTGATGTTTTTCAATGTAAGCAGGTATCGTTTGGCGACTTTTCATCGTTTGAATATCTGGCCGCTGTTCTGAAGTGCTCTCCCTCTATTTTACTACTGATTATATACAGACCACCTAAGTACTCTAGTAGTTTTTTTGATGAATTTTCAGAACTCCTTTCTATAATCTCCATAGAACACGACTGTTTAACTATTGCAGGAGATTTTAATATTCATATTGACAACCCCAATGATAATAATGCCAAAGAATTGAATAACCTCCTTGACACTTTTGACCTGTTACAACATGTCTCTGGGCCCACTCACAATCGAGGCCATACCCTAGACTTATTTATCACCAAGGGCTTTGAGTCATCGTTTCTTTCAGCTAGTGATGTTGCTCTGTCCGACCATCTCTGTATCTTTCTTGAACTCAAGGTCACCCCTATCGCTCTTACTCGGTCAAAAACCATCAAAAAGCGTCACATCAACGAGAGCACTAGCACACGGTTCATGGAGGCTTTCTCGCTGGCCCCTTCCCTCTCCTCAGCCTCTGTCAATGATCTCCTAGATAACTTCAATTCTAAAACCCTAAAGGCTATTGATGCTGTAGCTCCCATTAGATCTAAACTAATCTCCGGTAAGAAAAAAGCACCATGGAGAAACGCTCCCTCTGTAAATAACAAAAAAAGAGATTGTAGGAAAGCAGAGCGCAAATGGCGGAAAACTAAACTTCACATCGATTATGACATCTATAAAAATAGTCTTCACTCCTACAACCAGGAACTAAAAAATTCCAGAAAATTCTTCTTCTCCGACATTATCAGCAAAAACACCAATGACGCTCGCACTCTTTTTGCCACTGTTGACAGGCTGACAAACCCCCCCCCCACAAATTGCCCCTGATCTTCTATCCAATGTCAAATGCAATGAATTTGCGACCTTCTTTAGGGATAAAATTATAAATATCAGACTAACTATTTCCACATCAAGAACAAATGTGGCTCCGCCGCACCCACAAAATAGGTGCTTAATTAACATGACTCAGTTCAATGTCATTGACCATAAGAAACTAGAAGAAACGATACGAGGCCTTAAATCCTCATCGTGTTGCCTAGACACCCTGCCAACAAGCTTTCTAAAAAATGTCTACAGTTGCCTGGCGACCGACATACTGAAGATAATTAATACCTCTCTTCTTACAGGCATTTTTCCAAAATCTCTAAAAACTGCAGTTGTTAAGCCCTTGCTTAAGAAGCGTAGCCTCGACCCCTCTATAATCAGCAATTACAGACCAATATCAAATCTTCCCTTTATTAGCAAAATACTCGAAAAAACTGTCTACCAACAACTCAATACCTTTCTATCCTCCAATGATCTCCTAGATCCCTTCCAATCAGGCTTCCGACCCCATCATAGCACCGAAACTGCGCTTATCAGAGTTATAAATGACATCCGAATGAACACTGATTCAGGTAAAATCTCAATCTTAATGTTACTAGACCTCAGCGCTGCCTTTGATACGGTTGACCACAAAATTCTATTGGACAGACTGGAAAACTGGGTCGGGCTTTCCGGCACGGTCCTAGAGTGGTTCAGATCTTATCTGCAAGACAGGAACTACTTTGTCTCCATTGGCAACTACACATCTGAACAAACCAAAATGACATGTGGGGTACCCCAAGGATCAATTTTAGGTCCTGTCCTGTTTAACCTTTATATGCTCTCTCTGGGCCTAATTATGCAAAAAAACAAAATAGCTTATCATAGCTATGCAGATGACACCCAACTCTACATAGCCCTCTCATCGGATGACTATGCCCCCATAGAGACACTGTGTCAGTGCCTTGCGCAAATTAATGATTGGATGTGCCAGAATTTTCTCCAACTTAATAAAGACAAAACAGAGATAATTGTCTTCGGCAAAAAAGAAGATAGGCTCAAAGTTACTGCTCACCTCGAATCCCTATCTTTGAAGCCAAAGGACCAGGTAAAAAATCTTGGCATTATTATTGACTCTGATCTAAATTTCAACTCCCACATCAAGCTTATAAGAAAATCTGCCTTCTATCATCTAAAAAATATAGCAAGGATTAGAGGCTATATGTCCAAACAAGATCTTGAAAAACTAATTCATGCTTTCATTTCTAGCAGGCTAGACTACTACAACAGTCTTTTCAATGGTCTTCCCAAAAAAGCTATTAAACAACTACAGCTCATTCAGAATGCGGCTGCTAGAGTTCTAACAAGAACCAAGAAAGCTGAACACATTACACCAGTTCTCAAATCCCTGCATTGGCTGCCAGTAAATCTTAGAATAGACTTTAAAATTCTGCTAATAGTTTACAAATCTCTCAACGGGTCAGGCCCACACTACATCTCTGAAATGCTTCTACACTATGAACCATCCAGATCCCTGAGATCTTCAGGCACTGGTCTACTAATTGTCCCGAGGACCAAATCAAAACATGGTGAAGCCGCGTTCTCCCACTATGCCTCTCATAACTGGAACAAACTCCCTGAATACATTAGATCTGCCCCTACTCTGCCTATTTTTAAATCCAAGCTAAAGACCTTTATGTTTACTCTTGCTTTTAACTGCTACTAAACTACTGCCTCTCTCGGCCTGTAATTTAAAAAAAAAGATTCCTGTACATTTCCAACAAATGGACTGTGCATGTAATAATAATACTGAAGAATGCCTTGTAACTTATTTAAAACAGAAATAATGTTTCATGTTTGTTAATTTGAGTATATATTTTAACTAAAACTGTCGGCTGTGTTTTTTATGTGTTTTTTTATATGTGCATTGCTTTGCTGCTTGTTTTTTCGATTATTTTTTTGTAAAGCACCTTGAATTGCCTTTGTGTATGAAAGGTGCTATATAAATAAAATTTGACTTGACTTGACTAGTCCTTCTTTTCAGCTTTCAGCTGTTGAGTAAGAAGTCTAGCACAGGTAAACATGCATGCATCTGTTAATTTACAGGTGCACAACACTGTATACACTGTACATAATACTGTACACTGATAATGGCTACAATGGAAATGCATCTATGAGTGATATGAACAGGGCTGGTCACTTAGCATTTTCAGAAGGAGCACGTGTGCCCCTAAGTTGAAAAAAGTAGGAGCACAAAAATAATTTTAGGGGCATGATAAAAAATGTATTAAATAATGCGTTTCTCCTTAATAAAGGGATATTAGGAGCATTCAACGTTATCTGTTGCGGTGGCTTCTGTTCCGCTAGCGCTAGCTTCTTCAGCTAATGATAACGTTACATCTTCGTCTTCACCACCGTCTACTCCGGCTGAAGCTTCATTTTCTCCCACATTCGCCTGTCTAAAATAATGCTTAATGGTAGAGATGCACCGATTGCCATTTTCTTGGCCGGTTCCGATTTCCGATTTTTGAATAGTCTGATTTGCCGATACCCGATTTTGGCCGATTCCGATTTTATTTCTAAGAACAATAATTGACGGGTTATTTTTTGAAGTTTTTTTTTTTTTTTTTTTACTTTGCTTTAATAGAAAATTAAGATTCATGTCACATTTCTTATCATTTGCATGAGGTAGGACGATCTCACTCAAAAACATCTAAAAATAAAAGTGTTCCCAGGTTACTGGACAGAGCTTTTCTTTTTTGCCCACTTGTCTGCAGCCAGGTACTCTTGGGTCTGGAGCCCAGACGTTCGAAGCCATGCCCACTCTACAGTTGTGGATTTGGCTGTTCATGAGTATGAGGAAATGAGTTTGAGTTGACTCAGTTTGAATATTATCTACACTCTGTGTGTATATAATATACACACAGAGTCCGTTTTTTTAAATCCGCCATCTGAAAAAAAAATCATTGCGCACAGAAAACCTTGCACACACTGGTCCGATGCGTTTTATTATTATGTTCGTCGTTCTATTCGCAATACAAAACAAATAGTCCTCTCCTGTATCCACGTTACAACGTGACTGACATAGCAGCAGCAGCTGATCTGCAGCAGGCAGCTGGTAGTACCTTCACTTCGCCAAGCCGGCTGTGTTGCGCTGTGGCCGGGGAGAGAGAGGGGCCGGTGAGGTGAAACGAGCCGCTCAGACTGGAGTGGACTCCAGCCGAGTCAACTTGCATGAGTGTGACAAACTGTCAAATTTCCACAATGAGGCAACATCATGAACACGTGCATCGTGCAGCTGCAGGTAATTGACCAAAAAAAGGGGAAAGCCGACCGGCGCACACAATCGGCTATGTGGACTCCCTCTCTCACAGTCTCTCTCTAGTTTCGTTTCCGCTGAGATCACATGCTTTTTTTCACCAGTCACCATTGGTTCAAGGCAACGTTGTGTTGCCTTCAAGTGAACTGGGACACAGGCTCTCACCTTTAAGGCTGGGTTCACACCGACGACCCAAGCCTTGCCTATGCCTTGCCTTTACCCACGCTTTTTAATAGGCGTCCGTTTTAGTCAACGAGGCTGTGTACACCGGCCGCCTGAGCGTGAACCCTGCGTGTACCCACGCCTTGCCTGTGCCTTGCCGATTTTATCGAATAGGCGTGAGTTCTATTTTGAAGCCGACAAGGCGCGTGCAGGCAGACTTCTTCTGTCAAGCCATGAAAGAAAAACGCACAATATCCGTCGGAAATGGAAAAGTCAACTGAATTTCAAAATAAAATGGACAACATGTTGAGCAGAGAGACAGAGAGATTGACAGGTGGCTATCACGTGGGGCTTTCTCCCCGTCGGCAAACAAATCTTCGTGAGAGAGAATAGCGACCGAAGAAGCAAGATGGACAATGTTGTTGTGCCAGCACATATTCTTGCAAGATCACCTCTCTAAAATGTCCGACTATAGTCAGACCTGGTTATACATATCCAGCATCAATAGAACATTAAATATATCCGATTTATTTTACCTAGAGGCTACCCATGACAATTCTGGACAACACATGAAAAAATACAGTCGGGAGAGAGGAGAGGCGCTTGTGACTCGGCTCCAGGTTCGGCGTGCAAAAGGCGTGCGGTGTGATCGCAAAAGCGTGTAACAGGTTCACGCCCAGCTCGGCGTAGGCGTGGGTTGAGGCAAGTCTGTGTGAACGAAGCGTAATGCCGTTCTGATTTTTAACGCTCTGAAAAAATAAATATATATATTGAAGGTCGAATTCTGTACTCGCACACGTGCCCCAAAATGCATTTTACAATTCGCACTGTTCTATTTTTAGTCGCATATGCGAGTAAAACGGGCACAGTCACCAGCCCTGGCTCCTCCTAGGTCACATCATCCACCGCCATGGACTACACTTCCACTGCTACGCCGACGAGACCCAGCTTTACCTCTCCACCAAAACCATCACTCCTGCCATTCTCTCCACCCTCACCGACTGCCTCACTGAAATAAAAACCTGGATGAACAACAACTTCCTCAAACCAATTGCAATAAATCGGAAATCATCATCATCGGCCCCAAATCCCTCCTCCCCTCCTCCCAGAATGTCTCACTCCACATTGACGGACACACAGTCACTCCCTCCCCCATGGTCAGAAACCTCGGCATTATTATGGACCCAACACTCTCCTTCAAGTCACACATCAACAACATCAACAAAACATCCTTCTTCCACCTCCGTAACATTGCACGACTCCGCCCCACCCTCTCCTCCTCAGCCGCAGAAACACTCATCCATGCCTTCATCACCTCCAGACTAGACTACTGCAACATAATTCTCTACGGCCTCCCTTCCACTGTCCTCCATAAACTGCAATACGTTCAAAACTCAGCTGCCCGGTTGCTCACTCACTCCCGCTCCAGAGGACACATCACACCCATTGTAGTGGCTATCTTCAGACTTTGATTTCTTCTTTGCTTAGACTCATATTTCTATAACCACATAAAATGACGACGTGAGACTGTTTATACGCGTTGAGCCGGCTCGAAACAACACCAACCGGCAACGGTAAAATAACCGTGTTGCTCCGCCGTCTCGTTTATTCACACTGACAGTTTACAACAAAATCACTTTCTGTTCTAACTTGACAAGTACGGTGGCCGCAATGGGACAACTCCTCACAGTGGTCAAATATAAGTATAACCACAGCAATATTATCAAAATTAAACTGAAATATATTCCTTCAATGTAAACCAACAAGTTATACCATAAAACAAAAAATCTAAAATTATAACTTATAAATGGCGCTTACACCCATCCTCCAACACCTTCACTGGCTTCCAATTCAGCAACGAAACCACTTCAGGATCCTTCTCATCACTTACATAGCTCTCAATAATCTCGCCCCCTCATACCTGACAGATCTCCTCCATCGCCACTCCCCCACTCGCCACCTCCGATCTGCCGATGCTAACCTTCTCACCCCCATCACCAAGACCAAGTACCGCAACTTGTTGGACAGAGCCGTCGCCATTGTTGCCCCAACCCTCTGGAATTCCCTGCCTCTTAACTCATTCATGGCCAGTTTAGGACTGCCAATATTTAGCACAGGCCAAAGATTTTCATAATTGTTGGTCATCTTTCAAGACCCACAGTAAATTATCTATCAGCACCAAAGTGATTTGCAATACCTCAAAATGAAGATGTACGTCTCTGGGTTCACCAGGAAAAAAAAGTGAGCTTTTAGCATGTTCTGTACTCTACTTATAGCCATTTATATACACCCTGTTTTCACCCAAAAGGTCTCTCTGAGAAAAGAAATTGCAGAAAATGGCATTTATGTACAGCACACAATCTCAGGCAGAACTCGCTCTCAATTCTTTTATTTTGAACTGTATTGACATCAGACATGTAAATATTATTCATTATGACACAAATGACAAAAAAAAAAATATATATATATATATATATATGAAGTGCTTTTTTTACATTCAACAATACAGTTTGCTCAGTGTGAGTGAGTGTGCAGACAGACAGACAGACAGACAGACAGACACACAGACAGACAGACAGACACACACAGACACAGACACACACACGCACACGCACACACACACACACACAGAGAGAGAGAGAGTTCTGTCCACAGCTGCTGCTGTATCGCACCTCCTCCCCCCGCAAATTAGCATAGGAGGGGAACACCTAACTGGTTTGAGATCAGCGTCTAGCCTCTGCCTCTGCTCGTTTTCCTCCTCTCGTTCGGGCTGGGACGAATGCTGCGACACGACACAGGAACGGGTCCGGCTTGGCTTTGGGACCAGGCGCTGCTGGAACCGGATCGATCATGTTTGCCACGGGTTTGACTAGGCAATCCAGGTTCGCCCTGCAGCAAGGCGAGCAGTGCAGCGCGCCGAGGGGCGTTTCAATGGCGTTTCTCCTCTCTACAAGGAAGCGCATTTCTCTGTTTTTCCTCCTTTCCTCCTTCTTCCTTATTTCAAACAACAGCTGCGGTATGTGTTTGATAACGTGCTGTCGGCTTGACTTTGAGGTTAGGGACCTGTGTCTGTGTCACAGGCTGGGGAAGTGTTTGAACTAAGCGCTGCACTAATAAAAACAAAAACACGTCAAACACGTCTTTGGCGTGGATGGCTATTTCTGATAACACGTCAAAGACGTCTTTGGCGGTGAATGAGTTAACATCCGAAACTCTGACACACTCACTTCTTTCAAAAACCAACTCAAATCCCACCTTTTCAAGAAAGCCTACAATATCTGACTTCTACCTCCACCATCCTTCTTCATTTTGTAACTCCCATATTTGTTTTTGTTCTGTATTTGTGTACCTTTTATGTTATACTGTAGGCCTATGTAAAGCGTATTTCAGTAATTAGAAAAGCGCTATATAAGTCATATGTATTATTATTAGATTACATTATGATCACTCAGAGCCGTGTTGTCTGTTCAGTTTCGTGAATAATACAGTGATTGATAAGGTTCTAAGGTCACAATGTACATATAACATTCTGATTATCACACCAAAGATTACCCCTATTATAAAAAAGAAAAAAAAGGGCATTATATCTGACCACGTCTGACCGGGTCTGAAGAATAGAGGGGAAATTCCGGCCCTGACCCACGGGACGGGTCTGGGCAGAGAATCTAACCTCTAACCATGTGTAATGTACCTTTACTTGAGTACTTAGAACACTAACGTGATTTAAAGTCACACCATCACTAACGTCGGGTGCATTTCACCCGATGCAATATACTCCATAAAACATACTTCTCATCAAAATATCTTAAAGTACAACAATAAATGGCAAATTGAGGTACTCTTCTTTTGTTTTTAAATGTGAAATATCACAAAAAACACAAAAAAGTTTATTATGGGGGACACTATAAAAAATATGTCAAATTCGGGAAAAATGAGGTAATCGTTATCAAAAAATCCCCTTCCCCCCCCCCAAAAAAAAAAACAGGAGCTCCCAACTTCTCCTTTGGTCCACCCATTCATGGGACTTGTGTGGTGAAAAAAAAAAAAAGTCACCACAATACCAATAACCCTAACCCGAAGATATTTTACCCTCTATCACTAACGGTTACATGCTGCCACTCCGACGTGCTGCCACTCCGACGTTCTGCCACTCAGAAATATCGGCACTCAGAAAGGGATCATGTCTATGTTCCCCGGGTTCTATATTCCCCATTTTCCCACGCCAAACCTAACCTCCCCCCATGCCTAAACCTAATCTCCCCCAGACCCTAACCCAAAACCTAACCTCTCCCACCCCCACGCCTAAACCTAAGGTCGGCATTGCGGCTTCTAAGGTGAACGACCGCCAGTCCGAATCATGGAAGTTAACGTTCGGAGTGGCAGGGCTTCGGAAAGGCAGACAGTTACCATCACTAACGTCGGGTGAAAATCACCCGAACACGTAGCCGGTAGAAAAAACCATGAATGGGAGCAGTGGAACAAACCTACATTCAATGACGTCAGTGAGCATCCTGAAGGTACCTAAGGACCCGCCCACCTCAGACAGCAGCAAGACAATGAAAATCACGTGAATTCAATTGTCTGGGTGAAAATCACCCGACGTTAGTGTTCTAGGGTTAAGTACTTTTAAATAGGCGACTTTTTACTCTTACTTGAGTAATTACGTGGATGAGTACCTTTACTTTAATTTTGTTTAACTACACTACAACTACACTACAACTACACTTTTCATTGTGAAGTAACTAGTAGTTTGTACTCTTTCTAGATTCCAACACTGTATGCTATCATACGGAGCAAAGCCTCAGTCACTGTGTTTGCCTGGCTTAATGTTCGCAACATATATAAATAGCTAACGTTAAGTCAACTTTAGCATTGGATTTATCTAAGTTCATAACAACAAAAAGCTCTGTTACTTATCTAGGCTGCGAGTAGGACCAGTCTCTCACCGGGGAGAGGATGGGCTTAAAAAAACCTGAAAAACCCTGAAATTGCTGTCCATGGCTTTAATGCAAGCCCACTATGAGTATCAGGGCTTAAAATTAACTTTGCAAACTAGGGGGGAATTCCCCCCTTATGTTCTTCAGATAGGGGGGATTTATAGATTTGGTGGGGGATCTAGGCTATAGACTTTGGGGGGGGATTTTTTCAGGCGATACTATAACCAACAAATACCAGCTTCTGTCCAATAAGCGATAATTTATAATACGTTTTGTATTTAAAAAAGGAAGTAGTTTATGCACACCTGGCTTTTGTCGTGTTTTTTTCTGCCGACTAAGCCATAGGCTTTTGGTTCTATGAAAGCCTTTATTTTTTTGTATTGAGTGATACACTCTACTAAAACATTAATATATTATATTCAGAAGACCTGACATCACTAGATTTGGTTAGGTCAGCGCTGTGGAATATTAAATCATCCATCTTTGCTCACTACATCTGCCTTTCTTACTGTCATTACTGCCTTGTTGTTCGACTTGTCCTGTTTGTTTTTTCTATGCGGGTTCCCCTTCTGAGGACGTAGTTTTCCTTTTTAGCCAGCGATCTATCATGTTTGCACGCAGCTGTCTGTATCCACCGAGAAATCAGCAGAGGAGCGTTGATGTCGAGAGAGGACTGAGGGACGCAATATTTTTTTCCCCATGATGGCGAAGGCTAGGCGAAGGCATGACCCGCCCCTCTCTGCCTCTGATTGGCCTAGTGTCAAACGTTCATCCAATCACATTCGCTTGGCTATCCTGCATCTCTTTCTACAGTCTGTGCTCAGACTCAGTGGGTCAGACAGACAGCCGTTTCGCTTGCTAAGCACCGTTCCGCACAAACATAGATCGGTCTGCGCAAACCATTGCGGGATTACCCCCCCTTTCTAAATTGAAAATATGCCGGAATTCGGGAAAATGTACGGGATTCCCGCAATCCCGGGCCAAATTTTAAGCCCAGACTATACATGTACAGTGTGATATACCACCAGTGCCCCCAAGTACATCAAAACTAAATTACTCGTAACCATGTAGGCCACTCCCAATTTGCAGAACTAAAATGATTGTCAATTGAGAGCAGGGTCAAGCATTTGAAGGTGGGTCTTACCCACAGAATGTGCGTTTCCATATTATATCGTACAGTGTGGGGATATGAATAATAACGCATGTCAGATCATAAATTAGACATCCGTGTCATCAGGCCATTATATAGGCTATAGCCTAGCAGTGCAGTGCCATGCAGTAGCCTACTGGAATTAGTGAATGCTCAAAAACATTATGTTCATGAGAGAGAGAAGAGGAGGGAGAGGGAGGGAGGGGTGAGAGAGAAAGAAGAGAAAACCAGCTGAGAAATTTGCCCTTTTGTAGGCTTCAGTCTAGACTAAATGAGAAGAGCGATTTGAGCTGCTGTCAGAGGGTATTATTTTTGAACTAACGAGCTGTTGGATTAGTGAGATTTTTCATTGTCGGGTTAACGAGCTGTCGGACTTATGAGACGTCTGTCCAATGCGTCGTTTTTCGGACTCTTGAGGTGTCGGACTAGTGAGGTGTCGGGCTAGTGCCATGGCACCTGTGACGGATGTAAAAAAAACACACACACAATGAACAGATAAAACCTTACACCAGTATTAAAATTGTCGAGGAATTAATACACAATAAAGTGCAGGACTTGTTTCCATTGTGGTCCTCGTTTGTAAAAAAAAAAAAAAAAAAAAAAACTTCAATGGTTGGTACGCTATAGAAAGAAACATCAACAAAACATACACTATGCACATAATTATGTGTAATTATATTACACAATGCTTGGCTGTCAGCAGCTCACCAGCTATCCCTTCACTGCTCTTTTAAAAATGTTGGCAGTGACAATTTCTTTAAAACAGGGTGACAACAGATTCCATTCTGTAGCTGAATTCTACAGTAGCCTACCTGCCTCCCAGCTGCCCCTGATTCAGTCCTAAACCTACAGGGGACGAAATGTGTCTCACGAGCTCTAGTCGAGTACCCACTGACGAGTTGAAAATATTTTTTTAAGTATTTGGGGACAGAGCCAAACACTCCAGTTAGAACATTCTGGAAGGAAAAGGACGTCGTAGCCTATAATAGCCTAGGCCTATTGGGTCTTTCAGAGCACTGCCAAATTGTCAAGAATAATAACATAATTTGCTGCTGCAACCTGTTTTAAACCACATGACGTATAGTGCAGCTACTGTAGGAATTTGTTTGTGATAGATCTAAAATAAATGTGTTTGTGCTCCTACAGCTTAACTCATTGGGTGCCAATGACGACAATCGTCGTCAATTCGTATACTAACGTAGAGTGCCAATGATGACGATTGTCGTCAATTGCGTTTTTTGACAGTGGGACGCGGATCAATGCCTAATACATCTCCTGTAAAATTTTGGGGCATGTTGAATGTGTATAACCTATTTTACCGACCCATTAGGTGGCGACAGTGCTCTCCAGATTAGAGAAAGTTGAGTAAAAACAGCAGAAAAAGCCGTGATGAAACCATTCTCATGAGAATGGTTTGGCTTTTCGCTGTCGCGCTGGGAGCCGGCGCACAACGGTGGGGGGCTCCGAAAATAGACTCTGGGTGCAGCACACTTTGAAACGCACAGCAGAAAGCCCAGAATCGGACGCAGCTTCATCCCAGCTCACAACCGAAACCCCAGAAACGAGCGAGCCCGATCCAGACTCCCCCGACGAGCGGCCGCCATCCGAACATCCGGACAAGCAGCAGAGCGAGCAGAGCCAACAGAGACACACCCACGGAGGAGGAGTTTGCAGTAGAGGGGGGTGGGGGTGCTGTTATATTGAAGGAAATTACTGTTAAGATGTTTCAGGTCAGAAAATATTAGCTTCAGTCAGTGATTTGCTTGAAATCATTCATTTCACAAAAGGCTCTATATCTTAGCTTCTAGATGGAAACGCCTGTTTTTGCTGTTTTTGACCTATCTTCTCCGGCTGATAACTAAAGAACGGAAAATGATATCAATAAACTTTTTTTTGCTGCTGATACAATAGAGTCTCATCGTTCTTTGTGCGTGTTCGGTGTTTCAACCCGTTCTCACTCCGAGCGCGTAGCATATTGACGCTTTGTCCCGTCCCTTGTGCGTCGCTTGTTACTAACATGGTACCCTTGAGCGACACATGAAACGACTTGGGCTTTCCGACTAAACTCAATGCAAACCCAGGGAAGTAATCTTTGACGCTTATGGCAACTGCTCCCCCATTAGCCTAACTGCTCCCCTGTTAGCCTAACTGCTCCCCATTAGCGTCTGGAGGAGCTAACCTCTCCCAGACCCTAACCCTAAACCTAACCTCTCCCACCCCATGCCTAAACCTAACCTCTCCCAGACCCTAACCCTAACCTCTCCCACCCCATGCCTAAACCTAACCTCCCCCAGACCCTAAACCTAACCTCTCCCACCTCCCACGCCTAAACCTAACCTCCCCCCAGACGCTAATGGGGAGCAGTTGACTAATGGGGGAGCAGTTAGGCTAATGGGGGCGCAGTTGCCATAAGCATCAAAGTTGAATTCTATGGGTTTGCATTGAGTTTAGTCGGAAAGCCCAAGTCGTTTCATGGGTCGCTCAAGGGTACCATATTAGTAACAAGTGGCACATAAGGGACGGGACAAAGTGTCAATATGCTACGTGGTCGGAGTGAGAACGTGTTGGGTGTTTACATAGTAATATCACACAATATTCTGTGGGCCTCGAGAAATCACTGAAAACGCTCTGAAACTCTGCCACTGTCCGTTCTCCAAAAGTGGCTGGCACTCAATGAGTTAATGACAATCTTAGCTGCTGAAAAATGCCTGTAGCCTATAGGCTACCTCACCTGTGAGGTAGCCTGCTCCCTGCATAACACAGCCTGCGCTCCATATCATCCTCACAAGCACAACCAATCTATTATCCATCTGACTGATCATGATCTTCAATCTTCAACAGTCATAGCAAATTATCAGAGTTCATTATCAGAGTCATGACAGGCAGCAGCGGTGCTAATAATGTTCCCTAAATGATCGATCACTGAAAAAAATCCTGTATTTCTGATGATTTCACTTCAACTTGGAAACTGCATGGCTGTGCTGGTCCCATTTCCACTTGGATGCACGTGTGGAGAGACAGGGTGGTGAGGGCGCACAGCGCAGACCTTGCCAGTTTGTGATTTAACACACTCGCTCTCTCTCCCCCTCTGTGTGTGTGTGTGTGTGTGTGTGTGTACACCCCCCAAACATCTCCTCCCACAGCAGGTTTACTACATTATGTTCATGAGAGAGTGGGGGGGAGAGAGAAGGAGAGAAAACCAGCAGACAAATTTGCCGTTTGCGCTGCAGTCAGAGGACATTATTTTCGGACTAACGAGCTGTCGGATTAGTGAGATTTTCGTTGTTGGGGTGAACGAGCTGTTGGACTAATGAGATGTCTGTCCAATGTATAATTTCACGATTAAATTCATTCATAACCTAAAATATGCCTATTCATGAACCTGGTAGTCCCATGTGAATGCCAATATTTAACCAGGCATTACTTTTATTTCCAAGACCGTGGTATGCTTTCAAAGGTGTTATATAGTTCAGGGAACTCCAAAACGGAGAGCATCAACTTCTCATCCATCTTGAATCTTCACAACCGGCCGGCTCTGCTGTGTCGGTGTCGCATCTGGCTCTGGTCACATACAGCAGCTATCTTCTTCTCTGATTAGTTGCGCTCATGAAAGGTCAGCGATAAGTACAGTAGATCAACGTTGAGATAATTTGAACTTTGAGTGCAGCGCACGATAGCAAATGTGAGTGGTGCGCGACGCCAAGGGTAGTACTGCCGCCTAGTTGAGAGGCACTGCTGTCCACATAGGAAAACAACGGCACAGCGAACGCACAGCTGTTTTACCATGGATCATGTGTGGAGGGCTTTAGGTTAGAATGAGTTAGGTCTGTTTGAAGCCAGGCTGGTTAGGATCACACAGAGTGTGACATACTGGGGGTCCTGGGGGGTCCAAGACCGCTTGATTCACACTTGAGACCCTCTGAATCAGCAACATTTTGGGAGGTCTCTGGAAAAAATCCCCATTTGTCACTAAAAATCTATTTCAAAAGCATACTATGTCCAGTATTCATTATTCAAAATGCAAAACATTTATTCACAAAATGAATACATTGTTGTGGTCTTTCCTTGCCATTGAATACCTGGTTGTTTCCGGTAAGGCCTCCTTCCATGAATGGCACTCTTCTTCTCTGCAATCCAAATGTTGTGTCGTTTTAATTTCTTCATTTTTATTTAATCTGTATTTAACCAGGCAAGTCATTAAGTTTAGAAAATCCCAAATGGACCGCATACAATATGAAAAGCGGTGTATTTTTTCCTTTCTGCTTCGATATAGGCTTGTAAAAAGCTGAATCAGAACATGGAAAACGTAGGAGAGGAGAGACTTGGAGCACTAGGTGACCCTCGATTGCCACCAGATATTTCGCACACTGATTATACTGTATATGAGACTGACTGGTAACTTCTTTTCCTCCATGCTTTTCTCTGATATGGATAGCTGTCACTCAAACTGGTGAGTTACAAATCTGGTGTCTGTCTGTCTCTCTGTCTGTCTGCCTGCCTGTCTGTCCTATGTTGACTATTTGTCAGGACCCCCTGGCATCACTTCTTAAAGCAGCTACAAGGGACTTTTAACTACTGAAGAAGGCTGTGTTTGAGCTTAAACTTAGGCACTGGCATGTGAATACATGTGAAACTACGCAATATTTGGCAATACCATGTCATCAAAAATCTTGGATAACAATATTGTGTCGGAGGTGACACCTCTGTCAACTTTAGTAGCGCTAACATTGACGCTAGTGTTAGCACCTTCGCTAGCTAGGAATGCATAACAGTGGTGCGGGCTCCACGCGACATACATGTTATCAATCACAATAAAACTGTAGGCTACCCACCTCCGACACAATATTGTTATGCAATTTTGGTGCCATGGGTTCCCATGGTATTCCCAAATATTGCGTCGTTTCCAATACCGTGCCCTTACTCACATGGCAGTGCCTAAGTTTAAGCTCAAACACAGCCTTCTTTGACTGTGTCATTTCGAGTTCAACTGCTCCACAGCGCCAGATGTATCGGTTTGGTGCGAGGGTGTACTGCAGTTTACAATTTAGACGGCTGCGCTTCCTTGAATATTGTGGATATAAGACTCGATCCAGTTGCTGTAGCCCTTTTTTTTTAAATCCTGTAGTACACATTCTCTGCCCATTTATCGATGTGATAAAATTAAATTGGTGTGACAGAACTCAAACTACTACTGCTCCCATGTTCAGACGGCGCACCATCTATGTGCCGACAGCCCGCAATGCCGATAGCCCACAAGCAGAACCAGCTGAGCGAGGCGGTGTGCCAACACGTTCTCACTCCGAGCACGTAGCATATTGACGCTTTGTCCCGTCCCTTGTGCGTCACTTGTTACTAACATGGTACCCTTGAGCGACCCATGAAACGCAAACCCATGGAAGTCATCTTTGACGCTTATGGTAACTGCTCCCCCATTAGCCTAACTGCTCCCCCATTAGCCTAACTGCTCCCCCATTAGGGTCTGGGGGGAGGTTAGGTTTTGGCGTGGGGGGTGGGAGAGGTTAGGTTTAGGGTTAGGGTCTGGGGGAGGTTAGGTTTAGGCATGGGGGGTGGGAGAGGTTAGGGTCTGGGGGAGGTTAGGTTTAGGCATGGGGGGTGGGAGAGGTTAGGGTTAGGGTCTGGGAGAGGTTAGCTCCTCCAGACCCTAATGGGGGAGCAGTTGACTAATGAGGGAGCAGTTAGGCTAATGGGGGAGCAGTTGCCAAAAGCGTCAAAGATGACTTCTATGAGTTTACATTAAGTTTAGTCGGAAAGCCCAAGTCGTTTCATGGGTCGCTCAAGGGTACCATGTTAGTAACAAGCGACGTACAAGGGGCGGGACAAAGCGGTAAATATGCTACGCGCTCGGAGTGAGAACGGGTTGGGTGTGCAGCATGTCGGTGGACCGGCTGGAGCTAACCTCTCCCAGCCCCCACGCCTAAACCTAACCTCTCCCACCCCCCATGCCTAAACCTAACCTCCCCCAGACCCTAACCCTAAACCTAACCTCTCCCACCCCCCACGCCTACACCTAACGTCAGCATTGCGGGCTGTCGGCACTGCGGCTGGTTGGCATAGCGGGTGGACCCCATTCAGACAGGGGTTTGGATGAGAGTCTCATTGCGTTCCCAACCAGCGGGTGACGTCATTCCAAGATGGCTGCGCTCTGAATATGCTCTATTCAGTGGTTCCCAACCTTTTTACACCAAGTAGCCTACCACCTGAGAAAGTAGTTGGCTCTCCAAGTACCACCATATGACCGACGTTAAAATACAGTCTATTCAGCTATGCACAGTTCACGCAGGAGGCAAATTTATTCCAACCTGCAGCCTATGTGCAACCTGCAGCAGCTGCACTTGTGCTGGGTTGACTGCTGTCTTCACCTCCTTGTGCTTCATCGTTGCTGCTCTCCTCTACTACAGCTCTTTTACGATTCCCTCCCGTTTTGATCCACTTTAGCATCCCTCCTCGTCTTTGTTCACCACTTGTGTAACCATGCGGGGCGGGCAGGTAATTGTGCATGCGCAACAGGTATAGTGTCCGTCAGAAACAAATATTTGTTTCTAAATCTCAAGACAACAAAATAAACCTCAATTTCAATGATCACAAGTTTATTTTCATTCGTAGTATTATTTTGATAGATAAACATGTTTTACAATTGATTTTAAAGTTGGGTTTATTTCATAATTTAAACATTGGGATTCCAGGGATCAAGTACCACCAGCAGGGGGGGGCGCAAGTACCACCTACCTTGAGAAACACTGCCAATAATATTAATTATTATTATTATTATTTCACTTTCACATGTTTGAAAACTACTACTAATGACCACCATGGATTTTGCACAAAAACTTTTTTTTTTTTTTTTTTTTTTTCACAGAGCCTTCCAAGTACCACCAGCAGGGGGCGCAAGTACCACCTACGGTACGCGTACCGTAGGTTGGGAACCACTGCTCTATATAAAAGGCCTATCTGCATGTACAACTGCAGTCAAAACTGACAGTTTGCCGCTACCTCTTTTCTCAAATAAATTAATAATGTTTCAACAGACGTACGTCCTGCATGCTTGTAGCTCGTCAGTTCCTGCAAATCAGAACCGTTCTTCACTTGAAGCTCCAGCAGATGAGGTAAAGATGTGAAGGGTTCCTCATTTATTAGCACATGATATGCTGTGTTAAAAAGTTGTATGAGGATCTCCTGGTTGGCGGCATTCAGCTTTTGAATGGCTACGTTCATCGGCCATCCACAGGTCTGCCAGCTCTCTCAGCCTCTGTCTCGTTGTATTGGGAGGCTGCCCGCTCATGTTGCTTGGACGTCCAGTGCTTGTCAACCCCCGAAATTCGATAAATCTGCTACCTTGAACTAGTGAACTGGACGGGTCACTTATCGATGTGTAAGTTGTACATGGTTTGCAGTACAATTTCCCATCCTGTTCAAAGCCGCCGGGGTATTTCACCTCCCATAACTTGACGAATTTCCTTGTCCTTTTCTGTGCGCGTGCTTCTTCTTCTTCCTTGTCGCTTGAATTATTATCTTGCAGCTCAATTTGTGATGTTGACGATGACGCGTTATTTGTCTGAGCTTTGACCCAGCCAGACAATTTTATCTGCTTGGACGTCTTCACGGTGCGTGCAAGCAGCCAGCCACCTCTCGGCATCAGTAAACACACCGCACGTGCAGCATCACATAGGTTCCGATGTATGGTGCCGACTGGTAATTAGCAACATCGTTCTGATTGTAACAGCAATACAATTTCACAAGTATTTAAAAAATATTTATTTGGTGCATATTTTGCCGTTTGCTGCATATTTTTTACATGTTAAAACGTGGTGGCCACTTTGGCAACCAAAGGCCAAGAAATGGTTGACTTTTTTTTGGTTGCCCGGGGCAACCAGGCATCCGTTAATGTTGAGCCCTGACTATTATTGAAACATGGTGATCTGTAACATCACGTTATATAATAGAGTCCAAGAGAGGCAGTGCTGTATGTTGTCCAGCCGAGGTGGCTTGGCATGCTAGTGACATTTGTAGAGCTAAAACTATCAGCATTAGCTAGCAGGACGGCCTAACCCTAACCCTAGAAATCGAGCGCGCGCGAGATGCCCAGTGGTATAAATCTCTGGAACACTGCAGACGTCTATATTACAACTGCACCTTTGAGGTCATTTACACCTGGCACTAACATGCGTTTTCTGTGATCAGATTGTAATCAGATAGTGCTTGACCACATTAGCCTGATTTCATTTACACCTGGCGTTAGCATGCGTTTTGGGTGATCAGATTGCAATCTGATCACCCAAAACGGGTGTCCTCTGCATCCAACTGTATGCGGATTGAGAGGACACATACATGATAAAAGTTTTTCAGTGAATAATAGTTGATTGCCTCACTAAATAATCTGATGTTACCCAATTTTAGCAGCAGCATTTGATGTCCTGGCGTTTGTATTTTAATTGGACATCGTGCGTAATGATGTATCCAAAAGGAATTCTCCTGCACTGCACTGCGCAGCACAGGGAATAATGGTGCGCTCAAGCGCAGCGGGGTCTTTTTGCGCTAAGAGGTGTTTAAGAGCAGCTTTTAGGTGCATTTAAAATTGCATGCACGCAAAGAAATTGCGGCATTCTGACGATAGTAGAAGGCAAGCATTTTGCGGGGGCACGCCCACACCTGTGTCTGCGCTCAGATCGCGGCGCAAAACTGGATGGTATCGTGGCCAAAGTGCAAAATGACACTTGGGGGACTGGAGGCAGACGATAACATAACACGCAGGGAAGATAGCATAAGAGGCACACAAACGCATAAGCGATAGCGCCTGCACGACGATAGGGCCCCAAGTCTCCAAACTGCACTATTTGTATGTAAGACCACTGCAATGCAGCAAATGTATCCTAAAGTGCAATATTTCAGCTGCTAATAATTCATATTTTTTTCATGTTTTATTCATTGGTGTTTTATATGCGACAGCAAATATCTATCTATCCATCTATCTATCTATCTATCTATCTATCTATCTATCTATCTAGCTATCTATCTATCTATCTATGTATCTATGTATCTGTCTATCTGTCTATCTCTCAGCAAGCAAAATTACGTCATGATGATGTTGTGATGACATCTTTCAGTGACGTCCAGGACTAGGCCAAATCACAGCCGATTTGGGGATGATTTAGACGAAGCAGAAGCAGAACCCCGAAACACATTAACCCTGCCAAAAATACATTCCAACTTCCAACTCGTAAATGTAGTTTACGCCTCGCAGTGTATTTTTTTGCCCAAAACACTCAACAAGTTATGCAAGTGAGACAATGCAGGATTCCCCCGCAATTCATCTCCTCGTAGTCCCACCTCCACAAATAAACAGTTTGTTAATCAGCGCAGGTTGTTCCACAAGTGCTGATCACTCAGATTTGGGGTAAGAATAGACCAGACTGAGAAATACATGATTCAACCTTTTAGTTATCCTCATAACTCGTCATGATATGACTTGAGCTGGCCCCGATTGGGCTCTCTCGATTCGTCCGGGTCCATCCGTGCTTGCTGGGATCCATCCATCCATCCATCCATCCATCTATTATTTATATATTTAGCACCCAAAATTAGTATAGTTTGGGCAAAATCTTGTATCTTATTTTTTCTTAATTATTGTTGTTTGTTATGTGTGAATGTACCGTCAGCATTGCCACTCAATGTTGTTGTAGTCTGCAATAACTATAAAGGAATTACTGTATATTCCATGCCTACGGATGTTAGTTTGCACCACAGCATATGAATGCAAATGGCTAACGTTATGTGACGTTACAGGTATAACGTCAGGTCACGGTGGACATTAGTGTAATAGAGATTTGGCTTATAACATAACATTTTATATTGGCCTTGCAACCGAGCTAAACATTACCTTGCTGTTGGTCATGAACAGGGGTGTAGTGGTAAATAGTACAGAGGTGGCTAAGCTATCCACCTTATTTCCCCACATTTATTTATACAGTTGATCTGAAAATAGATGAGTAAACTCTCAGCCTAATTTCAATGTGGTTGGTAATTACTGAGTTTACCCCCCACTACCAATGTTAGTTATGAAGATACAATGCTGGTAACTTTAGCTTTCTTGACAAAATTACTATTACCGAGTGACCGAATAAGTTAGTTGCAGGCTTACATGCATTACATGTATGAGCGCTACTAAAACAGTTTACTTTGTTTCACCATCGTGTTTTCACCATTGTCATACTGTATTACATATTATATTACGTAGCCACAAAAAGATAGATTACCTCATCGCTCTGCATCCTGCAAACAGCTGTGTATAAAAAAAGATGAAAAAGTAGAAACGTGATAGTAACGTCTTTTGTTCACTCGCCAGAGGGGAGATTGGAGAAGGAGACAAGCCGGCAGCCGGGCAGCCAAGAGTTTTACTGAAAAGAGTTTAAAAAAAATCCTCTGAGCTGCTTTAATGCACAGCGTACCGGTTATGTTCCTCTGTTGGTTAATTTAGGGTGCCGGTTACGTTCCTCTGTTGGTTCATTTTAAAATGTTGCCGGGTTTCCAACAATAATTTGAAGATGTTATGCAAATAAAACAACTTTGGTCATGTTTAGTCAAGAAAACAAATGGGTTAGGCTTGTGGTTTGGGTTAGACTTAAATGAAAATGGCAAATGTGGCTTATGGTCGAACTCGAAATACGTTGTGTTTTGTTTTTTTGTTTTTTGCCAGGGGCAGGGCTTATTTCAGTGTGAGATGTGGTGGGAGTTCTATGACCGTATTGGACTATCCTGTATATCGTATCATATCCTGCGCATCCAAAAACAAGGACAAATAGTTGACAAATAGTCAACATGAGAACGGGCTGGTCTGCCTTTCAAGTATATCCCTGAGACATGTGCATGTGTGTGTCTGTGTGTGTGTAGGGCTCTGGACCAGAGGACTGCAGTCACCTTCCTCCTGAGCAGAGAGGCAGAAAACTTCAAAGCAGAATCGACAACATCAACAGAGAGATGAGAGAGCAGAGGTATGCTGATAGACTATGTTAGCTACGCTACCTAGGCTAACTACGTTACTGCATACTGCAGATCTCTCTCTGGGTCTGATACACTACGTTACTGCATACTGCAGATCTCTCTCTGGGTCTGATACACTACGTTACTGCATGCTGCAGATCTCTCTCTGGGTCTGATACACTATGTTACTGCACGCTGCAGATCTCTCTCTGGGTCTGATACACTACGTTACTGCATGCTGCAGATCTCTCTCTGGGTCTGATACACTACGTTACTGCACGCTGCAGATCTCTCTCTGGGTCTGATACACTATGTTACTGCACGCTGCAGATCTCTCTCTGGGTCTGATACACTATGTTACTGCACGCTGCAGATCTCTCTCTGGGTCTGATACACTACATTACTGCACGCTGCAGATCTCTCTCTGGGTCTGATACATTATGGTACTGCACGCTGCAGATCTCTCTCTGGGTCTGATACACTATGTTACTGCATACTGCAGATCTCTCTCTGGGTCTGATACACTATGTTACTGCACGCTGCAGATCTCTCTCTGGGTCTGATACACTACATTACTGCATGCTGCAGATCTCTCTTTGGGTCTGATACATTATGGTACTACATGCTGCAGATCTCTCTTTGGGTCTGATACATTATGGTACTACATGCTGCAGATCTCTCTTTGGGTCTGATACATTATGGTACTATATGCTGCAGATCTCTCTCTCGGTCTGGGACACTTCTAGCTCCGAACTGATGTTGAAATCCTGGCCAGTGATAGGTTCCCCCCGAAATCCTGGGGGCTCAAAAAGTAACTCTGGCGATCAGGCACCGTGACGTCATGCGCTGGCAAAGATACTAGGCTACAAATTCAGCACAATTTTCAAAAATGGATTTTCTCAACAATGGCTTACATTTATAATGTTATTTTGATTGTAGTACATCTTAGTAATACACAAAGCTCTGTGTAGGTGTCTATGTTCATTGTTTCATGTCCTCTTTAAAAGCAAGTAGTTGAGAATTGGAAGTGGGCAAAGCACCGAAATTTACAGGGCAACAGTTGAAGTGGCTCCTAAAGGCAACCACCACCACAGCCATAGGATCTGGGAGAGTTAATGAACTTATGAACACCAGCTCTACTTATTTTGTCATGTTTTAACATTGGAGTAACGTTAAATAGAGACGGAAACATGCCTAAAATGACTCTAAAACACCTAAACTGAAGATACAGCAAAGAACAACAGTTGTTTTTTTACTGGCTAGATTTGAATGCTAGACAAGGCAGGTAACGTTTTTATGTAAGCTACCTAGTCTACTTCAGATTCAGATGTTAATGTTATAGATGTGCAGAACCTATGATATCCATCAAATTCCCAGAATGAATTGGAACAGAACTGACAGATGAACAACTTAACTCTCTTCCATGATACTCTGTAACATAGTGAAAGTTGGTCTCTCATGTTTCCTCATAGACCCACTGTGGCAGATAGTGTTAACTCTGATGCTCACTCTCCCTGTTTGTTGATCTTTATTTGATAGCCTACTAGGGACAATATCACATTATCATCACACTAGGTCATAGGCAACCTTACGTTAGCAACTTTAGCTGTTAAGTTCGCAAGCTAGCTAGCCAATCTTCTGTGGCAGCTAATTAGCCTAAAATTAGCTCCTGAGCTAGTAAGTTTAAGTTAATTACCTTCATATATTCCTCTATCTGTGTCATAAACCTTCCCATTTTTCTAACATCTGCTTTCTTCAAAGAGCTGGACTCCATAATTCTGTCCTACATCTGGAATTATGAGAACCATAGAATTTTGAAAATTCACTTGCAAAAACCCAAGTCTGAAGGGGGTCATGCCTATGTTCCCCGGGTTCTATGTTCCCCGCTCCTGCTAAAAAGGGTTCTATGTTCCCCGGGTCCTATGTTCCCCGCTCCCAAAAAAGGGTCCTATGTTCCCCGGGTCCTATGTTCCCCACTCATATGTTAACGCGATATCTGAGGAATGCCTTGACGGAATTTGATCAAATTTGCCTCAAACATCGACTTAGACTCAAGGATGATCTGATTAGATTTTGGTGGTCAAAGGTCAAAGGTCAAGGTCACTGTGACCTCTCGAACGCCATTTTCCAGCTTGTTAATGCGATATCTCAGGAATGCCTGGACGGAATTTCATCAAATTTGCCTCAAATATCGACTTGGACTCAAGGATGAACTGATTAGATTTTGGTGGTCAAAGGTCAAAGGTCAAGGTCACTGTGACCTCTCAAACGCCATTTTCAAGCTTGTTAACGCAATATCTCAGGAATGCCTTGGCGGAATTTCACCAATTTGCCTCAAACATCGCCTTGGACTCAAGCATGGACTGATTAGATTTTGGTGGTCAAAGGTCAAAGGCCAAGGTCACTGTGACCTCTCGAACGCCATTTTCAAGCCTGTTAACGCGATATCTCAGGAATGCCTTGACGGAATTTCATCAAATTTGCCTCAAACATCGACTTGGACTCAAGCATGAACTGATTAGATTTTGGTGGTCAAAGGTCAAGGTCACTGTGACCTCACGAACGCCATTCCCAAGTTCGTTAAAGTGATATCTCAAGAACGGCTTGATGGAATTTCTTCCAATTTGCCTCAAACATTAACTTGGCCTCAAGGATGAACTGATTACATTTTGGTGGTCAAAGTTCAAGGTCACTGTGACCTCACGAACGCCATTCCCAAGTTCGTTAACGCGATATCTCAAGAACGGCTTGATAGAATTTCTTCTGATTTGGCTCAAACATCGACTTGGACGCAAGGATGAACTGATTCCATTTTAGTTATCAAAGGTCAAGGTCACTGTGACCTTTTGAATGCCATTTTTAAGCTTGTTAACGTGATATCTCAGGACTGTCTTGATGGAATTTCTTCGAATTTGCCTCAAACGTCCACTTGGACTCAAGGATGAACTGATTGCATTTTGGTGGTCAAAGTTCAAGGTCACTGTGACCTTACACACCCAATTTCCAAGCTCTGTAATGCAACATCTCAGGAGCGCCTTGACGGAATTTCTTCCAATTTGCATCAAATGGCGATTTGGACTTAAGAATTAACTAATGGCGGAGGCATAAGTCCGCATTGCGGTCGTTCTAGTTCCGTTTTTTTTGCAGATTATGAACCTGCAGATTGTAAGTTTTCAAATGATGTCACACATTGTAATTGGAAAAAGATTGAATGAGATATACTTATTTAAATGTTCACACTCCTAAAAGGATCATCCTGAGAAAAAGCCCTTCAAAGTTGGAGAAGTTTTTCACCAGCCAGGTAAGGGGTTACCTGGCTGGGGGGGTCGTTCTCACTCGTAAAACCTGGGTTGTAGGACAACCCCAATGTTTTACTTTGTTTCGAACTTCGGAATCTCACACTATGCCAATTACCCAACCAACCTTGCTGCAATGAAGCACCTGGTGCGACCCTGAGACCCGAGGCTGGCAACGGAGCACATGGCCTCAGCCCATGGCAATCCGTAGGCATGAGTGACTAAGGAACTACCGCCTGGCGGCTGACAAATCAGCGTGCGCAAAGGGCGCACGCTGTAACCAGCAACACACGCTGTAATCAGCAACTGCCGAGAAGCATCCGCTGGCAGGGGGGCTTACGTTGCTGGTGGCGCGGGCTGTGCTGCTGTTGCGGCCGAAGCGCACTTCTGAAGCTGCCAGGCCATTAGTTCCCGACTGGCGGTCCGAAGAGGCCAGAGGGAGAGACCTGCGCGTTGATCAGTCAGCTGTGTCAGGCTAAGCTACATGCCTGTGACCCAGGCAGAGTAAGCAGGCAGCGCACACTTGTTTCCACCCGGACCATCTTTAGCTAACCTGAAGTCCAAAATGCCAAGGGATAGCAAGCTAAGCCTAGTCAAGGGATAGCAAGCTAAGCCTAGTCAAGGGATAGCAAGCTAAGCCTAGTCAAGGGATAGCAAGCTAAACCTAGTCAAGGGATAGCAAGCTAAGCCTAGTCAAGGCGCATTTGGCAATCATAGCAGCAAGTTAAGCGGGATGCGAGCAACCAGCTAGCAATACCCCGGTAACAAGCAGAACGGCTAGGCAACACTGTGGCGATGCAGGCGCCCACCCCGATGCAGCCACCGGCATAATAACGACCAGCGAGGTGCCGTGCAGCTCATGGCATAAGCTATTAACAAGCAGGCCACTAACCAACTCTGTGGTGGCTAACGTAACCAGGCCGCCATGTTCCAGGTCGGCCGAGCCGTAACAAGCGGACCCCTAACAACTCCCTCTCCCCATCGTCACACGGGGAGGTAACGACCGCTCTCCAACTGCAGCTAGACGGGGTGCAAGCACCCCAGCTGAGCGGGGAACGAAGCTAGCAATGTTATCACACTACTGAACCCCACATGCAAGCGGCTAGAACAAGCAGCACTTAACAAAAGCCAGCAGAAGGTAACTAACTCAACGGGGCGGCAGTCTTATCAGCCCAGCCCGAATATAGCCAATGCAACAGCGGGGTTAGTACACAAGCTAGCAGAGGAGCGATGTCCGCCCTCCGCAAACTAACCATCATAGCAGCGTACACATCATCACACAGTTAGCAATCATCTGGCATCAGGGCTGCACCACATTAAGCATGCGGTCTAAGCGGCTCTGCACTTTCCATAACGAAGCTAGGTGGGGAGGACACAATCTAAGCAGCGGGAAGGAACAGAAGCGGGGGCCAGTGAACGAGAGCTCAGCGTGCTCAGGCCCCAACCAACATGCATGACCATGCGAATAGTCTGTCACCCTCCCGGCCTGACACCAAGTGCACTGGCAAGGGGGCCCGTCCCTGTCTATAGCTTAGAGAGGCGGGTTCGCAAACACAGCCTGACTAGCAACAGGGGAAGGAAAAAAATCGCTAACCCGTCTGGGAAGCGAGCGAGGCGAGCCGCAAAACAAGCTGACTAACGGTGCCCAAGCAACAGCTAGCAAGCTTAGCATAATGTCAGCCAACCTAAAGCTTAACGGTTCACACAAGCAACAGCTTCAGTAAGCATAACAATTCTACCCTGATTAACAAGGGGAAGCCATCTCAGCACGGCAATGGCCACACTGACAGAACGGTACATTTGTGTCCATAGCTGGGCAAGGCGGGTCCGTAGACACAGCCTAACTAGCAAAGGACGAAGAAAAAAGTGTCTTTGTTTTTGTTTTTTTGTTTTGTTCTTGTGTGTCCTTATTGTATATATAAAAAATGAAAAATAAAATATATAAAAAAAAAACAAATACAATATTACATAAGACCATTTTTCTAAATAAGAGTCCGACTTGAGTTGTAGTTTGGCTGTAATCTTCTCCATACAGTTCACGGTCTTGAGTATTTGGGTCCATTGGTCCAAGGTAGGTGGGTAAGGTTTAAGCCAGTTTATTGTAATCATTTTGTGGGCTATTAACACCAGAGCTCTGAGCAAATGCACCTTATTCTTCCCCACTCCTTCTGAAGACGCATTGTCTTATTTCAAGCAGGCAAGGCTTTATCTGGCATTGTGAACCATCAGGTGCTATTGGCATTTGTCACGACAGTGTTTTTTTTTCCAATGCTGGCAGATAGCATTTGGGAACCAAGGGGGCTCGGGTGCAGCCCATCAGATCTAAAGAAGGCATTGTGGTGCCAAAATAGATGTTCTCAATATCGTTGACATTCTTTGTTGGGCACCAGTCACGTAGCCAACAGCAGTTCCTGGTACAGTGGCTCACCAAGACATATAAAGCACAGACTACAGACATCACAAAATAAGTTGGTCAGGACTGTGCTCAAACTTCCCCTACGTACGCATCTCAGCTCTTTACATTTTGAGGGGCTGAACTGGTACCTGTGGGTAAGAGAGTCGCTCAGATGAAGTTGGGGCTGACCTTTAAAATAAGAAAGGCTACAGTCCCTTCTTATCTGGTCAATTGCTTTAGCTGGGTGTGTGAGACACAATTGTTCCACTAGAGGGAGCCAGACAGATGTAATTCCTCACAGGTTTAGAAGCTCTATGGGGCAAAATTAATTTTTGTATACCTTTGGAACCAGTTACCTACTGCTTGCAAGGAACTGCAAGGCTGCATTGAAAAAGTGGTTAGTGTCCGCCTCTATTTGATCTATTGATCTACATAGAAGGTGGATGGTTAGATTGAGTTGATTACACAGAAGTGTATTCAGTTTGGTTTCAGATTAATCTTTATTTTTATGTTCTTTTTATAGTGTTAATTTGATTGAGTGTGGATGCGTTGACATGTGTATTGTACTTTAATTGTGTGATTTGTCTTATATATTTTTGTTCTTTTGGGCTTCATAGTAGCTCACTGTCCATTATGTTGCTTACTGTTCCCCTCCCGACTCCCTTCTCCCCTCCTTTGCCCACCCCACTCCCCAGAGGTCCACAATGGAAATAAGCCTTTTGGCTGTATTGTGTTTTTAACCTCGGTGATTTTTATGCCTGCTCCACCGGCGATAACATTAGGGATTAGGGATTAGGGATTCGGGTTGTCCATACGTACGTCCGTCCGATGTTCGTTAACGCAATATCTAAGGAACGCTTTGACAGAATTGCGGTGCGGTCATTCTAGTTAATTGTATGTATTCCTGCTGGGCATATCTTTTTTATAATTGTCAAATAAATCCAATCCAATCTTGCATAACGACGACTGAAAACATCACTTCCACCACATCTGAGAAGAGGAAGGCGGCCAGAGATAATGAGGTTCAAGTTATGGAGTTCATTTACAGGAGATTTAAATTGTGTGATCAAGATTTCTGAGCCCATGCGAGAGATGTCATTGGTGCATGAATGAAATGAATGAAGCATGAATGAAAACTGTACTGACATGAGGGTATTTTTTGAGGAGTGAAGGCAATTGCATAGCGATGTCAGGCAGATGGGCACCTGGGAAGAATTCAACCACAACCTCCGGAGAACGGATCTTCACATGCCACACAACTGACTCCCAACATTTGATTGCATTATTAGTGTTTATGTCCTTGGTACTTTGTATCTATGTTGATAGATATATATATCATATATATCATATATATATCTATATATATATCTATATACAGTAGGGGTGCACCGATCACGTTTTTTGCCACCGATCACCGATTGCCGATCACCTATGAGAAATATCTGCCCAACCGATCATCGACCGATCACCGATTACCGATTACCGATCACCGATATATATATATATATTTATTTTATATTTTGTAGGCTAAAGGAAACTGCCAACATGAGACAGATGGGAGTTCAACCGTTTAGTTGTCAGTTCTCTTCAGTACAGTACAGCAGTATAGGCTTTTTACAGCATTATGACAGGAATAGTAGGATTGTGTGTGGTCTGGAAAAAGGAGGCAATAAAATATACAAACAGGTCAGTAACCAAGCTTGCTGTTATATAGGCCAATTATAGTGATAATTAACAACTAATAATATATAAATGATAATTAGGTAAACTGTAAGTCAGTTACTCTTAAACACCAGTCTTGAACCATGACTAAAGCCAAAGAGCTCCCACTCATAGAACCGGGGTTATGCACAATAACCGTCATACATTGGGATCCGCATCGAACGAACATCAAAACGACCCGCCCATCGAGGCCGAGTTACAGTGTTATAATTAGCAGCACTATGAGTGCGATCTACATAATGGTGACAGGGTTACATGACGGGAGAAACAACAGAATCACAAGCTACACACGAGCTAAACTCCATCTGAGTAGTGGCATTAATTAGCGCATCCGTCTGAATGGAGCGCACATCCACATAGCAGCACACTTTCGCTTCCTTCAAAGTGCCCGCGGGAACATCAATGCTTGCGTGGAAATTGTCTGTGTGTGCGCGTGCACTACCCCGACTACCACGTTAATCTGGGACTTTAATACACACGGATTTAACAGCATGCAAATGCCTCGGTAGGCGGGAGGACTGGAGGTAATTTCTCTCAGCTGAGTCTGCTCTAATCACCAGCTGATTTGTGTGATTCAAAGACGCAAGAGGTGTGTTGACAGTCTGGTGCGGTGTGTGCATGGAGGTGAGTACACTGATGAAAGCAAAGCGTGTGCTTTGCAACACAATGATATAAACGTTAGAGCACAATATGAAAGTTAAACGATAGACATTGAAGACATGAAAATGGGCTGCCTCATGTTTCTCACGTGCAGCATGATCGGCTATGCGATCGGCAAAATTAAAGGAATATCGGAAACAGCAGATCACATATTTGAGGTCCAAATCGGCCGATACAGATTGCGTGCAGATCGATCGGTGCACCCCTAATATACAGTATAATATAGCTAATATATATATAATATAGCTAATATATATATATATATATCTGAGCTTCCATATGCCTTTGTGTGTGTGTCAGAGACGCCCTGGCTCGTATGCGGGAGCTATATGAACAGACTCCATCGCTCTGCGATGCTGGCAGCCTGGAGCCTCGACTGGAAGACGTGAAGCAGAGTCTGGAGAGACTGGAGGATGATCTGCATAGACACCAGGTACGCACACAACCAGTCAGAGGTTCTAGGTGCTCTGTTCTATCAGATCCAGAGGTTCTAGCTGCTCTGTTCTATCAGAGCCAGAGGTTCTAGCTGCTCTTTTCTATCAGAACCAGAGGTTCTATAGGTGCTCTGTTCTATCAGAAACAGAGGTTCTAGGTCCTCTGTTGTATCAGAGCCAGAGGTTCTAGGAGCTTCTTCTCTTCCATCTTTGAGTGAAAGGCGTCATTAGGCCACCCTGCATAGCCTCACCAACATACATCAAGGATAGCTCCTCCCCCCTGCATGGTTTCCTCCATCCAGCCTCTAATTCCACTTACTCTCTCCGTCGGCGTAGAGAATATGTTGTGCCCACAAGCAGAACCAAAAGACATCAACTCTCTTTTCTTAGGCTTCCTCGCACCCTTAAACTGTTTTATAAATGATTGTATCTTATTTCGCTTATTTAAATTGCCGTTCAGGCTTTATGTTGCTAAATTCATAGCTATTATCTATGATGATTGATCACTGTAAAGTCTTTATGCATTTCAGGATCACTGTTTAAATACAGTTTTTAGACTGTTGTACCCTGCCTAGTCAAATTGTAATAAATGAAACTGGAAAAAAAAAACACTGCTCTGTTCTATCAGAGCTAGAGGTTCTAGGTGGTTGGGGTTTATTTTGCACTGTGGCTGTCCACTGTTCCTAGTTCTAGGAAGCTTCCAAGCTGAGGATGGGTCAATACAGAGGATGAATTTCCCCACTAGGACAGTAAATGATAACATAACAATGTCTGTCTGTATGTCTGTATGTCTGTCTGTGCAGGGCTGGCTGCTGGAGGCAGACAGACAGGCTGACCCCAGCAGTAGGAGGCAGAGTGGATCAGGAGGAGGATGTGCTTCAACTCCAGGCAGCAGCAGCCTGAGTCAGCTAGACAGCCTCAACCACCAGGGCCCAGCCAGCCGCGAGAGGTAACTTATCCTAACTTAACTTAACTTAACTTGAGTCAGATAGACCAGTGGTGCCCAACCACCAGGCCGTGGACCGGTACCGGGCCGAAACGCATTTGGTACCGGGCCGCGAGCCCGGTCCAAAAAATAAAATAAAAAATAAACATAGGCTATAATATTAGAGGCTGTGTGTGGTAGTTAAAACATAGTTTCAAGTTAGTTGACGTTTATTTATGTTTGTAGTTGAAACAAAAACATAAATACTGTAGGCTACATAACACAAAAGGCTGTTATTTACCCTTTGTCGCCACCTGGTAAGTAAATATATATTATGTAACTAAAACCCTTAAAATTGACAACCGGTCCACAACTTTTTTTCCCATGTATCTACCGGTCCTTGGCACAAAAAAGGTTGGGAACCCCTGAGCTAGACAGCCTCAACCACCAGGGCCCAGCCAGCCGTGAGAGGTAACTTATCCTAACTTAACTTAACTTAACTTAACTTGAGTCAGCTAGACAGCCTCAACCACCAGGGCCCAGCCAGCCGCGAGAGGTAACTTATCCTAACTTAACTTAACTTAACTTAACTTGAGTCAGCTAGACAGCCTCAACCACCAGGGTCCAGCCAGCTGCGAAAGGTAACTTATCCTAACTTAAGTTAACTTAACTTAACTTGAGTCAGCTAGACAGCCTCAACCAGCCACGAGATAATATCATATATTTTTACTGATATATCACATATTTTGGTAACCTGGTATCTCCAAATTCACCCTTTATTTACATAAATTGATTTAGTGGGGCATATATATATATATATGCCCCACTAAATCAATTTATGTGCACAAAAAATGCATATATATATATATATATATATATATATATATATATATATGCATTTTTTTATAGAACAAAACACAGACACAAGAAAGGGGGGGGGCATCTCTCCTAACCTCATCGAGGTAAGCTAGAAATGGGTCCCAGATAGTTAGACATTTTCTTCCTGAGTTGGTTCTCAGGAACCTAAGTGATTGATTGACTTTATTCAGACAAAATCCAAGGGATAGACATGTTAAAGTGTGAACACTTATTTCCAACATGGTTCCTGGCCTTATAAATACAGGACATACATGAGGATGGACTCAATGATGGAGGTGTAGAAGTGTACCATAGTGGCCTTTGGCACTTTGAATTTCTTCAGCTGCCACACAAAGTACATCCTCTGCTGTGCCTTCTTGGTGAGAGCTCTGATGTTCAGCTCCCATTTTAGGTCATAGCTGATGATGGTCCCCAGGAAGCGGAAGGACTCCACAGTGTTGACTCGGTCACCCAGGGTTCCTCCTGTAATCTACAATCATCTCCATTGTCTTTTGAGCATTTTTGATAGGATGAACTCAGAGCGAATGGCAGAGCACATTTTTTGGTCATGCGCGATATCATTCAGAGCCAAACCCTGCAGCACAGAGGCAGCTAGCTATAGCAACAGCCTATCTTTGGTTTAGCTTACATCACAGAGGCAGCTAGCGCGCTAGCAACACAGCTACTTTGGCTACTACATTTGGTGGTAAAACAATTATATCATCAACGAGCAACGGATTGTCCAAACAAATTCTACCATTGATGAAAACTGTAACTTGGACATAACAAGCAACCTATCAATCTATCTATCAACATCCCCCTAGCTATCAACAACTCCGCTAGACCAGTAGCTGCCAGGACATTTCCTTGGGGCCGCTGGCCGGGCAGGGCTTCACTTACCACGGCTGCCGTAACGTTAGTCCCCGCCCAAGGATAGGGAGGCCAATTGCATAACACCAACAAGGAGGACACTTTGCAACTCATGATACAATACTATCACGATACGTTGCCCACGGTAACAATATGATGATTCAGCGATACTCGATATTAGGGCTGGGTATCGCCACTGATTCCCGATACGATACGATTCCGATACACAAGGTCCCAAGTCGATACGATTTCCGATATGATACGATACGATTCGATATCGATATCGATATTTTAGTTACAATACCAGTTTTGCTTTGATAATGGAAGAGATTCTCAAAGAACTAATGCTGTAAATTGTCCAAGGAACCCTCTAACCTGGTGCATTATTAAAAAATATTAATATTTACATTAAGAATTTACCATAAAGCAAGCAGTTACATCATGTAATTCTTTTTTATTTAAACATGACCAGTCATTCAACTTCTTATCTTTCTTTACAGTCTTCTGTCTCTTTCTTTACAGTCTTCTGTGAGAAGCCAAACAAATTTAGATTTCCACTATACATGTACAACAGAATCATTGAACAGCAGCATGTTGTAAACAGTGTTTCATAAATTATAAATGCTTTGTAAATAAAATAAAATTAAATTAAATACAGCTTATGAACATTTCCAGTTCACAAACATTATAGTGCAAACAGATTTGAGGTCTGTACATCTGGCTCATGGTGCATGCACAATGCACATTCTCAACCTGGTTTTAACTTATTACCAGTGTGTGGCAGTGACCCTTACTCAGTGTGTAAACAACAACTCAAATCACTGGCAGGAAACCAGTGTAAATAATAATAATAAAAAATTATTTACAAATTATAATTATAATTATAATTACTATAATTATAGGAGAGACATCAGTGCACAAGAAGGCTCCTTCCATCTCTTTGGTGGAGGAGGATCCACTTCAACAGGACCAAGGGAGTCGTCTTCCTGCTGTACAGGCACAGCAGCTCCATCACCATCAGCTTGTTGCTGTTGAAAGATAAAATAAATATTCATGATCAGGATAATAAATAAACCATAATATACAAATACTGTAGTGTACAGGAACACTCTGTTATTTCTATAACTTACATTAGATGCCTCCACTTGCTCCAGACGAGCAGCTTCACGGGCCCGATCGGACAAGAAGGGCAGAGAAGTAATTGTCAGGTACGAATCCGTAGCTCTGGATGTCCAGCTGTCAGCAGTTATAGCGACTCTCTCTGCTGACTTCAGTGAAGTTGAGACATTCTTTTTCACCTCTTCATACAGCTTTGGGATTGCCACTTCACTCAGTTTTTTTTATTTAAAACAAATATTTAAATTAAAATACAACCATTATTTCCTAATAATTTGAATTGGGGCCCACTCATACTTTCACACAGTGTGAAAACAAAATACTTGTTGAAACATAAACAACAATTTATTGTCGTCGGACCCTGTTCGTTGAGCAGACAAAAAAATTGTATCAATATCAATAAAAATGTATGATCCCCATCCTTATAGTTGTATATAAAAAAGAAAATATCAGATCGGATTGGTATTGGTATCGGCAGATACTCAAGGTTTTGGTATCGGATCGTATCGGACATGAAAAAGTGGTATTGTGCCATCCCTACTTTTAAATGTCACCACAGCGGACAGGGCATCTCAAAACCGAACTGTCCACCCTAAAGTTGGTGTGTTGGTGACAAACAGCTGGTTGGTGACTGGTAGCTAGCTAACTGGCAATTGCTTGTGACTTTGATGGGCCAGGAGTTGTATGAAACACGTCTCCTACCAAAGGCTACAAGGACCAAACAAAAATGAGGACTTGGAGACGTCAGCATATAAGTTGGACTAACATTCTGAAAATGTGTGCCTTCATTACTTATTCCAGCTAAAACGGTATCGGTTGTTCATATGTCTATGAAAGGCAGCTGTGCTATGCTAACGTTAGCACTAGCAACCGCTAATGTCAGTATACCCTTGATGAAAAACGTGACTTGGACACAACAAGCAAGCTATCAATCTATCTATCTATTCACCTTATTCTTTGTTCATATAAGGACGCTTCTGCATGACGTCATTTTGTAATCGTCTTTCCGTTTTAGACACGGAAGTAGATTCCGCCTACCGTAGTCATTTTTAGACTTGCCAAAAAGCTGTTTTCAAGCACACAAAAAAAGAACGTTTTAAAGTTTTAATATTTTTTCGGGTGAGAAGGTAACATATATGTGACCAGTTTATCAGAATAACGCCTATTTGGAAATAGTTAACGAGCAGCGAGGACTGAAGAGCGCTGGCTGTGTGGCTGTGTGTGGACTAGCTAGTATCTGTCAAACCCTACTGTAGGCTTACTGGCAGTGAGAAAACACTGTCGACGTGCTGACCGGGTACAGCCATCGGCTCCTCGCAGCAGTAACGCTATGAACATGTAACTGAAGTTGGCCGCAGTGTAGCTTCTGAATGTTGCCAAACTTCATTCATAGTGATGTTTTGTTTTGAAATTGGCCGCCAACTAGCGCTGAACCGGAAGAACAAATATAATTGCATCTAATGCGGAAGAGAGAAAAATGGGCGTGGTGAATAAGGTGAATAAACAGCTAATGTTAGCGCTAGCTAGCGCTAATGTTAGCGCTTTAGCCTAGCAGCACATTGGTTCGTAGTACAACCAATGCTGAAATTAGACATATTTTCAAAAACTTACCACTTCAGTCCTACATCCTCGCTCACTTCCAAGTCATCTCCTTTTTATTGCGGTCCCGAATCCATTTCATGAGACTGGTGTGCTACAGCCAGGGAGCCCAAACAGTAGGCAGGCTCTGTTAATCTGTGCTGCAGGGCCGTGCAGGCGCTTTTATGGTGGGAGGGGCGTTGGTGGGCGAGGTGGTTGGGGATGAGGGTTGTTTGGTGATGACACAAACCACCAATGTCACAGACCCCAACCGTTTAGCAAATAGTAAGAGCGGGAAATTCAAAATTTAAACTGCTATATTCAAATTTCCCCTGTGTTTACCCAGTCAGAATCAGACAAAGACCGCTAAATCATCAGTATATAAATGGGAGCTAGGGCTCGGTCTGTTTCTTTGTTTCTCTGTCTCTCTGTCTGTCCCACTGTGATGTCATAAATCCCACTGTGACAGCATCAGTGATGTCATAAATCCCACTGTGACATCATCAGTGATGTCATGTGACATCATCAGTGATGTCATAAATCCCACTGTGACATCATCAGTGATGTCATAAATCCCACTGATGAAATCCCATTGTAATACCGCATTCAAGACAACTCGGACCGCCGTAAGTTTCAACACGGAACCTCCGGCCCGGACAGATTTGCGTTCACGCTGCACCTCCCGCTCGGGGGGAAAACCCAAACTGTTGCTATAGCAACCCGCGTTAGCATGGTAGCTACCTACTAGTGAACAATGCTAACCAAACATGCTGAATGTTGAATTTCACACAGAGCGGAACACAGATGACACAAACACATATGAAACATTACATCATTAAGACCTCTAATTGTGTGTTAAAACTTCAACAAACGTCTTTATAATAATTTTGTGATTATGATTAACGATGCAAGTTGCCATTGTGATGTGGCTGTGACGTCAACTCGGAGAAACCGGAGCTCTGAATGATACCCGAATTTCCGAGCTGTAATTCTGGCCTGAACGACCGTTCAATTCACTTTTTACAGGTCGGAACCCATTTTTTCCGGCGGTCCGAGTTGTCTTGATGATATCATCAGTGATGTCATAAATCTGACATCATCAGTGATGCTGGTCTCATTGGCCACGCAGCATCCGAGCTGCGAATGCGAGCTGCAGGGCGGGCGAGCCTAGGAATTGAGCGTGCATAGTGCGCGACATCGCTATTCCTCAAATTTGGACTAAATGTCAGGATTTTCACCTGGACTAAATTCCCATATACATTGATTTCCATCAGAAAAAAGTGGAAAACGTGTTTAGTATCTCTTTGTGTTTTTACCACACTATGTTAAAGAAAGATTTCGATTTTTTTTTCTTTTGGGGAGGGGGGGCAGGCAGGAAGGGTGAGGAGAGAGGGGATGACCTTTGTGGTATGTGTTCTACCAGGTGAGCCACTGGGACGCCCCATACTATGTTGAAATGGAAATGTTTTTTCTTCCTTGTGAAACATAGTTTCCGCCCGACGATATTCAATATACAGTATGTATAACATATAAAATCAATATAACATGTTTTCTAACTTGGTGATATTACAGTATCTGCCTGCCTGTGACTGTTTGGCCAGGTTCCAATATGTTTTTAATGGAGACTTATTTTATTTGGTGCTCCGGTGCCTACAAAACTTGCTCCCCTGTTAATGTCTGAATGCCATTGGACGCCTCGTTGTCGTCAGGTTATTAGTTCATAGGGTTAACTGTCTCACCCTCTGCCTGTCTCACTCTCAACCTGTCTGTCTGTTAACTGTCTCACCCTCTGCCTGTCTCACTCTCAACCTGTCTGTCTTTCAGTCCTGATGGCAGTTATACTGAGGATCACAGCGCGGAGCTTCATTTTAAATCTCGTAGTTCGGAGTTTGATGACGACTTTGATGATGAAGAGCCGTTACCCAGCATAGGAACCTGCAAGTCGCTCTACCCGTTCCAAGGTATTCTATTATATTCTAGCTGTGTGTGTTTTCCTGTTTTTTTGGCCCTATTCACGAGTTTCCTGGTGAGACTGTGGGCGCTTCCATGACACCCTCCATCCCTGTTTCCAGCTGCCGGTTGCCTGTTTCCGCCAAGGACCGTTCATAGCGAAAGAGACTGAAAATAATCATAATAATTGTTGTGACTTTGTACCTACCTATGTCTTGTAATGGAGCCCCCCAGCACAATAATTTCACACGTGCATAATTGTACAACGGAGTGACAATATCTTGAATCTTGAAAGAGAGAGACCGCTAAAGCTCCGTTCAATGACCAAATAATAAGAGTTCCGGTTTGGACGTTTAGCCTTCAAAACAAAAGCGGCCGCTATGCAACCACATACTATTTTTTAGCAGTTTTGGCTAAAATAAGCCTGTACAGTACCAGTGAATTGACATTCACCTTGTTTTTGTAAAATATCGCCGCTATGCAACCACACAACGTTACTATTTTTAGCAGGGCCGTAGCGGCAATATACATTGAGAATGACAAATCCCCCCCAATATTTAAGCCTGATACAATGTGACCCCCCAATAAATCGATCTGAAATATTAAGAAAATCGATTTACTGCGCGATACGCCACGGCTGCTCCGCGGTTGGTTTGTTGTTTGTCCTAGTGGCTTTGCCGTAGTTCCAATGTAGCTGGGACATGGATGAGCTGGAAGCTTGATGACGTCGACGTTGACTGCGTGAGACTAGATATGCCTAAGGTAAGTAACATTAACGTTGCTTTTTGCGCTGTAACTGTGCAAATTAATGTTTTTCTGAAAATGATCAGTAATTGCATGGAGTGAAAACAAACGTTTTTGACGAGAACGAGCCGATTTGCTTGTAGGCCTACCATCGCTATGTCTGGCTGAGCAGCAGCTGGCTGGCTAGCTAACTTAGCTGAAATGGTAGCACTCAGAATGTTTCACAAAACTTTAACCGGCAGATTTGCACAGCCGCAGCAACAGTGCAAACGGATGCATTTCAGAGCTGTGTTGGGGCAGCTGGGCTGGCACTTTTCTAGCCGGGTGCTCCTCGCTCATACTGAGCGTTAGCTAACGCGAACGTTACCATTTTACAATTTTCGAGCCGAAATTGTAACATAGCAATGTTGGTCCAAAACGTTGCTATTTTACAATTTTCTGTGAGACTTTGTTGGCCTATGCATGCACCAGTAGGCTACACCATGCGTTTACTAGCAGACACCTCATGTACTGCAAGTCTGAGCAAATTAACGTTGCCAAAGTGTCAATCATTTCTGCTTCTGTTGCATAACGTTACTTTGTCTTTGTCATGATATGAATGTATACCGTAGTTGTTTTCATCTATATTGCATATTCATATAGTTTACTGTCTAGCTGTACTTCCTTATGATATAATATTTATTGATTAGAATGCAATCAGTTTTATTTCAGTCAGCTTTTATTCACACAGTGACATCATCATGTGCAGCAAGAGGAAGAAGAACAGGGGTGGCAGCAGTGACATTCGCCAGTATTTTGGCCAGCCTTCCCAGAAAATAATAAAAGTAAGTTTACAGCAGTGATGAAATGAATACCAGTCAGATGATAGAGGTGGCTCACAGTAACTAATTCAACTGTAAAATCCAACAGATGGTGGGTAAAAAAAGCGCATGTGTGTTGCTTGCATGTATTTATACTTTGTAACTAGCGTGTACTAGGGCTTGTCAAAATTGCTTGCTAAATAACTAGTTATACGGTTTGCAATTGTAATGTTCAATATAATAAAGTAACATCTCACACATAACCTTTGCCATCTGATGCTTGTTAACCGTTACATCTCTAACCAGTCTAATCCTAATGTACAGACTGCTGCAACATTCTTTCTAGTTTACTCATAATAATATTTCTTCCATATTCACTGCTGTATTCAGAGTCAAGAAAGAGAGGGTGGGAGAGAGCATGAGGATTCCGACACAGCAGTGGGAGCAAGTGGTGACATGGAGGAGGTGAGTGAGAACAGGAGCAAATATTGATCACAACAATTGAACCCTCAACTTAATTTACGATGAGATATGCCTCTAAATCTGGCTTCTCATATGTATTTCAGATAATACAATCAAGCAGTGACAGTGAGTTGGAGATAATGACAGAGAGAGAAAGAGAGCAGACCGGCGGGCGAAGATGAAGGTGCAGGATCAAATCAGCCAAATGTGAAAGCCATACCAAGTCAAACCGTATCAAATCGGACTCTCGGCTTTCAGGAGAAATGGTATAAGGACTATACTTGGCTCCACTACAGCCCCTCAGTAAAGGGCGTCCTCTGCTTCTTTTGTGCAAAATACTTTTCTACACAAAAGTCAAAGCTTGCATCTAAAGCAGATCCAGCCTTTGTCAAGGCTGGCTTTCGAAATTGGAAGAAGGCACTGGAGAAACTGCTCATACAGGCAGTCAGTGTCACAAAGTAGCTGTGATGACTCAGATTCAGGAGCCAAAGCCTGTTAATGTGCAACTTTCATGTGAGCTTGAAAGACAGCAGCAACAAGGGAGGAGAAATCTGATGAAGATTCTAGCTGGTGCAAAGTACTTGGCACGGCAAGGTCTGGCTTTTCGAGGCGATAATAAGGACAGTGGGAATTTCTGGCATCTTCTAAACTACAAGGCACAGGATGATCCAGAGCTGGCCACCTGGCTGAATGGCCAAGGATTTCACGTGTCCCCAAGTGCAAAATTAATTTTTGAAGCTGATGGGCAATGCAATCCTCAAAGGAATTGTTCATGAAGTAACATCAATGCCAGTGGTCCAGTTCGCCCTTATCATTGATGGCACTAGTGTTAATTTCGTTAACGAAAACTATGACGAAATATGTTCGTCAACGCCCTTTTTTCCCATGACTAAAACGAGACGATAACGAGACAGTACCCAAGTGATTAAACACTAACTGTGACGATATCAACATCCAATATCGTTGTCGAAAAAAGACGAAGCGAAAATGTATTTTACAAAATAAAAACTGTGCCAAAATCTCTCTTTATTTTCGTTGACGAAAAAAGAGGAAACAAAATATTATAACGTTAGATAGTTTTGTTTCGCTCCCCCCCCCCCCCCCCCCCCCCCCTTCCCCTCTCAATGCTGCAATCTGTTTCCTGTGCGGCGTGCACCAGCTTCAGCATAAAGCCAGCAGGAAACACTGCTGCTAATCATCACAGCTGCACACAGTCAGGACAGAGGACTCATCTCGTCTTTAACCTCAAAATGCTTGGGCCAAAGAAACGACCTGACATCTGGGCATATTTTCGCTATAATGACGGCGAGAAAAAAAAAGAATGCATTGCTGTATCAGAAGGGACGCAATGTGGCCATAAAATAGCCGGGAAGAACACTAGAAACTTGAAGAGACACATCAAGTCTTACCACAAAGAAATTGAGGTAAGTTAACAAAGCGTTTGGTTGTTTTTCTAAGTCAACTAACGTTACTAATGCGGTGGTGTTGCATTATGTAGGTAGGCTTTGTTTTAGACTATAAGTTAAGCCAAGCCGAACTCATTAACGGGACATTGCTAACAGAGGGCTTTCCTACTGACAAAAGGCCCAGCCAACAAGCTAACGTTAGCTAGCATATCAGTGCTACACTGTGCAGTTGGCGTTTGTATCGGTGGGGGGTGGGGGTTGTCTAAATTAAGATGTTTAGAACGGTGTGGGAGCGTGCTAACTGCACAGTGTAGAACTGATAAGCTAGCTAACGTCAGTAGGAAAGCCCTCTGTTAGCAAAACCATCTGTTAGTTACTGTTACACGTTACTGTATGGCAGTGGTTCTCATACTTTTTTTTGCTTCAGTAGGCTACCCCCTTCCCTGATTTCCAAATCCAATCTTAGCCAACTGCAAGAGAAAACTATAGCATATGATGCAATTAATGATAACCCACATTTGGAAGAATATAACAGAACAATGTAAGAAGTGGAGTGAAAGACAGACAGACATAGTGATGATTTACTTATAGTGCAATACTTGGATTTCATGATCTTGCATCTGTCCTGACATTGTATTTATTCCTGTCCCAGCTTCCAGATAGATCTCCAGTATACCAGCCCCCCAGGAAAGAGGAGAGGCCAGCTATCGCAGGTGCTTTGCTTTCCCACACAAAGTACAAACCAGACTCTCAGGAACAACGTTGCAAAGAAGAGGCAATAGCTCAATGGATAGGCCGGACAGCCCTCCCACCACGGACAGTGGAGGATGAAGATTTTGTCATGATGATGCAAAAAATTGATAAAAGACTCAGTGCCGAAAAAAACTAAAATAACAAACCTTGTGGACAAAATGTACCAGGCTGAAAAGGTGAAAAGGAGAAATTCAAACACAGATTGTCCATGGCACGCAAACTAACCATTGGGTTAGATATCTGGACTAAAAAGGGGCTCACAGCATCCTTTCTTGCAGTCAGTGCTTATTTTAACTCTCAGGATAATAAGGCTGAACACATAGTCCTGACCCTGAAGCAAATGGTTCACCCACACACTGCTCAGGCTATTGCTGCTCTTGTGGAGGAGTGTATGGAAGAACGGGGGATCCCAAAAGAAAAGATTCTCACCATTATCACGGATAATGGAAGCAACATGGTTGCTGCTTTTCGCTCAAACGATGAGGACAGCAGTTCTGAGGAGGACGATCTCCATGATGGTGATGAAGAGCATGAGGAAGAAGATGACGAAAGGTCAGTCTGTGCATGATGTTTGTCATTTAATGTATATCTTTATGTATTTTAGAATGCTTATACATGTGATGTGTGCCCAACACAAAACCCAATGCACAGTCTTCCCACATAATGTGACTATTCACTGTCTTAGATATTTTGTCCTAAAAATCTGCAATCAGCATTTTTAATATTTAGTGTGGTGATGAATTATGTGCTATGTATAAAACGAATTCTAGGAGGATTTATGAAAAGTATATGTTCTGTGTTCCACTTTCCATTAGGTACGGAACCTTGGAGAGGACCCCCTGTGTGGCGAATACCCTTCAACTTGTTGTCAACATCATCCAGAAGGAACACACAACCAAAAGACTGCTGGACGAAGTCAGGCACCTGGTCAAACTGTTTCGCAAATCATCCGTTGCCACAGAGCGGTTGCTGCAACATTCCGGACTCATTCTCGTCAACGACTGTCCAACCAGGTGGTCCAGTTCCTACCTAATGTTGTCCCGTGCTCTTGAACTCAAGGACCAGCTTACATCCGTAGCGGACACCATGGGTTGGGACAGCTTGCTTCCCAGTGAGTGGCAGAAAGTGGCTAGCCTCAGAGACTTGCTCTTTCCTTTTGCACAACACACGAAGGTGCTTGAAAGTGACACCAATTGCCTTTCGCTTATTGTTCCTGCATTATTGGACTTGAGGATTCACCTCTCTGAGTTCTCTCTAGCTCATGCCAGGAGCTACAGGGACGCTGCTGTACTGGCACAGAAGATGAGTGCAAATATGGAGCAACGCTTCAGCCATTTCCTTGATGCCACAGATGACAAGTTCTCTCCTCTTGCTGCAGCTGCATGCTTTGTTGACCCTGGTGTATCAGCTGAAGCCCTCATTGAAAATGAGGATGATGGAATTCAGAATCTTCTAAAAAAGGCAGAAGACTACATCACTCACAGTGTGCCACCAAGACTGCGAGAGGAGGTGACTGATGATGTCACCTCCTCCTCTCGCAGTGATGAGGAAGAGGGAATTAGGCATAGACAGGATTCAGTGACAGCCCCTTTGGCAAAGCGGTCTAGATTTAGGTTTTTCAGTGGTAGTCGTCCAGCAGCGAGACCCAGGACCTCCAAGACCTCTATCAGGCACGAGATTGAGAAATACAAAGACGGGCTGTCCCATGCTGCTAACACTGATGAATCTGGGATGGAGTTTTGGACTTCTCAGAGTTGCACTGTGTTTGCACTGCTGAAACCCCTGGCCTTGGACCTTCAGTCAATGCCGGCGTCACAAGCCTTTACCGAGCGTGTCTTCAGTGTAACTGGTGACCTCACAAGCGGCCACCGCAACAGAGCGAGAATCACATTGGAAAGAAGTGCTTTTCTCAAGATGAACAAAACGAAATAGTGTGATGGCTAGTTGAATTCATACCGCTGTTTAATTGTTAGTTTTCATTATTTAAAAAAATCTTGTGTTGTAGCAGTAATTAACCTTGGTCCATGTCTCAAACTATGCTGTGTTGAGCCCTTGAATTTGTGGACTTGGGCCTTGAAAGCCCTTGAAATTGATGTTGAAGGTGTGAACCCTGATTACACACAGACACGTGTTTAGGCTGATTGCTCTCAAACTGTATTTTTTACTTATTGCCTATTGCATCTTTAAATACAGAGTTTTGCTAAAACGAGCCAAAGGCTTTTGTTTCACATGCTGTGCTGCATTAGTGAGCCGACATTGTTTTGATTGTTTTTAATTGTTTTGCACATTGTGTGTAGGGTAAGTGGAGAGGAACTGCAAATGTGTAGATTTATTGCGAGTCATGCGGGATAGGCTGCGTCCGACCGATGTGTTCAGTTTTGTATGCCTAACCAAAAACATAAAAGTTGTTTTACTTGCCTAGCTTTAACCAAGTTGTTTTACTTGCCTAACCTTAACCAAGTTGTTTTACTTGCCTAATCTTGATTCTCAGCAGCTGATTCGCCGCCACTGACTCATGCATGAGAAATTGACAGGTTTACCATACTCTACATTTACTGTAACATCTATTTCAGATTTTACCTTTCAAACAAATGTAGCATGCCATTTGTTTGTCTTTATGCCCATGGGACATGTTTTTTCTCTTCTATTTCATTTTAATGTAAGCAGATTGCAATTGGTGTGTGTATACAATACAGTATCCTGTATTGTTGAATCATGTTCAAAATAAATATGCACATCACAACATGTTCCATGTCTGGTCTAGTGGTCTGATGTGGTCTGTATACATTTAAGGAATACAGTATATCCAGACACCGACAAGCTGTGTTCTTAATCATTCATCCAACCTGTGTTTTCATCAGAAGGATAATAAGATTAAAATATTGGTTTTGATGGACTAAAATACTTGGATTAAGATACGACTAAAATGTCAACTGTTTTTGTTGACTAAAACTAGACTAAAATAGTTATTGGTTTCTTTGACTAAGATAAGACTAAAATGCTCAGACTTTTAGTCGACTAAACTTGACTAAATAAAAACAGAATGAGGTTGACTAAATATGATAAAAACTGACAAGGAAATTTTGAAACTGGACTAAGACTAAGACTGACTAAAAAAATAGCCGTCAAAATTAACACTAGATGGCACCCAGGATATATCTGGAGTTGAGCAGGAGTCAATATGTTTGCGCTTCGTAGATGCAAATCTCCATCCAAACGAAGAATTCCTGGGTGTCATCAACACACTGTGTGTGTGTGTGTGTGTGTGTGTGTGTGTGTGTGTGTGTGTGAGAGAAGAGAGGAGATGACTCAAGACACTTTTATTTTTGCAATTGTTGTACTCTCTCAGAAACAAGATCCTGTTACTGTATCTTCTGAAGAAATATGCTGCTGTTACATGCACTTTTTTGTTGGTTTATGATTACCTGGTGTGGAAATTTATTTATTATTATTATTTATTTATTATTATTTTAGAAACTGCTGTTACTTTATTTGCTGATAAATGCTGCTATTAAGTGCAGTAAATATTTTATTCTTTATATTTGTCATTCACACATGCATAGTTTTTATTGACGTTTGTTTTTATATGGAGTTAGTGTGCTAACTGAGGTTCAGGAACACAAGACCACACCATGTAATCACCGGCGCCTCGCTAATCCATTTCACCTGCGCTCCAATCCCTTCACTGATGCATACACACCTGTGTTCTATCAACTCAATCACTCGTAGCATCTATAAACACGACCACATTCACTCTTCCCCTTGTTTGCCTCAGTCGTCACGACCCTCCCCCCCAACCCCAAGTTTCTTCCTCCGTTATGGGCAGCACGGGCGGAGTCTGCACGTTCTCCCCGTGCCTGCGTGGGTTTTCCCCGGGTACTCCGGTTTCCTCCCCAAACAGCAAAATACATGCTAATTACGGGCAGCACGCGCGGAGTTTGCACGTTCTCCCCGTGCCTGCGTGGGTTTTCTCCGGGTACTCCGGTTTCCTCCCACAAACAGCTAAAGACATGCTAGTCAGGGCTGCATAATCCTGCATCTCTATCCCCTGCTCACAGGAACCACGGGGGGCTGATGGAGCCGGGACTCCATCCCGTGAAGCTGAGCTGCGCTCTAGAACCGAGTTTCACCCAAAGACGCTACCCCCACTCAGTCTTAACCCCTGGGTTCCTGTCACTGCCGTAGCACCCTCCTGAGGAGACGCTACCGCACCTCGACCCCATTCACGTTCTCGCACCCAAACACCCACTTGCAATAAATTATCTTTCGTTCAAACCATGGTGTGGTCTGTGTTAGTGAAAAGTGCATTGCAGTAACAAAATTGAGACAGAGTTAAATAAATCTTAATTCAAGTTCAGCAATTTTGTGTCTCATTTGTAAAAAATTACACCAATCTACCAAATGTTGGCGATATAACAGCGCATTTAGGCCTTCGCCGGTCATTTTAGGGCATAGTGACATCATCACCATCAGTGGGCAGTGGTGGCCTAAAGGTTAGAGAAGCGAGCTTGTGACTGGAAGGTTGTCGGTTAAATCCCCGGGACCGACAGGATAAATCTGGGTGGGGAAAGTGAAAAGGCATTGCTTGCCCCTCCCTCATTACCACCACTGAGGTTCCCTTGAGCAAAGTCCTTAAGCCCAACCGCTCCAGTGGAGCTGATCAGTGGCCAGCAGATCAGTCTGTGGTTGTACTGGTCAACTTCCAGGTATAAATGTGTGTGTGAATGTAGGGCACTCCTGAAAAAGAGCGCATTGCTCTCAGTGAGACTCCTCCCCCTGTATAAATAACGGTAAGAAAAATCAATATCATTGGGCCAATATCTGGTCCCATGACAGATATTGGTTGTTAGATGCCCTTTCTATAGGGAGCATGTTAATGTAACATAGGAGAACACAGTCATCCAGCCCTCCTCCCTCCACCCCTACTTGGAAGAGAACTAGATGCCCTAGAAATATTTATTTTATTCTGATACTTTTCTATGCGCGATTTCGCTCGTATGCACCTGGAGGTCAGTAGTTGACCTGGGCGAATCCATGTCGTGTAAAAAAGTGTAGCCACCTGTAGGTCAGCAGTTGACCTGGGGAAATCCATGTCGTGTTCAAAAGTGTAGTCACCTATTGGTCTTTGTATGCCTCCTCCGGCAATAGCCAGGCCGGAGGCATTATGGATCCGGGTTGTCCGTCCGTACATATGTCATCCATCCGTCCAATGTTCGTTAACGCGATATCTGAGGAACACCTTGACGGAATGTCATCAAATTTGCCTCAAACATCGACTTAGACTCAAGGATGATCTGATTAGATTTTGGTGGTCAAAGGTCAAGGTCACTGTGACCTCTCCAACGCTATTTTCACGCTTGTTAACGCGATATCTCAGGGATGCCTTGACGGAATCTAATCAAATTTGCCTCAAACATCGACTTGAACTCTAGGATGAACTGATTAGATTTTGGTGGTCAAAGGTCAAAAGCCAAGGTCACTGATCTCTCGAATGCCATTTTCAAGCTTGTTAATGCAATATCTCACGAATGCCTTGACGGAATTTCATCAAATTTGCCTCAAACATCGCCTTGGACTCAAGCATGAACTGATTAGATGTTGGTGGTCAAAGGTCAAAGCCCAAGGTCACTGTGACCTCAAACACCATTTTCAAGCTTGTTAACGCGATATCTCAGGAATGCCTTGACGCAATTTCATCTAATTTGCCTCAAACGTCCACTTGGACTCAAGGATGAACTGATTACATTTTGGTGGTCAAAGGTCAAGGTCACTGTGACCTCACACACCCAATTTCCAAGCTCTGTAACGTGAAATCTCAGGAGCGCCTTGACGGAATTTCTTCCAATTTGCCTCAAATGGCGATTTGGACTCAAGAATTAACTAATGGCGGAGGCATAAATCTGCAGTGCGGTCGTTCTTTTTTGTTTTTACATTTCAAAATTTTACAGAACAACACACTAAGAAAGAAAACAAAAACAGGCTCAGACACAGAAAAAAAACATATATATATATATATGTTTTTTTTATATACACAGGGATGTACACACATATATATATATATGTTTTTTTTATATATTATATTTATATTATAATTATTATTATTATATTATTTTATATATATTTTTATATATATATACTAAGGACATTCAGTGTTACAACATAGTGCTACCAGCCACATACGGTGCTTATATGCTTCTAGAGCCCTTTTCCCACATGCGTACCGGAAAATTACCTGTAAGTCAATATCGGACATTTCCCTGAATTTCCCTTCACACCTCAGCGTTCGCATGTGGGAATCTAGTCGTCAAATAGCCGGTATGCTGGGGGGTGGGGTGGGGCGGGGGAGAGTGGCCTGGGGTCATGACGTATAAACTGTGCTGCAGGCCACTGAGGCCAGTCAGAAAAAAAAAAAAAAAAAACATGGAGCCGGCGTCCACTCTTTTGATAATATTGCTGACGCGCTTTTTCCTCAAACGTAGACAGCGACGCAGACAAATTAAGGCGAAAATGGAAAGGGATATACGTGCGAACAGAAACAGATTCATGTTCGCAGTCTTCTCTGCTCAACATCGTGCAGAATATGAAGATAGACTAAACCGGGGACAGATCATGACAGTGTTATGTACCTCTGCGCTGCTGCGTGAGACTAGAGCCGTCTGGAAGCGAGAGAGACCAGGAGGGAATTTATTTTGGGAAGATGCTCTGAACAATTTTGACGACGTGGAATGGAAGCGTCATTTTCGCATGTCCCGGTGTACGTTCGACTACGTGCTGAGTCTGGTCCGACCCGCACTAACACGCAAGATCACCCGGTGGCGAAAACCACTGGAAGCGCGTTTGCGACTGGCAATAGTCCTTTGGTGGTACGCAACACCAGGGGAATATCGAACAATCAGCTGTGTATTTGGTGTTGGACTGTCTACTGTGTGCAACCTGGTCCGCGAAGTCACATCCGCTCTAATGAAGAACCTCTACAAGCGTTTCATTTCCCTGCCGAAGGGGGAAAAGCTGCAGAAGACCCTGGATGGATTCGCAGAACGAGGATATCCCATGTGTGCAGGTGCCATAGATGGAAGCCACATTCCCATCATCGCACCTAGGGACGATCCAGCATCCTACTTCAACAGAAAAGGCTGGCATTCTTTTGTGCTGCAAGGGGTTGTTGACCACACTTTCTGGTAAGATCTTCTATTCATAAGTATTGATTGGTTACTGTACTACTCTGTTGCAGGAGTTAGACATTAAAGTTCACAATTACATGTATCATCATTCAGCCAGCTAGATTCTCTCTCTCTCTCTCTCTCTCTCTCTCTCTCTCTCTCTCTCTCTCTCTCTCTCTCTCTCTCTCTATATATATATATATATATACTCACACACACACACACACACACACACACACACACACATATATATATATATGTAATTGTGTGTGTGCGTGTGTGTGTGTAGAGGGGAGAGAGCGAGAGGAGAACACATCAATTTCTGTGAACAGGTGGAATGTGCAACATTTTACTAACTGATGTTGGTTGTTTGGTTCAGCTTCACAGATATATACGTGGGCTGGCCTGGGCGAACACACGACACAAGAGTGCTTCTCAACTCTCCTATCTTCCAGATGGCTGAAGGAAACGACGGTTATTTGTTCCCCCGTGAAGTAAGTAGCACCAACAACTTTTATTTTCCACCATACACCTGTGTGTTCCCAACATGTAGCAGCTAGCACAATCCTAATCTGTTATCTATTTTTCTGCACAGAAATCCGTAGATGTGGACGGTGTGGAGGTGCCCGTACATCTAATTGGAGACGCAGTGTACCCTCTGAAGAAGTGGCTCATGAAAGGCTTCACCCATCACCATCGGCTGACTCCTGAACAGGACAACTTCAACTTCCATTTAAGCTCTGCTCGAATGGTGGTAGAAAATGCCTTTGGACGCTTAAAGGGCCGTTGGAGGTGCCTTGCCAAGCGTAATGATGTGCTGCTTTCGTCGATGCCAAACATTGTTGGGGCTTGTTGCATTCTCCACAATATTTGTGAGGTTAGCAAAGACAATTTTCTAGCCGAATGGAACATGGCAGACATCGAGGGTCCAGACCGCCAACAAGAGCTCAACGCAGATGTCTTCCAACCACTCCCCCGGGCAGCTGCCACGCAAAGCATCCGAGAAGCGATGATGACCCTTATCGCGCCACCCAGGGCCAGAAATTAATTTCTTAAATAACTGATGCGAGCTGTGTATTGTGTAGGCCTAAACTTTTTGGTCTTCTGTGCCTCTTGAGCTGTTTTGCCATGCCATGCCATGCGTGTTGATTCTGCTAAATTTATTCAACAACTATTCAGGAGCACAAATAGTTATTTTTAAGTATGAGCAAAATGGTCATTCTTCTACAGTCTGTGATTGTGTTATATAGCTATGTTTAGAAGTTTTGGCGTCATGAGCTAACAACTCACACTAACGGCTGGTGTTTTTATTGCTTTTCTATTTCTTTTATATTGTCTGTAGATTTTAAATGCTGCGATTTCTAAATAAAGTTTCTACTGCAGTCTGCCTGACACTGTTTTGTTATCACAGCTATTGTGTATCGAGGAGCCAGACTCCACAAGGATGGGTCGAGGTGCATCCCTGCCTGTTAACACAAAGGATGTGTTTGCAATGTAAATCTGGCTTGTACGACCAACATCAAATACATAGTACACTGCCATTGTGTTTCAAGCCAGAGCCATCCACATGGATGGTGAAGGTGGATAGTCATGCCTGCCTTCCCCCCCCACACAAAAGACATGTTTGCAATGTAAATCTGGCTTGTACGACCAACATCAAATACATAGTACACTGCCATTGTGTTTCAAGCCAGAGCCATCCACATGGATGGTGAAGGTGGATAGTCGTGCCTGCCTTCCCCCCCAACACAAAAGACATGTTTGCAATGTAAATCTGGCTCGTCCGTCCAACTCTACACTGGCATTGTGTTCCAAGCAAGAGCCATGCACACAGATGGAGTCAAGGTGAACAGTCAGGTGTCCCTTCCTCCCCACACCGAAGGAGTGTATGCGAAATGTAAATCTTGCCCGTCCCACTGAACGACGAACATCACCATACAGCGACCAATATTACTGTCTTTAAAAGATGATGATGAATATCATACCAATGTTAAAACAATTCTGAAGCTAAATATCATAGCCAATATTTGTCTTTAAAAGGCTGTGATGGGCTACTTTTTAAAGCTAGCATGTAATGTAAAAAGCTAGAATGTAAATAGTCTATACAATAATATGTTATTCCACATAACATTTAGCCATCCATCTTACTTTTGGCCCTTCATCCGAAAATAATTTGGGCACCTCTAACCCTAAAGGGAATAAAATAATGGAGATACAGTGACTTGTTTGGTTTGTTTAAAAAAAAACAGCAGTCACACGTCACACGATCACAGCACGTCTAGATATAAAAATAATGAAAAATAAAGTACAGGTGCAAATATACAACAGTGCAAAACCATCGCCAGGAGCCGTTCACTTGGCGGTGGGGCAAGACCCATCTACTTGTGGATAAAATCACAGCACATCTAGATTAAAAATAAATAAAAATAAAGTACAAAATGTCTGTTTAAAAAAAAAGAAAAAGAAAGTACAAAATGTCTGTTTAAAAAAAGTGTTAAAAAAGTTATAAAAAAAAGTGTAATTCGCTATTTGGTAGACTACTCCAACTGGTAGTAGCTCGGGGATTCTTCATCCCTGTGCTCGCCTGCTCCTGCGTGGCGATCCCTTGTGTGGCGTGGTTGGCGTTCCTGGTCCCAGGAACCTGGACGGTGGGTCTGCCAACTCTGCCATGCACCTGCCGGCGTCTGCTGGAGCTGGGGCATGAACTCCCGGAGCAGTCCCTGGAGAACGGCGGCGTCCGCAGCCCGGGAACGCTCTTCGTCGGCAAGCGCCTCTCTCCTAATTCGGGCCTCACTGTCGGTCAACTGCTGCACCCAATCCTCCTTTGCCGATGCCCACCAACGCTGTTGATGAATGAAACGAAATAACGTTAAAATACATAATGAGAAAGCCTATAGCCTATAGCCTAGGGTTAGCCTATAGCCTATAACCCTAACCCTGTTTCCCAACCAGGGGTACACCATGTGCATTTGAGCAGCTTGTAGGGGGTACATGGAAAGGTCGGGGATGGCATTATTTCCAAAATTATTTAAAAATATATATTCAAAGTCATTTCATAAGCCCTTTGCTAAAATAGTAAGTGCAACTGTAGCAACTGTTACAATACTCTGTGAAGTGGTCTTGTTCATGTCAAAAACTGATGACTTTTTCAATCATAAACTGTTCATTCATTTAATAATCAGTTATGTTAGATACTAACAGTTTAATAATAGAATCATAAACATGGGTGAGGGGGTACTATTGGCAGGGTAGGGTACAGACAGGGGAGAGAGGGGGAGAAAACAAACAACAAGGGATGGCTACACTAAACTGAACTAACTAATGTGGAAAGGAAATCGTTAGGTTTGGTACAGGTAATGTAACATACACTGGTATCATGTGTTACCTGTGACCGTTCTTCCGCAACATGGTGCAGTCTCTCGATCCGGTCATCCATCATCGCCATCATCCGTTCAGAGTGCGTTGTCTTCTTCTTCCTCTTCTTCGTCAGTGGTGTACTGCACCGCGACGCTGCACAAAAACAACAACAAAAGACGCCATTAGAAAACGTTGCGGAGCCAGCTAGCCTGTCAGCATCGTTACAACAAGAAGGGCACCACGGCATAAGTTAAGCAGTGGTTATCGAGACAGCTAGCATAAATAATAATAATATACACAATAAATAAGCGCAACAAAAAAGATGCCAAACACGCTTACCTCCAATAGCAGATAAGTCAGCTTCTCCGCCGTTCAGCGACATGTCTGTCTCTTCCGCTGGAAGAGGGGTTGTCTCGTCGGGGTCTCCCCGCTGCCCGTTCGAGGACGGCTCGGGCGTGGACGTGGACTCGGACGATCCTGGGGTCGATGGTGCTGGCGGGCTGGCGGGCCTGCTGGCAGGCAGGCTGGCGGGCATCTACATACCGACCAGGCAGACAGGGGTCGTTGTGTGGTTTCTCCCCCAGATGGCATCGCACAACTCCAGATAAGGCCACGTTTTGCGGTCGTGCCCGCTCGTGTTGTTGTGGTCTCTTATATTGTGGTACTGCTTTTTCAATGTTTTGAGCTTGCTGACCACCTGGGTCTTGGTGCGATGCACACCACGCTCAGCAAGCCGCCTGGTGAGCTGGTCATACACGACAGAGTCCCTCGCTGTCCCTGCCATCTGTTTGACTATTTCCACCTCTGCTCTCTGTGATAGCAGTTCCCGGATTTCCATGTCCCTCCTGTTGTTTCCTGCCATTTTCGTTTTCGTTTCGTTTTCGTAGGGAATTGAAAAAAGCGATTTGATCGATCCTATGATCAGGCGCAAATAAAGGTAGATGGTTGCTGGTAGCCCGTCTTATCTAACGCCCCCGTCGCACCACAGTCACGTCATCAACACCACCTGAGACAACGCCCACTGATAGCGGAAAATGACTGGACCCCTTTCTCACCTGTCTGCCTATCGCGGCATACCGCTCTTCTGACTGGCTCAAAACTGGTGAAATGGCCGCGATGACGGGGTCGCGCTTATACCGGCACGGCGCCTTTCCCACATGCAGGCATTAGACCACGTTCCGGTCATTTTGCAGTACAAAGCGCATGTGGGAAAAGGGCTTATGAGATGCTGTGCGTGGGGCTCCACATGTCACACATGACACACATGTCCGTTAACCACAACTGAAATGACGGTGAAGAGGGAGACTTCCATTCCTTCAGAATTAGTATTTGGCGACAGTTGTCCCCTGTGTCAGAGACTGTTGCACAGCTGCAGGGAAGTTCAGAGAGGTCTCCGAGCAGCCAAAGATGGCGAGTTCTGCGTCCGGCTGAAGGGTTATTTTGTAGGCTTTAGAGTACCAGTCAAATATCCTGACCCAGAATCCCGCTAGTGAAGGACAGAAAAGGCACGAGATAACGTGCCCTCTGACACCTGACACCTATCGCACAGTGGTGAAACAGGATAGATCTTATGCAACTTATGCTTAGAATAGTGTGTTTTGTAGCTACTGAAGTGGTCCTCAATCTTCCTCTTATATGCTTGGCCTCCCTGATGCCTCTCTTTAAATTGGCTCTAGCAGCCCCGTACTGGACCTCATCCTCAAGACCTGAAGCCGTTGTTCCTCACCTTCAACAGCACTTTGACCTCCCTTGTCATCCAGGGCTTCTGGTTAGAGTACAACCGAATGTGCCTGTCCACTGTGACAGTGTCAACACAGTGTTTGATGTAGCATAGTACAGTTGATGTGTACTCTTCTAGGTCCTGCTGCTTGAAAACGTCCCAGTTGTTTTTTTCAAAACAGGCCTGCAGCTGCTGAGAGGCATCATCAGGCCAGGTTTTGGCTAAACAGTCTTGGCTATGGCGGGGACTTTTTTCCTAAGGGGGGAGTATGCTACTAAGGGGGGAGAAGCACTACTTTCAAATTAGCATGGTTAAAATCACCCGCTATTACATGAACTGCCTCTGGATAGGTGTTCTGTTGGAGGCTGATGAGACTTGTCCTCAAAGTGGGCTTGAGATTTGGGACTTGTGAACAATCTTTATTTGTGTGTGTATTAACATTAACTCATTCAGGGCCAATGACGTCTTTGACGTGTTATCAGGAATAGCCCAGAGGGCCAATGACGTGTTTGACGTGTTTTTGTTTTTATTCGTGCAGCGCATAGTTAAAACACTTCCCCAGCCTGTCACATGGTATCAGGTCCCTAGCATCTAAGACAACACGTGAACAAACACATACCGCAGCTGTTGTTTTGAAATTGAGCAAGAGGAAAAGCAGAAAACGGGTAACGCTTCCTTGTGCAGACAGGATAAACGCCATTGAAACGCCCTCGGCGCACTGCACGAGCTGGAGTCGCCTTCCTCTGTGCCAGTGTAACAGGAAAGAAAATAACAATATTTCCCCATTATATTTATTTTCATTTATTTATTATAAGTACGTTTTTCTGTTTGTATGTATTTATTTTACCAGAATCCCTCACCTTGGTTTGCTATGAATGAATGAGTTGGTTTGATCTGGCGCTGTTCTGTGACGTTGCGCTGTCGCTCTGGTGCCGCCTTGTGGTGTCGCAGGGTTTTGCGCGACTTCCTTAGTCTGCACATGGACTGCAGAGAGGTGAGTCGCATTTGTTTGAGTAGCGTCATTGTGTTGATACCGTTTGGAAACTAGCGTTGGTTCAGGTCTAATATGTTTGTTTGCTTTGTTGTAGAGATGTAGTGAGTTGTTGCCACATGTTTATTGTATGTTATTCTTTGATTTTTCGCGGAGTTTGAGTTGAATTGAGCATTGAGAGGTGTGTATTTTATTTCCTTGTTGGTGAACGTATTTTATCATTCTTGGCCTGTAGGAGTGAGCAAACCAGTGTGTGTGTCGCTGACCCAAGACATTTGCTGTGTTTGATTAACTTGCAGGTATGTGAATGATTGCACTTGTTACATATAATTATTATTGCATCTCTGTCTTGTTTATTTTTATTTTGTTTTTTATGGGAAAATACTGTAGTATATATTTTGTTGTATGTTTGTTGCATTTCAATTGTTGAATTGGAGTCTGCACATGGACTGCAGAGAGGAGTGAGCAAACCAGTGTGTGTGTCGCTGACCCAAGACATTTGCTGTGTTTGATTAACTTGCAGTTGCCGAAATAAAAGAACGTCACCTGCAGTCGTGGTACGCCGTAGTCTTTGTGCACAGAACACAACGCAGTGTGGCCGCATAGGACCGGCTACATTGGTGCCGTGACCCGGATTTCCCCAGACCACCATCAGAGTGTTCGCCGATGGTTGCTGTACAAGTATGAATATATGCTAGGGATGCTAAAGATTTGAGCACAAAAAAAAAAACTGTGTTTTTTTTTAGTTTAAAGGTATAGGGGGATGTTGAATTTTTCAGCATAAAGATTATTGTGAATATCCCACGTTATTTAAACTTTTGAGACATTGAAACATTTATTTTTCTTTAAAATATATTGATATTGTTACAGATTACTATTGATATTGCATTCTACTTACCTGTTGGTTTCAGTCTGATATTAACATCTATTTAATATGGCTGATGAAAAAAAGGAAGGGGTTGGGAGGGGAAGAGGGATGTTCTCTACTCCGGTGGGGGGGACTAGAGCAGTATTCTCACCCATGGTGACTTCCACACGCATGCGTTCTGATGTATCTCCCCCTAGTCAACACACACCCCCTCCAGAAATGAGTGGTATACGTACTGATGTATCTCCCCCTAGTCAACACACCCCCCCTCCAGAAATGAGTGGTATACGTTCTGATGTATCTCCCCCTAGTCAACACACACCCCCTCCAGAAATGAGTGGTATACGTACTGGTGTATTTTCCCCTAGTCAACACACACCCCATCCAGATATGAATGGTGCAGATTTGGGGAGTCTTATCACACAATTGGCTGAACAAATTGGAGCAAAAATAGCTAGTCAGCTACAGCAAAGCGCTCGTAGTAACAACAGCGCTACCCAGCCACAGAGTGTGAACATAGTTCAAGCTCCTTCTGAGTTAAACCTAACGGGAGTTAAGCTGGTCATGCAGTCAGATGCTAAAGAACCACCACACTTCAGAGGTGACGGGACCGATAAATACACAGTCCATGAATGGGAGGAGAGCATGGATATGTACCTGAGGAAGAGAGGCATCCCATCTCATGAACACTTCCACGAAATAACATCTAGGCTGATGGGAAGAGCTAGAGACATTGTCAAAATCACTTTGCGAAGCAATCCAGCACTGAAGCCTGCTGAAAATCCCAAGCTCATCATAGACATACTCAAGCAGCATTTTGGCGAAGTGACATATTCCTCAATGCCTCTCGCTGATTTTTACAACACTCTTCCTCGGTCCAGAGAAAGCCCGATGGACTATTGGATCCGTTTGAATAAGGCGGTGGACGTGGCTGATGAGTGTTTAAGGAGACAAGGAAAGAGTATCGAGGATCCGGCCCGTGAAGTAACCATGATGTTCGTGAAACATTGCCCTGATCCGGCACTTTCAAGTGTTTTGAAGTTCAAGACAGCAGAAAGATGGACGGCAACTGAGATCCAGGAACATCTGGATGAGCATCAAAGGGAGGCCAGGGCAAAACCCATACAGCCACCAAAGCAGGTGGGTGCACACATCCAGGCACCCGTGATTGAAGGCGCCGTCGCTGGTGGTGTCTCCGAGCCTGCTTTCAACATGAGCGAACAGGAGCCAGCCATCTCCCCTCAGACAGAAAGTGCCTGCATAAAGTCTCTCATCGGCCTACTGGATCGTGTCCTGGGGCAAGGGGTCCAGGCAGCGGCAGCCACACCGCCCTTCCGGGGCCAATCTACCGTCCCGCGGCGGAGATGCAAGGTGTGCCAATCCGTCGATCACTCCACCGCTACACACTGCAGACAGGAGAATCTCTGTATGAACTGTTTTCAGCCCGGTCACTGGAGAAGGGAGTGTCATCAGCCCAAGCCAAGAGATGAGAGAGCTGCCCAGACATCACGCAGCTATGACCAGGGTGGGGCAGATTTAAACTAGGCAGCCCACGCTCGGAGAGGGGACGTGTGGGCGAAAAAGGGCCAACCCTCAAAGCAGATGAAAATTTGGAAGAAGTGTATGCGAATGTTTGTAAAGTCATGCCAGATGATTGCACAGTTATCGTTCAGAACATACACAGAGTAGAGCCATACAGTGAACTGTTTTATGCTCCGGTAATGGTAAATGGCTCTTTCCAACTTCGAGGAATGCTTGATACAGGGTCAATGGCCTGTACAATTAGTGCTGAAGCAGAAGAAGCTCTATTAGCCCAGAACATTTTAACCCAAACAGGACAGATCGCGAAGCGGATCATTCTGATCGGCTGTGGGGGGGTACAAGTCAGTCCCAAGTGCATGTATGATGTAGAACTAAGCATGTATGGCATCCGTTGCATGGTTCCAGTCCTGGTAGTTCCTGGTCAAAAAGATGACATCATCATAGGAACCAACATGTTGAAGTATATTTTACATCAGATCAAGACCAACCGTGAATACTGGGAACTGATTTCACGTAATGCAGAAGGGTCCTCTGAGTGTCAGCAGTTCTTGGATCTGATGGCAAACACTTCACGCTGGAGGGGTGAGGAGCTGCCAGATAAGATCGGGACTGTGAAGCTCCAACAAGCAGTAACGCTTATAGCAAAGAGCGAGCACCTCGTTTGGGGCCAGCTACCAAAAGGCACCCCACTGTCACCTGGCAGCTCGGTGATGGTAGAACCAACGACATCCAAGACAATGCCACGAAACATCATGGTAGGTCGTGTCGTCACCCCCATGTGGGGAGACAGATGGGTCCCCATGAAGGTGACCAATCTATCAGATAAGCCCATCACACTGAGGAGAAACTGTAAGCTAGCAGATGTGTCTCCTTGCATGGCCGTGGAGGATTTTGAGGTGTTCCAGGGATGCAGTCAGCACATGGATGCTACTTCAGAGGATAAACAGTCAACAAGCAAGCCTGACGACCTGAAGCAGAGGATGAGAGACGTTGGCCTCGGAGATGTTGACATAGACCCCTGCCATCTCGACCACTCTGGAAAAGAGAAGCTAGTACAGCTGCTTGAGAAATACAACAACGTCTTCTCCAAGCATGCCTTGGACTGTGGCGAAGCAGAGGGCTTTGTTCACCGCATCTGGCTCACCGACGAACGCCCCTTCCGTCTGCCATATCGGAGAGTTCCACCTGCTCATTATCAGAAACTGCGCCAAGTCCTCACAGAAATGGAGGAGCAAGGTATAATACGAAAGTCTGTTAGTGAGTATGCTTCCCCCCTGGTATTGGTGTGGAAGAAAGACGGCGGCTTGAGGATCTGCACAGACTTCAGGTGGCTGAACGCGAGGACCCTGAAGGACGCCCATCCGCTCCCACATCAAGCGGACTGTCTGGCTGCTTTGGGGGGAAACGCCTTCTTCAGCACCATGGACTTGACGTCCGGGTTTTACAACCTGCCCATGGCTGAAGAACACAAGAAGTACACGGCGTTCACAACACCCCTAGGGCTGCACGAGTACAACAGGATGCCACAGGGGTTGTGCAATAGTCCGGCGTCTTTTATGCGCATGATGTTGAGTATCTTCGGGGATCTTAACTTCAGTAGCCTTCTGTGTTATCTCGATGACCTGCTTGTGTTTGCACCCACCGAAGACAAGGCGCTAGAGAGGCTGGAGGTGGTGTTTCAGCGTCTGCAGCTCCATAACCTCAAGCTAAGCCCTAAGAAGTGCCATCTCATGCGCTCATCAGTGAAGTTCTTGGGTCACATAATAAGTGGAGAAGGAGTGGCTGTTGATCCCGATAAAGTAGGAGTAATATCAACCATTTCCAAGTCTGACCTCTTAGAGGACGACGGATGTACTCCCTCGGTAAGGCGGATTAAGTCATTCCTCGGTATGGTATTTTATTACCAGCACTTCATCCCCAACTGCTCAGCAATAGCAAAACCACTCTTTGCTCTCACAGCTGGCCAGAAACGCAGAGGAAAAGCAGGAAAGTCAAACCCCAAAGCTGGCACTTTCCGTAAGCTCAAGCCAACTGACTGGACCGAGGAATGTGAAATTGCTCTTCATAAGCTCAAAGATCAACTGCTGAGCTGTGCTGTCCTCGCTCACCCGGACTTTTCAAAACCACTGATCTTGTCCATCGATGCCTCTCTTGACGGCCTTGGAGCTGTGCTGTCTCAGATGAAAGATGGCGAAACCAAAGCCCGCCCCATCGCCTTCGCAAGCAAAACTCTGTCTGGCTCGCAGAAGAGGTACCCAGCCCACCGACTGGAATTTCTAGCGCTAAAGTGGAGCGTTTGCGAAAAATTCAGTCACTGGTTAAAGGGCCATCCCTTTACCGTATGGACAGACAATAACCCCTTAACATATATCATGACCAAATCGAAATTGGACGCTTGTGAACAGCGCTGGGTGGCCAAGCTGGCTCCCTACACGTTCGATTTGAGACACATCCCAGGGGCAAAAAACATTGTGGCAGACGCTTTGAGCCGAGATCCCTTTTCCAGAACAGTGAGTCGGAGGTTAATCAGTGAGCCATATGAGAGTCTTCTGGCGGAAGCTGAGGGAACACAGGAGGATGGGATCCAGGATGCCTTCCGAAGCAAGGTTAAATACCTCAGAGCAAGTTGTGCCACAGTAGAAGTCAAGTCAATCTGTGAGGCTCACGTTGAATGGGAGAGAGCGGCGGAATCCAGGGCTGTCAGCCTTATCAACTCCTTTCCTCAAATCCAACCATCTGGGCAAGACGCACTCCCAGCCTTCTCATTTAGTGAGCTTCGGGGCAGCCAAGAACAGGATCCAGTAATCGGAGAAGTTCTTCCATTCGTGGAACAGAAAAGGCTCCCATCTAGAAGAGAGAGAGCAAGGTTGAGTCATCAAGCCCAGACACTCCTCAAACAATGGCACAGGCTTAAAGTCCACGAAGGAGCCCTCTATAGGGTAACAAAAGACCCACGGACTAAGCAGAAGAACTTCCAGTTTGTCCTCCCAGTAACCATGCGGGAGAAGGCACTGACTGGAATACATGACCAAGCTGGACATCAAGGCCAAGCTAGAACATTACATTTGGCCAGGCAACGCTTCTTCTGGCCACAGATGGAAAGGGAGGTCAAGGAGTATGTCAGATGCTGCCAACGATGTATCCTGGCGAAGACCCCTGAACCTGCTGCCCGAGCACCTCTGGAGAGTATCCGAACCTCTGCACCCATGGAGTTGGTGTGTATCGATTTTTGGAGTGCTGAAGATAGTAAGCAAAAGACAGTTGACGTTTTGGTCATAACAGACCACTTTACAAAAATGGCTCATGCATTCCCCTGTGTCAACCAGACCGCAAAACAAGTGGCAAAGAAGCTTTGGGATAACGTGTTTTGCATATATGGTTTCCCAGAACGAATCCACTCTGACCAGGGAGCCAATTTTGAAAGCAAACTGATAGCGGAACTCCTCAGCTTGACGGGCATCACAAAATCACGCACAACTGCATATCATCCCATGGGAAATGGAACAACCGAAAGGTTTAACAGGACTCTTGGGAGTATGCTTCGGGCTCTGCCATTGAAGGCTAAACAACATTGGGCACAACAAATACAAACTCTGACATTTGCTTACAATGCAACGGCACACGAAACAACAGGATATGCCCCATTCTATTTAATGTATGGCCGGGTTCCTAGACTCCCGGTGGACGTGGTCTTCAAGCAAGTGATGAAAGATCCAGTTGTTGTAGACTACAAGACCTATGCAAAGACACTGATGACAAACCTCCACGAGGCTGCCAGCATTGCTCAGCAGCATGCAAGCAAACAACAAAAACACCAGGCGGCTGGCTACGACAAGAGAGCACGTGGAACTCACCTGGAAGTGGGCGATCGAGTCCTGCTCGCAAATAAAACAGAAAGAGGAAAAAGAAAGTTGGCGGATAAATGGCAACCCACAACCTATACCGTCATAGACCGTAACCCTCAGACTCACGTATACAAGGTTGCAGATGAGAACGGAAATACCAAGGTGGTGCACCGCAACTTGATGTTGGATGTGAGCTTTCTACCAGTTCCAGAACAAACAAGTAGCGAGGCCGATGATCACATGATCCCAGGGAAGGCTAGTGGGATGTCATCTCAATCTGGTGACCCTTTGAACAGCCTGGAAGTCGAGGCCTCTGGAAGCCGTACTTCTGCATGGATATGTGCATCACATGATGATAGCGATGAGTTTTCTGAGGATGGAACTGAGTCAAGAAAGGTGGAGGAGATATCAAGTTTCTCACCAGGAGGATCTAACCTGCCAACTCATGCAGAGCCACAGTCTGATTCAGTCGACAACAGAAGCATGCAGGATGAAGAGGACTTACCTGAAGCAGACTTACCTGGGTCTCTTGACTTCTCAGAGTCCTGTAGAATCGATGTTGACATCGACGTTGATCCTCCAGCCAATGTTCCAGCCCCAGACAAGGCAGAGTCCCATGACATTCCAACCCCCACGCCATCAGACATTCCAACCCCCATGCCATCAAACATTCCAACTCCCGCACCTAAGCCTGATAGTAACATACTTACCCAAGGGCCAGGGGACAAGGGGCCGGTGGTCACAACGCGGGGGGGCAGGACGGTGAAAGCAGTAAACCGGTTGATAGAAAACATGGTGCAGAAACCTTTCACAAGGGGTATGGTAGACACATTTAACAAACGGTCTCAATCTTTACTTACCTTATTTGGGAGGGACGAAGTATAGAAACTCACACAGAGACAGTTGATATTTATATTTAATTTTTTTTTTTTTTTTTTTTCCCCTTTTATTATGAGTGGTGACTTTGTTTTGGTTTGAGTCAGGATGTCCATGTTGGGACAGAGAGGTGTACCAAGTCTTATGTGGTGTACAAGGCATCATGTGTACTAGGAGCGGCAGAGGCCTGATCAACTTCTGTATTCTCTGAACCTGCTTTGCAGGTTGCTTACTATGCAGTGAATAGGATTGTCTTCCTATGGGTATTTTGGTCCAGATTGATGTGATACATTTTGGTCTCGTGCCATTAGAACTGAAGTCTCTATGTTCAGGATTTTGGCAAAATTAAGGAGGGGAGAATGTAACAGGAAAGAAAATAACAATATTTCCCCATTATATTTATTTTCATTTATTTATTATAAGTACGTTTTTCTGTTTGTATGTATTTATTTTACCAAAATCCCTCACCTTGGTTTGTTATGAATGAATGAGTTGGTTTGATCTGGCGCTGTTCTGTGACGTTGCGCTGTCGCTCTGGTGCCGCCTTGTGGTGTCGCAGGGTTTTGCGCGACTTCCTTAGTCTGCACATGGACTGCAGAGAGGTGAGTCGCATTTGTTTGAGTAGCGTCATTGTGTTGATACCGTTTGGAAACTAGCGTTGGTTCAGGTCTAATATGTTTGTTTGCTTTGTTGTAGAGATGTAGTGAGTTGTTGCCACATGTTTATTGTATGTTATTCTTTGATTTTTCGCGGAGTTTGAGTTGAATTGAGCATTGAGAGGTGTGTATTTTATTTCCTTGTTGGTGAACGTATTTTATCATTCTTGGCCTGTAGGAGTGAGCAAACCAGTGTGTGTGTCGCTGACCCAAGACATTTGCTGTGTTTGATTAACTTGCAGGTATGTGAATGATTGCACTTGTTACATATAATTATTATTGCATCTCTGTCTTGTTTATTTTTATTTTGTTTTTTATGGGAAAATACTGTAGTATATATTTTGTTGTATGTTTGTTGCATTTCAATTGTTGAATTGGAGTCTGCACATGGACTGCAGAGAGGAGTGAGCAAACCAGTGTGTGTGTCGCTGACCCAAGACATTTGCTGTGTTTGATTAACTTGCAGTTGCCGAAATAAAAGAACGTCACCTGCAGTCGTGGTACGCCGTAGTCTTTGTGCACAGAACACAACGCAGTGTGGCCGCATAGGACCGGCTACACCAGCCAGGAGAAAACGGGAGAAAGTAATCAAGAGATGTGTTTGATCATCGGAGGAATGAGGAAATGATCGATCAGTTTGCGAGGGCGGTGAGGACGTGTTGAATAGCCGAGGGGAAAACGGGAACGATCAAATAGCAGAGAGGATATGACAGGGAGACATGGACGAGGACGGGTGTACCAGAACAAATCAAAATAAACACAGGAACAGCTAGGCAGCAGCGGGCAGAAGGCAGTCACAGCAGCCCGCTGTCCTTCTCAAGAGCTATTCAGTTGCTTCATGAAATCGCTGGGCTGCGTGCCCTCCAGTGTTGCTCCTGGCCAATCCCAGCGCCACAGGGCGTGGTTATTGCTTATCCTATGTGGGGTTAGAAATCTAAAAGGGGGATCGTGTGTGTGTGTGTGTGTGTGTGTGTGTCTGTCTGTCTGTCTGTCTGTCTGTCTGTCTGTCTGTCTGCACACTCACTCACACCGAGTAAACTGTATTGTTGAATGTAAAAAAAAAAGCACTTCATGTGTATATATATATATATATATATTTTTTTTTTTGTCATTTGTGTCCTAACGAATAATATTTACATGTCTGATGTCAATACAGTTCAAAATAAAAGAATTGAGAGTGAGTTCTGCCTGAGATTGTGCCCTTTTACAAAAATTGCCTTTTCTCCTGTTTATTTTCTCAGGGAGACCTTCTGGGGGAAAACAGGGTGTATATAAATGGCTATAAGTAGAGTACAGAACATGCTAAAAGCTCACTTTTTTTTTCCTGGTGAACCCAGAGACGTACATCTTCATTTTGAGGTATTGCAAATCACTCTGGTGCTAATAGATAATTTACTGTGGGTCTTGAAAGATGACCAACAATTATGAAAATCTTTGGCCTGTGCTAAATATTGGCAGTCCTAAACTGGCCCTGAATGAGTTAAGGAAAAGTCTACTAATAATGTCAACTAATCAATGCTGATGCTTTATGCTAATAGAGTGTGGATAATACAGTAGCCTACATGCTTTGAATCCCTTAGTTTTAGCTATGCAGTGTTCTAAACAGACTGGATGGCATGCAGCAGATGATAGAACACTCATCCATAAGAGACTTGAGACTTGACTTGGACTTGTGACCAAATACTTGAGACTTGACTTGGACTCTAGTTCAAAGACTTGAGACGTGACTTGGACTTGCAAAAAATGACGTGAGCATCTTTGTCAGTCCCCGGCCACGACCCATTGCTGCGCAGCAGCTATAATAATATTTCTCTGCCAGGAGATCATGTTTTCGGCCCCGTCTGTCTGTGTTCCTCCTCTCGTCTAGCTTGGCCTTCGCGTATCTCGAGAACAGTTGGTTGGATCGACTTCAACATTGGGGGTGTGCTAAGGAGTACGTGACGGAGTGCAGTGACCTGTTTTCGTGCAATTCGGCATAGCGCCACCTACTGGCAATTAAAAAAAAATCTCAACAACTTATCTCAACAACCGTTCGTCCGATTTACTTCAAATTTGGGGAGTGCGCTGATGGGAACTCGACACAGTGCAGTGCCGGATCTTGTACAAATCGGCACAGCGCCACCTACTGGCAACACAAAAAGTGGTTTATCTTGACAACCGTTCATCTGATTGACTTCAACTTCAAACTCGGGAGTGCGCTTATGGGGACGCAACGGAGTGCAGGGAGCTGAATTCCATGCAATTCGGCATAGCGCCGCCTACTGGCAACACAAAAAGTGGTTTATCTTGAGAACCATTCATCCGATTGACTTCAAACTTGGGGAGTGTGTTGCTGGGTACTTGACATAGTGCAGGGCTGAATTTATTGCAATTTGGTATACAATACATAAACAGAACACTAAAATAAAAGCAGACAATAACAATAACAATAACAATATATGATTTACAATAGCATCTCAGTATGATAACACTCAGTAACACATTGCATTCAGGCGATGTCTTGTCACACACATGGTCTATGGGTCAGCTTGGGTGAAAACGCGGTCCTGGTGGAGATCTGCACTCCTCCGAGTCCACTTTTCTAGTTATTAATGTGTCCTATTGTATTTTTACTCTGGTCCATTCAGCTATGGTTCTGTTCATTGCTGTTCTACTTCTCTACAGCTCTAGTTAGTTGAAATGTATTTTCTTGTCTTTGTCCAGGTCAGAATGAAGGAACCATCTCCATGGAGGAAGGAGAACTACTTTCTGTGGTAGAGGAAGACAAAGGAGATGGCTGGACACGAGTGAGGCGCAGCGCGGAGGAGGAGGGATACGTCCCCACCTCCTATATCAAAGTCTTCCTGGATAGCAGCGCCAAAGGTGCCATGACCTACATTTGACCATCCCCTGACCTCTGTGTGACCTCTACATGACCTTCATACAGATGAACTCAGAGCTTCATTAAACCAATGAACAGATATATAGATGTATAGATAATAGGGGCGGGAATCATCAGATGCCCCACAATACTTAAGTCACATTACGATAGTATTGCGAAATTGAGACATGCTGGTATTGCAATATATAGTATTGTGTGAGTATTGTGATATTGCGGTATATTGGGATTTATTACCTTTTTCCACTGCAAATTATGGCCCCTATCTTCCGACAGGCGCTATCCCCTAATAGTGCTTGCGCACCTGTTTGCGCGTGCCTTAATGCACGCAAGATAGCATTCTGCCTTGCCAGGTGTTCTGCCGAGTTTTGCTCCCCCGCAGAAATGTAACTGTTTAAAAGTGATATCATTGTCTGGTAGACGTGACCTCCCTGATTTCTTGTACCCCCCTCGTCCAGCAGCTGGATCGTAAGGTGTGCTTTGTGTTTATTTTTTTTCTGTGGAAAAGAAAGTCTTGGGAATTCAGGCCTGAAATTTTCCCCATCATTTTTTTTTTGATTTATCATGGTAATTCACCCTTCCGCCACCCTAAAAAAGTGTTCCTGGCACAAAGTAAGTGCTATACTCACGTTAGCCCCCCTCGATCCAGCAGCCGGCGTATTAAAACCATTAAAACCACTTTTTTGAGACCTCCAGGAAATTTTTACAAAATTAATTTATTTTATTTTTTTCAGCGGGCATCCTGGACCAAATACCTTTAAATTTGACCTTAACTCATTGAGTGCCAGCCACTTTTGGAGAACGGACGCTCCCAGTGCCAGAGTTTTCAGAGCGTTTTCAGTGATTTCTCGAGGCCCACAGAATATTGTGTGATATTACTATGTAAACACCGAACACGCAAAAAGAACAAGGAGACTCTATTGTATCATCAGCAAAAAAAAGTTTATTGATACCATTTTCCGTTCTTTAGTTATGAGCCGGAGAAGATAGGTTGTTTTCAGCGTTTTCAGGCATTTCAAATTATAAGCTGAGATATTCAGCCTTTTGTGAAATGCAGCATTTCAAGCACATTCACTGACTCTAGATACGGTAATATTTTCTGATGTAGTGATGTGGTGTAGTTGTGTCCTGCCCTGCGTGCCCCACCCCCCCTCCCCCCCCTCAGCTGAAAACTCCTCCCCACACTAGTAACACACAGCCTCGCACCAAGCGTCTCTAGGAAGCCTGGGAAGCGCCGCCTCCCAGGCAGCGCAACATGGAGAAGCCACACGCGGACTGCAGTGAAAGGTTTGGCTTTTCAGTGTCGCGCTGCTGCTTTTCTAGCGGCTAATCATGTGGAGAAACTATGCTGACAGACAGACAGAGGCAGAAGGACTCAGTTGTGTGCGCGGATTGACTGTGTTCGCACGCACCGTCAGTTGCAGCCAGAACAATCTACATGGCTCTAGACTGCAGCATGAGCGGGTTCTCTTTCATCAAGGCTATTTCAGGCTGTGTATTCCCTGACATTTCTGTAATCTGGAGAGCACTGTCGCCACCTAAGGGTTCTGTAAAATAGGTAATAGACCTCCAATAGCTACTATAGTTGTACAGGAGCTGCGGAAGGCTTTGATCGACGTCCCACCGTCAAAAAACGCATTGGACGTCGAAGGACGTCCGTGGCACTCTACGTCACTATTTAATTGGACGTCGAAGGACGTCCATGGCATTCAATGAGTTAATATCTAACCTTGGAGTTGGTTGAACATTTGGTGGAGTTACAAGCCTTCAAAATCCATTGCATATTTTTCCCATTGATTTCAATGTTAATTTAGCAAAAAAACATTTTCTTTTTGACTCCCACCTACTTTCCCCAAAAATAATTATTTTTCTCATCTTACACCTCTCAGCTCGAGTCAATACATCAAATTTGTAGCTTCTATTGTGTTTGCCCCTGCCCCTGTATTTGATCAGTGCTGGCAGCGCAACCAATTGCATGCAGTTTAACATGAAATAATTAGTACAGTGGTCGTCATAGCAACATGTCACATGACCTGGGAACCCGGATTTTCCAGTGCAAACTACTGATTTGAAGCCTTTAGACTGAGATTGATGGATCAATGAAGCTAGCTTATGTTTTTTGTGAAAATGAGCTGGCAGTCGAAAATTGGCATTTTCATGATTTTTTCTGAAAGTTACCTTCATTGAAAAGTACGTTGTATCTCCGCGCTCGTTCGTCGAAGAGACTCGCCAATGGCATGGCCGGATTCGGCGTCGAAAATTGACTCTAGATCTCTAATATCGTCGTGTTCTGTAGTTGTAGGAGCTTTCTAGAGCTCCCGGTTTGAGGTGCGCTCAAAGCATCGATGCACAGTAAATCCAATGCCGTGAAACGAGGCTCTTTCTCGGCTAATGTTGCTGAAGGAGCCGCTGCAGATGTCTGCCTGTCCTGGGCGGACAGGGCTGCGCTGAGGAGCAGGTCACCACAGGCCAGTCACCCAGATGTCAAAGATCGCTCATGAACAACATCCGGGTCGTCTTCCAGATACTTCCTGTGGACTTCCGTGTCACAGAGCTGGCGCGTTTCGTCGTTTATCGATCAATATCTGGCGCATGGGCGAGAGGCAAAAAATATGGATGGATAATAAGGATTGCAATTCTCAAAAGATGAAATAAGTAAGAAAATAATTCCTCCGCGAAAAATGTGACAAATCCAAGGCTAAAATAATCCCACAGGGGGATATCCAGGTGGCATTGATGGGAAGGCAAAAAAATCATATTTTGTCTTTTCTACTGTAAATTTGATTGTACAGTAAGTACAGTAAACTGGCATTTGAGGGGTTAAAATTCTGAGTAAGCATGAAATGTTGATATGAGGTATGAAGTTACCAATGGATAAGAATCAATAAAAAAAATCATAATAATAATTATAATAATTATTATGAATATAACAAATAACTATTGACTATCAATATCCAGCTGCTGGATGAGGGAGTGCAACAGGCAAAAAATATAAGGGGGGTACAAGGGTTAAAACAGCCCCGAAATATGTTGGGGATGCAATTCTCGGCCGGGATGCAGAAAGGTTCACGGCACGTGTCGCAAGCGCAAATTAGAGCCGTGCCAAAATCATCTGCGCCCCAAAATGCCTGCACAAACGGGATTTGGGCGGTCTTAACTACCAGAATTATTCACAGGCGTGGCCAGGCAAGGCTGGGCATTACGTCAATCAAAACCAATCAGATTCCCGTCTCGCAATGGCTGTTTGCGCGAGGCTGCCTCGCCGAGGCATGCAATATGCTGTAATTCTCTCCATGCGTAATAGAGTGTACTCACTCGTGCAAGGACAGAGAGAGCTTATTGACAGATAGTCTGTGGTGCCAACGACCCTCCGGGTGGTTATGAAGGTAAATACTGTAGCCTATGTCCATTGTCCAACAAGTTTTCTCAATTAATTTCCCTCTTTGCGATGTGATAAAAGTTTCTCAGTGAGTTATAGTTGATTGCCTCACTGAATTATCTGCTAATACCCAATTTTAGCAGCATAATTTGATGTCGTGGCATGACAAGGCTGTGCGTAATGACATATCCAAAAGGAATTCTACTTTGCACTGCGCTGCGCTGCACGGAGATTAGGGTGCGCTCCGAGAGCGCGAGGTATTTGCGCGTAAAAGGTCCTTTTCAAAGCTCTTTTCAAAGTAATTGCGCGCTGCTGACGATAGGGTAACGCCATCTATCCCACATTTTAGCAGTGAAACACCTGCTTTGGCATGGGGCAGCCAATGCCCAGTACAATTATCACAGGCATGCACTTGTGTCCGCCCCCAATTTGCATTGCGCACGCCGTTAAACGAGCGCAAACGCTAAATTAGCGCTTTTGGGAAGATAGAGCCCTATGTCCCCAAAGGAAATCTTGTCAAAGTTTCCAGTCTGTTAATCTCACTCAATCATTTTTATTGCAGAAAAATTGTCAGACAGACTGACCAACACTGTAATAAAATCCTGTCATAACTGTTGCATGCACCTGACAATTTATATAATAAAATACCACAATACTTGGTATTCGTGCCAAACGATATTGGCAGATAAAATATCCTGCTACTATGCTGTATCGATTCCCCCCAACAGACATTACATACAGGTGTAATTAGAGGGAGATATAAACATATTATTCTATATTTTATACTGTATAGATGTATATCTATATAGCTATATATCTATATATACATCTGTGTCTGACCTTGGTATGACTTTAGTGTGACCTCCACATCACCTATATATGACCCCATGTGAACTCCAGATGACCTCTGATCTTTAACCTTCTGACCAGTTAACCAGCAGCTCTGAATGTCAACACTTTGATAATATCTGTGTGTGTGTGTGTGTGTGTGTGTGTGTGTGTGTGTGTGTGTGTGTGTGTGTGTGTGTGTGTGTGTGCGCGCGTGTGTGCACGTGCGTGTGTGTGGTCAGATTGGCCGAGCCTTATCTACCAACAGTAGTGTTGATGATGTCAATGGGTGGGTCTATGGTTACCAGGCAGTCTGGTCTCTGCCTGTCTATTGGTTGTATTTCTACAGACCTGCCGTGCTCTGCCTGTCTATGTGCCCCATAGCTAGATCTGTGTGTCCTACATCTATACTCCAACCTCCCTGTCTACAGTGTTGGGAAGGTTACTTTTAAAATGTTTTCCACTACAGAACATTGAATACATGCCGTCAAATCATATGTAGATTGTAACATATTCCTTTAGAATAATCAAGTTAAGTAATCTATTCCGAATACTTTGGATTACTTTTGGGATACTTAAAATCGTCTTGCTGAGCCCATTTGTCATGGGTCACTCTGAATGTAGTTAACAATTGCTTCTTTAGAAATTACCTTGTTACTGTCTCTTCAGAGGATAGGTTATGCAAGGTGGCTATGTAAACACAAATGTGGTATGATTTGCCCTGCAACTGATACTGTTTAAAGATAAATGGAATCCACCAGATAAAGTCTTCAGTGTTGCTGTCCCCCCTTTTAATTTCCACAGCTTCATATGAATTTTAGAACTAATAAAACAAAACAAACAAATAAGTATTCCCTTCCACTATTCTATTTTCAAAGAAAGTAACTGTATTCAGAATACCACCAATTTAAACTGTAACTGTAATGGAATACAGTTACTCATATTTTGTATTTTAAATACTGTATTCTGAATACATGTATTCCGTGCCTGTCTATATTATGTCCTGTATCTGTCTCAGGGTCTATCTGTGTGCCCTATCTCCATATCTGTATGTAGCTATGCTCTTACTGCCTGTCTATGTGCTTTATAGCTGTTCCTGGGCTGCTGTTGCATACCAACTCCATGGCAATGTAAGCATGTGTTCTGGTTGGCTGATTCAACCACGCACGCACGCACACACACACACACACACACACACACACACACACACACACACACGTCTCCCTGGAAGTGATGTCACCATGCCAAAAGTTCTTCTCAGGTCCCAAACTAATCTAGCTAACTAACCTAACTAATAAGCTAGCTAACCTAATAAGCTAACTAACAAGCTAAACAAATATCAGCTGTGTCTCAGTTCCGGGGCTACAGCCTCTGAAGAGTTAGGCTTAGGGTTAGAGTTAGGGTAGCTCATCATCAGTGATGTCACATTATGCTGACTTTTTCTGCGAATTCTGATGTTAATCTGAGAATTCTGACATTCAAATCTGAATGCTGACTTTTTTCCCTCAGATCTCTGACTTTAATTTGAGAATTCTGACTTGAATCACAGAATTCTGACTTTTTTCTACAAATTCTGACAGTAAACTCTAAGAATTCTAAATTTAATCTCATAATTCAGAATTTTTAAATTACATTTTTGATTTAAACAGAACTTTAAAAAAAGAACAAAAAAAGAACAACATGTGGCCCCAATCCTCCTCAGCAGTTTAAAATTGTGTGGTGTTTTTCTCTTTTTTTCCAGGCGACCCCACTTGAATTCCAGGCGACCCCACTTGGGGTCACGACCCTAAGGTTGGAAACCACTGGGTTAGGCTTAGGTTAGCCTCTGAAGGGTTAGGCTCAGGGTTAGTATTAGTACCCTGGTACCTCAATCGACAACAAGCTGAATTTCAATTGTACGACTAAGATGCTGTGTAAGAAAGGCCAACGACTGCTCTGCCTTAGAAAATTGTGAAGGTTTCATGTCAACTCGACCCTCATGATCCTATTTTACAGATCATACATTGAGTCTGTTCTTGTGTTTTCTTTAATCTGATGGTATGGGCACCTCAGCATCAAGGCCAGAAACTCACTATCCAAGATAGTGAAAGTGAGCAGTAAGATAACAGGAGTCCAGCAGACTATGCTGTCTGAGTTGTTTAACAGACAGATAGGAAGGAAGGCCAGAGCCATCCTGACAGCTTCCATCACTATACGCTGAGTTTCAGCTCTTGCTTTCTGGCTCCAGGTACAGATTACCCCCTATGAAAAGTAATAGGTACAGACACTTTTTCACCTCCATAGCCATTTCTATTCTGAATACTAGTGGCGGCTGGTACCCTTTTTTCCCCAGTGGGGGCGCTATACCAAAAATCAAACATTACTTTTTTTGTAGCATGCATCTTCATCTTCTTCAAACTGTGTCCCCTGAATATGGGACAATTTGAGGATGATGAAGACCCATGAATTGAGATTTCTGAACTGCTGAAAACAGGCTGCACACACACACACACACACACACACACACACACACACACACACACACACACACACACACACACACACACACACACACACACACACACACACACACGGCTAACATTCCAGAATGCTTTTTTAAATATCCAATTAAAAAAATATTAGTAGCCGCTTGTATCCAAATCCAATAGGCCTCTGGTAAGCAATGATCTTAGACTTATAACTTTAATAACCATCATTTTAGGCTCACATCACATCTCATGTTTGAGTGAAACCCTTTAGGTTTGGATTAAAATATGCAGGCTATGCATGTTTAGAAAGCTTGAATAATCCACTTGTTAGTAGTGACTAACAAACTAGCTTAGACCTTATGGCGTTGATGGATTTGCATTCTCCATTCACATAAATTAAATGTTTAGCATTTGAGCATTTGAACATTACTAATGGGATTAATACACATTTGGTGCTGGTGAGAACGTGAAGCAGGAGCTACCTAGTCTTACTATTGCCATTAACCAGCAATGTCAACGAGCAATGCTCTGTATATAGTCATAAGAAGTTTACATTGTATTATGAGACATCCTAAGCCTATGTTATGTTATGTGCTTCAGAATTCCAACCTTTCTGCGGTCTACAATTCCGTCATATGTTGAACTGGATGTAGCCTCACTACAGTTATAGCTTGGTTAGCTTTACAAGCAAATCTCTGAAAACGTAGGAGCAGATTTCCAAACAGCCGTTATTTGGATAAACGGACCACATTAGGGTTTTTCACACTGCATTCTCTTACCCTGGGCTAAGAATAGGGCTAATAATAGCGCCGGGCTAACAGCCCCTTTTCACACACACATTTGTTAACCCAGGTTAGCCTAAACCCAGGGCTATATGATTCACACTGCAGTTCTATTAGCCCTGATAAACAGTGGCCGTTGGAACACATGACTAATGTTTACATTCTAGTTAGCTTGGCCATGTCTCTGGCCCCATTTCACGCTGGCAACTTTTTTAAACTTTATGTTTATTGAGCAGGTTTCAGCATACAGTTGTTGTTTTTTGTTTTTCCAAATAAAAATTCATAAATTACAATCTGTGTAGATTTCTTTGACTGAATGTCCTCGTTTTCCAACCTTTCCCGAAGCCCATCAAGCATCCATACACTGACAACTTTTAGCCCCGTGTTTAGATGAAAAGTCGGGGTTAAAGGAGAATTCCTGTTTTTTACACCCCGGACCTTATTTCCAGCTTAAAATATGTCACAGTCATTTAAGGACGAGATATTATGAGGATATGAACCGCTACATTGCAGAAAATACGTTATTTGCAGTGTGTACTACCTATGCCCCGTTCGCCCGTTTTGGCCAGTTCCAGTTCGGGCCTGAATATCTTCTATGGCGATCGAATGAAACCAAAGTTCTCTGGGTGAGTCAAACATATTTTAAGCTGGAAATAAGGTACGGGGTGTAAAAAACAGGAATTCTCCTTTAACCCTGCTCCAGAGCAGGGCCAGCTAGCTCAGGCTAAGGTTAGCCCATTTTGGAATGTTCCAGGATTGTGCAAGTGTGAAAGCTTTCTTAGTCTGGGGCTAACAGCTCCCTAAAGCCTGGATTATGCTTGACGCTTTGGCCGGCTGCACGGAAATGAGAGACACGGAATCCGACGAGGAAACGTGTGGAGCTTGTATACTCTGTGTGGGTTTCTGCAGGCGGAATTGAGCGCGAGTCTTGAAAACTCCACTTTGTCCGCCCGTCCGCGTCCGCGTAGTTACAAATTTCGGCGTGCGCACGGCCGCTCGAAAACCGTCCGCACGGAGCCTTGCGGAGGGGCGTGTCTGCTGATTTGACGTCACTTTTCCGCGCGGACACTCGCGTTCCTCGCTGATGCGGAAAGCATAATGAGACCTTTAGCCCAAGGCCAAGAGAATCACCGGGCTAAGTGTAGTGTGAAAAGCCCTATTTGGTTACTTTTGGTTACTTTCTCTAATAAAGTGAAAATAACAGTTGTAGAGCGAAAATTCGAGTTTAATTACCTTACACTGCCTGTCAATTAAGTTAGAGGGACTTGGGATGACTGACCTGTCAATCAAGTTAGAGGGACTTGGGATGACTGACTTGTCAATTACGTTAAAGGGACTTGGCTATATGGCAACGTACATTTTCCAGTTAAATTTCTCTCTGAAAGCCAGCTTTTAAATACAAGCTACAGCTATTGACAGTGCTAAAAAAAATCACACCCAGGTGTTGAAGTAAGTAGTGCAGGCGAGCAGGTCCCAGGTTTAAAGCAAGTCCCGCCCTGCCTTCTCCTCCACCTCTCGCTCCCCTCTCTCGACACTGTAGCCCTGTTCGGAATCGGTCCCTATGACAGAAATAGTGGACTATTTAGTGTGTTTAGCCTTTTTTTTTATAGTGTCCGAATTCTAAACTGTTAATTTGATTCACTATTTAGTCCACTATAAAATACCCACAATGCACAGCGATTTCTAGTGAACAATGAATGTACCCTACATTTTCGCAGATATACCACAATGCAATGCGGTTGTCTTTACCGAATCTGTGTAGTGTCTGAAACTCATTTCGATCATTCCCCATAGAGTTCACTATATAATAAACACTATATGGGAATAGTGAGTGAGTGAACGATTCTGAACGCGGCTTGTGTGTGCGCGTGTGTTTCGAGCCGCTCTCTCCATCGCGTGCCAAAGTCTTGCCAATGAGGAAAATCTCCATTAACTTCCAGACGTTTCTTAAACTGTGTGTGTGTGTGCGTGCGTGAATGCACACGTGTTTTACCAGCTTTCAAACGCTATCGTCCTCGAGACGAGACGCTCCCTCTTACGTCTCTCTATGCCTCTGTCTGTGCCAGGCGTGGACTGCATAATCGGGCGCTTCGGGCAGATGCCTGGTGGCCTGGCCTGCAAAATAAATAAATAAACATTGTGTGTGCAGGTCAGGCCACTCACTGAACAGCAGGCCAGTATGTATTTCAATCATGAGAGACTCTTAATATAATTTTAACAAACTTTATTGAATCAGAATAGACAGTTTGAGTATGGCGTATGACTCCATGATGTGACGCTCCTCTTGCTTATGAGAGAGGGCGTCAGTGCTGTATGAGATAGGACATCCCCCCTAAGGGGATCTGTTTCCAACAGGAGTCATAACATTGGTGGTGATCTGGGGGAGGTGGTGGGATGAAGCTTCTTGCTCTGGAGATGCTGGATGAATGCGTGATGCTGACACAAGGTGAGTGATGACTGCACAAGTGTGATTTAAGCTGTGGTGATGGGGGCTTTATATAGTACCAGGAGAAGGGCATTTATGATGTCATAACTGACGTCATTTGGGCAACTGACGTCACACTGCAAAGGTGACGTCATGGAGAAGGTGACGTCGGAGATGGTGACGTCATTTAGTGACGTCATTTGGGCTGAGGGGTATGACAGCATGGGGTGCTCTATTAATGCCTTATTTGGTCTTCCATGATTGAAATTCAGTCTAAGACTACACAAGTGTTCCTAGTTGCGCAAATTGCAGCCAGGCAGGGAGGAATGAGTTAACTTTTCAGTCAGAAGCTGCTGAGACCCCAGCACGGGTGGGCGGGGCTTGCTGTTCAATGGTGCCAAAATGGAGAAGAAAAGAAGTGCAGAGAGGTGGAAAGCAAGGAGCCTATGTTGTGTCTTTGCCTAAAATACAATATCAGTGGTAGACAATTGTGTATTGCCTCTAGAATATTTGAGAGAAATTAAATTAACACTAATTTGTATTTATTCATTTATTCATATTAGGCTATATAAAAACTCCCATTGGTCAAATGTAAACAGCAGTGGCTAAACTGAAAGTATGGGTTGGATTGCTTTTCTGGTTTTCTTGGTAACTGTCTGCCTTTCCGAAGCCCTGCCACTCCGAACGTTAACTTCCATTATTCGGACTGGCGGTCGTTCACCTTAGAAGCCGCAATGCCGACCTTAGGTTTAGGCGTGGGGGTGGGAGAGGTTAGGTTTTGGGTTAGGGTCTGGGGGAGGTTAGGTTTAGGCATGGGGGGAGGTTAGGTTTGGCGTGGGAAAATGGGGAATATAGAACCCGGGGAACATAGACATGATCCCTTTCTGAGTGCCGATATTTCGGAGTGGCAGAACGTCGGAGTGGCAGCACGTCGGAGTGGCAGCATGTAACCGGTTTTCTTCACAAAAGTGGAGAAGGAGGCAGAAGCAGCACTAGCACTGCAGCAGGTGCTCCTGCAGAGCTGGAGGTGGTGTTGAACTTATCAGAATCAGGAACCTTCAGGTAGGCTACAATTTCAGAGCATAAATTGAAACATGTAGGCTATATGCTTATTGCTTTCACATTAATGTGCTTTATGGGATTATCAGTAGGACTGCACAATACAGTTTAAAGTGGAGATGCAGCAGTTTGATTTTTTTGTATTTGCATTTAACCTCAGACAAGCCAAGACAGGACACTGAAAATGAAGTTCGCTGTGAAGCTTTTGTACAGAGGCATGTTTTTGTTTTTACGTCTTCATATTATACTTGCAGTTATCTAGGCAATGTTGAATTCTATTAGTGAACAAATAGGTAACATAACATGTAACATAATGTTAGCATTATATTCACCAAATCTGGCTTCAAACGGCCCAAATCTTTCATGTGTCTCCGCGTGTATTGGCCTGGCCTCCATGGTCCCAGTCCGCCCCTGGGTGTGGGAAAGGTGTTAAAAGCTTGTGTTACGTTTTCATTAGCGTTAATACACTAAGGAAGGTATGTGACCATAATTAATTTCAATGTCCGCTATCAAGAGCAATTCAGTTGGTTAATGAAATCGCTGGGCTGCGTGCCGTGCAGTGTTTGTGGTGTAGGAGATTTGAGCTGTCAAAAGAAGACAAAAGACTTGCTCCTGGCCAATCCCGGCACTTGACTGCTGCGTAGGCGGGCACAGGGTGTGGTTTTGGCTTAACCACGGTGGGTTTCGTAATAACGTGTCATGGTGGGCTGGCACAGGTCTGGCAGACTGGGTAGATGCAGATAAAGACATCATAAATGATGGATTTTCTGGGTTGCCAATATCATTTTTCTTTTCAATTTTTTCTTTTAATTTTTTTCCTGAACAGTACACAAACAAAACACATGAAGAGGCAGTCCTGAGAGACCAGCCAGGCACAGGTCTGTCGCATGTGATGCCCTGTGCGAACCTTGCGTATGAGGCCCTGCTCATTAACATGCATACGCATTAATCATGTGCACGCACATAGCAAGTCTAATCCTACACGCCAGTGGACAGTGAGTGAACACATCGTTTATCAGGTGTCTGCCTTCACAGCAAATAAACTGTCATAGCTTTAGATCTTGATCTAGGCTAGATCTCATCATCAATATTTCACCCTCTCTTTCACGTGCAGGCTGACATGTGGTGTGCTTTCAGTGTTCCAAAATAAATAGTTTGCAATGTTTTTATCAGTGCGTCATGCTCGCGGTCGAAATAATACAGCATCATTCATGCACAGTCTCTCAAGTAGTTATATAGGGGAGGTAGTTTAAGGATTGAGAGAGAAAAGCATTTTTAGGTGGGCGGAGTTTAGGGCACCTACGTCATCAAAGGGGCGTGGCTTATTTTTTGTGAAAAGCCATTTTTAGAACTTCCTCAAAAAAGGGCACTTCCGCTTTTTGAAAAAGGGGAAGTGGTTTCTTTTTGGGTAAAAATCAATTTCTCAGTACTTCTGCAAAGTGCACTTCTCCATTTTTTGTCTTGTGTTTAAAGCCATTTTGTGCAAAAAATGCTTTATTCCACTAACCCGCAAAAGGGGCACTTCTGTTTTTAAATCACTTTTCTTTTGAAAAAAGTGATTATTTCAAAAGCCCTCCAAAGGCCACTTCCCCATTTTTACCCCATACCACAGCTCACGACAAATACCACCGTTTTTTTATCTCGGGGCAAATACATTTGAGCAATCATTATGTAACCCAGCGCTGACCATTTCCACTGTCTACAGTTTTTTGATATCGGCCAAATACATTTGGCCCATTTTAGAGCTACTAAACTAGCCTACAGATTCCTCTGCTCACTGGTGTTTCTCTATCTCAGCCCACCACAATGACAGATTCCTCAGCTTGCTCACGTATTTCTCTGACTCACCCCCACCCCCAGGCTTCCAATGCCAGTCCATCCCACCCCATCCCCCACGTTTTATTTGTCTATTACCACGGCCGGTGTTCTGTCGATTTCCCAATTTCTATAGACAATTTTTGACCGTCAAGCGGGTGTTCCCGGCAACAAGTAACACCCACTGAAAGCTACGAATAGCGGCGAGATCAGGGGGCGTTCCCGGCAGCACGTAACGCCCCTTTGAAAGCTATGAATAGCTGCTTGCTCATGTATTTCTCTGACTCACCCATAGAGCCCCCACAGTTTTTTCCTCCCATACCCGCTTATATGTATGTACAATACAATGTACAATGTATCCATCATTCAAATATTCCATAATTGCATGTTGTACATGCAAATATCCCATAATTGCATGTTGTGTAGGCTATCTTAGCTAGTATAGCCTACTAATGTATACCCAAGGCTATTCTGTAGATTCCCTACGCGCAACACACACACACACACACACACACACACACACACACACACACACCCACCCACCCACCCACTCACACACACACACAGACAGACATATTCACAGCCAGCCCCCAAACACAGCCACAAACATAGCGCGCGTTAGATTGTGGGCAGGTTTTCTCATTGAAACATTCCAGATCACATCCCAGGTCACAGATTTTTCCCACTCCGGATCCAATTGTGACATCACCATGATGTTTTTTTGATAGGCTATAAGCCTATTAAGCTTTGAATTAAATATGATCAATACAGATTGAGGTGGATTGAATAGCTACAGACTGTTTTCCAAATGAAAACGAATGAATACAGACTGGTGTATGACTATGTCGTTTAACCGTCTCTCAAACAGACCAGAGTTTCCCCACTCTGGATCCAATTGTGATGTGACGTCGCATCACCATGATAATTTTGATCACTAGTGTGTTTCAACATTGTGTTTTTGGAGATTACTTATATGCTACGCGATATTAGTTATCTACAATGTTATGTGATGACTACTAGAGTTTGTACCCATGCGAACTACATTGCTTTGCGTTGTAAAATGTTGGCACCATAGGTGACATGAGTTAACATGTTCTAAATGCAGTTCTCTGCCTGAAATGCTACTAATCAAATGGCTTGTTACAATCCTATGTAGGCTGTAAGACGAACAACCCCATTCTCTTGGTACAACCCAGACCCCGGATATCCGCGACCTACGGGTATTATTTCAAAATATGGATTGAATATGAATCTTGGAACGTGAACAAACATCTTAACAACCCAACAAAACTCATTGTTTTTATTTTACGTATTTTATATGATTATTTTAATAGTAACTAACTATTAATAGTAACTAACTAGTCCTCCACACAGAATTGATTAATTTACTGTGAGACTTTATGTTTCTCACTACACTTTTCAAACATTAACACATGTCAAACACAACAACTCTTTCTCACTACACTTTCCAAACGTTAACACACATCAAACACAACAACTCTTTCAAACATTAACACATGTCAAACACAACAACTCTCACTACACTTTCCAAACGTTAACACGCGTCAAACACAACAACTCTTTCAAACATTAACACACGTCAAACACAACAACTCTCTCTCACTACACTTTCCAAACATTAACACACGTCAAACACAACAACTCTTTCCCACTACACTTTCCAAACATTAACACACGTCAAACACAACTCTTTCTCACTACACTTTCCAAACGTTAACACACATCAAACACAACAACTCTTTCCCACTACACTTTCCAAATGTTAACACACATCAAACACAACAACTCTTTCACACTACACTTTCCAAATGTTAACACACATCAAACACAACAACTCTTTCTCACTACACTTTCCAAACATTAACACATGTCAAACACAACAACTCTTTCTCACTACACTTTCCAAACGTTAACACACATCAAACACAACAACTCTTTCCCACTACACTTTCCAAATGTTAACACACGTCAAACACAACTCTTTCTCACTACACTTTCCAAACATAACACATGTCAAACACAACAACTCTTTCTCACTACACTTTCCAAACGTTAACACGCGTCAAACACAACAACTCTTTCAAACATTAACACACATCAAACACAACAACTCTTTCTCACTACACTTTCAAACATTAACACATGTCAAACACAACAACTCTTTCTCACTACACTTTCCAAACATTAACACATGTCAAACACAACAACTCTTTCAAACATTAACACACATCAAACACAACAACTCTTTCTCACTACACTTTCAAACATTAACACACGTCAAACACAACAACTCTTTCTCACTACACTTTCCAAACATTAACACACATCAAACACAACAACTCTTTCTCACTTCACTTTCCAAACGTTAACACACATCAAACACAACAACTCTTTCTCACTACACTTTCCAAACATTAACACACATCAAACACAACAACTCTTTCCCACTACACTTTCCAAACGTTAACACGCGTCAAACACAACAACTCTTTCAAACATTAACACATGTCAAACACAACAACTCTTTCTCACTACACTTTCCAAACATTAACACGCGTCAAACACAACAACTCTTTCAAACATTAACACACGTCAAACACAACAACTCTTTCTCACTACACTTTCCAAACATTAACACACGTCAAACACAACTCTTTCTCACTACACTTTCCAAACATTAACACACGTCAAACACAACAACTCTTTCCCACTACACTTTCCAAACATTAACACACATCAAACACAACTCTTTCCCACTACACTTTCCAAACGTTAACACACATCAAACACAACAACTCTTTCCCACTACACTTTCCAAACATTAACACACATCAAACACAACAACTCTTTCCCACTACACTTTCCAAACATTAACACACATCAAACACAACAACTCTTTCCCACTACACTTTCCAAACATTAACACACATCAAACACAACAACTCTTTCCCACTACACTTTCCAAACATTAGGCGTTTCTAAGATGTGGGGGCAATATCAATCTAGAATCTAGATTGATTTGATTCACTAATTTGGCGTTCTCTCATGCAAAATATCCAACATCCAATATCCAGAAGTAGTGATTACTACACAGAAGTAACTTTAGTTCCACCATTTGCTATTTGCTTCAAACATAATTTGGATCGGTTGTAACTTTGACCATTTCTAACAATTTCTAGACAGTGAATTTACACAAACACTTGAGTGAAATTCATGTGAATTCAATGTGAACATGCATGAGCTGTGATTGAATGAACGCAGATTGTCAGATTTGTATACCAAACCCTTATCCTGGCGCCTGCAAGGGTCGTCTGTACCACAAATGTCAGCCACTATGTGTTACAATATTGGGCTGGTTTCATAGACCTGGCCCAAAAGTACATACATACATGTTAGTTAGTGATAATAGTCAAACATGGTTTTTCATGTTCTGACTTGCTGAAATGTGTGCTGCATATATACATGTTAGTTACACATAATAGTCAAACAGGGGTTTTCATGTTCTGATGTGCTGAAATGTTTTACACGTCACGTAAAACAGTTTTTAAAACAGTTAATTAGCCTACACAATGTGTAATTTCAGGTTATTGTAAGTTATTGCATAGTTGCAATCTTTCATACTTGCATACTTACAAGTTGGTTGTTTTTAATGGCATGTGATTTGCGGTTCTAATTACCCAATGTGTAATTTCAGGTGATTGTAAGTGTGTCATACATACCTACAAGCCTTCATATCAGTTGGCTGTGTCAATGATTTTCTGTACCTCTTGGTGCGTCATCATTGTCTTTGTCAGGCTTAGAAGCAATGTCTAAACAGTAAACAGTTTATGACAAGTGGTGGCAGCATGCTATGCTACTACACAAGACATGTTATGGTACATAAATAATATGTAGCGTATAATAATCTGTAGAACTCTGTCAGAGTTATACTCTGTCATTATTTTTACATTTGACTTTGAGAACTATGATGAACTGTTAGTCAGTACTCTGTACTGATGTACAAAAGTAACAAGATTGAGTTTGTGAAATCTTCAACCGGAATAAAAAAAACTGGATATAATATAACTGAATCAGTTAGGCCAAACTATTATCAGTCAGGTCGGTAATGACCGGGGGAAATTATATGATTATTGTCCATTGTGTGTATGATACAACTTTGTTTATCATTCTGCCCCTCACACTATACAGTCTGTATTTAACTCACACACATGTCAAACACAACTCTTTCTCACTACACTTTCCAAACATTAACACATGTCAAACACAACAACTCTTTCCCACTACACTTTCCAAATGTTAACACACGTCAAACACAACTCTTTCTCACTACACTTTCCAAACATAACACATGTCAAACACAACAACTCTTTCTCACTACACTTTCCAAACATTAACACATGTCAAACACAACAACTCTTTCTCACTACACTTTCCAAACGTTAACACACATCAAACACAACAACTCTTTCTCACTACACTTTCCAAACGTTAACACGCGTCAAACACAACAACTCTTTCTCACTACACTTTCCAAACGTTAACACGCGTCAAACACAACAACTCTTTCAAACATTAACACATGTCAAACACAACAACTCTTTCTCACTACACTTTCCAAACGTTAACACGCGTCAAACACAAGAACTCTTTCAAACATTAACACATGTCAAACACAACAACTCTTTCTCACTACACTTTCCAAACGTTAACATGCAAACACAACAACTCTTTCAAACATTAACACACGTCAAACACAACAACTCTTTCTCACTACACTTTCCAAACATTAACACACATCAAACACAACTCTTTCCCACTACACTTTCCAAACGTTAACACACATCAAACACAACAACTCTTTCCCACTACACTTTCCAAACATTAACACACATCAAACACAACAACTCTTTCCCACTACACTTTCCAAACATTAACACACATCAAACACAACAACTCTTTCCCACTACACTTTCCAAACATTAACACACATCAAACACAACAACTCTTTCCCACTACACTTTCCAAACATTAGGCGTTTCTAAGATGTGTGGTCAATATCAATCTAGAATCTAGATTGATTTGATTCACTAATTTGGCGTTCTCTCATGCAAAATATCCAACATCCAATATCCAGAAGTAGTGATTACTACACAGAAGTAACTTTAGTTCCACCATTTGCTATTTGCTTCAAACATAATTTGGATCAGTTGTAACTTTGACCATTTCTAACAATTTCTAGACAGTGAATTTACACAAGCACTTGAGTGAAATTCATGTGAATTCAATGTGAACATGCATGAGCTGTGATTGAATGAACGCAGATTGTCAGATTTGTATACCAAACCCTTATCCTGGTGCCTGCAAGGGTCGTCTGTACCACTAATGTCAGCCACTATGTGTTACAATATTGGGCTGGTTTCATAGACCTGACCCAAAAGTACATACATACATGTTAGTTAGTGATAATAGTCAAACATGGTTTTTCATGTTCTGACTTGCTGAAATGTGTGCTGCATATATACATGTTAGTTACACATAATAGTCAAACAGGGGTTTTCATGTTCTGATGTGCTGAAATGTTTTACACGTCACGTAAAACAGTTTTTTAAACAGTTAATTAGCCTACACAATGTGTAATTTCAGGTTATTGTAAGTTATTGCATAGTTGCAATCTTTCATACTTGCATACTTACAAGTTGGTTGTTTTTAATGGCATGTGATTTGCGGTTCTAATTGCCCAATGTGTAATTTCAGGTGATTGTAAGTGTGTCATACATACCTACAAGCCTTCATATCAGTTGGCTGTGTCAATGATTTTCTGTACCTCTTGGTGCGTCATCATTGTCTTTGTCAGGCTTAGAAGCAATGTCTAAACAATAAACAGTTTATAACAAGTGGTGGCAGCATGCTATGCTACTACACAAGACGTGTTATGGTACATAAATAATATGTAGCGTGTAATAATCTGTAGAACTCTGTCAGAGTTCTACTCTGTCATTATTTTTACATTTGACTTTGAGAACTATGATGAACTGTTAGTCAGTACTCTGTACTGATGTACAAAAGTAACAAGATTGAGTTTGTGAAATTTTCAACCGGAATAAAAAAAAACTGGATATAATATAACTGAATCAGTTAGGCCAAACTATTATCAGTCAGGTCGGTAATGACCGGGGGAAATTATATGATTATTGTCCATTGTGTGTATGGTACAACTTTGTTTATCATTCTGCCCCTCACACTATACAGTCTGTATTTAACTCAACACACTCTACCTGCCCCTGACCTCAGAGGGGCTCTTCTGTCAACGGGCCTGAGGCAAGGTGTGGTGAGTTAAATACAGACTGTATAGTGTGAGGGGCAGAATGATAAACAAAGTTGTACCATACACACAATGGACAATAATCATATAATTTCCCCCGGTCATTACCGACCTGACTGATAATAGTTTGGCCTAACTGATTCAGTTATATTATATCCAGTTTTTTTTTATTCCGGTTGAAAATTTCACAAACTCAATCTTGTTACTTTTGTACATCAGTACAGAGTACTGACTAACAGTTCATCATAGTTCTCAAAGTCAAATGTAAAAATAATGACAGAGTAGAACTCTGACAGAGTTCTACAGATTATTACACGCTACATATTATTTATGTACCATAACACGTCTTGTGTAGTAGCATAGCATGCTGCCACCACTTGTCATAAACTGTTTATTGTTTAGACATTGCTTCTAAGCCTGACAAAGACAATGATGACGCACCAAGAGGTACAGAAAATCATTGACACAGCCAACTGATATGAAGGCTTGTAGGTATGTATGACACACTTACAATCACCTGAAATTACACATTGGGCAATTAGAACCGCAAATCACATGCCATTAAAAACAACCAACTTGTAAGTATGCAAGTATGAAAGATTGCAACTATGCAATAACTTACAATAACCTGAAATTACACATTGTGTAGGCTAATTAACTGTTTAAAAAACTGTTTTACGTGACGTGTAAAACATTTCAGCACATCAGAACATGAAAACCCCTGTTTGACTATTATGTGTAACTAACATGTATATATGCAGCACACATTTCAGCAAGTCAGAACATGAAAAACCATGTTTGACTATTATCACTAACTAACATGTATGTATGTACTTTTGGGTCAGGTCTATGAAACCAGCCCAATATTGTAACACATAGTGGCTGACATTAGTGGTACAGACGACCCTTGCAGGCACCAGGATAAGGGTTTGGTATACAAATCTGACAATCTGCGTTCATTCAATCACAGCTCATGCATGTTCACATTGAATTCACATGAATTTCACTCAAGTGCTTGTGTAAATTCACTGTCTAGAAATTGTTAGAAATGGTCAAAGTTACAACTGATCCAAATTATGTTTGAAGCAAATAGCAAATGGTGGAACTAAAGTTACTTCTGTGTAGTAATCACTACTTCTGGATATTGGATGTTGGATATTTTGCATGAGAGAACGCCAAATTAGTGAATCAAATCAATCTAGATTCTAGATTGATATTGACCACACATCTTAGAAACGCCTAATGTTTGGAAAGTGTAGTGGGAAAGAGTTGTTGTGTTTGATGTGTGTTAATGTTTGGAAAGTGTAGTGGGAAAGAGTTGTTGTGTTTGATGTGTGTTAATGTTTGGAAAGTGTAGTGGGAAAGAGTTGTTGTGTTTGATGTGTGTTAATGTTTGGAAAGTGTAGTGGGAAAGAGTTGTTGTGTTTGATGTGTGTTAACGTTTGGAAAGTGTAGTGGGAAAGAGTTGTGTTTGATGTGTGTTAATGTTTGGAAAGTGTAGTGAGAAAGAGTTGTTGTGTTTGACGTGTGTTAATGTTTGAAAGAGTTGTTGTGTTTGCATGTTAACGTTTGGAAAGTGTAGTGAGAAAGAGTTGTTGTGTTTGACATGTGTTAATGTTTGAAAGAGTTCTTGTGTTTGACGCGTGTTAACGTTTGGAAAGTGTAGTGAGAAAGAGTTGTTGTGTTTGACATGTGTTAATGTTTGAAAGAGTTGTTGTGTTTGACGCGTGTTAACGTTTGGAAAGTGTAGTGAGAAAGAGTTGTTGTGTTTGACGCGTGTTAACGTTTGGAAAGTGTAGTGAGAAAGAGTTGTTGTGTTTGATGTGTGTTAACGTTTGGAAAGTGTAGTGAGAAAGAGTTGTTGTGTTTGACATGTGTTAATGTTTGGAAAGTGTAGTGAGAAAGAGTTGTTGTGTTTGACATGTGTTATGTTTGGAAAGTGTAGTGAGAAAGAGTTGTGTTTGACGTGTGTTAACATTTGGAAAGTGTAGTGGGAAAGAGTTGTTGTGTTTGACATGTGTTAATGTTTGGAAAGTGTAGTGAGAAAGAGTTGTGTTTGACATGTGTGTGAGTTAAATACAGACTGTATAGTGTGAGGGGCAGAATGATAAACAAAGTTGTATCATACACACAATGGACAATAATCATATAATTTCCCCCGGTCATTACCGACCTGACTGATAATAGTTTGGCCTAACTGATTCAGTTATATTATATCCAGTTTTTTTTATTCCGGTTGAAGATTTCACAAACTCAATCTTGTTACTTTTGTACATCAGTACAGAGTACTGACTAACAGTTCATCATAGTTCTCAAAGTCAAATGTAAAAATAATGACAGAGTATAACTCTGACAGAGTTCTACAGATTATTATACGCTACATATTATTTATGTACCATAACATGTCTTGTGTAGTAGCATAGCATGCTGCCACCACTTGTCATAAACTGTTTACTGTTTAGACATTGCTTCTAAGCCTGACAAAGACAATGATGACGCACCAAGAGGTACAGAAAATCATTGACACAGCCAACTGATATGAAGGCTTGTAGGTATGTATGACACACTTACAATCACCTGAAATTACACATTGGGTAATTAGAACCGCAAATCACATGCCATTAAAAACAACCAACTTGTAAGTATGCAAGTATGAAAGATTGCAACTATGCAATAACTTACAATAACCTGAAATTACACATTGTGTAGGCTAATTAACTGTTTTAAAAACTGTTTTACGTGACGTGTAAAACATTTCAGCACATCAGAACATGAAAACCCCTGTTTGACTATTATGTGTAACTAACATGTATATATGCAGCACACATTTCAGCAAGTCAGAACATGAAAAACCATGTTTGACTATTATCACTAACTAACATGTATGTATGTACTTTTGGGCCAGGTCTATGAAACCAGCCCAATATTGTAACACATAGTGGCTGACATTTGTGGTACAGACGACCCTTGCAGGCGCCAGGATAAGGGTTTGGTATACAAATCTGACAATCTGCGTTCATTCAATCACAGCTCATGCATGTTCACATTGAATTCACATGAATTTCACTCAAGTGTTTGTGTAAATTCACTGTCTAGAAATTGTTAGAAATGGTCAAAGTTACAACCGATCCAAATTATGTTTGAAGCAAATAGCAAATGGTGGAACTAAAGTTACTTCTGTGTAGTAATCACTACTTCTGGATATTGGATGTTGGATATTTTGCATGAGAGAACGCCAAATTAGTGAATCAAATCAATCTAGATTCTAGATTGATATTGCCCCCACATCTTAGAAACGCCTAATGTTTGGAAAGTGTAGTGGGAAAGAGTTGTTGTGTTTGATGTGTGTTAATGTTTGGAAAGTGTAGTGGGAAAGAGTTGTTGTGTTTGATGTGTGTTAATGTTTGGAAAGTGTAGTGGGAAAGAGTTGTTGTGTTTGATGTGTGTTAATGTTTGGAAAGTGTAGTGGGAAAGAGTTGTTGTGTTTGATGTGTGTTAACGTTTGGAAAGTGTAGTGGGAAAGAGTTGTGTTTGATGTGTGTTAATGTTTGGAAAGTGTAGTGGGAAAGAGTTGTTGTGTTTGACGTGTGTTAATGTTTGGAAAGTGTAGTGAGAAAGAGTTGTGTTTGACGTGTGTTAATGTTTGGAAAGTGTAGTGAGAAAGAGTTGTTGTGTTTGACGTGTGTTAATGTTTGAAAGAGTTGTTGTGTTTGACGCGTGTTAATGTTTGGAAAGTGTAGTGAGAAAGAGTTGTTGTGTTTGACATGTGTTAATGTTTGAAAGAGTTGTTGTGTTTGACGCGTGTTAACGTTTGGAAAGTGTAGTGGGAAAGAGTTGTTGTGTTTGATGTGTGTTAATGTTTGGAAAGTGTAGTGAGAAAGAGTTGTTGTGTTTGATGTGTGTTAACGTTTGGAAAGTGAAGTGAGAAAGAGTTGTTGTGTTTGATGTGTGTTAATGTTTGGAAAGTGTAGTGAGAAAGAGTTGTTGTGTTTGACGTGTGTTAATGTTTGAAAGTGTAGTGAGAAAGAGTTGTTGTGTTTGATGTGTGTTAATGTTTGAAAGAGTTGTTGTGTTTGACATGTGTTAATGTTTGGAAAGTGTAGTGAGAAAGAGTTGTTGTGTTTGACATGTGTTAATGTTTGAAAGTGTAGTGAGAAAGAGTTGTTGTGTTTGATGTGTGTTAATGTTTGAAAGAGTTGTTGTGTTTGACGCGTGTTAACGTTTGGAAAGTGTAGTGAGAAAGAGTTGTTGTGTTTGACATGTGTTATGTTTGGAAAGTGTAGTGAGAAAGAGTTGTGTTTGACGTGTGTTAACATTTGGAAAGTGTAGTGGGAAAGAGTTGTTGTGTTTGATGTGTGTTAACGTTTGGAAAGTGTAGTGAGAAAGAGTTGTTGTGTTTGACATGTGTTAATGTTTGGAAAGTGTAGTGAGAAAGAGTTGTTGTGTTTGATGTGTGTTAACATTTGGAAAGTGTAGTGTGAAAGAGTTGTTGTGTTTGATGTGTGTTAACATTTGGAAAGTGTAGTGGGAAAGAGTTGTTGTGTTTGATGTGTGTTAACGTTTGGAAAGTGTAGTGAGAAAGAGTTGTGTTTGACGTGTGTTAATGTTTGGAAAGTGTAGTGGGAAAGAGTTGTTGTGTTTGACGTGTGTTAATGTTTGGAAAGTGTAGTGAGAGAGAGTTGTTGTGTTTGACGTGTGTTAATGTTTGAAAGAGTTGTTGTGTTTGACGCGTGTTAACGTTTGGAAAGTGTAGTGAGAGTTGTTGTGTTTGACATGTGTTAATGTTTGAAAGAGTTGTTGTGTTTGATGTGTGTTAACGTTTGGAAAGTGTAGTGAGAAAGAGTTGTTGTGTTTGACATGTGTTAATGTTTGAAAAGTGTAGTGAGAAACATAAAGTCTCACAGTAAATTAATCAATTCTGTGTGGAGGACTAGTTAGTTACTATTAATAGTTAGTTACTATTAAAATAATCATATAAAATACGTAAAATAAAAACAATGAGTTTTGTTGGGTTGTTAAGATGTTTGTTCACGTTCCAAGATTCATATTCAATCCATATTTTGAAATAATACCCGTAGGTCGCGGATATCCGGGGTCTGGGTTGTACCAAGAGAATGGGGTTGTTCGTCTTACAGCCTACATAGGATTGTAACAAGCCATTTGATTAGTAGCATTTCAGGCAGAGAACTGCATTTAGAACATGTTAACTCATGTCACCTATGGTGCCAACATTTTACAACGCAAAGCAATGTAGTTCGCATGGGTACAAACTCTAGTAGTCATCACATAACATTGTAGATAACTAATATCGCGTAGCATATAAGTAATCTCCAAAAACACAATGTTGAAACACACTAGTGATCAAAATTATCATGGTGATGCGACGTCACATCACAATTGGATCCAGAGTGGGGAAACTCTGGTCTGTTTGAGAGACGGTTAAACGACATAGTCATACACCAGTCTGTATTCATTCGTTTTCATTTGGAAAACAGTCTGTAGCTATTCAATCCACCTCAATCTGTATTGATCATATTTAATTCAAAGCTTAATAGGCTTATAGCCTATCAAAAAAACATCATGGTGATGTCACAATTGGATCCGGAGTGGGAAAAATCTGTGACCTGGGATGTGATCTGGAATGTTTCAATGAGAAAACCTGCCCACAATCTAACGCGCGCTATGTTTGTGGCTGTGTTTGGGGGCTGGCTGTGAATATGTCTGTCTGTGTGTGTGTGTGAGTGGGTGGGTGGGTGGGTGTGTGTGTGTGTGTGTGTGTGTGTGTGTGTGTGTGTGTGTGTTGCGCGTAGGGAATCTACAGAATAGCCTTGGGTATACATTAGTAGGCTATACTAGCTAAGATAGCCTACACAACATGCAATTATGGGATATTTGCATGTACAACATGCAATTATGGAATATTTGAATGATGGATACATTGTACATTGTATTGTACATACATATAAGCGGGTATGGGAGGAAAAAACTGTGGGGGCTCTATGGGTGAGTCAGAGAAATACATGAGCAAGCAGCTATTCATAGCTTTCAAAGGGGCGTTACGTGCTGCCGGGAACGCCCCCTGATCTCGCCGCTATTCGTAGCTTTCAGTGGGTGTTACTTGTTGCCGGGAACACCCGCTTGACGGTCAAAAATTGTCTATAGAAATTGGGAAATCGACAGAACACCGGCCGTGGTAATAGACAAATAAAACGTGGGGGATGGGGTGGGATGGACTGGCATTGGAAGCCTGGGGGTGGGGGTGAGTCAGAGAAATACGTGAGCAAGCTGAGGAATCTGTCATTGTGGTGGGCTGAGATAGAGAAACACCAGTGAGCAGAGGAATCTGTAGGCTAGTTTAGTAGCTCTAAAATGGGCCAAATGTATTTGGCCGATATCAAAAAACTGTAGACAGTGGAAATGGTCAGCGCTGGGTTACATAATGATTGCTCAAATGTATTTGCCCCGAGATAAAAAAACGGTGGTATTTGTCGTGAGCTGTGGTATGGGGTAAAAATGGGGAAGTGGCCTTTGGAGGGCTTTTGAAATAATCACTTTTTTCAAAAGAAAAGTGATTTAAAAACAGAAGTGCCCCTTTTGCGGGTTAGTGGAATAAAGCATTTTTTGCACAAAATGGCTTTAAACACAAGACAAAAAATGGAGAAGTGCACTTTGCAGAAGTACTGAGAAATTGATTTTTACCCAAAAAGAAACCACTTCCCCTTTTTCAAAAAGCGGAAGTGCCCTTTTTTGAGGAAGTTCTAAAAATGGCTTTTCACAAAAAATAAGCCACGCCCCTTTGATGACGTAGGTGCCCTAAACTCCGCCCACCTAAAAATGCTTTTCTCTCTCAATCCTTAAACTACCTCCCCTATATAACTACTCTCTCAGCTGCAGAGCCACAGAAAAAAGCTGAGACATGGTTGAGCGAGGTACTGCGAGGCAGACCTCCGCAGATTGCGTGCGCGCTCCGCGCAGGCACCGTGACGTGCATGGTCAGAGCTGCTGCAGCAATGTGTGTACAGCAGAGGGTTTTTTTCCAGTGAGGCATAGGAGGATGGTCCTCCTATTTTCTAGAAGAGATGGGGGATTTTATATAATAATATATTTTTTTTTAATAAAATATCAATCAAATGTTTTTTCTTAATAAAAATCATGTAGCCCAAGACAAATTTCCCCTCGGGGACAATAAAGTTGATCTGATCTGATCTGATGCTATTCTTAAAATGCTTCAGCAACAGTGACCTCTGTAGGGCACTGATGGAGCAGCATGCAGACAGAGTCTGTGCCAGTCTGTCATGCCCTCATGCCCTGGTCATGCCCTCGGGGGGTAGAGGAGAAAAAAATCCTCCCCTAGGGCATTTTATTCCCATGGTAATTTATCTCATGCAAAATATTATTGGTTGAAAACACATGCATTTGACAAGGAACAAATGCATTATTTCAACCAATAATATTTAGCTGGAGCATAACCCGCCCTCACCAATCAATACCAAACAATTAATATATTCAACCTAATTGGTTGTTGATTGGATAGATTTCTAAGATTGACATTGTATTGTCCACTGATTAATGAGTCTCTCAACGCTGAATCAAGTTCACTACGAGGAAGTGATGACATCAAAATTCCACTTTGCTGTGAGATGAGCTGACAGGAATGATTTACACGACACGGCACTGACGACAGTCAAGTCAAGTCAAGTCAAGTTTATTTGTATAGCACATTTCATACACAGAGGCAATTCAAAGTGCTTCACATAAAATGGTTGACAGGAAAAGAAAAGAAGAGAGTAAAATGGACATTTAAAAGCATCACAACAAAACTAAAAAAAAAAGAGTATAAAAAGTGCATTAAGCAACTTCATTAAGCACATAAAATGGTTGACAGGAAAATAAACGAAAAGAAGAAATAAAATTGACATTTAAAAGCATCACAACAAAACTTAAAAAAAAGAGTATAAAAAGTGCAATAAGCAACAGGCGCAGCAGTTGCAGAAAGAGCAAAAACTTATAGAGGACTCATTGGGTTTGCAGCTGTCAGCAGTTAAAAGCGACGGTAAACATAAAAGTCTTTAGTCTATTTTTAAAAGTAAGTAAGGTTGGGGCAGATCTGAGGTCTTCAGGCAATTTGTTCCAGCTAGCAGAAGCATAGTGGGTAAATGCAGCCTTCCCGTGATTTGATTTGATCCTAGGGACAGTTAATAAGCTGGACCCTGTTGACCTAAGAGTTCTAGACGGTTCGTAGCGTGGGAGCAATTCAGCTATGTATTTTGGGCCTAGGCCATTAAGTGATTTATAGACTAATAACAGTATTTTAAAATCTATTCTCTGACACACTGGCAACCAGTGTAAGGACTTAAGAACTGGAGTGATATGATCAGCTTTCTTAGTCTTCGTTAGAACTCTAGCAGCAGCATTCTGAATGAGTTGAAGTTGCCTAAGTTCTTTTTTGGAGAGACCAGAAAAAAGGCTATTGCAGTAGTCTAACCTACTATAAATGAAGGCGTGAAGTGAGGTCTCCCGACCATAGTTCAAGCAGAAGGCCACTCACGCGTAATCCGATCTCAACGTGGTCAAAAAATCCTAGTATGACGTCTGCTATGACGTCAAACATGACGTCAGTTAATCCTCATATATATAGCAAGGGTTCTACGTCACCTCTCTCTCTCTGGCCGATCATAGCAGCAGCAGCCCACGGCAGTCCATCTCCCTTGAAGCCGGCCTCCGAAGCGTTGTTTTGCATACCCTGTTCCGGGTCGGCACGGAGCGCATGGGCCTTCCGAGACGGCCGGGCCGCAGGCTGCCAACGCGGGGCGCTCCACTGCGAGGGGCCGCCGACGCTGTCTCTCACGTCGTCAATCTTTCCTTGCCATCTCCATTCACGGAGCAAATCGGCTCAAGCAAAGCGGCCATTTCCCTCCAGCCAGGAGTCCGCCCCAAGTCAACAACAGACTTTCAGACTGACAATCAGTGACTAACATTTTCGTTCAGCAAGCAGCATGTCCAGGCGTCCAAGCATTCAGGCTTCCGCACCGCGATCATCGCGTCCCCAGGCTCTACCAAGGACGGGGTCGACGACCACAGCTCACCGAGCATACCCCGGAGGACCAGCCACCCGCGGACGCGAAAGGACCCATGAGGAAAGTATCATTACTTCAGTATTTAAACGGGCAATCTACCAGTCCAGTAAAATTCAGACGTATTCCGTAGAGGTCGAAATTATCGTACACATACAATAATTATCGTACGTCTGGCAACGCTGGCGGAAATCGCTTTCTGGCAAATGGCCAGCGGGAGTCACAACTTAATAATAATAATAATAATAATAATAATAATAATAATAACCACGCAAGGGGCCATTCTAACACCCCTGGCCCGTGGAGCTTGTCTGAGCATCAGCTAGAATGACTGCACAACTTTCAGACCGAACCCAGACGGCCCAGGGAAATGCTGACGTCTTTTCCGTGTCAAGCTACCCGGTCTTAATACACCACTTCCTGTGCTCAACGAATTTCAAAGTAAAATGCCTCTGGCATTTCTTCAGAAGCAGAATCAGAATTACTTACGTTACAGTAGCTCGCTCACAGAACACACAGCTTAAAATAAACAGTAGTAAATGCAATGCAAATGCAGTAGTAAGCAATAAGCAGAAAAACACAACATAGCATAGAATAACTAGTAAATGCGCTAGAAGCAAAAAATAAGTGGAATGTAAGTAGCAAAAAAAAATACAAAATACGTCAGGCAAGTATACATTCCGTGTCAATTATCATTATTGCACCCTGGACCATATTAAGTCGGCTTGCCCTATACGTTACACGTGGCTCAGCCAGGCACAGTTAACCTATCGGCTGGCTCAGTCTCAGGGAGACTGAGCGTCTCCGAGGTGCTCTTTTAAGAGAGGCATTAAATAGACCAATGGCCACAGGCAGGAATGATTCCCCGGGCCTCTCCGTACTGCATCTAGGCGGAATCAGTCTCTCACTGAACGTACTCCCGTGTTCGACTAGCACGCCGTGGAGTGGGTGCGAGTCATCGTTCACGGTGGAACGTAGCCTGGACAACGTTCTCTTCTCTGACACCGCAGTCAGAGAGCCCAGATCCAGCCCCAGGCCTTATGGATCAGTTGCTGAGTCGTTGGCATCCGCTGCCTTCAGCCTGCTGCCCCAGCACACAATAGCATACAGGAAGGCACTAGCCACTACCGACTCATAGAACATCCTCAGCATGGTCCGGCAGACGTTGAAGGACCTCAGCCGTCTCAGAAAGTAGAGACGGCTTTGCCCCTTCTTAACCATAAACAATACCAAAGCTAAAATAATTGATACAGTGTCACGCTAGTCAGGTAACAAGAGGCTGCGAACCCCATCGCTATATGTGGCCAACCATAACATATCACTGCGAGTTGCAACTAGCAGTCCATGGTGCACTTGCAAGGCGGTGAAACCATCGCTTTCTCACTTGTTTATTAACCAGTTTCTTTATATCTCATGCATTAAGCACTACATTTCAGCTGTTGCCGCCAGAGTGAGCCGTTCGCCCCATGGACCTTTCGGTCTGCCCAGAGTGCCCGAGAGGCCTTGGCACCCCAGCTTCAGCGCTTCTCCAAGCCGCTCGTCACCACATGACAAGATCCTGGTTCGTCCTGCACCCCAAGCGGACGCTCCAGAAGTGCAACCTCCCGACGAAGAACTTCTCCAGCCACTCCTTCAGGATCGGAGCGGCCACCTCAGCCGCCGTGCAAGGAGTGTCCTCCGCCTCCCTCCAGCAAACGGGCCGCCGGTCTTCATCAGCATTCTCCAGCCACATCCGCCCGGAGCGGGTGGCCATACCGGCGGCCCAAAGGACCCTCCTCCCTTCATCGGCAAGCATGGCAACGAACAGTGTCCCGGACGTCCGTGCCAAATAATGTCTCGTTGGTGGTGGCCCCCCGAAAAGCACGGCGCCCAGTAAGGCGCAGTAAATCTCCCGGTTATTTTTGGGGGAAAGAGAGTTTATCTCTAGCATGAATTGATGAAGCAGTACCCAATCAAATATTCCTAACACCACACTTTCGCTGAGTAAATCCGGGCCTTGCCCGGTAATCGAAGTTGTATCTTAATAGAGGGGAATACAGAGGTGGCAATCAGACGAAAGAACACGGATAGCCTATGGGAATGCAGGGGCAAAAATGCAGTCCAGCTGAGAGATCTAGACGGAAGCGAGGGGGTGCGATGGCTGCGGAGCCATCAAGGTGCTGGGAGGATCTGCATCACACGAGTGTTGTCCGGCTCTGCCTCTTAGTAGCAAACCAGAGCGGTGATCTGGCTTAGCCCTTACCTACCCACGGAATCGAAGAAGGCACTGGGCGGGAGGGGGCTGACCGCCTCATTGTCTCTAACCGCTGCGGGGGTAGGCACGTCGGTGCCCTCGCCCAACTCATGTGTCCCTCTTCGGAGGGCGCTGGGAGGGCAGGGATTCTCAACGGTGCAGCTTCCCTCATCCACCTCGCTGCAAGCACTAACACAACAAGAGGAGATAGACAAAGAGTAGGGGGAAAGAGAGAGAGCCAGAGAAAGTCAGGGTCAGTCAGAAGGCCAAGTCAGGGGGCCAAAAAGGGGGGGGAAAGAGAGAGAGCCAGAGAAAGTCAGGGTCAGTCAGAAGGCCAAGTCAGGGGGCCAAGAAGGCCAAGTTAAAATGGTGAGGCGCCAAGGCGGCCAAGTAGGCCAAGCTGGGAAGCGCCAAGTCAGGTAAGGCGCCATGGCGGCCAGGAAGGCCAAGCCGGGAAGCACCTTAAGTCAGGTAAGGCGCCATGGCGGCCAGGAAGGCCAAGCCGGGAAGCACCTTAAGTCAGGTAAGGCGCCATGGCGGCCAGGAAGGCCAAGCCGGGAAGCGCCTTAAGTCAGGTAAGGCGCCATGGCGGCCAGGAAGGCCAAGCCGGGAAGCACCTTAAGTCAGGTAAGGCGCCATGGCGGCCAGGAAGGCCAAGCCGGGAAGCGCCTTAAGTCAGGTAAGGCGCCAATTTTTGGGGGAGGGATAGAGAAAGAGAGAGCCGGAGAAAGTCAGGGTAGTCGCGCCAAGGCAGCCAAGTAGGCCAAGCCGGGAAGCGCCAAGCTAAACATCAATGTACCAAGATCGAAGGCCCGACCGAGTCGGGAGCGCCAGCCGCAAATAACGTAAGTCGCTAAAAAAGGTCGAAGGCCGGAAAAGTACAATCGCGAAGCGCCAAGGCGGCCAGGTAGGCCAAGCTGGGAAGCGCTATCGCGAGGTGCCCGACCGAGTTAGGAGCGCCAGCCGCAAATAGCCGTAAGTCGCAAAAAAGGTTGAAGGCAGGATAAGCACGTACCAAGTAAACATTAACGTATCAAGATCGAAGGCCCGACCGGGTTGGGAGCGCCAGCCGCAAATAGCTGTAAGTCGCTAAAAGGTCGAAGGCCAGAAAAGTACAATCAACTACTGGCGCCTGCAGATCTCAATTAACTTCCGGTAATCAGATCTTCCTTTTGGGGGATCTCCTAGCCTATGCAGGTGCCCTCCTCTTGCCTCAAGAGCAGCGCCACTGGCCAATGGAGTCAAGCGCCAAAGTACTTGCCATGCATGCCGATTGCTAAATAAAGTTTGTCTAATCCTACCAACTGGCCTCTCCTGATTGAAGTGAGGTCTCCCGACCATAGTTCAAGCAGAAGGCCACTCACGCGTAATCCGATCTCAACGTGGTCAGAAAATCCTAGTATGACGTCTGCTATGACGTCAGTTAATCCTCATATATATAGCAAGGGTTCTACGTCACCTCTCTCTCTCTGGCCGATCATAGCAGCAGCAGCCCACGGCAGTCCATCTCCCTTGAAGCCGGCCTCCGAAGCGTTGTTTTGCCCCACCCACCTCCCCAGTCCACCACCAACGAGTCTTGACTCCCGATCCCCCACGGGGGGGGGATCTCCTAGCCTATGCAGGTGCCCTCCTCTTGCCTCAAGAGCAGCGCCACTGGCCAATGGAGTCACTATGCAGGTGCCCTCCTCTTGCCTCAAGAGCAGCGCCACTGGCCAATGGAGTCAAGCGCCAAAGTACTTGCCATGCATGCCGATTGCTAAATAAAGTTTGTCTAATCCTACCAACTGGCCTCTCCTGATTGAATTAGTTTTTCTAGATCCTGTCTGGACATGTATCCCCTAATTCTTGCTATATTTTTAAGATGATAAAAAGCAGATTTTCTAATTGACTTAATGTGGGAGTTAAAGTTGAGATCGGAATCAATAATAACTCCAAGATTTTTGACTTGATCCTTAGGCTTCAGGGATAGAGACTCAAGGCGTACAGTGATTTTAAGCCTTTGTTCTTTGGGGCCAAACACGATCACCTCAGTTTTGTCTTTGTTTAGCTGTAGGAAATTCTGGCACATCCAGTTATTTATTTGATCAATGCACTGGCACAATGATTCTATGGGGGCATAGTCAGCTGAGTTGTTCTTGGGCATTTTAGTCAGCAGGTTTCTGCATTTCAGGATCCTCTGCAATTTGCCTATAGGGAAAACGTCGGAGTGGACGATGCCTTACTCTATATGCTCCACAGAGTATACAGTCACCTAGAGACAGCTGGTGCATCTGTTAGAATTGTGTTTTTTGATTTCTCTAGTGCTTTTAACACAATCCAGCCTCATATTTTAGCCAACAAGTTGATTGATTTTAGTATAAACAACAGCATGGTTGCCTGGGTTGTAGATTATCTCACATCTAGACCCCAGTTTGTGAGAATCGGTGGCGATATCTCGAAAACCATTATCACCAATACTGGTGCGCCTCAAGGCACAGTCTTTTCCCCTTTTTTCTTCTCACTTTACACCTCAGACTGTAGGCTTAGTCCAGCATCCGGTTGCCACCTCCAAAAATTATCAGATGACTCTGCACTTGTTGGCTACATCACCAACGACAACCACCTAGCCTACCAACAGGAGGTAGACCATTTTGTGAAATGGTGTGGAGACAACCACCTTATTTTAAACATAAGCAAGACCAAGGAGCTTATTATTGATTTTAGAAGGAAAAAGGCCACAGTCACTCCTGTTCTTATCAATGGTGAGGCAATTGAGGTGGTCTCCTCCTACAAGTACCTCGGTGTCCTGGTGGACAGTAAGCTGGACTGGAGTGAGAACTCCAGTGCCATTTTTGAAAAGGCACAGTCCAGGCTGTTCTTTCTTAGGAAGCTCCGTTCTTTTAATGTAAGCAGGTCCCTCCTCCATGTGTTTTATCAAAGTATTTTAGCAAGTGTGTTGTTCTATGCTGTTGTTTGTTGGGGGAGCGGTCTAAAAACCGAGGATAAAAACAGAAAGCCGGATCCATCATTGGCGTGATGCCAGACTCCCTTGAGACGATCCTGGAGAAGAGAATGGGTCGGAAGCTCAGGAGGATCATGAACAATGAGGATCACCCAATGCAGGCTGTCTTTAGTGACCTGAAGAGCTCCTTTAGTGACAGGCTTATTATGCCTAGGTGCTCTTCAGAGAGATTTAGAAAATCCTTTGTACCTGCTGCTGTGAGGTTTTTTAACGATTATTGTCGTTGAGCTGCTTGTTGTTGCTGCACCCTAGCCTGCAGATTGCTGCAGTGGGTGGCATCATGGAATATTGGACTTATTAACCTGGTTGGCCTCGTTGGCAATGTGCTTTCCTCTTTTTTGTACTGCTGAGACATGTATTTTATTCATTTTTATTCTTTGTCTACTGTGACTGTCTTTACTGTTTACCATTGTCTGTTTGTCTTGCATGTACAGTATGGTGGCACTCAGTTTCCCCCCTGGGGGATTAATAAAGTATTTCGTATCGTATCGTATGAGGAAAGAGTTATATACAACTGAGTGTCGTCTGCATAGTTATGATAGGCTACTTTGTTTTTTTGCATAATTAGGCCTAGAGGGAGCATATAAAGGTTGAAGAGAACGGGCCCCATAATGGATCCTTGAGGCACCCCACAAGTCATCCTAGTTAGGTCAGATGTGTAATTGCCAATGGAGACGAAGTACTTCCTGTCTTGAAGATAGGACTTGAACCACTGGAAGACCGTACCCGATAGCCCAACCCAGTTTTCCAGTCTGTCCAATAAAATTGAGTGGTCAACAGTGTCAAATGCAGCGCTAAGATCCAGTAGCACTAGAATCAAATTTTTGCCTGAGTCTGTGTTCATTCTGATGTCATTTATGACTTTAGTAAGCGCGGTTTCTGTGCTGTGATGGGGGCAAAAGCCTGATTGGAGTTTATCTAGGAGATCATTTGAGGTTAGGAATCTATTGAGTTGTAGGTAAACAACCTTTTCAATTATTTTGGCTATAAAGGGGAGATTAGATATTGGTCTTTAGAACACGGCTCTCTTGAATACTCGATTCTGATTGGTCAATCAACAAGATTCACCGGTCATTATTTCTCGACAACCGACCGCTGCTCTGCCACACCTGGATTAATCAGTTGATAAGAGCATTTTGTCTGCAGACACTACTAATTAGGCCAACCAGTTGCAGCTGTGGTGTCTTGTGTGCCAATTACGAATGAAACCGCTTTGTCGTTGAAAACGCTATTAAAAAATCTATTTGAATAATTATTTTTGTCAGATTACTGAAATAATTTAGCTGTAGGCCGTGTTCTAAGCGGGATAATGTATAGTGAGCCGGTGATTACTGGAAATAATGACCTTCAGGTGAATGATTAAGCCCTCCGCTGCGCGTCGGGCTCAATCATTCACCTGTCGGTCATTATTTTGCCAGTAATCACGGGCTCACAATACATTATCCCTTACGTAGTTACTGATTACCGATGCATCAAGGCTACGCTTTTTTAGTAGGGGTTTAATAACTGCAGTTTTCAGGGACTCAGGAAAAGTGCCGGTCACAAGGGATCTATTAACTATTTGCAATAGGTCCGACGACAGACAGTTATAAACGCTTTAAAAAAAGCTTGTTGGAAGGGTATCGAGACAGCACAAAGATGATTTAAGGCCTTGCACAGTTTCCTCTAAGATGTCGTGGTCGATAACGCTGAACTGGGACAAATTTATCGAACTAGGGACAGTAGCACCATATTATATTTCCCCCTTATTTTTATTTACTTTTTATCAAGCAGTAAGTGTTCACAAGCCAGACAGTCGTTGCATTGGATTACGAGCCAAAACGAGTTTCGAGTTGCAGGCCGCGGTACGGCGGGATACTGGGATATTTGCAACATCAGAAAACTGGGATATTTGCAACGTCTCGGCTGCATGCGGTGACACTACAGACGGCATGGATATGCAAGTAAGTCAATTAATTTCAAGTTATCTTCTTCTTCTTTTTTTGAGGAGCACACTATGGTCTTTATTCTTAATCCCCGAGGGGAAACATGGTTTGCCACCAGAGCGAGTACAGATACACAAACAAGAAACAGTAACATACAGCACAAAACAATAACACAGTAGAAAGAGAGAGAGCCTCACAATGCAGAGCTAGCATTCTTCATTAAAGGACTTTACAGAAGCAGGAACAAAATACCTTCTAAATGGCTCAGTAGAGCACTGAGGCATCAGAAGCCTATTACGAAACGAACTACGCAGAGCATTAAATACATTATACAAAGGATGGCCTTCAAAAGAAAGAATAGAGTTCAGTTTTCTCCTTGTTCTCTTGATCTCCAAGGAATCAGACAACAGTTTCGGCCATAGACTTTGTCAAGTCTCATACAAACACAGTGCAAGACAGCCATTATAAAGACAGGTGGGCTGATTGAATGGACAACACCTGTCTTGTGAACGCACACCTGAGTGTGATTACAATGACATCCTAGGATCAGTCATGCAGTAATAGGCTACATTTTCGGTACTGGCGCAGATTAATCAAAACATTGATGTTACAGGTAGGCTGTATACCATAATATATCATGAATCTATGTGAATAAATAGTAATCACAGCCTAATGCATAGAGATAAATCCTGAAACCTTCTCGCAACAGTTGTAGCGTAAGCCAGTGGTTTTAAAAGTGGGGTCCCCAGCAAAAAGGGGGGATAATCATGGGAGCATACCTATGTTCCCCGGGTCCTATATTCCCCGGGTCCTATGTTCCCCGTTTTTGTGGGACCGAACCTAACCTCCCCCAGACCCTAACCCAAAACCTAACCTCTCCCAGGGAACATAGCGGGGTTCTATGTTCCCCAGTCCCACAAAAACGGGGAACATAGGACCCGGGGAACATAGGGATGACCCCATAATCATAACAGCACAAATAATTGACAAAAATCTTGAAATAAATATACAGCATTTACTCTGAGAAATTAAATGAGAAAAGGAACAATTATTGATGGTTAAAACTGAATAATGACATCACAACAGTCTAATCCTAATGCTAATTTAAAATGAGATATTCCTCTAAATCTGTCTTCAAACTGCAAAAGAGAAAAAGAAAACAGCAAAAAAAAAAATGGTGGCGACCGAAGCCGCCACTGGTGTACAGTGATGAGTGAGGAAATGCCCACGCTGAACTTCACTCTGAAACGATGTCCGTACATTGGCACATGAATAGAATCACCAAACTTGTTTGACTGAATGTGAGCGCACCCCGGGAGGCCGGAGCGCATGCTGCGCTGCACTGGTTGCCTCGGGAGGAGCAGGAGAAGGAGATAGAGATGGAGGGAGGGTGTGTGTGAGAGAGAGAGAGAGAGAGAGAGAGACACACAGAGAGAGGGAGAGAGACAGAGACGGAAAGGGAGAGAGCGATGCGCTCCGTTGGAGTCGGAGCTGGATTCCGTGCGTAATACAATCCAACAAAGCCAGGTGTGAGGCCCTGTGCGGTCCCACACTTCGCACAGCCCTCGCGACGCTACTGGCAAGACGAGTCACCCATTGCCCCTAACCTCGTCAAGGTAGGCCAGGAACGGGTTCCGGATGGCAGATAATTTTTTAAGTGAGTTGGTCCTGCGGAACCTAAGGGCCCTATCGTCGTACGGCGCTATTGTTTGCGCTGTCGTTTGTGCGCCTCTTATTGCCATCTTCCCAGCGTCTTAAGCTATCGTCTGCCTCCACCGTCCAGCTTTGCGCTGGGGTCTAAGCACAGACACGATATATATATATTTTTTTCCCCACAGGTGTAGGCCCAGGCGTGTCCGTGGGCCTCTAGCCCAGGGGTCGGCAACCTATGACACACGTGTCACCTCTGGCAGGCGAAGGGTTAACCAGTGACCAGCGCACAGCAGCGGGGTTCCTCTGCCTTTCCGAAGCCCTGCCACTCCGAACGTTAACACATTCAGTGCCAGCGACGCCATATGGCGTCATTAGAAATTTACCGTAGAGTGCCAGCGACGCCAAATGGCGTCAATAACTCGAATTTTTTTTTTTGACGGGGGGGTGTCGATCTATGCCTCTTACATCGCCTCTTACAATATTCAGAGGTATTGAATGTGTCTAACCTATTTTACAGAACCCTTAGGTGGCGACAGCGCTCTCCAGATGAGAGAACGTGGAGTGAAACACACAGAAGAAGTCATTGGGGGGAAGGAAATCGCATCGCATCCGTCCGTATGCAGCGGCTTCATTGAAGCAACGTTTAGCTGTGCCCCTGCAGCAGCCAATCTGCTATCACAATTGAGTACCTCGGTGTCCGCTGCAACAGCCTCCGTGTCCGCTGCAACACATGATCAGCCGTGGATTTGTTATTATTCTCAACTCGAAGCATGGGAGCTGGTACACGCGGCTGTAAAAAAGCAGGATCTAGCGGACTTTTTCAGTGCTGAGCACAGGCAGAGAGAACAGCAGAGCAGAGAGACACTCCTCCCACAACGGGGGGGGGGGGAGGAGGAGGGGGGGAGGTGGGCACGCAGAGCCAAGTACACAACACAGACCCAGACAGCAGGACAGGGTTGGCAAATGCAAGCCAGAATATCCGATGCCCACCAGCAGCAAAAGATCAGCAAGAAGCTGCAACCAGCAGCGCATGCAGGCGCCAGCGCTGCTGGTTTCAGCTAAAAATATTATTCTTCCAAACAAAATTCCCTTGCCTTCACTGTTTTATTGAAGGAAATTATTTTTGAGGTGTGACTACATCAGAAAATTAGCTTCAGAGTCAGTGATGTGCTTGAAATGTTTAATTTCACAAAAGGCTCATTATCTCAGCTCGTAGAAAAAAAGCTCTGTTTTTCGTTCAATCAAGCTATCTTCTCCGGCTCATAACTAAAGAACGGAAAATGGGATCAATAAACTTTTTTTTGCAGGTGATAGAAGAGAGTCTCATCGTTATTTGTGCGTGTTCAGTGTTTACATAGTAATTATTAAAGAAATTATATGACTGTTTTAAAATGCATTGCGGCCTATGTGGCACAGCAAGCAACCTTTTGCCCAAGGGCCGTGGCACTGAAAGTGTTAACTTCCATTATTCGGACTGGCGGTCGTTCACCTTAGAAGCCGCAATGCCGACCTTAGGTTTAGGCGTGGGGGTGGGAGAGGTTAGGTTAGGTTTAGGCATGGGGGGAGGTTAGGTTTGGCGTGGGGGCTGGGAGAGGTTAGTGAAAAACGGGGAATATAGACCCCCTTTCTAAGTGCCGATATTTCGGAGTGGCAGAACGTCGGAGTGGCAGCATGTAACCCACAGCAGCATTTGAGTGTTTTTGTAGAAACGTTGACGCGCCAAATTACCCATTTCACAACCATTTGCAGTTGCGCGGCCTGTTATTTAGGGTCTTTACGGTAGCACCAGTGTACTTAGCTGCCTCTGATTGGTTGCCTCCTTGCGTTCCATACATTCCAGATACACAGCTGACCAGCAGCAGAACTCGTAGTGCTACGCGCGGGGTCATCCCTATGTTCCCCGGGTCCTATGTTCCCCGTTTTTAACACTCTCCGTAACATTTGGGGTGTCTATCCGCTATGCCGACCACCCGCAATGCCGACCTTAGGTTTAGGCGTGAGGGGTGGGAGAGGTTAGGTTTTGGGTTAGGGTCTGGGGGAGGTTAGGAGGTGTTCTATGTTCCCCGGTCCCACAAAAACAGGGAACATAGGACCCGGGGAATATAGGACCCGGGGAACATAGGTACGCTCCCCTACGCGCTAAACACAAACAATGGCAGGTCCTCTGGCTAAAAGATCCAGGCCTTTCCAGCAATCGTGGACAGAGGACTGGGGGTTTGTGCATATGAATGACCGCGATGTGTGCACCTTATGTCTGGAAAGTGTTGTGTGCCAAACAACAAGTGTTAAACGCCGTTTTTGACACGAAACACGAGAACGTCTTCAAGGATGAGACAGACAGGGCTGAATCTGTAAAACGCTCCAAGTCCAGGTACGGGAAACAAACAAACAAACAAACAGTAACACCCTGTGTGTGTGTGTGTGTGTGTGTGTGTGTGTGTGTGTGTGTGTGAGAGAGAGGGGGGGGGGGGGTGAACACTTTGTAAAATAGTGGATTTCATTGAACAACGGTATGGCAGCTGTGCATATCTTTTATCTATTTTTGTTTTAGGTGCCCAAGTGGCACAACGCTTCATTCACACAGACAACCTACGCCTTGCCTTGCCTCAACCCACGCCTACGCCGAGCTGGGCGTGAACCTGTTACACGCTTTTGCGATCACACCGCACGCCTTTTGCACGCCGAACCTGGAGCCGAGTCACAAGCGCCTCTCCTCTCTCCCGACTGTATCTTTTCACGTGTTGTCCAGAATTGTCATGGGTAGCCTCTAGGTAAAATAAATCGGATATATTTAATGTTATATATTGATGCTGGATATGTATAACCAGGTTTGACTATAGTCGGACATTTTAGAGAGGTGATCTTGCAAGAATATGTGCTGGCACAACAACATTGTCCATCTTGCTTCTTCGGTCGCTATTCTCTCTCATGAAGATTTGTTTGCCGACGGGGAGAAAGCCCCACGTGATAGCCACCCGTCAATCTCTCTGTCTCTCTGCTCAACATGTTGTAGTAACTCAATTTTATTTTGAAATTCAGTTGATTTTGCCATTTCCGACGGATATTGTGCATTTTTCTTTCATGGCTTGACAGAAGAAGCCTGCCTGCACGCGCCTTGTCGGCTTCAAAATAGAACTCACGCCTATTCGATAAAATCGGCAAGGCGCAGGCAAGGCGTGGGTACACGCAGGGTTCACGCTCAGGCGCACGGTGTACACAGCCTCGTTGACTAAAACGGACGCCTATTAAAAAGCATGGGTAAAGGCAAGGCGTAGGCAAGGCTTGGGTCGCCGGTGTGAATTCAGCCCAAGGCTTGAGTGGCTGTCTCTAGCCAGTTAACTGTTTACATTTTAAAAACGGCGACAGTTCACATAACTTTAACACGACATGTATATATTATACATCAAACTCTTGAGCTAATTCTGCTCTCACTCAGAATGTCAAAATATAAGCGGTGTGATGTATTCACCTTATGTAGCCACGCCCATTTGACCTCGTTGTGTGGCCGTATCAAAACTTCCGGCTAAAAATAATAATAAAATAAAATAAAAAATGGCTGCGCTGCTCCAATATCATCTAACTCTGAATTAACTAATAATTTAGCCAATTGTATGTAACATATCCAATAAAAGCAAATGGCAATGTCTAAGAATGCAACGCCATGTAACTGGCTCGTTAAGTCTCGCATTCGAGGGAATTACGTTAACGTCTGCGACGTTAGTGGCTCGAGCGCAACTCGGAGGAGAGAAAACTATCTGAAGCTTTCTTTGTTGGAGTCCAGGTATGTTTTACAAGAAAGTGGTCGTCATTGTCGACGATAACGTTATCTGATCTGGCTAACAGTGGATACTCGCTTGCTTGCTGTGTACCGGCTCAAAGTAGTAGGCTACGTTATTTACTTTACCCCCTTCACTGTCCGCTCCAAAAACAACTCTCTTATTTTGCGCCGTGACCGCCGGAAGTGTTAAAAGGACCCGGAAGAATTTGGTCCACTGTAAGGTCTGAACATAAGGTGAATAGTTTTTGAGATATTAACGTTTGTTTGGCACAACTCATACTATTAACTGCCACGAGGTTGCGCATTTCTGGGTGTCAAGTGACGTCATGCTGATTCGTCCAACAACTGTGCATACATTTTTTTTTATAGATATTTTTTAGATTATTACTGAAGTTGAAGTCAGATGTGACTTTTGGATGGAATAAAATTGCAAATCTGTTGGCAATTTCAATGTTGATGTGCGAGTTATTAATCTTGCACGCTGATGGACAAGAAAATTTGAAAGTGTCATTTTGCACTCTGGTGAAGAGACTGTGACGGCCCTCCCCCTCTGCCTGTCTGTGGCTGACACTCTCAGTCATGAAAGGTGCTTGGCAGAGTGGGGCAGGTCGTTAGCACAACTTTCCTCACCTGGGAGTTAATAGAGAAGCAGGCTACTTAGTACTCTGCTAACCTGATTCTCATTCTCTCTCTTCTCCTCCTCTGAGCTGCTGCTCCCAGGTCTCAGGGTTCCTGCGACACTTTCCTTTGCATTTATACATCCACTCACACAATCACCACACTTTTGTTTGGGTTGTTTGGGGTTTATTTTGGGCTATTTACATTTAAATAAATTACCTTTTTGACATTTGAACCCATGTGTGGACTCCCTCTTTGTCACTCACTACACCCGGTTTGTGACAATACTGTCGGTATGTTCAGAGCGCAGAGAGGTTTGGGCGTTGACCGTGGCAAAATAGGCGTTCCAGCGCAATGTGTTGCTCTCAATTTTAACGCCACCAAATAGCTGGTCTTACCGCAAAAACCCCCACTACACCAGGCGTATGCCTGAGCGCAGACAGTATTCTCCGCCCGCAGTGCAGGAAATCCTTGCTTAGATTATCCTTTATTTATCCCCTTGGGGAAATTCATCCTCTGCATTTGACCCATCCTCTACTAGGAACCTTCCTAGAACTAGGAGCAGTGGGCAGCCACTGTGCAGCGCCCGGGGACCAACTCCAGTTCTTTTGCCAGTACCTTGGTCAGGGGCACTGACAGGAGTATTAACCCTAACATACATGTCTTTCTTGATGGTGGGAGGAAACCCACACTGACACGGGGAGAACATGCAAACTCCACACAGAAAGGACCTGGGACGGACCGGGGTTCGAACCCGGGACCTTCTTGCTGTGAGGCAACAGTGTTAACCACTGAGCCACCGTGCCGTGCCGTAGATGCATTTACGCATGGCATGGATGTCACTCTCCAACACCTCGCGATTTTCAACTATAGTAAATATATATATTTTCACTGCATTTGTAGCATTCTACTTTAGGAAACTGTTGGCCTGCTTGTCATGTATCAAGTCTGCCTTGCTTCTCACTAATTCCCCTTGCCCTATGTCTCAGTAAAAGCACCCTGCAACTCGTTTTTGAAAAGTAGCCTATCTGCTTATCCACTCAGCGAGGAGGAGTGACGGACGGCTGTCACAGACGTTTGCCATCTCTTGGCAGAAGATCTGCAGACTGGTTCCAGCTCTCCCCATGCACTACCCGTGGCTGTAAAAGTCACTGCTGCTTTATACTGTATTTCTATGCCTCCGGGTCATTTCAACACCCCCTCAGTGCTATTGGAGGTATGGCACAATCCACCATCAGCTCGGCTATACATGCAGTTACAGCAAGCCTAGTCCGACATGCTCATAGGTATATCGTATGGCCCAATACACCTGACTGCCAAGCCCGGGTCATGGTGGAGTTCATGGCTAAATATGGGTTCCCTGGGGTTCTGGGTGCCATCGATTGCACCCACGTGCAACTGCGTGCTCCGTCGCAGGATGCACTGATATATGTGAACCAACCAATCAACGTCCAGGTGGTTTGTGATGCTAATTGTCACATCACCCATGCATCCCCCCTGCAGTGGCGTGCCGTCCATTAGGCGAACTAGGCAAATGCTAGGGGCGCATGAGCCGTTGGGGGCGCCAGAGAGGGTAATTTTTTTTTTTTTTTTTTTTACAAATAATTTTTCATGATAATAGGCCTACTATCATTTTACAATAGTAGACAAAAAATAAGCACAACAATGTATTAAGTCTTTAAATAATAGTGAAATCATTTTTCTAATTCTGGCTGCCTGGGCTGCAGCACTTTCACCACGGTCCCTAATCCATACCACCCCACCCCCTGCGCGGCCGCGCCCCCTTCTACCTGCTCGGAGCTTTTTCCCAGAGTGGGGGAAGCCCAAGGGAGCTGGAAGGTGGGTGCTGAGGGTGCTGCAGCACCCCCTGGTGGCAAGAAATGGGATTTTCGAAATTGTTGGATTTGGCTATCTTGTGTTTATACCACCAACAAAATGCATTAAAAAACAGTTTGTGCTTCCCAGCTCTAATCTTATTTCATACGCTCTCTCTTCAAAAGTGTTTGATTTTCATCATAATCTGGTTTTCCATAATAATAATAATAAATTCAGTGTTTATGCCTGTGTTGCTGTCTGTTGTAGTGTAAAACGACAGGTGCTTACATGAAAGAGAGTGAGAAAAGGAGAGGATACTGAATAATGACATCACAACAGTATAATCCTAATGTTAATTTAAAATAAAATATTCTTCTAAATATGGATGAAAGTCCAAAAAACGTCAAATTTTCTTCGCCGCTGCCCTTGCGGGCAGCACCCAGAGTCCCTTCCTTACAGCACCCCCAACCTAAAAGTACTTCCAGCGCCACTGGGGAAGGGCGATTCTGAGCCTGCACTGGTGGAATTAGCTGCGATATAATTTGTATTATATTTTCTTTGGGGGGGGGGGGCACAAATCTTGCCTAGGGCACCAACTTGGTCAGGCACGCCACTGCCCCCCTGGAGGCGTGGCTGTTAGGGGACAATGGTTATCCATTGAAGACACCATACATCCAGTCAACAGTGCATACTATGGCGTACAATGCTAAAGACGAGAGCACACTCTGTAATAGAGAGAATGTTTGAATTGCTGAAGATGCGATTCAGATGTTTGGATAGGTCAGGTGGTACGGTACAATACACCCCTCAGAAAGTCGGAGAATTCTTCGTGGGTTACACCCTGCCTTTTCGAAACCCCCCCCACTCCGAAGATCGACCTCCATTCTTCGTAATGGAGGGGTTTTCCCATTTTTTTTTGAAGGCACCGCTATTCCGAATGGGGACATCCCCTCCATTTCAAAACCCCCCCACTCCGAAATTGATTTTCAAGTCCATATTTCTCAGTTTCCTGCATCAAACACTGCAACTCATTGTTTTTTATTGAAAATATGCATAGGCGGCGCTAGACCATCGGGAATGGGGAAGTTAAATTTCCTCAGATTTTCATAAAACAAAATCAGTTCAACCCGACTGGCATTCACAAATAAGAACGTCCTCATCTTGCTAATATCCCAGCAAACATCGTCTTGACCGCGACGTCACCAGACGATATAATTGTGGTTTGGCATCTACCCAGAAAGTCTGACGTTCTCTCCACGTTCCTCCAAAGTAACGTTTAGACTGTCACTTCAAAACAAAAAATATTGATCTCATATTGCTTTGAAAACACCACATGTACGTGTCTTTTGTGTTTTTGTTGAATAAAATGACATTTGATTGACAATTTACCTGTTGTGTGATCAGATAGTCACAGTGTGACATGCACTCCACCTGCAATGACGACTTTTATTGAACGCCCTTTTCTTTTTTTTTATATGAAAACACGTTTATGTCATATAAGTGCAAGTGTCTCTTGCTATGGGCTTGTATTTATCACAAACTTCCTGAATCCTGTGGTGTATTGTCCCATTTCTCTTGCCGTAACTAAACGCAGTGTTGTGGGTTTTGGATGTGCTATGCTGTCTGCTAAAATGGTCAAGTCACGTTGGTTACATTATCGTAAATGATATAAATATACCTGTCTCATCGCTGGTTGAAATCATGAAACAGAATTAGCGAGGCAGCTAGCCTAGCAATGCAACTTTACTTCCAGTAGGGACCGTCATGTCAAAATGCCAAGTTCTCAATGTTAAGTATCTGTCACGCCCTCAGTCTCAACTGGCCCCTAGGCTTTCCCTCTCTTTTTGTGTTTGTGTGTGTGTGTGGCATCCTGATTACAGGAGATTGGACCCTGGTGTGCTGGAGTGGAGGCCTCGCCTGCACAGCTGCCGGCTATGACAATCAGCCTACAGCCTGGCCATATATACTCCAGCCAGACATCCAGTCTTCGCCGGATTATAGACTATGCTACGTCAGTCGTGTTACCAGCTAGTTCTCATTCAGTCTTGCTCCTTTGTTCAGTGCTTGTTCTAACCGTCTCTTCCATCTCCATGCCCAGGATCTCCTGCCTGCCTGTCTACCTGCATGCCGCAGCCTATGGACTCCTGCTCTGACCAGGCCTGCCAGCCTCTACCACCAGCCACACCGAACCTTTAATTAAAAACTCTTTGTTACATCTGCCAACTGCCTTGCCTGCTTCTCTGCTCAAAAGCCACCTATTATACAGAGTCTTAACAGTGTCTCTATATATGACCAAATCCGTACTATTTCTAACTAATTCCGTGGCCTAATGGTTAAGACACAGGACTCCGAAGCGAGCGCCGCATATTTTTCTTTCGATGTAGCAAAAATCTTTGAATCTGGAGATACAGTAGGCTATCTGCAACGCTGCTGCATGCACACTGTGCAGTTTTGTATCTGAATATCTGAATATAGCCGTTGTGGGAGCGGCATATTTCAAGGTTGTGGGGAAGTACGAATTACGTTGCTACGATTTCCATTCCGGATATATTTTTAGACCCTGACTAGATGTAGTGGTTTGACGTGCAGCAGACGGTCGTTATACGTGAAAATGTTTGCTGGGATACTGCTCAATGAACCTTATTCAACTGTGAGCATTTGACTCAAAGTTACAATTAATTTTTTTCAAACACTTTTCACGGTATGAATGTGGGCGTGTGTAACAGCTCACCTTTAGATGTGTAGAAAACATAATTTATGATTAGATCCTGTCGGCGTGTCAGGAGATATAAATAATCAGTATTATAGAATATGCTGCTGTGGAACAGATCCTTGCGCTCTCGGATTACGCATTTGGCAAACTTAACAAACTGTATGGCAAGACAACATAAATGAACAATGTTTAGATTGTAGAGATATCTCTGTGCACCTGCAGAAAACTGCGAGCCAGGAATGCACAAGACCACACCTGGTATTTAGACCAGCAGAGTGGAAAGTCTGTGTGCCAAAAAATAAAAATAAAAACACTGCTCCGGGCCCGATACGCACTTACGATACGTTGTCAAGGTGTAGCCTATTTCTTTGTGGAGTGGGGGAGAAAGCAAGCGGGACAGCTGTGCCCAGTCCCTGAGCAGCAGCTCGCGCGATTCTGAACAACATGCGCAGGTCACCCAGAACCCGCCGGGTCCCGCGGGCTGGCCCGCCCCGACTAGACTTAATCTCACCTCACCCGAGAGGCGGAGACTTTGACAGAGCGCTCCTGCAGCGTGAAGTGCGCTGGATACACACGCTCAACACGGACTCAATGAGGAGTTTGCCCCCTTGCTACACTGACTGTACATATCATGCCTGTCCCTTGTGTCTTCTCTATGCCCTTGTTGATCACATATGATTTTCTATATTTTGACGTCACCACTGCGTCAGACACTTCTTCCGTGTGCCACGTCACCTTACCTGTGCCACGTATGCTCTTATACAGGTGCGGCAGCCCCACACCCAGCTAATACAGCCTGACCAAGACAAGCAAGGTTGAAACGCGTCGCACTTCTAAATTAAAATGTGAACTTAATATCCAAGAAGCTCCTTTTTTCTATTTTGTATTCTCACTTATACAAGGGACCCTTATACAAGGGTAGTGTTTTTTATGAGACCTACATTAAGTTAACCACTAACCAAGCAGAAAGATTGGCCCAGGAAACCCAGACACAAAGTGCATCACAGATGTGGCATGATGCCGGGAAGTTGCGCCTAAAGCGAAGTTGCATGTTTAGTGCCCTAAACATGCAATTTTTATTTATGTATTATTTTCTTTCAAGCAAAACTAAGATTCATCCTGCTTAAACAGACTTGGATGATGCTCTCCCAGAGAGAGGGTTAGCATCAAGTGTCATTTTATCGCCGTGTTATATCAGTTTGTTTCAGGCTGATGCAGATATTTCATTTTAAAGCCTTTGTCGGCCGATACAGATCCTGTGCTGGATATCATTGTGCATCTCTAGTAATATATATATATATATTACAATATTACAAGTGACATTGAAATTCAATACATCACATTGTAGAAATATGACTGAATTGTGGGTATGAAAAATTAAACGTGATGTGATCTCCATGTTATTCAGCTCAACAGACGTTGAGCATCACAGTTTCATATGCTGTCCATCCAGATTATATTATTATTACTTTCTAATGACATTTGTAAGTTGTTTTTCACATCACTGTGGGTCAGAAAAATCATTGGTGATATTATCTCCATGTTATGCACATCACAACTAGTGACTCAGAGGCAGGATGCCTCTCTTCTTGAGGCGGGAGGGCATCTGCTCGGAGAACCCCCCCGTAGGGGATTCTTCGGGAGTCAATACATTGGTGGTGGACTGGGGAGGTGGGTGGGACTGGGGAGGTGGGTGGGGTGAAACGCGGCTTCCAGAGAAGGAATTAGATCAGCTTAGTGCAGCGCTAGAGGACAGGGAACAAGGACCGTGGTGCGCCCGGCGTGGCTATAAATACTGCCACGTCATGGCCTCGGCACTGACGACATTAACGCCGTCACCTAGGCAAGTGCGTCACTACTGCACTGACGACATTAACGACGTCACGCTGGGATTACTGCACTTGTCGTCACGCTAGGATTACATGTGATGCTGAGGTCGCTATGTCTCTAGATTACGTGTGGCGTGAGGCAGCGTGACTGGTCTTCATCTTGAAACTAGGTCGAGACCATCATTTCAATCATGAGAGACCAGAGGGTAAGGTTAATCAGCAAGCTTTATTAAAGTATGGCATGGCGATAGGATTCATGGCCTGAAGCGGTATGGCATTAATTCTGATGGCGTGGCAGCATGGCAACTGATTCTTTGGCGTAGTGACTCCGAGGCAGGATGCCTCTCTTCTTGAGGCGGGAAGGCATCTGCTCGGAGAACCCCCCAAAAGATGTTTGAGCATTAGTTTCAGATGCTCTCTCCATCCATGTTATATTATTGTAACTTTGTAATGACATTTACAAATTGTTCACATGAAAATATGTATTTCAGAAAAACTGATCTATTCCAACAGCTTGTGGATCAGAAATAAACAGAATTCTCCAGTCAGACTGTACCACTGAACTTTCATTGTATTGTGGTTGAACTGATTTGGTAACTATTTAGAAAAAATAACTCGCTAAATTAATTTCTCTTCTCTACTTCTTGCCTAATCCTTTCCTCCTCCCTTTTCCTTTTCTCTCCCCTCACACACTCTTCAAAAGCTCCAGGTACTTGGGGCAGAGCGTGATTTTCTTAGCCAGAAAATCATCAACCAGTCTGGGTAGCATGTGCATAAAATAAAATCTCTGCAGTTGTTGCATTTGTGCCTGTGCATAGTCCATGTTAAATGGTACATCAAATTCCATGCGTTCGGCAGGTGTCCAGATGACCAGCTTGCAGCACTGCAGTCCCAGACACGACATGGTTAACTGGACCTGGAGGAATGGATGTAATGATATGTTGCTTTTTATTTGGTCCAATGCTGGACATAAGGTTTCCTAATACAATTCCAACAAAAGTCTTAAACATTGTGGTGAAAGAAAGGCTTCTTGGCATTTTATTTATTTATTATTATTATTATTATCATTATTATTATTATTCATGTTCATACTGTTAACATATATTACCTGTAGGTGGTACCCACACTGGCCATTCAGCAGAAGGAGGAATTGCCCATCACCCATGGGTCTGATGATCACCATGAGGGCGACAAAAAAACTGTGAAAGTGTGGATAGAGGACATTTCACTTAGGACATTTCACTTGGAGTCACACCAACAAGCTGCAGCTGGCTACGAGGCACCTCCTGGACCTGCGGCACATATAAGAAGAGTGTTAGCTAGCTGCTAGTTCACAGAAGATGAACAAGAAAACGTTTAAAACAAGTTTGTACCTGGAGAAAACGGTCCAAGATGGCGATGGAAAGGTACAATGTCTCCTGCACCAGTGGGGAGCGGGAGTGCACCCTGCTGAAAAAACCAGCATAGACCAGCATGAATTTCTTGCTGGTCTATGCTGGTTTATGCTGGTTAGTGCTGGTCTGATGCTGGTCTATGCTGGTTAGTGCTGGTCTGATGCTGGTGGACCAGCATTACCTTGCTGGTCCACCAGCTAACGCTTGCTGGTGAAGCTGGTAAACTAGCATGGCCTTGCTGGTGAAGTTGCTGGACCAGCATGGTGAAGCTGGTGGACCAGCATGGTGAAGCTGGTGGACCAGCATGGTGAAGCTGGTGAAGCTGGTGGACCAGCATGGTCATGCTGATGAAGCTGGTGGACCAGCATGGTGAAGCGGGTGGACCAGCATGGTGAAGCTGGTGAAGCTGGTGGACCTGCATGGTGAAGCGAGTGGACCAGCATGGTGAAGCTGGTGAAGCTGGTGGACCTGCATGGTGAAGCTGGTGGACCAGCATGGTCATGCTGATGAAGCTGGTGGACCAGCATGGTGAAGCGGGTGGACCAGCATGGTGAAGCTGGTGAAGCTGGTGGACCAGCATGGTCATGCTGATGAAGCTGGTGTACCAGCATGGTGAAGTTGCTGGACCAGCATGGTGAAGCTGGTGGACCAACATGGTTGTGCTGGGGATTGCTTGACCAGCATGGTCATGCTGGTGGAGGAGATTGTGAAGTGCTCCACAATGGAAATGACCTCCTCTGTACCCTGCTGGTCCATGGCATGGATTTAATTTTAACTTTCGTGTCCAGGCCAAGCCCAGGTCCCTTTTTGGGGTGTTTTACAAAAGTTAATTGTGTTAGTGTGTGTTAGAGAAGCAAATGAAAATGTAATTAATGTAATGAGAATATAATTAGGCCTATCAAAATCTTGGGGACAATTTTTGTCCCTTGATCATGTTTTTTTGGTGCATTCTGAGATTTATTAGAGCATATTTGGCCTTGCCCCTGGCTAATTTCCTACACTGGATCATACCATGAAAACATACAGTAAGGGGTAGACATCACCTTTTCTGTCATCATGTTTGGTTCAGGAGATTTGATGCAAAAATAATTAGGTTATAGTGGAAAGTAAAATGGCTGCCATGGCAACCATGAGGAAAACATCTAAAAGCAAAAGTTTTATTGGATGGGGGACCCTGGCACAAAATTGGGGGTCTGTGGTCTAGTTTAGGGGACCTTGATGTGAAAAAGTTTGGGAAACAATCTGGCCCATCACCCATCCCCTATGGGTTATAGGGTGGGTTATATTAGCCTGGGTAAACCCAGCCTCCACGTGACCTGCTCTCAGTCACTACGAGAGCAGAGCAGGTCTGAGAGCAGGTCACGTGGAGGCTGGGTTTACCCAGGCTAGGGTTATATGCCTTCTTTTTTATATTTTGTATCGTGTTGTTGTTGTTGTTGTCATTATTATTACTATTATTACTTTCAAGCTATGTTATGTTTTCTACTGTAACAGAGGCTTTAATTAAACTCTAGGTGGCCGTGGGTCAGACTCATTTCTGAGGCCAGTTTTCCCATATAGAGGGTATGCACGTGATGTCACAGGCAGAAGTCACTGCATGGTCACGCCCACTGAGTGACAGCAAGACTGATTTTGAATGCAGTAATCAGCCTAGATTAATGACACCTATACTGCTCCAAACAACAGAGAACCTGCTGAATGTTTTGCCCATAGGTTTTAGGTTTTGCCAGTCCCGATTGAGGGGGCATGTTCCAGTGGGAAAGTGACGTCCGTGCTGCATACCCTCCATTCAATTGGAACTATTTTATGGAACTGAATATCACTACGCCTCTGCTATGCTGCGCGAGACCATCTCCAAACTTTCGCGCGGCTGGACCTGTCTGCACCATTTGTCAATTGTCAGTACAGCACTCACTGCTCCGGTCTTCAAATAAACTCCAGAAACAACGAACCAGCGGCTTGAAGCAGATTATTTGTGGAGGTGAGTGAAGTAGGGTTAACTTGTGTGTTATTTAATTAATGTCAAGAATGCAAAGAAATGTAACTGGCTCGTTAAAACACGCATTCCAGGAATATTATTTACATTTATAACGATAATGGCGCGCGCCTCCGAGCCTGACAGCCTCCCTGGCTGTCAGGGGTCGTCTCTCGGAGATTCCAGGCGGGCGGGCAGCACCTATGAATCGGATTGTCTGCTCGCCCCGCACGAAGCAGCTGGCTCCCTGGTACTCTGCGGATCCCACTCGTGTAGCATGACAACAGGCTGAATCCCACTGGATTTGGGGGTGGAACACGCCAGGATTGGCCAATCCCAAAGCCAGTCCTCAGAATTGTCAAATCAAATCATCGACACGTATATGGTCCGCCTCTCAATTCGTTTTCAGTGTCTGACGCTCGCGCTGGTGCATTCCGTTCCGGTTCACTTCGACTTTAATGGTGGAGCTGATTTAATTACTGTATAAATATGAAAACAGGGGGAAAGCTCTACCTTACCTGGTATTTGTGATGTGTAAAGTAAAGCTAGAGAAACTGACCCAGACCTTTTTCGTTGGGTTTCACTTTTCAATTGTGCAAATATTACAGTCACTAAACTGTTTCCCTGTAATGCTCTGTAGATCTTGGATGTGCATGAGAAGCCTGGTGATGCCTCCTAAAGCAGACTGGGCAGAGTGCTACAACATCAACTTCTCTATACAGAACCAGCTGCAGCTGACTGTGGCCTCACCCACTGCCACATGTCTGTATGTTAACTACAAGACTTTATCCACTATCTTTCTCCTACTAATACGCTCCTACCACTACACCATTCCACTCCCCTCTCTATCCCTCCATTTTTCTCTCTCATTGTTCTCTCTCCCATTGTAGATGATAACAGAACGCTGAACTGCCAGCATTACGGCATTGGCCAGGAGGCCATGCTGGACAAGAAGGTGGGTGCTGTCATCCGCGCCGTCAACCTCAGGAAGCTCCTGGGAGCCAAGTGCAGGACGATACGGGAGGAGATGAGAGCGAGGAGGTCAGTGGCATGTGTGGAAACATACACATGAGCAAAGTGCACACAGACATACAGTACAGACAGACTGGATACTTGGTGAAAGAAGAGCGGCCAACTAAGAATCTTTCCCACTTCATACAACTGCTAATTTTTTTTACCTTTATTTATCCAGGGTAACCATATTGAGATTTCCATCTCTTTTTCAAGTGGTCCCTGCTCGCACTCACATACACATTAAGGGGTTAAGGGCCTTGCTCAAGGGCACCTCAGTGGTGGTAATGAGCAGTGGCGGACTGCATAATCGGGCACGTCGGGCAAATGCCCGGTGGCCTGGCCTGGCCTGGCCTGCCAATTTTTTTTTTTTTTTTTGCAGGCCAGGCCAGGCCACTCACTGAACAGCAGGCCAGGTGCCGCCTACTGGTTTACTAGTGGTTTTATTACTTTATTCAGGTTTAAAGTGGGTGCATCTCATTGTAAAATTGGACTTGGCCCAAATTGGGCTTCAAACGGCCCAAATTGGGCTTCAAACAGCCCAAATCTGGCTTTAAACGGCCCAAATTGGGCTTCAAACGGCCCAAATTGAGCTTCAAACGCCCAAAATTTCTAGCAAGTGCTGCTTTTCACACATGCTTTTCTAATTGACACTGTCTCTTTGTCTATATACTGTGTGTGTGCAGGTTTTCGGTGAGATATCATACATTGAGGGAGAAACAGCCAGTGGAGGACACACATTAATCTGTTAAGTAAGTTGAGAACTTTTCTTTTCTCCAAAAACCTATTCCTGTGGTCCTCTAGGCCTACTTGCTTTTTATCCTTTCTGGAAAGGATTTTATCTTTATTTTATTTTTATTTTTTGTGTGTGCTTTGAGCACCACAACATGGCCGGTGTCTACAAAACTCAGCAACTCACACCAAAACGATCTAGATGGACATATCCTGTGGGTGGCTGTAGTTTTAATTAAAGGTGACTGGCATGTTAAATAAATGATTTGTGCACATAGCTGATGCCATGATCCCATGGAACCTAATGCATGTGTCACTGCATTTGGACTCTTATTTACCAAATTGTAATGTGTCTGGAATGGATGAGCTGTTTTACCAGGTTCCAAGGTGGATCAGAAAGGTGCGATTTAACGCCCCCACTTACAGTATCTGACTTATCAACTTCAAGATGAATTTTAAAATGTGTTGGGAACTTGGGACCAATCGGGCTGTGCGTGACTTTTGTGTAGCACTTTTTCAAATGGCAGTTGAAATATTGACCAAAGAACAGTGTTACTCTGCCACTAATTTATCTCTGTTTGCTTTTCAGTTTGATACAAAGAATGGCTCCAGAACCAAAACCTGGGTGAAGCAGATGTGGAAGCTCGAGTGGGGAAGCCTGGATGCTACATCACAGAGAAAATAATGGACATAAACAAACAAGCAAAGAATAGCACTTGAAGGGACACTCCACCGAAAAACAATGCTGATTTATTTTGCACATATCTCACACATATCCAAAAACTGTAAACCGTTTTGCAGGCATTAATTTAGTTTGACAGTTATTGAGAGTTGATTTAAGTTGTGATTTGTGAATGACATCACTGGTCCACGACTGAACTCAAATCAACTCTCAATAACTGAAATTAATTAATTACGGTAAATGAATGCCTGCAAAACATTGTTTTTTTCCATAAAGTTTTTAGGATTGTGAGATTTTGTGCAAAATAAATCTGCATTGTTTTTCAGTGGAATTCTCTACTTCTGATTTGACTTAAGGCCTTTGCTCCTCAAGGGAGCATAGGCTATTGACAAAATGTCGGTGGTTGGCGATTCTTCCCTGTTCTCCCCAATTGAGCCTGCTCCCAGACATTTCTGCCTGCACACCTCTTCTCCAGCTGTTCCTGGGGTGACCTCTTTTCTTGTCGGGTGATGTTGCCTGTTTGTTGTGTTATTGTTTATTAGTCAGTAGTTTTATTATTTAATTTAGTTTAATTGTAATGAGTCTTTAATTGCCTTCAGCACATTAATTGAGTTGAGTCACACTTTTACTTTTAATACTTTTGACATAAAGACAGGTACAGGCTGACTGTTCAGGTGCACTGCTGTATGTGCGGTTCTCTCTCCCACTCCCTCTCTGTGTTGCTTTTATTTAATAAATAATTATATTGTTATGTAAACCTGAAATAGTCTTCATTTAACTAGTTCAAGAAAGATTACTTTTGTGATGTTTATCTGGTCTGACTACTCTCAGCATGGGGTGCTGGTTAACAAGCATTCAACCATAGACCAGCATGTTGTGTTTTGACACCAGAATAGCTGGTGTATGCTGGTCACACCAGCACACCAGCATAGGTGTACTGGTGTATGCTTCCCATGCTGGTCACAAGACCAGCATATGTGACCAGCATCCCATGCTGGTCACACCACCAGCATACCAGCATCATCGCATGCTGGTCACACCACCAGCATCCCATGCTGGTGGTGTGACCAGCATGGGATGCTGGTCACACCACCAGCATACCAGCATCATTGCATGCTGGTCACACCACCAGCATCCCATGCTGGTCACACCACCAGCATCCCATGCTGGTCACACCACCAGCATCCCATGCTGGGATGCTGGTACACCAGCATAACTTGTTGTGTTTTCAAAACACAACAAATTTACCAGCATCCCAGCATGCGATGCTGGGATGCTGGTACACCAGCATAAAAAGCTATGCTGGTGCATGCTGGTTTTTTCAGCAGGGTGAACCCGGATCATCCAGTCGACTAGACCAGCTCGCATGTGTCCAGTGATTTTGTAACCCTGCAGGTAGTTGGGTCGCACTGCCTGCTGCGCCTGTGGACACAGAACACCTTGTCATATAAAATACACACTCGAGCATACCAGCTCAAAAGAAACTAATCAGGGTGGTAATGGTATTAGATTACATCAAAATAAACTAATCAGGGTGGTATTAGATTATATCAAAATAAACTAACCAGGGTGGTAGGCTATTAGATTATATCAAAATAAAATAACCAGGGTTGTAGGCTATTAGATTATATCAAAATAAACTAACCAGGTTAGTATTAGATTATATCAAAATAAACTAATCAGATAACGTGAAGCCCAGCGGCCCGACATGCCCACAATTAGGGCTTTGCGTGGCGCCATTCCAGCTCAAAACTGGCGCTAACGCAAAATTACCGCTGTTGCGACGATAGAGCCCTAAGTCTCTCCATCCGTATAACAGAGGAGGTCATGTCAGTCAACCACAATGTAAAAGAAGGTGAAGAGGGGGACTCCCACTCAGAATCACTTTCTGTGAAACAGTTGTCCCCTGTGCCTGACACCGCTGCACAGCTGTAGGGAAGCCCAGAGAGGACCCCTAGCAGCCGAACACGACGAGCGCCAATATCATATGAATAAATACACAAATATCTGAATTAAAACCAATACCTTTTTATGACGAATTGATGATTTTATGATGAATTCTCTTTCTATTGCGCCTCGAATTGGGAACTCCCAGATCCTGGCAGGCCTCTCCCCAGACTGTGGCAGCAGCACTTCCCTCTCCAAGTAGAATCCCGTGCAGAAGCCTGAAGCTTCTCCACGTCTAATACACTTTGAAAACAATAGGCTGGTCATTTCTTACTGTAATGCAGCCTTTATCACAATATTACAATATCCAAAATCTAAGACAATATCTAGTCATGCTGTATAGGCTAATATCGATATTGCACAGCCCTATGGAGGCATTTTGATCATCATGTGGAGCTACTAGCTTCCCCTGCATTGCACTTGCTCACAACATGGATATCATAAACTGTGTGTGGTTATTAATGTAAAATAACATTGAAAATGTCACCCACCTGCTCTGTTGAGGCACACTACAGGATTTAAAGCAGCGGCCAACAGCTTCTGTTCCCTCCCAATCTGCCGTTTTGAACGTGTAAACATTTTTAAGTTATAAAATAAACTTGTGTACGCTGGTGCACACCCGCCGCCATTTTGGGCCTGACTGCGTTCCTTCTTCTCCGGACTGCAGATCGATGCCAGCAGCAAGGCAGTCACACAGACAAGCTGCAGCTGGCTACGAGGCACCTCCTGGACCTGCGGCACATATAAGAAGAGTGTTAGCTAGCTGCTAGTTCACAGAAGATGAACAAGAAAACGTTTAAAACAAGTTTGTACCTGGAGAAAACGGTCCAAGATGGCGATGGAAAGGTACAATGTCTCCTGCACCAGTGGGGAGCGGGAGTGAACCCGGATCATCCAGTCGACTAGACCAGCTCGCATGTGTCCAGTGATTTTGTAACCCTGCAGGTAGTTGGGTCGCACTGCCTGCTGCGCCTGTGGACACAGAACACCTTGTCATATAAAATACACACTCGAGCATACCAGCTCAAAAGAAACTAATCAGGGTGGTAATGGTATTAGATTATATCAAAATAAACTAACCAGGGTTGTATTAGATTATATCAAAATAAAATAACCAGGGTTGTAGGCTATTAGATCATATCAAAATAAAATAACCAGGGTTGTAGTTAGATTATATCAAAATAAACTAATCAGGGTGGTATTAGATTATATCAAAATAAACTAATCAGGGTGGTATTCGATTATATCAAAATAAACTAATCAGAGTGGTATTAGATTATATCAAAATAAACTAATCAGGGTGGTATTAGATTATATCAAAATAAAATAACCAGGGTTGTAGGCTATTAGATTATATCAAAATAAAATAACCAGGGTTGTAGGCTATTAGATTATATCAAAATAAACTAATCAGGGTGGTATTAGATTATATCAAAATAAACTAATCAGGGTGGTATTAGATTATATCAAAATAAACTAACCAGGTTAGTATTAGATTATATCAAAATAAACTAATCAGATGACGTGAAGCCCAGCGGCCCGACATGCCCACAATTAGGGCTTTGCGCGGCGCCATTCCAGCTCAAAACTGGCGCTAACGCAAAATTACCGCTGTTGCGACGATAGAGCCCTAAGTCTCTCCATCCGTATAACAGAGGAGGTCATGTCAGTCAACCACAATGTAAAAGAAGGTGAAGAGGGGGACTCCCACTCAGAATCACTTTCTGTGAAACAGTTGTCCCCTGTGCCTGACACCGCTGCACAGCTGTAGGGAAGCCCAGAGAGGACCCCTAGCAGCCGAACACGACGAGCGCCAATATCATATGAATAAATACACAAATATCTGAATTAAAACCAATACCTTTTTATGACGAATTGATGATTTTATGATGAATTCTCTTTCTATTGCGCCTCGAATTGGGAACTCCCAGATCCTGGCAGGCCTCTCCCCAGACTGTGGCAGCAGCACTTCCCTCTCCAAGTAGAATCCCGTGCAGAAGCCTGAAGCTTCTCCACGTCTAATACACTTTGAAAACAATAGGCTGGTCATTTCTTACTGTAATGCAGCCTTTATCACAATATTACAATATCCAAAATCTAAGACAATATCTAGTCATGCTGTATATACAGGCTAATATCGATATTGCACAGCCCTATGGAGGCATTTTGATCATCATGTGGAGCTACTAGCTTCCCCTGCATTGCACTTGCTCACAACATGGATATCATAAACTGTGTGTGGTTATTAATGTAAAATAACATTGAAAATGTCACCCACCTGCTCTGTTGAGGCACACTACAGGATTTAAAGCAGCGGCCAACAGCTTCTGTTCCCTCCCAATCTGCCGTTTTGAACGTGTAAACATTTTTAAGTTATAAAATAAACTTGTGTACGCTGGTGCACACCCGCCGCCATTTTGGGCCTGACTGCGTTCCTTCTTCTCCGGACTGCAGATCGATGCCAGCAGCAAGGCAGTCACACAGACAAGCTGCAGCTGGCTACGAGGCACCTCCTGGACCTGCGGCACATATAAGAAGAGTGTTAGCTAGCTGCTAGTTCACAGAAGATGAACAAGAAAACGTTTAAAACAAGTTTGTACCTGGAGAAAACGGTCCAAGATGGCGATGGAAAGGTACAATGTCTCCTGCACCAGTGGGGAGCGGGAGTGAACCCGGATCATCCAGTCGACTAGACCAGCTCGCATGTGTCCAGTGATTTTGTAACCCTGCAGGTAGTTGGGTCGCACTGCCTGCTGCGCCTGTGGACACAGAACACCTTGTCATATAAAATACACACTCGAGCATACCAGCTCAAAAGAAACTAATCAGGGTGGTAATGGTATTAGATTATATCAAAATAAACTAACCAGGGTTGTATTAGATTATATCAAAATAAAATAACCAGGGTTGTAGGCTATTAGATCATATCAAAATAAAATAACCAGGGTTGTAGTTAGATTATATCAAAATAAACTAATCAGGGTGGTATTAGATTATATCAAAATAAACTAATCAGGGTGGTATTAGATTATATCAAAATAAACTAATCAGAGTGGTATTAGATTATATCAAAATAAACTAATCAGGGTGGTATTAGATTATATCAAAATAAAATAACCAGGGTTGTAGGCTATTAGATTATATCAAAATAAAATAACCAGGGTTGTAGGCTATTAGATTATATCAAAATAAACTAATCAGGGTGGTATTAGATTATATCAAAATAAACTAATCAGGGTGGTATTAGATTATATCAAAATAAACTAACCAGGTTAGTATTAGATTATATCAAAATAAACTAATCAGATGACGTGAAGCCCAGCGGCCCGACATGCCCACAATTAGGGCTTTGCGCGGCGCCATTCCAGCTCAAAACTGGCGCTAACGCAAAATTACCGCTGTTGCGACGATAGAGCCCTAAGTCTCTCCATCCGTATAACAGAGGAGGTCATGTCAGTCAACCACAATGTAAAAGAAGGTGAAGAGGGGGACTCCCACTCAGAATCACTTTCTGTGAAACAGTTGTCCCCTGTGCCTGACACCGCTGCACAGCTGTAGGGAAGCCCAGAGAGGACCCCTAGCAGCCGAACACGACGAGCGCCAATATAATATGAATAAATACACAAATATCTGAATTAAAACCAATACCTTTTTATGACGAATTGATGATTTTATGATGAATTCTCTTTCTATTGCGCCTCGAATTGGGAACTCCCAGATCCTGGCAGGCCTCTCCCCAGACTGTGGCAGCAGCACTTCCCTCTCCAAGTAGAATCCCGTGCAGAAGCCTGAAGCTTCTCCACGTCTAATACACTTTGAAAACAATAGGCGCATTTCTTACTGTAATGCAGCCTTTATCACAATATTACAATATCCAAAATCTAAGACAATATCTAGTCATGCTGTATATACAGGCTAATATCGATATTGCACAGCCCTATGGAGGCATTTTGATCATCATGTGGAACTACTAGCTTCCCCTGCATTGCACTTGCTCACAACATGGATATCATAAACTGTGTGTGGTTATTAATGTAAAATAACATTGAAAATGTCACCCACCTGCTCTGTTGAGGCACACTACAGGATTTAAAGCAGCGGCCAACAGCTTCTGTTCCCTCCCAATCTGCCGTTTTGAACGTGTAAACATTTTTAAGTTATAAAATAAACTTGTGTACGCTGGTGCACACCCGCCGCCATTTTGCGCAACGCCATGTGACAATTTTCCACCTGACGCTCTGACCTGACTGCGTTCCTTCTTCTCCGGACTGCAGATCTCCTCGTACTTCGACGCCAGCAGCAAGGCAGTCACACAGACAAGCTGCAGCTGGCTACGAGGCACCTCCTGGACCTGCGGCACATATAAGAAGAGTGTTAGCTTAGCTGCTAGTTCACAGAAGATGAACAAGAAAACGTTTAAAACAAGTTTGTACCTGGAGAAAACGGTCCAAGATGGCGATGGAAAGGTACAATGTCTCCTGCACCAGTTGGGGAGCGGGAGTGAACCCGGATCATCCAGTCGACTAGACCAGCTCGCATGTGTCCAGTGATTTTGTAACCCTGCAGGTAGTTGGGTCGCACTGCCTGCTGCGCCTGTGGACACAGAACACCTTGTCATATAAAATACACACTCGAGCATACCAGCTCAAAATAAACTAATCAGGGTGGTAATGGTATTAGATTATATCAAAATAAACTAACCAGGGTTGTAGGCTATTAGATCATATCAAAATAAACTAATCAGGGTGGTATTTGATTATATCAAAATAAACTAACCAGGTTAGTATTAGATTATATCAAAATAAACTAATCAGATGAAGTGAAGCCCAGCGGCCCGACATGGGGGACACCTCGGCATTCCGAAATGTCGGCACTCCGACAAAATTGAGATCTGTCTCGCCATTGCGAAATAACCCTCCCCCTGACCCTAACCCTAACCTCTCCCACCCCCCACGCCTAAGCCTAACCTCCCCCAGAACCTAACCTCTCGGCGAAACATTTTTTGGAGATAAAAAGGGCCGCCTCTCCGAAAGCATAGAAGTCAATGATCGGAATGCCGACACTTCGGAATGGCGAGGTGTCCCCCCCGACATGCCGACAATTAGGGCTTTGCGCGGCGCTATTCCAGCTCAAAACTGGCGCTAACGCAAAATTACCGCCGTTGCGACGATAGAGCCCTAAGTCTCTCCATCCGTATAACAGAGGTCATGTCAGTCAACCACAATGTAAAAGAAGGTGAAGAGGGGGACTCCCACTCAGAATCACTTTCTGTGAAACAGTTGTCCCCTGCGCCTGACACCGCTGCACAGCTGGAGGGAAGCCCAGAGAGGACCCCAAGCAGCCGAACACGGCGAGCGCCACTATCATATGAATAAATACACAAATGTCGCATTTTGGCACCCACATCCCAACGCGATCGTGTCCATAACACCAACATGTTATGATAGCCTATTGTAGCCTAGATTTTTTCTTTTCATTCCATTGACATTATGTAGTTTTGAGCAAGGTACAATGAAAACAATATATATTATGATATCTTGCCTTTTATTGGTCCTATATGATTTTATTTCATTTATATATTTGTATCGTATTTAATTTTTTACATTTGTTCTTATTGTAGATTATAATTAGGTCTACAACTTTCACCTAATCATTTTCACTTTGACAGGCTATGGTGTATTACAGTGGCGGCTGGTGAGCTTGGGGGGGGGGGGGGAATCGTTTTTTTTTCTCTTTTGCAGTTTGAAGACAGATTTAGAGGAATATCTCATTTTAAATTAGCATTAGGATTAGACTGTTGTGATGTCATTATTCAATTTTAACCATCAATAATTGTTCCTTTTCTCATTATTTCATTTCTCAGAGTAAAATACTGTATATTTATTTTGAGATTTTTGTCAATTATTTGTGCTGTTATGGTTATTATTAGCCTAGGAGTTTTTGTATCAAATTAAAAGACCTTGTTTGGAGTATTCAAGATACATTTTGCACACTTGAGTGACTTGTGAAACATGTAAACCAGATGTTTTCATGTATTGTGCAATTTCTGTAAATATCATTGTAAATAGTCGTGTTTGTCCACAACCAGTGTCTTATTTTGCTTGTCCTTGTACGGTTATGCCAGGTAAATGCATTGTAGGCCTAGTAACATAGCAATAACGGGACACATTCAATCCACAATAAAGCATTTTTATTACACCTTCCTGTGTCCGCTGCACTCGGGACCAGCTTTCATTGGATGGCTCTGTTAAATGACAGCATCAGGTTCGCTGGAGACATCACCACACATGATTGCACTGGGTTTCCTGGATATGGAGGCCAGTAGCCACAATGGTAAGTGAAAAAGGTGACAGACCAGGGCAGACATCAAACTCAGAAATCCTGTTTTGGGATAAAAATGGTGACTATCACCCAAAGGTGACTAGTTTGCATCCCTGAAGCAATCATATTTTTTTAAGCACACAATTCATAGAATACATCTCACCATGCAACAAATTTAAAATGTTGACAACTCAAATGGTAACCTATGTGGGATTCGAAATAACGAAGGTTATGCCAAACCCCACATAGGTTACGCTAAAACCACCACCGCAAAGCGTCCTACCTGTAGTTGGCCAGTCGGCAGGAAAGTATCGCGGGACTTCACGAGACTTGGTGACCGAGATCATGTTTGAGGTAATTTGATCCCTGTGAGAGTCCAGGAAATGGCCTTGGGCGAAATATCACTCTGGTGGATGTTGAGGGATCACATTATTACGATATGTGGCGAAAACGGGAATAAAAATAGCTATTTAGATGCAGGAAAGACAGGCTCACACTTGGCCCCAAATCAGCTCCATTTTACAACTGACTTGGACGCTATTGATCTCAAAACAACGCTAGGACGGCCAGAAACGCCGCGGACATCGCTGGGTGAGTGGCCAAATCATAATTATTGCCAGGAGATGGGTCCAGGTTAAAAAAAAACGAAATTCTCCTTTAAGGTCCAGCTGAGCTGAGCTGGGGAGCGTACCTATGTTCCCCGGGTTCTATGTTCCCTGCTCCTGCTAAAAAGGGTCCTATGTTCCCCGGGTCCTATGTTCCCCGCTCCCGAAAAAGGGTCCTATGTTCCCCGCTCGTATGCGTAAAGTCGGCGAGTAGCGCACCGCCGGACGCCTCCACAACCATCCTTCACTTCACCCCCTTTTTCGGGAGCAGGGAACATAGGACCCGGGGAACATAGAACCCTTTTTAGCAGGAGCAGGGAACATAGAACCCGGGGAACATAGGCATGACCCCCTGAGCTGTATAGCTGAGACAATTAGGTATGCATTTATTTTGTCAATGTTAATAGCAAAAAAATTGCCACTTACAACTATGCCTAAGATAGCCTATTAGTACATTTGAATGTAACAATACATCTTACATAACAAATCTTATACTTTTACTTGGTAAATTTCACATAGCCTACATAAAGCAAGATTCTCTAAGCCCTTTCCAAACCTGAATAATTTTTGGGTTTAATTCAAGACGTACATGGATACATTAGCCCTCATGACGAACCAAAAAAGTGAAGGCAGACTATTATGAAAAATTGTTTTCTGCAGCTAGTCCCCAAATAAGATGTCGCCTACTGACTTTATTGATGCTATTATTGAGTTTATATTATTTATATTAATTCTTTCTTTCGGGTATTATTTGGTTTGCAAACTGCTACCTTGAAATGTTCCCCATGTATGTATGTATCAATCAGATTGATTGTATGTTTATTTTTTTTAAGTGACCAGGGGAATTAACAGAACTGATAAGCAGTAACATGAGATGACAGCTCTGCTGCCTGACACTCTTGTGAATAGAGATTAAATGTTATTGTAACTGTCAAAACAGTCTGTTATAGGCTATACACAGCACATCCCCCTTCAAGAAGAAACATCCCCCTTTCGAAATATAGGCTAAACAACTCTACTAGCCTACTACTATAAAGTTATACCAATACTATAAATTTAACACTACTCATAACTCTCATAATTTATGAGACAATGTAGATTAAGGTTAGTTTAGCACAGCCTGACATGGAACAATGTACAGCCACCTTTCAACCATTAGCCTATTCATCCATTGCTTTGGTCTGGATTGGTCTGGCTATGCAAAACAGAGGGAGGGACCACAGAGGGACTAATTACCCTACTGAGAAGCGCCATACTAAGCAGTGTTTTAGATGGGTATTTTACGCTGTAAAAAGCGGCGTTCTAAGGACACAATTTTTACGCCGTAAAAAACGCTGTCAATCCTATCCCACTTGCTCGAGCACAGGTGTAATCACTCGCCCAATCAGCACGGGTGCAATTCCCCCCCACTCCCAGGCATACAGAATCACTCATTACAGTAATCTTAGAAAAAAGAACACACACACACGGCTGCAAGGAAGATACTCTTAAAGGAAGATGTTTGTGGTCCTGAAAAGGACCGTTGTGGCGGTTAAGACGGCCGTTGTGTGTGATCCTGAGAAGGACCGTTGTTGGCTATGAAGACGTTTTAGTTATTGCCATGACGTCCACTGCAGTTCCCGAAACTGTTGCGACACGCCCAAACTGACCGTGTAGGACAGGCGGGCCGCGGTGGTATGGCTTGCTGCCGCTTGAATTCCAACAGCAACTTCTGCAGAGTTAGCTGAGCCTTGACGCTCTCATATTGAATAATGAGCTGGTCCAGTTCTAACTGGAGGCGATGCCTTTTCTTCCGGAAGTTGTCTCTCGCCTTCATGCATTCAGCGAGCTCTTCCGCTTGGTCCTTCAGTTTTTCACGTAACACGGCGTTTTCGATGTGGCAGCCGTTCAGTTCATTCCTGAGCAATTCCATGGTGATGACAGGAGGACTATAGTAGTGCAACTGATACTCATCCATCCAAGATTGAGAATGACTTTCACCTGTTGAACCTGACCTTTTATAGCCTCTAGGTACTCACTTCTACACTAGGTTAGATTGTGTTACTTATGGATGGCATGGAATTATAGTGAAAATAGATTATCCCCCCTTTTTGCTGGGGACCCCGCTTTGAAAACCACTGGCTTAGGCTACAACTGTTGCGAGAAGGTTTCAGGATTTATCTCTATGCATTAGGCTGTGATTACTATTTATATAAATCTATTTATTCACATAGATTCATGATATATTATGGTATACAACCTACCTGTGACATCAATGTTTTGATTAATCTGTCTAATGTAGCCTATTACTGCATGACTGATCCTGTGATGTCATTGTAATCACACTCAGGTGTGCTTTCACAGGACAGGTGTTGTCCATTCAATCAGCCCACCTGTCTTTATAATGGCTGTCTTGCACCGTGTTTGTATGAGACTTGACAAAGGCTACGGCCGAAACTGTTGTCAAATAGCGTTAAATTACACTTCATTGCATCTGGAACCAGAGTGTGCCTTCCCCTGGCTGCAACAACTTCAACATACTCGTTTAGTTACATTCCGATTCATCAACTTTGGAGCGTTATTTACCCCCCCTTCCCGACATGCTAGGTTGACATGCTTTGTCGCAATCGATTCCTTATTTCTTCTACTTTCCTATGGTATAAAGATGACCACTCCCGCTTTAAAAACGAGCTCGCAGTCAGCGCTGGATTTACAGGCCAAATTCAGTTTAAAAATGTGGGAATTTAAGGTTGTGGTTTTTATTAGGAAAAATGACAGCATGAAACATAATTACGAAAAAAAGAGCGCGAGGGTGAACCATTTCCACGCCGAATTTAATAGAAGGCCCGGATAACTTGAAATTAATTGACTTACTTGCATATCCATGCCGTCTGTAGTGTCACCGCATGCAGCCGAGACGTTGCAAATATCCCAGTTTTCTGACGTTCCAAATATCCCAGTATCCCGCCGTACCGCGGCCCGCAACTCGAAACTCGTTTTGGCTCGTAATCCAATGCAACGACTGTCTGGCTTGTGAACACTTACTGCTTGATAAAAAGTAAATAAAAATAAGGGGGAAATATAATATGCTGCTACTGTCGTCGGTGTCGTGTAAATCATTCCTGTCAGGTCATGAAGTGGATTTCACTTCCTAGTAGGCTAGTGAACTTGATTCAGCGTTGAGAGACTCATTCATCAGTGGACGATACAATGTCAATCTTAGCAATCTATCCAATCAACAACCAATTAGGTTGAATAAATGAATTGTGTGGTATTGATTGGTGAGGGCGGGTTATGCTCCAGCTAAATATAATTGGTTAAAAAACACATCATTTCACTGTTCCTTGTCAAATGCATGTTTTCAACCAATAATTTTGCATGAGATAAATTACCATGGGAATCAAATGCCCTAGGGGAGGATTTTTTTCTCCTCTACCCCCCAAAGGCATGACTGGACAGACTAGTGCCATGGCACCGTAAGCAGGGCATGCTTGTAAAAGAGAGCTTGCTCTCAATGGCCTTTTCCCTGTTTAAATAAAGGTATGATGATGACGATGATGATGATGTCTCATTTGCACTGTGGGGGAGGGGGAGGGGCTGTGTGCAGTGTGTTTACAAACGGCAAGCTAGAAAAGTTGCATCGTATACCTTTATGGACACTAGAGTTATCCTATAATAAGTGTAAGTTTGGATTCAAACAGGGTTCGAGTTATAGTCAGATAGCTATGGGGTCCCCCTAAATCGGGGGCCTCCCGGAGGCCCAAAAAATTGGGCAGTTTTTTCCTCAAATTGTGGCCGTTTGATGCCAGATTTAGAGGAATATCTCATTTTAAATTAACATTCGGTTTAGACTGTTGTATGATGTTATTATTCAGTCTTACACTTGCATCTGATAAAATACAACAATTTAATTTTACAAATGAGACAAAATTGCTTAACTTAAATTAACATTTATTTAACTCTGTCTCTGCACTTATAAATCAAAAACTACAAAAATAAATACATAATGCTCATACATACATATACATAATGCAAATACAATTTGCTTTCCGAGCAGTTCTCTGCACTCCGCAAGAAACGCTATCTAAAAACAACAACAAGAAGAAAACAGATGAATGGGGCAGCCATCCCCTGCGCTACCGTTGCATAGCAACAACAGACCGGAAGTTACCAGAGTAGGCTAACCTTACGAACAAACCCCTTGTGCACAGGTAATCAAGAACTTGTGAATGAAAAACAAATTGCAACAAACAGCAGCATATTTCAGCAGATACAGTAGCAGCATCTTGTTAGAACAAAAACAACTGTAGGCGTAATACTTACACAATGAAACGTCTCAGTCTCCTCTCCTCTCAGCTGTGTCCACAACATCATCAGACCATAATGTTAGCTTACCTACTAGCTAGTAGCAACCTAGCTGTTGCGCTAACAGGTCGTTGTCCGTTGTCTGAAGCCGTTCTTTGTTTCTTTCTGAAACCGAAGCTATCCAGGCTTGTACACCCCGTTGGCAGCTTCAGCCTTTTCTTCAGTGGCATGATAACGCTATACTAAAGATTAATAAGATCTTGTTGGCTCAAGCGGCTGTTTACATCACGTGATGGTTGCATGTTGTGGCTTCTTCTCCCTGCAACTCGGTTGTAGTAGTAGAACACGCGCTCATGGGCGGCGCATGGTGGCTTTTGTGTTATTTGGAACACAAAAAAGGAAAAAATAAATAATAAAAAAGTTATATTTGTGGGGGTCCCACAGGTGTTCTGGACTATGGGGTCCCAGACTCTATCTATGGGGTCCAAGACCCCATAGGTCCCCCCATAACTCGAACCCTGGATTCAAACAATCAGTATGAATATTAAAATCTGGCCTCCAGGGTGGGTGAAGGTTAGGGACTCCCTGATGCAAACAGCCAAACAGGGAATTAGTCCAAAACAACAGATTGGACAAACAACATGACGGGGAAGAGGGAGAGAGAGAGAGATGTAAGAGTGTCAGATGGTCCTCAGTAGGGTTCAAGTACATACCGCCCCCCACGTGCGTATGCACTTACGCCCATTTTTTTCTTCCCTTTTGTGTGTGTGTGTGTGTGTGTGTGTGTGTGGGCTCATCAGTGAACATTATGTAATGACACGTAGCGGGGCAGAAGGTGGTGCATGGAGGAATGACAACACAGGCAGAAACAGGTCCTCACAGTGTGTGGATCTGCTGAGCCTCTTATATAGTGTGTCACCAAGAGGGGTTAACTGTGTTTTGTTTGTTAACGCAGAGGCAGAGATCATGTTTTCGGTCATGTCCAGGGGCAGACTGGGATCATAATTCAGGCCGGGCATTAGATACCAAGCAGGCCAGGCCGATACGGGCCGACGCGCATGCCGGCGTCCGAAGGGCGGCGGCGGAAAATTTGGGCGGTTTGAAGCCCAATTTGGGCCGTTTGTAGCCCAATTTGGGCCGTTTGAAGCCAGATTTGAGCCGTTTGAAGCCCAATTTGGGTCATTTGAAGCCAGATTTGGGCCGTTTGAAGCCCAATGTGGGTTGTTTGAAGCCAGATTTGGGCCGTTTGAAGCCCAATTTGGGCCGTTTGAAGCCAGATTTGGGCCGTTTGAAGCCCAATTTGGGCCGAGTCCAATTTTACAATGAGATGCACCCACTTTAACCATGAATAAAGTAATAAAACCACTAGTAAACCAGTAGGCGGCGCCTGGCCTGCTGTTCAGTGAGTGGCCTGACTGCGGGCACCAAAAAAAAAAAAAAAAAAAAAATTTGGCCAGGCCACCGGGCATTTGCCCGACGTGCCCGATTATGCAGTCCGCGCCTGGTCGCGTCCGTGTGTGCTTGTGTGCGTCTGTGTTGTGTTCTCCTCCTCTGCTCTCGCTTGGTTGTGTCTCAATGCAGGAGGCGGGGCTGGGCAGAGAGCAGCTCGCTCCTCTGCACCACACTGTGCCTGGGCTGGCAGACAGGGTGTTTGAAACAGAATGCCATTTTGCCACAAACCCACTAAAGCCCAATTTATACTTGGTCTGTCGACACTTTTGAAACCGTCACCGACAGAAATGAGGTCTTTGTCAACACTTTAAAGTGTCGTCGAGTAGTAAATCTGATTGGCTATGTAGAACGTGTGACTGCCTGGGAACCTGACGAATCCAGGCGGCCCTCCAACTGGAAACGTCCAAATATGTCGTTTGTACAAGCAGCTTAATACTATTGTGTATGTGTCACACCAGTTGTAGCTGTGCCTTTAAGAGAGCCGAGCAGCTTTACGACAGCTGCCAGAAAGTGTCTTGTCGTCGTTGTAAGATGGAGCCTGTGTAACAGCATGTGAATAAAACGTCAACAGTTACGTCGTGGTCTGCAAGTTTATTGAACATAACATTGGTTCACTAACACAGATCACACCATGGTTAGAATGAATATATGTTTATTGATAAGTGAGTGCTGTGCGATTGCTTGGAGACTCTTCTAGTACACGGCACGGCCGTGTCCGGAACCAGGATTGCTTGGAGACTCATCTAGTACGCGGCACGGCCGTGTCAAGAACCAGGAACCCAGGGGTTGAGACTCTGAGTGGGGGTTACGTCTCTGGGCGTAGCCTGCTAGGTCCTGCGCCCGGGCGTAGCCTGCTAGGTCCTGCGCCCGGGATGAAGACCGCATCCTGGGTGGGAGCCCGCTGGGCTCGGTGTCCCAGGATAACGTACGATCTCCACCTACCCCCCCTGGTTCCTGTGTTCAGAGGACAGAGAGGCAAGATTAGGCATGTGCAAAACATATCTTTAACAGTCTGCGGGAGGAAACCGGAGTGCCCGGGGAAAACCTGCGCAGCACGGGGAGAACATGCAACTCCGCTCGTGCTGCCCGTAGCGAGATGTGAACTAAGGGGTGTGGAGGGGGGGTCTTGAAGACATGACAAACGGGAGAGAAGTGGTATGACAGTGAGTATATATAGGCTACAGGTGATTGAGCTGATAGAAAGCCGGTGTGGCTCGGTGATTGGATTGGAGGAGCGCAGGTGAATGGGTGATGGATTAGAGTAGGTGGTGGTGAGATATGATGCGGACATGGTGTGATCTTGTGTTCCTGAACCTCAGTTATCAAGCTAACTCCATTTCACTAACACAGATCACACCATGGTTAGAATGAATATATGTTTATTGATAAGTGAGTGTGGTGCGATTGCTTGGAGACTCTTCTAGTACACGGCACAGCCGTGTCCGGAACCAGGATTGCTTGGAGACTCATCTAGTACGCGGCACGGCCGTGTCAGGAACCAGGAACCCAGGGGTTGAGACTCTGAGTGGGGGTTACGTCTCTGGGCGTAGCCTGCTAGGTCCTGCGCCCGGGCGTAGCCTGCTAGGTCCTGCGCCCGGGATGAAGACCGCATCCTGGGTGGGAGCCCGCTGGGCTCGGTGTCCCAGGATAACGTACGATCTCCACCTACCCCCAAAAGAGCCTCAACACAGCAGGAGATGGCTCGTCAGATGTCGTCGAGGTCGTCGTGGATGAAGATCGCATCCTGGGAGGGAGCCCGCTGGGCTCGGTGTCCCAAGATAACGGACGATCTCCATCCACCCCCAGCGAGCGTCAACACAGCAGGAGATGGCTCGTCAGATGTCATCGAGGTCGTCGTGGATGAAGATCGCATCCTGGGAGGGAGCCCGCTGGGCTCGGTGTCCCAGGATAACGTACAATCTCCACCCACCCCCAAAAGAGCTTCGACGCGGCAGGAGATGGGCTCATCGGTTGTCGTCGGGGTCGTCGCGGATGTAGCTGTGGTATGCTTGGGAGGACCTTCGTTTTTTACGAAGTCCTTTCAGGAGCATGGTGAGGGGGTGGTTGGTGATGTAAAGCGAAGTGCGGTTGAACTTCTCAGCCGGGAGGGAAGCCTGAAAGGTGACGGAGTCATTTGGCGTGGGTGGTGGGGCCATGGGGGCAAGCGACCCTGGAGTGGGCGCCGCCGCAGAAAGAGCATGTGTGGAGGAACCGGCAGCCGGACGCGCTGCAGCCCAGGTCATTGAAATTGTTGCATATGAGCCGGTTGCCCTGATACAAGTTTGGCCTTCCGCGCCTGTCGCGCTCGCCTGCATCCCAGCTCGTCTGTTGCCTGGGAGTGATGGAGGGTGGAGGGGCGCCGTCCGGGGCCGATCGGGCCCACCGCCGGCGAGCGCCGCGGCGGCTCTGGGCGTGGCTGCTGGTCTATGACGCAGATGGTGGCTGGGTGGGCGGGCGCTCCACAGGACTCGCAAGTGATGGAGACGCGAGCCGCGAATACGCGGCAATAAAGCTCTGTGTCTATCGCGCCCCAGTAGGTGGCCTGATTTTGCTGCTGCACGCGGCCCGCGGCCTGGGACGCGAACAGCACGTGATATTGGTAGAAACCGTTGCCGAAGCGCAGGGCTAGGTCCAGGATGATCGATAGGTAGTCGTCTAATTCGACTCTGCGCCCGGGGTAGGCGACGCAGAGGACGTCCCGGTACAGGGAGAAAGTGTAGGCGAATTCCCCCACCGTAAGCTCCCTGGAGCGGCCAGCCCTAGTCGACCTAGGCTGGATCCCTCCGAGGACCGTGGTGAGCTGCTGGGTGAGGGAAACGTCGGGTGTGGCTGGGTGGAGCAGTGCGGACAAGTCAATGTGGCTACCTGCCAGGATCTGCTGCCTGATTGAAGGCGGCACGGGGCTAGGTGCGGCCTGGTGGGGCTGGACGGCGGGAGCAACCATAGCCAAGGTGTAGACCGAGGAACTGGGGAGGGGAGGGGCAGACAAGGGAAAAACAACATAGGGGTGATGGGGAAGGGGAGGAGGGGGGGGGGGGGGAGGGTATCCGGTAGGGGAAGAACAGGAGGAAAGGGGATGACGCCGGTAGCCGCGGAGGCCGTGGCGGAAAGAGGGGCCGCAAAGGCCACGGAGGGAGGGGGGTAAGCCGCGGAGGCAGAAAGAAGAGGTTGAGCGGGGAGGGAGGGGTGGGATGCGTGTGCGTGGGGACCCGGGAGAGCGGGTGGTGGACAGAGAGAGGCAAGAAAGGTAGACAATGCATTGTAAACTACGGTTTGATGGGGAAGGGGAGGGGGTGGGAGGGCATCGAGGGGGGGTAGAATAGTGGGAATGTTGCGGTGGGCTGCCGAGGCGGGCGGCTGCGCTGGCAACTGGGGGGGAAAAAGACTGGCCGCTGGCGCTGAAGGAAGAGACTGTGAGGGGAGAGGAAAAGAGGATGCGTGTGTGCAGGAGTCTATGGGTGCGCCCCCGCCGCGCTGCGGCTGGAGGGCGGAAAGGAGGTTGAGCAGGAGGAGGGAAGGGGAGGCTGCGGCCGTGGTGGCGTGAGCCTGCTGGCTGTGGCCACGGTGCCATGAGCCTGATAGGAGGGGAGGGGGGGAAGGGGAGGCTGTGGCCTGCTGGGAAGGGAGGGGAGGCGGGATTGATACCTGAGGTGCCTGCTGCTGCGGCGCCGAGGAGGTGTATAGGCGGTGCAAGGTTGCCTTGTTGTCCGCCCGACGGAAGTAGACCCCTCGGCTTCGGAGCTCCTGCTGGAGGCGGGGGATGGTCCAATGCAGGTTGGGAGGTGGGCGGCGGCCCGGAGGAGCGTCGCGTGACGAGGCGCGGCTGTCGTCGTTGCCCCGTTCTCCGTGAGGACTCCTGGAGCGGCGAAGGCGGGGAGCTGGGTCGCGGTGCGGGGAGCGGCCCCTGGGGCTCCGCGACGATCGGGAACGCTGGCTGGATCCCGGGGAAGGCTGCCTGGATTCTGGGCGAACCCGGAGCAGCGCGCCCGGGAGAGCGTGGATCTCTGAGCGCACTCGGCTGGACCGGCTCTGTCCCGACGCGGGCGTCTGTCCCGACGAGGGCAAGCTGTGCTGAGCCTCGACTGACTCGGGAATTAGATCAGGAAACAAATCCTCGTCCGACAAACCGATGAACAGCTCGTCTCGGTTTGCCATTGCTTGGCGAACGCGCGAGCGGCCAGGTTAGGAAAAAAAAACACAACGAGCCGATTTTGAACTAATACTTTTCCTGCTTTTCTTTCTCTCTCTTCTTTTCTTTCTCTCTCTTTTCTCTTTCTTCTGTGATAATTTAGTAACTTGTATTGAGCTATTTTGAATGTCGGGGTCGTGAAGACATGACAAACGGGAGAGAAGTGGTATGACAGTGAGTATATATAGGCTACAGGTGATTGAGCTGATAGAAAGCCGGTGTGGCTCGGTGATTGGATTGGAGGAGCGCAGGTGAATGGGTGATGGATTAGAGTAGGTGGTGGTGAGATATGATGCGGACATGGTGTGATCTTGTGTTCCTGAACCTCAGTTATCAAGCTAACTCCATTAATTGAACAAGGTTAATGTTTGACTCTCTGCTCCCACCTCTCTCCCCTTTACTCGCCCTTGTGAGTCGCTGATTCCGTGGGTTCGCTGGCATGAATGCTTTGAAATGTTCATAGTAGCCGTCCGGCTAGCTAAAGCTAACGATGAAAGGAAGAAGGCCCTGCTGATTCACAGTCTGGGCAATGAGGGACAGCAGATTTCTCGGACCCGCCCCTACATACATCCTGTGTCACACTGCTGTCTGGACATTTTGCTGCTCCACAGAACGTAATGCTCCAGCAGATTGTTTTCAGTCAACGTCGGCAGCACGCGGGTGAGTCTGTCCACCATTACGTAGCCGATCTGAAGGGACTGGCCAGCCTCTGTGAGTTTGGAGCACTGGAATATGAACTAATACGCTAGCTGTGCACACGAATAACCTGAAGCTCAGAGAGAAGTTGCTGCTGATGTCCCCAGACGAGCTGACTTTGGCAAAGGCCGTGGATATCGCTCTCCAACTCGAGTCAGCAGTTGGCCTAGCATCACTGCTAGTGCCCTCCAGCCCTTTCCCCTCCATACTGTATGTGTGTGTATATATATATATATATATATATATGATATATGATATATATATGGTGGTGTGCATCACATAATAGTTGATATTAAATGGTGATGTGCATCACATAATAGTTGGGGACACGCCCTATTTGCACGGGATAAGTATTATCTGGGGACCTCTGGTGATTCGTAATAATTGCGGAGGTCCTCTGATAATATTAGTCGCGTGCGAATCGGCATCTCTGTGATTTAGGGTTGTACTTTAGTTTTAGTTTTGTTTTCTGTGCCATTTTCTGTCTCTTTTGCGGTCGAGAATTATGGAGGGTGCGTTGGCAATTGTAAATTAAGGTTTTAGTCGCAATGTCCGCACATCCCCCCACAATGTTCCTGGTTATCTTCCCATTGTGCATTATCTGAGTGATGTTTTTGTGAATAAAACATTACTTTTTCCATAAAGAGCCTATAGAGGGTATGCACACCCACTGGAACACGCCCCCTCAATCAGGAATGAGTGTCAAAATGAGTGTCAAGTTCCTCCCTGAGCCGCAGGTGTCAGTTATCTAGGCTGATTACTGCATTCAAGCTCAGTCTTGCTGTGACTCAGTGGGTGTGACCCCACAGTGACTTCTGCCTCTGTGACATCACATGCATACCCTCTATTCCTGTCACCATTGAGCTGGAAGATCTCTGTTATACATGCAGCAGCTAGCAGCAGTTTCACTTCCCTTCCGGTTTAGTGATTTTGCCTTCAAAATAAAATCACGACGACAACAAAAATAAGTAGGTAATCTAACGAAACATAAGAACACTAAGTGGAACCTCAAGTTTAATGTTTGAATGAAAAGAGACCAGCAGAACAAATACAAAGTAGACACAGTCTGTTATTTCTTGAAACACAATTTTTGAAATTGGCCTGTTTAATTCTGAGTGATAGGAGCAAGCCTAATGTAGTTTTAGTACAAGAATTCTTCAGCACTACAATATCAAAGGATATGTGACTAAATGCAATATAAAATTTTCCAAGGGTATGTACAATTTGTGAGACATCAGTTCAATCAAGTTTGTACAAAAGCTTTTATTTTTGAAAAATTCTGATCGGAAGTCCAAATGATTCTGCTGCTTAATTTATCCAGCCAGCTGGAGGCTGCAACTCCACGAGGATGTCAGTAAATTCGAGTAAAACACAGACTTCGCTTATCCTGTGTGAATGCACCCCCAGAAACACAGACGTCGGCCAGCCCTACACATAAACATAGATCCTGACACACACGCACACACGGGGATGGGGGGGATTTCTAAATCACATGAGGTCCCCAGGTAATACTAGTGGGATCATGTCTATGTTCCCCGGGTTCTATGTTCCCCGGGTTCTATATTCCCCGTTTTTCACTAACCCTAAACCTAACCTCCCCCAGACCCTAACCCAAAACCTAACCTCTCCCACCCCCCACGCCTAAACCTAACCTCCCCCAGACCCTAACCCAAAACCTAACCTCTCCCAGGGAACATAGGACCCTATTTGGGAAAAGCGGGGAACATAGGACCCGGGGAACATAGTAGTCCATACTAGTCCCATGCGAATAGGCTTATGCCATACGGACGTGACATGGTTTTTGGAGTCCTGCTGCTAGTTCTAGTTTTTAGAACAAGCTTAGGAAGGCTGTTTATTTGTTTTTTGTCCTGAGAGCTTTTCTTTAGGGGAAACTGGGTATTAGGTCCTACAGGTTTGCTTTTGTACTATTTATTTTCTTCTCCTTCCTTCAACCAGGTACTATGTTGCCTCTTTATATACCAAAGTTTGAGTATGGCTAATGTTACAAAAAATTAAAGAGCAGGACTGAGATTTGTTTCCTGGAATGTTAACACATTCACTGCCAGCCATTTTTTTTTTACTGTAGGTAGCTTCTGCCAGAGGGTTTGTTTGAGGATTCTGGCTCATCTTTCAAGACCCGAGGATTCTTTTCTGCTAAGATTTTGTGAACACAAAATATCTCAAAAGAACTAATAGAATGTGTGCTTTCTCTGTCTAAAAGAGTTAGTTTGTAGAGTTAGTAGTTATGTAGGCATTAGCACTTGAATACAGCATGGTTTCAGCGTCTGAAAATTTAAGCTGAGATAAATAGCTTTTTGTGAAATTCGATAGAACAGTCACTTTAACCATTCATTTTTGGCATCAGTAAGACGTCAGACATCTAAACAATAGTTTTGAACAGTAATTTCCTCCATAACAGCAGGAAACCCCCCTCTACTTCAAACTCCTCCCTCCGTGTGTGTTCTTCTTGGCTGCAGCGGGCGTGTCACAAGCTCGTTTCTGCTGCTGCTGCTGCTGCTGCTCCTGTCTGCTGGCGGCCGCTGGGCGAGGATGGGCTCGCTCGTTTCTTGGGGTTTCGGTTGAGAAACCCCAAGAAACGGGGTTTCTTTTGCGATTCTGGTCTTATTTATGCTGCGTGTTTCAAAGTGTGTTGCACCCATAATCTATTATGCAAATTTGCAATCCCCCACCGCCAGCAATCAGCGCGAAAGCGAAAGCGTTTTCGCCAATCCATTTTACAGTATGAGAATGGTTTCATCGCGCGTTCCCCTGCAGTTTTGGCTCTGCTTTTTCTAGAATGGAGAGCACTGTCGCCACTTAGTGGGTCGGTGGAATGGGTTGTACACGTTCGGTGGCTTCAATATTTATATAAGAGATGTAAAAGGGTTAGGGTTAGGGTTTTTTTTTTGGACGTATTAACACATTCACTGCCAGCCTTTTTTTTTTTACTGTAGGTAGCTTTTGCCAGAGGGTTTTTTTGAGGATTCTGGCTCATTTTACAAGAGCCAAGGATAATTTTCTGCTTGGAGTTTGTCAACACAAAGTTCACAAAAGTACTAATAGAATGTGTGCTTTCTCTGTCTAAAAGAGTTAGTTTGTAGAGTTAGTAGTTATGTAGATATTAGCCGTTGAGTACAGCATGGTTTCAGCGTCTGAGACAAAAAGCTGAGATAATCGCAGTTTTGTGAAATTCAATATCAAACAGTCACTTTAACCATTTATTTTTGGCATCAGTGAGACATCAGACATAAACAATATAGTTCTGAACAGTAATTTCCTCCATAGCAGCACCCGCACCCCCTCTCCTTACAACTCCTCCCTCCGTGGGCGTGTCTGGTGGATTTCAGCAGCGTTTGTCAGTCACAAGCCAGTCTCTCCTGCCTGTCTGAGCAGTGAGCAGCAGGCTCTCTCTCTGGCGGCCCCTCGTCGGCGAGCGTGGATGTGGCTTAATCCGTTCTTGGATTTTCGGTTGAGAGCTTTGACGAAGCCTTGTGTGACTCTAGGCTTATGCTGCGCGCTTCAAAGTGTGCTTTCCACCCAGTCCACCTTTGGAAGCCCCCACCGCCGTGCGCCCGTGTGAAAGGTTTTCGCCTACAGTATGAGAATGAGGCTCGTTCGCTTCTGGGTCCTCGGTTGAGCTCAGCTGGAATGCGTGCGTTTCTGGCCAAACAACACTCAATAGTCTGAGCACCGTCGCCACTCAGTGGGTCGGCGGAATGGATTGCACACGCCCGGCGGCTCTAACAGTATAATAGAAGATGCAAAAGGGCCAGATCAACGATCCACCGTCAAAAAAAAAAAAACAATTTTTTTGACGTATCCATACGTCGCTGGCAGTTAACAGTTGGATTCTGCTTGACGTATCAGTACGTCGTTGGCAGTTAACGTGTTAACACGTCATTGGCAGTCAACCGTTGGATTTTTTTTGACGTATTAACACGTCATTGGCAGTGAACGTGTTAAAGGGGTCAATGGCCCAGTCAAGAGAGGTAGAGTATTCTCCCACTTAAAACATCTTAAAACTGAAATTGCTTTCTTACAAGAAACCCACCTCACCACTAAGGGTCATCATAGGTTAAAGGCATCATGGGTCGGCCAATCCTTTCATTCTAACTTTAGCAGCAAAGCAAGGGGTACAGCTATTTTAGAACATAAGAAAAGAATCAGTCCAAGGGAGACCTTAAAGGACGGCTTTACCGTGGGGAATATGAATATATATTAAATCTCACGCCCCTAAGGTTTTAGAATCCGTTGAAATTTTTGAAATTGGAGCTTCACTGCCTGACAGTGAAGGCATCTCTCACATTTTTAGGGAAGCCGGATGACGCGTCACCCGGCTTCCCTCCCCGCTTGCGGAACTTGAGCGCCTATGAACTACAAGTCTTGTGAGCCATGGTCCCGCCTCTAGAGGTCCTCCACGCCCCTTCAGAGCTCTCGACGAAAAGCAAAAGGTAGCCATCTTGTTCACCCGCATAGCATACTGTAGCTAGGTTAGCTTTCCATAGCTCCTTGCCAAGAGACCATATCTCTGGAACGGAAGCACCAAAAGACACGGGACTGGCGGCATTGGAAAGCTCGTCAAATTTTACATCTAGTAGTAGGTGAGTTGAAGTAAGGAAATCAACGCTGAGCAATGTACCCATTTTTACACATTTTTACAGAAAATAGTTACAACATCAGATGCACGTAACTCCTACGAAAATGCCTTAAAATGCATGAACATTTTTTTATGAAGACATCTCTCGACATATATACTACCGTTTACATTTGGTGCAATTTGGTGCAATTTTATTTTCGATTTATTTTCGATTTATTTCTTCTTCTCTCCATGTAATATTGTCGAAGCCTTCTTCTTCTTCTTCTTCTTTGAGTTTTATGGCGGTTGGCAAACATATATGTGCATTACCGCCACCTACTGGAGTTTGATAGCCAAATGCCTGAGGGGTGGGCATGTAAACGAAGGCCACGCGAGCCCAGTGCATTGTGGGAAATGTAGTATTTCGGGTCCCCGCACCCGCCCCTCCCCTCCACCACCCCCCCCCCTCCACACAGAGTGGATTTCTGGTGATATCTCTGGCGGGAAACAACCAATTTCAAAAATTTCAACGGATTCGAAAACCTTAGGGGCGTGAGATTTAATATATATTCATATTCCCCACGGTAAAGCCGGCCTTTAAATGTGCTAGTCTGAGGAGAGATTATTTCTTATTCTGCAAGGCTAAATATTCACTGAAACAGGGAGACCTGGTGCTGATCGGAGACGACAGGATGCAACGACATGGAAAACTGGAATTATCCAAGAACTGTTTCCAGGCAGAGACGGACTAGTGCGATCGTGTTCGTGTGAAGACCACTTCAACTTTGTATCCTCTGGAAGTATAAATCTAAATAATTATGCACTCTTCATGGGGGGCAGGATGTTGTATTTGTTTTATGTAGGCTTGTTTGGCCTTAAAATATACTGCATGTTTGTTTACAATAGTTACAAATCCGGACGCGGAAAAGTAAAGTGGATGTGATGGAAAAGCCACCGTCACTTCCTTCTCAGCGTCCATTTCGGCTATTCGCTAATAACGTTAACGCATAAACACACTGCATAGAAGACATCAACTTGTCTTACAACAACAGTGGAAAATGACTGGAAAGTCGCTGTGCAAGTTGCTATTCAGACTGTAAACAGTGGAGCACAGACACGGAAAAGGAAGTGACGTGCAGGAGAGGCGCTCTGTACAGGAAGCTGGGAAAAATGGTAGGGCTGTCCCAGAGTCTATTTTTCAAATAATAATAGACTGTTCCCAGATTGGTGTGTTACTGATGTAATGACAGAGAACTATCAGTAAAGTAAACACATTTATCTAAAGTATAATTTGCGTTTGTTTATTTTGTAGTAGTAGTAAGTTGTAGTTAGTTATCGTTAAGATACAGAATAATATTTATTTTGTCTTATGCTAGGGAACTCCATTACAAGACATAGCAAGTACAGTAGGTACATCACAACAGTAATATTATGTACATAAATAAGTAAGCAAACCTTGGGGGGGGGCGGGGGTATAGAATAGCAATGAAATATAATGGATAATAAAAATAACACCACTTGTCAGTGAAAGGTGCAGTCTATCAGGAGTGTCAAATGAAACGGATATTTCTGAACTAATGACAATGAAGATCATTACATACACCTGTCTAATTCAGAAGTGATTCTGGACCAATGCTACTGTGCTGTTTTCATAGTGCGGTGTGCAAAACAAAAATCTAAATTCACTCCTTTACTCAGTGTACATTTAAAAATACTCAAGTAGAATATTGTCGCAGTCGGGCGGGGTATGTCAATTGTTTAACTTTTTTCCCATTTTGTTTGGAAAAGGTCAGAGACTGACACGTCACAATAAACAGTTTTTATTGCACATTTGGACAGTGTGTGGGACTCTCTTTTTACAATTTATATACTTTGTATACACACACACACCTGTCTCGGATAAGAGATGTGCGGAGTTTTTCTTCTAACATTTATATTTTTTGTCATAAATCAATGCCATTGGTTACCCTTCATGTCTGTTGGGAGTTTTACAGAATTTAACCAGTGGAAAAGCATAAAACGATCTTAGGCCCAATCCCAATTCCTATCTTAACCCTCAATCTTAAAGGCCGGCTTTACCGTGGGGAATATGAATATATATTAATTCTTAAAAAATCTTAAATTTCGAATCCGTTGAAATTTTTGAAATTGCTTGTTCACAGCCAGAGAAAAAAAAATGAAAAAAAAAAAAAAAAAAAAAAAAAAATGGGCCAGGTGACGCGTTTCGACGCGAAACGCGTCACCTGGCCCAATTTTTTTTTTTTTTATTAATTATTTTTTAAGAATTAATATATATTCATATTCCCCACGGTAAAGCCGGCCTTTAACCCTCAGTCTCAAAAATGCGCACTCCCGCGAAGTGCTAGTGCTGTCCCGATTCTCACTTTGTTAAGTTAAGGGTCGAGTTTGAGGGCTCTACGGCCCTCAGTTTTGAGATTTTCCACGACCACACTTGGTGGTGAGTGCGATCCCAGAATCCCTTGCGTGTCATCAGCTAGATCCATTCAGATGGAAGATGGCGGCGAACGGAGGAAAAAAGTAGCCCTACAAAGTTAAGTATTTCCTTGTTAACACGTTCACTGCCAATGACGTGTTTTTACGTCAAACAAAATCCAACCGTTCACTGCCAATGACGTGTTTTTACGTAAAAAAAAAATCAAAAAAAATTTTTTGACGGTGGGACGTTGATCTAACCCTTTTACGTCTCCTATACCAGAATTGGAGGTATTGAATGTGTATAATCTATTTTACCGACCCACTGAGTGGCGACATGTCTCTCCACAGTAGAAAGAGGCGACCCAAAACTGGAGGGAAAAGCGCGAGGAAGCCGTTCTCATACTGTAAAATTGATGGCGAAAACGCTTTCACTTTCGCGCTGATGCACAGCGGTGGCAACGGTGGGGGGTTCCAAGAACAGACTGGATGCACACTTTGAAACACGCACCATAAATAAGCCCAGAATCGCAAGAGCTTCATCAGAGCTCTCAACCGGACCGCCAAGAAACGAGCGAAACCCATCCAGCGAGCCCCATCCAGACTGCCAGGCTGCAGCAACTCGTTTGTCACAGACCCGCTGCAGAGCCAAGGAGGGCGGAGGAGAACGCCCACGGAGGGAGGAGTTGGAAGCAGAGGGGGGTTTCCTGCTGTTATGGAGGAAATTACTGTTCAAAACTATTGTTTAGATGTATGACGTCTTACTGATGCCAAAAATGAATGGTTAAACTGTTCTAGTAGACTGTAACAGTCTGTAGACTCTTCTATCGAATTTCACAAAAAGCCGTTTATCTCAGAATAATTTTTCTGACGCTGAAACCATGCTGTATTCAACTGCTAATGCTTACATAACTACTAACTCTACAAACTAACTCTTTTAGACAGAGAAAGCACACATTCTATTAGTTCTTTTGAGATATTGTGTGTTCACAAAATCTTAGCAGAAAAGAATCCTCGGGTCTTGAAAGATGAGCCAGAATCCTCAAAAAAACCATCTGGCAGAACCTACCTACAGTAAAAAAAAACGGCTGGCAGTGAATGTGTTAATAGCGATGTAAAAATTACGATAACCATTGTATTAGCTTAGTTTAATGTCATTTTATGGATTTCCGTTTTGGAATCCTAACAACAATTGTTGTTGCTAACAAGTGGGGACTAGAATGACCGTGCTTTCCGACGTGAGGGCTGGCTTGACTGCAGTCAAGCCAGCCCTCACGTCGGAAAGCACGGTCATTCTAGCCCCCACTTGTTTTGTGGTGCGTTGCATTACACGTAGGCTGTATCTTGATAAAAACAACTCAACAACGACATTACCACCGAGAATTATGGCATTTCGTAACAACGTTAACAATGTTATAATATAATAATAATAATATGGCTTGACCAGCACGGCTACTGACTATCGATAGTTAGCAACAACAAATGTGTTAGGCTCCAAAATGGAAATCCATAAAATGACATTTAAACTAAGATAATACAATGGTTATCGTAATTTCTACATCTATATTATCAAGGAAATATTTGTAGGGATGCTTTTTTCCTCTTCTTTTGAATTGACAGACTGGACGGAGCTTTGGCATATTGCTGCCCCCCACAGTCTGAAGACGTATCTGCCTTTAAGGGCTGTCCCATTTTAAAGTCGCAAGATAGCCCTTAACACTTAGTTTTGAGGGCTACTAAGATTGAGGGTTGAGCTTGAGGGTTAAGATTCAGGGTTAAGAAAAGAATTGGGATTGGGCCTTAGTCTCGTAACTCCATTCGCCCTCAAACTGTCACACAAACCTCAAAGTTCCGCCCCTACCTCCGTCTAGTATACCTGGAATACATGGGCAGACCAGACCCGAAAGGCACCGTTTACTGACTTTGTTTCGTCTATTTCTGGCTTTATCTGATGGAAATAGATCAATAAAATGTTTTCAAATTATCCCTATTCATTGAAACAATGCAGAGCAAAATGGTTTCTGATGAGACTAATGTTAGCGTCAGTGAATGTGGGAGCGGGTTCGAGGTCAAAGACAGACTGATAATCCTGTAACACATTTGAGCTTATTCAGGTAAGATATTAATAATGTAATGACACATCCGAGAAACTGACTATATTGAAGACATGTGCCATCTTTGACGACGTGGTGTTAAGTATTTCAAGAACACAGGGTTTTTTTTCATTTCCTGAAAAGTTGCTGCTTTGGAGATACAAGGTTTTCGCCCATCAGCGATTTTTTTTTTAAATAAGTCATTTTCAGGGCCCTTTGTCATAGATTCTTATCATTTAAATTGTTAGGAGACATCCTGAAATAATGGTAGATGTGTTCATTGTACATCTGTCTCATTTTTCCTTGCCTTGAGGGCAACATAAGTAAAAAGTGGCTAATCTTAGCCCACTCTCCCCTACATTGTTTGTTTAACTGTTGCAGTAGACATGTACTTTACTTCGTAATTAAAACTTCCTCTAAGCATCCAAGAAGCGGATTTTTCTCTTTTCTTATATTTTTGGCCTGCTGAGGTTTCTTGTGCCACATTTTTGATTCTTCATACTTAAAAAGTACAAATCCTCAAACAACCTACTACTTGAGTACTTGAGTACTTTTACTTGAGTAGGCCTACTTTCCATATATATAAAACTATTCCAGGGTAGGACTGCTGGGTCTCAGGTATGCTATCAACATATTTCTATACAGGTCTTGGAGACAATTTCTATCCCAGGAAACAACATTTTGCAATGCTATTGCTAACCATCACAGTTAAAGGAGCTAAATGCAATATTCAGCCATACTAGATGCCCACAAGCCACTATTATATACTGTATCTAGCGAGAGAGGTGTGTTATATTGCTGTGAGCAGTGGAAGAAGCCACGCTCCCTCTCCTCGTTGTGAAAACACGCTTGTTGTTGCCAAGCCTGTTCAAGTGCCAGACCGAGCGTCTGCTCCTTTGTGTGATGTTGTTTATAGGCAGTGTCCCAGCCCAGCGAGGCTGGGACACTGCCTCATGTACTAGTACACTAGTACATGTAGATCAACAGTGTTGGGCACTCATTACTAAAAAAGTAATATATTACATATTACTCGTTACTATTTTCAAAAGTAATATTATTACTTTACTTATTACTCCATGCCAAAAGTAATTCGTTAGATACTCGTTATATTACTTTTCCGTTACATTCCACACAAATGCAATAGGCCTTTTTCACTGCAGCGATTTTGTGTCTAAAAGGCAGGAGGTAACACAGGTGCACCAAGATGTTAATTAGGGCTTCCAACTTCCAGTCCATTTAGGTGTTCCAGTGCTGGAGCCTTAATTAGTTAGTTGGTTGCACCTGTGTATACTCTGTCTTCTAGACACAAATGGCCGTTGTGAAAAAGGCCCATAGCGTTTTTCTCATCAAAATGCAGACTTTGCGGTGCGAATGTGTGAACTAGGTCTATTATGTGCCGTTCCATTTAAACTAATCGCTTTGCCAGAGCACAGCTTCCTACAGAGATGCTTGATGAAGAGCACACCTGGCTCAAAGTGATGACTGACAAGATGCAATCTTAACAGCTTCTGTTTTATAGAATGCAGTATGCACTGCCAATGCAAACTCAATACGTATAGGCTACATCTTTGCTTAACAAGTTTGTGTCACAAATAACGTTAGCTCTGCAACATTAACATTAACCTGACAATAATAACAGCAATGTTTGATGTCCACCAGCTTGTTAGTTTTTACGTTATCTCTGTATTTTAACAGTTTTCCGGTTTCTGTTGTGCTGTCCTCTCGTCTCGTAACGTTAACGTTAGGAAGTTTGAGCTCGTGTTTTTCACAGTGGAAAGAGTGTTAGTAGCCTACCTGTCCTGGACACCGTTTACATTTGACTTTGATGTTCAATCGTGTCACCTTTCTTCCCGACAAAAACAAAGTCATGGGAATATATCCGCAGCCACGGATTTTCCTCCTCGGCTCAGCAGGACAGAGAGGGAGGTGTGCCTGCCTGTTGCCTGGTGCTCTGAATGTGCTCTGCGGTGACGTCACCTTGTTTTGGGAGCGTTAAAGCCATGCTGCTTGTGATCAGTGAATGCCGACTGCGTGTCGTTTTGAGCGCAGCGGCATCGCAGAATGGACTCAACAAAAGATGTAACGACTAACGTAACGAGCTCGTTTATCTTGAAGTAACTGTAATATTATTACTTATATTCTATAGTAATTCGTTACACTACTCGTTACTTGGAAAAAGTAATATTATTACAGTAACGAGTAACTAGTAACTCGTTACTTCCCAACACTGTAGATCAACCTGTGACTGTTATTGGAAAAATGAAGCCGCCGTGGCCGTGAAAGAAAGGTTGCTCTCTGATTGTATTGCAGTTTGGGACCATGTATTTCCTGGTTTCAGTTGCAGTGCAGTCGGTCTGCTCTGTGACTCACTCTGCCGAGTGTAGAGAGCGATGTGAGTGCATCCGAAGCCCTGCCTATGTGTTTTATAGACTGTGTTTACGTCTAATGCTACAGCTATAGCGCAACATCTAGCGGGCATTTTTTCTTTTGCATATAGCTCAGGTAAAATCTTATTTTTAATGTTTCCTTGTTTAAAGTGATAATACGGAAGATTTTCATGTAAATAAATGTCTGTAAATTCACTATATATCCTCAAGTGAGTTAACACAATGGTGATTGAGCCCATCGCCCATTGATGAAAGCCCTTGCATGTCTCTGTATTGCAACATTTATGAACTTGTGTCTGTGGCGACACTTTCCCCGCCCCCAAACTAAAAAAAACAGAAAGATATCACAAGTGGCGCACAGTTCTTGACGTGTTTCGCCTCACCCAGCAGAATTGTCCGTCAGAGAGGGGGTAGGCGGAGGAGGAACAAGTTTGACTACCAGTGTTGCCAGATGCAGGTAATGGCTTCCAGTCCACAGACTGCCAGAACGCACACAAAACGGCACAAGGGAAACGACTCAATCAAGGGAGGGTGGGCGAACGGAAGTCCAAAATGCATGACTAACGTAGCGGGGGAATAGCCAGGAAGGGCTCTCATGTACAATTTAATCCATAAAATAAAGCTGATAATATACAATTAGATTCTTTAAACATCTTAGCCTTTCAAAAGTACATCACAAATTGTCCATTCTGCTGCAACTTGACAGCGCTTGACAGACATTGGAGTGAATGGAGATGTCGCAACCCTATTATATAGCTCTGCTAACGACTGCAGACCAACTTCTTCTTTTGAGATGTGTGCACGGTTGGCGTCCAAGCGTTGCATTACTGCCCCCACTGGCCAACTTGAATGTATTAAGAAGAAGAAGAAGAAAAACCCCTTCACGTCACATATGCGCCACTGTGTGGATCTCATCTGCAATTACTGCTCATGGCCATAGGTGTTTGTCAGAGACAAGAAAGCTAAAATCGTCTGTATTATCACTTTAAGAAAGACAAAATTAAATGTTGCTGTGATTGTGTGATTTATTTTTACAAGTGCATTTCTGTGGTGTATTTAGGATTAGTTTAATGGACATAGCTCTTAACACGTTCACTGCCATTGACGAGATATCTCGTCTTACAAAATCCAACGGTTGACTGCCAATGACGAGATATCTCGTCTTAAAAAAGAAAAAAAAAAATTGACGGTGGGACGTGGATCAACGCCCCCCACGTCTCCTATAAAAATATTGGAGCCACCGAACGTGTACAACCCATTCCACCGACCCACTAAGTGGCGACAGTGCTCTCCAGACTAGAAAAAGCAGAGCCAAAACTGCAGGGGAACGCGCGAGGAAACCATTCTCTAATACTGTAAAATGGATTGGCGAAAACGCTTTCGCTTTCGCGCATTATCGCGCTGGGAGCTGGCGGTGGGGGATTGCAAATTTGCATAATAGATTATGGGTGAAACACACTTTGAAACACCAGCAGAAAGCGCAGAATCGCACACAGCTTCATTCCAGCTGAGCTCAACCGAAAACCCAGAAATGAACGAGCCTCATTCTCATACTGTAGGCGAAAACGCTTTCACGCTGGTGCACACGGGCGCACAACGGTGGGGGGTTCCAAAAATAGACTGGGTGGAAAACACACTTTGAAACACGCAGCATAAAGCCTAGAATCGCACAAAGCTTCATCAAAGCTCTCAAACCCAAGAAACGAGTGAGCCCCATCCAGACTTGCCGACGAGGGGGCCGCCAGGGAGGGAGGCTGCTCACTGCTCAGACAGGCAGTAGAAACTCGCTTGTGACAAACGCTGCTGAAAGCCACCAGACACGCCCACGGAGGGAGGAGTTTGAAGGAGAGGGCGTTCAGAACTATATTGTTTAGATGTCTGATCTCTCACTGATGCCAAAAATAAATGGTTAAAGTGACTGTTCTGCCTGTTTGATTGAATTTCACAAAACTGTGATTATCTCAGCTTTCAGTCTCAGACGCTGAAACCATGCTGTACTCAACGGCTAATATCTACATAACTACTAACTCTACAAACTAACTCTTTTAGACAGAGAAAGCACACATTCTATTAGTACTTTTGTGAACTTTGTGTTCACAAAGTCCAAGCAGAAAATAATCCTCGGCTCTTGTAAAATGAGCCAGAATCCTAAAAAAAAACCTCTGGCAGAAGCTACCTACAGTAAAAAAAAAACGGCTGGCAGTGAATGTGTTAAATGTTCTGGGTTATTGGGTTGTATGATATGAAACAGCGTGACATAATGAACCTGGTGACCATTCTCCAAGGGTTAATGTTATTGTATGATATATGAAAGAGTGTTACATTATAAAGAACTTGGTGACCATTGTTCCAGGTTAGTGTTATTGTATGATATGAAACGGTGTTACATTATAAATAACTTGGGGCCCCATCTTCGCATCGTTATGCCACACATGCCCCAATAAAATACAAACGAGATCAGATTATGCTGCTAAAATTGCGGAACAGCAGAGTATTCAGTGAGGGAATCAACTACCGTATTATCCATTAAAAAACTTTAATTACATTTAAGTGCCACAAATATGCTGATGTCGTTTTTCTACCCCCCTCTCTCTCTCCCTCTCTCAAAAATCGCACGAGCGCACATACGTGCATGCACACACACACACACACACACACACACACACACACACACACACACACACACATAAAGTACATGCTGTCAATTAAGGCTGCATGCTTCTATCAACTGTCAATCAAACTGAACAATGCGGCGGGCTGTCTCCTCTCTTTCAGAATGCTGTGATGATTTTCAAATATAGCCTAACATTGCAGAAAAAACACACCTTGATTTAAAAATAAGAATTTGTTTGTCCTGATTTTATTCCATATTTCCCAACACTGTATTTGCAGGTCTGTGGATCTATTAACAGATTACTAGTGAGCATATACAGTAACCCCTTTCCAACCTGCTAATTGCGCATGCAGACACTTGCATCTGAAAGTCATCAGAATTTTGATATATTGAAATAGGCTAGAATTAAATTCCCACACATCCCCATCTACCGTAAAACAAATAAACGCTGGGTCCCAAATAGACGCCGGGTATGGCTACATGTTTTGGTAAATAAACGCCAGTCCAAAATAGACGCCGCATACTTTTTCCAATGCGATATGTTTTTGTGTTGTGCTCAGACTGAATTCACAGTCACTTACGGTAATGATGTGGGGAGTTACGTGCTGTTGGCGGAAGTCAGTCTGATTAAGCAGACACTTAAACAGAGGCAAAAGGAGAAGGCTACTTTGCCCCATGTCAAACAGTACAGAGTACAGAGTACAGACAGAGTCAGACTGTTTCCATAGGACAAGATGGGGAGCGGTGGAGATTGTTAACGTTAGTTTGGCGATGAAAAAGTGCATTTCTGTCAGTGGAACAGCGATCATAAATGCAGTAGGGATTATACTGGACTTCAATCATGAGAGGCCAGTTGGTAGGATTTAACGAACTTTATTTAGCAATCGGCATGCATGGCAAATACTTTGGCGCATGACTCCATTAGCCAGTGGCGCTGCTCTTGAGGCAAGAGGAGGGCATCTGCATAGGCTAGGAGATCCCCCAAAAGGAAGATCTGATTACCGGAGGTTAATTGAGATCTGCGGGCACCGGTAGTTGATTGAACTTTTCTGGCCTTCGACCTTTTAGCGACTTACAGCTATTTGCGGCTGGCGCTCCCAACTCGGTCGGGCCTTCGATCTTGGTACATTAGTAGTTGATTGTACTTTTCTGGCCTTTTCTGGCCTTCAACCTTTTTTAACGACTTACGGCTACTCGTGGCTGGCGCTTCCCAAACCCGGACGGGCCTTCGATCTTGATCCCCCTACTTGCGGCTGGCGCTTCTCAACTCGGTCGGGCCTTGCGCGCCGCACGACTTGGCCTTCTGACTGACCCTGACTCTCTCTCGACTCTCTCTCTCTTCCCGGTACATTAATGTTTAGCTTGGCGCTTCCCGGCTTGGCCTACTTGGCTGCCTTGGCGCAACTACCCTGACTTTCTCCGGCTCTCTCTTTCTCTACCCCCCCCCCCCCCCTTGGCGCAACTACCCTGACTTTCTCCGGCTCTCTCTTTCTCTATCCCCCCAAAAAATTGTACTTTTCCGGCCTTCGACCTTTTTAGCGACTTACAGCTATTTGCGGCTGGCGCTCCCAACTCGGTCGGGCACCTCGCGATAGCGCTTCCCAGCTTGGCCTACCTGGCCGCCTTGGCGCCTCGCGATTGTACTTTTCCGGCCTTCGACCTTTTTAGCGACTTACAGCTATTTGCGGCTTACGCTCCCAACTCGGTCGGGCTTACCTGACTTAAGGCGCTTCCCGGCTTGGCCTTCCTGGCCGCCATGGCGCCTTACCTGACTTAAGGCGCTTCCCGGCTTGGCCTTCCTGGCTAGCCTGGGTAAACCCATCCCCCACGTGACCTGCTCTCAGACCTGTTCTCAGTCACTATGGTCTGGTCCCCCGCCTGTGCTAAACGATTTCCTGCGGTTGTTGGGCCCCCCCCGATAGACCGCTCCATTACGCAACCTTCATCCAACCAGCTTTGTGCACAGAGCACATGCGCAGTGCAGCAGATGGCGTCATCGCTCTGCGACCTTTGTTGTTAGCAAGCGAGCTAACACTTTTCATTTCAGTACTGCTAGCACGCAAATGGTTACAACCACCTACAACCAACCAAGCCCCCCTCCGCCCGAAATGTAAACAGACTCAGAGCTGGCCTACGGATCGATGTGTGATTTCCAGGTAAGAATATGTTATTCACAGGTATATGCCACACTATATATTATCTCAGAAACTAGCGTAATTGTGTTTGGTAAGAAAGACATTCGATAAATGAATGACTTTTCCTCATCGGCTGTGTGGGGGTTAGCGAGGTAACGTTAGCTAGCTAGATTACGGGAGCATTTAACGATCTAATGAATTCTAGAAAAACATGTCAGAAGCTAGCTAACGTTAGCCACGTGTAACATACAGTAACTGCTACGTTTTATATTATTATAGCTTCCAAGAAGAGAGAACATCGCCTCTGCCAAGGACTCCTGTGACGGTGGTCAGGGAATGAAAGAGGAACAGGACAACTGTCTACACGGACCCAAACCTCGATCCCTGCTGCAGATGGCCGCAGATCTGGAGAGATATTTGTGGCTGTGAAGAACAGTCATCATCTATACAGTGATATGATCTAGTTTTCAGGGACACGCTGTCTTATCTGCATAAATCATATTGAATAGTACCAGACAAAACAAATCAAATCAAGCTCATGCAGGGTGTCGGGCAGGCAGCAGTGCATCGCGCACCCCTCTGGAGCTCGCAGAGCTCCAGGCTGCCTCCGGGGCTCGACTCTGCTGCAGCCCGAGGTCGGGTGCAGGGTGTCGGGCAGGTAGCAGTGCATCGCGCACCCCTCTGGAGCTCTCAGAGCTCCAGGCTGCCTCCGGGGCTCGACTCTGCTGCAGCCCGAGGTCGGGTGCAGGGTGTCGGGCAGGTAGCAGTGCATCGCGCACCCCTCTGGAGCTCTCAGAGCTCCAGGCTGCCTCCGGGGCTCGACTCTGCTACAGCCCGGAAATGATCGTGGACTTAATGTTAATCAAAAACGGCCACACTCATAACGGTAAGGTGTGTTTGACCTAGCTAGAAATAACGTTAATGCACTCGCATTTCAGCGTGGTTACAGATGTAGCTGACGCTAGCTAGCTACAGTAGATTTTTGGAGGCTATAGCGTTAACGTGAATGTCATGACATAGTGAGCGTAATGTTATACTGTATATTATACATAATCCAGATCATATTCCAGATGCAACCTAGCTAGATGTTAAGCTCCACACTGCTGTATGAGTACAATCAAATCTATCAAGCCTTGATATCATATTCCAACGTGAATTCAGCTGAGGGGTTCGCTCCAGAACGAGACTGTTGCATTCAATATTTGTACACGATACTGTGCAGTAGTTAGTGCAGGCTAGTTAATTGTTGGAAGTAAGGTTTTTGAATTGTAAAAGGCTCACAGCACATGTTGTTTCTGACTTGGATTGATTAATCAACATTTTCAAAATCTTTACTACTGTAGGCTACTGTCCATTAATAATTACATCAGGTGACAAGCTGAAATGTCAATTCTTATAGCAAATCTAGGTAAATTTCAGACTTTAACGTAGTGTCTTGTCTGAAGTGAATACAAGTGACCTATATTTTTCAATCCTGTCTTTGAATAAAAGTTGTACATTGTGTTATACTTGAAAACCATGTCTTTGCTCCCTTTGTGTTCACAATTACAACAAATCTGGTGATCTGCAGATGATGTAAACTTTTGTAATAAATGTTATCTCTTGTACTTCAACCTCTGTCTAGTCAATTATAGGACAAGATACACTTAGCCTACTGTAACACAGTCTTGGGTTTTGTCTTCATTGCCTAGAATTATTATTGTTATTAAAACGATTATGAATTATATTCGCTAAACATTATCTTAACAGACTTACCAGCTTAGGCTTCATTCTGTGATGCGTTTGTTATGGTTTGTTGTTGTTCACTTCCTCCCAGCATGCATTGTGCTACTGTATTTCGCTACTAAATAGCAACCAAATGAGCCGAAATAGATATGAAGGTAGATCTCAATTTTGTGTAATGGTAACACAACCTGCAATTGTATAACATTTCAATATTGGACCAAATAAAACATCAAATGAAAACACCACCCTATGTGAAACATATATGTAATCCTGGGTCTATATATACCCCTCGTCGATTTAACGTGATTTAGGTAAGTGACAGCGTAACGCGCTTCTACCGGCATCTCCTACTGTGATGTCCGCTCCAATAAATTGGCTCTACTTCACATTTTAGTTTTACAATAAAAACACATTTATATGTAGGCTACAATAATATTGTATAGCTGGCTAGACAGAGGAGTTTATCTGGAATCAGTGTGACAAGATCCCTGCTGCTAGCTTGTCTGCCTTTCTGTGTCAGAGTATCTAGCTACATTATCTGCATTACATGCTACACCATGCAAATATATTTCGATATAATTCAAACAATTAGCCCACTGTACTACTGGACTGTGTATTGCTGTGAATAAGTTAGATTTGATTGTGTAAAGTGTTACATGTTATATTTTTAACTGAGCTTTGCAGAATTACCTCAACACAATTGTGTTGTGTATCAGCTTTAAATATCCAATATATACAGCATTAAACAAACGACCAGCAGCATTCAAATGTGCAAAAACGTTATATTTATTGAAATGTGGTGATCTCATGTCACATTACATAATGTTATGCCCAAATGGTCTACTGCCCAGAAGCGTCACTTTACATGTTTGGTAGGGAATTATTTTAATTATGTTAAACCAGCGTTTATCTTCCATAATGCATTACATCATAATCACAATGCTATGAAGACATTAGCTGATCACCACAGAGCAGCACAGACAAGTTTATCAGATAATTTCGCCATAAAATGTGTCCAGGTGATCAGCTCTGAAGCCCTGGCTTGTATGGTCCGCTAAAATCCGATTTCGATAACGCTAGGTGTTATTTTGATCAACAGACCTCAACCTCAACAGCTGTTTTCACTTGAATTTCCTCACGTAGTTGCATAGCCATATAGCTAGCCAGCTAGTAGCTAGCTCGGGAGCTATGCTTTAGAGAGGCCAAATGCTAACGGCTAGGTAGTGCTAAGCCGCTGCAGCTGTTACACGTCATTGACAAAGACGCACTCTCTGATTGGCCGATCACGGCAGGACTGATGTTGGCAGTCACGCCGTCACTCATTGGCTGCGGGGTGGCTGCGGGTCTGCGGGAGTCTTTCAACCGCCGCGGAAATCGATTTGAATGGCCCGTTCGCTAGACGATAGTGACTGGGAACTGAGAGAGCAGGTCACGTGGTGGCTGGGTTTACCTAGGCTACTTCCTGGCCGCCATGGCACCTTACCTGACTTAAGACGCTTCCCGGCTTGGCCTTCCTGGCCGCCATGGCGCCTTACCTGACTTGGCGCTTCCCGGCTTGGCCTTCCTGGCCGCCATGGCGCCTCACCTTTATTTTACCTGACTTGGCGCTTCCCAGCTTGGCCTACTTGGCCGCCTTGGCGCCTCACCATTTTAACTTGGCCTTCTTGGCCCCCTGACTTGGCCTTCTGACTGACCCTGACTTTCTCTGGCTCTCTCTCTTTCCCCCCTGACTTTCTCTGGCTCTCTCTCTTTCCCCCCAAAAATAACCGGGAGATTTACTGCGCCTTACTGGGCGCCGTGCTTTTCGGGGAGCCACCACCAACGAGACATTATTTGGCACGGACGTCCGGGACACTGTTCGTTGCCATGCTTGCCGATGAAGGGAGGAGGGTCCTTTGGGCCGCCGGTATGGCCACCCGCTCCGGGCGGATGTAGCTGGAGAATGCTGATGAAGACCGGCGGCCCATTTGCTGGAGGGAGGCGGAGGACACTCCTTGCACGGCGGCTGAGGTGGCCGCTCCGATCCTGAAGGAGTGGCTGGAGAAGTTCTTCGTTGGGAGGTTGCACTTCTGGAGCGTCCGCTTGAGGTGCAGGACGAACCAGGATCTTGTCATGTGGTGACGAGGTGCGGTGAGGAACAGGGGAGCCGGGGGCCGGTCTGGGGCCTGAGCGGGCTTTCCCCTGATTTTGGGCTTAGCTGCGATGCTGTATGGGTCAGCAGTCATCACGTGATGAGATTGATGAGCTGAAAATAAACGATATGACACATGGACAGGATCGCTAGCTGGAGAGGCAGACAGAATTCACCCGATGCAAGATTCTTATGATAATAGCTTCAACGCTCTCAGCCCTTTCAGGGACAATTATTTCAGAATTACGAGCCAATAATTCATGGGAATGCAAGCATTATTAGTAGCTATTTGAATGAAAAGATACGGTGCCGGCCGGTGATGATGTCCTCAGATGGCGACCATCTTTTCCCCCCATGGGGAAGTCTGGGCAGATTCACGGTGATTGACGGGACCCGGCCTGGAGACGCACTGATGCTGAAGTGCCATAGCATCTCTGGCACTCTGGACGGACCGAAAGATCCATGGGGCAAACGGTTCATTCTGGCGGCAACCCTATACAGCTGAAATGTAACGCTTAATGCATGGGATATAAAGAAACTGGTTAATAAACAAGTAAAAGAAAAACAGTGGTTTCACCGCCTTGCAAGTGCACCATAGACTGCTAGTTGCAACCATGGACCCATCATAAGATGGACTGGGCATCACACTAGTTCAGTGAAGCCGCTGCATGTTAGATCGCCGCTCTGGCGGTTGAATCCAGTATTGGGTCACGAGGCCCGCCTCCTCATGTTAGTGGATGGGAAAATCAAAACCGAAATAATCACAGTATACGTCGGATGATTTTTTTTTTTTTTTTTTTTTTAAGGTGGTTTGTATCATTTTTAGATAGTCATTATCATGCTAATGCCTGTGCAAGTGGTCATTTTTCTGATCAGTTTGTTTTTTAAGTAGTTATTTGACGTATAGAAAGGGATAAAAATGGGTGATTGGCAGCTGTGGCAGCCAGTCTCAAGCCGTCATTGGCTGGACAGGCTCTTCACATTATAGACAAAAAGACACGCGGCTTCATTGTTATGTAGTGCTGCCTGGAGGTCGGGTGGCTCTGCTGGGTGTGTGGGGCCGGGAGATGGGCTCTTAGCCTGGGTAGTGCAGGCCTGGATGTCGGGGTGGCTCATGGGATGAGGCCTAGTAGTACACACGCACCGTTAGCTCATCGCTAGCGGATTAGCATCACGTACGAATGGACGTTTTATTTTTGTAGGCTATTAAAGCAACGAACGTTTTTATATGCATATCTGGGGGAAATGCTTTGACTGTGGGGATGTTCGTTCTTCACAAGCTCCTCTCTTAGTAACGATATACCAGGCGATAGACCGGGCAGCCTGGCTCGCGCACTCACTGGGCTAACGTTAAACCCAGGTGGAGCAGTGCTAGTGACCTGTTCTGTAAGGCGGGGGTGGCCACTTTCCAGGCGCTCCTGAGAAATCTGAGGTACAGGTTCATCTGTAGATTGAACGTGTCTCAGAATGTTATTATTAAGTTGCTCACTGACCTTGGGCTAAGCACTGTGAGATACCAGTCACATATGTGGAAATTCTGGTATGACTCTCTTTTATAATGTACTTTGTTCTTTTATTGTGCCCTTATGTGCTTTTTTGTAATTATGTATGTGTCATCTATGGACCGAGCGTCTGCCAATAAAGGTTTGATTGATTGATTGATAACAATGGGATTTGCAGCCTCTTGTTACATGACTAGCGTGACACTGTATTAATTATTTTAGCTTTGGTATTATTTATGGTTATGTGGTGACCCACATCGAGACACTAAGAGAGACATTCACCAAAGGAGACTTGTGCCTTTAAGAGCGTACTTCCGGTTCCGGGTTAGGTTTGTTATTGCTGGTTGCTAACCGCGGTGAATGTAAACATTTATATGGATAGAAGTAAACTACCTCGACCAACCTACGTCTACTGTCTCACTGTTTCCTAATTCCCACAGTTAAAAGAAACGCCAGCGCATTTTACTTTGAAACTTTTTAAGAACAGGAAGTGGTGTATTAAGACTGGGTAGCTTGACACGGAAAAAGACGTCAGCATTCCCTGGGCCGTCTGACTTCGGTCTGAAGGTTATACAGTAAACACTCATTCTAACTGATGCTCGCATGCTCCATGGTGAAATATGCAATGTGCGGTGATAACGTCACCGTCATCAGGCAGCGACGTGACATCTTTTACTCACGCAACCTCCCGTTTATTTACGGTTAAAGTAAAGACTTAACTGCCCGGTGAGAGGGATCCACGCCTGCCGTGCAACTGACCACAAGCGACGTGGAATGGAACGGCCTGTGATGCCTGCTTGGAGAAGCCTGGGTGCGGACGCAGCTGAACACCCGGGACAGGATCGGCTGCTGAGCTGTGGCGCGGCCCGTCGCAGTGGCGCGCCCCGTGCCTTCTCGTCGTGGCGTACGTCGGCGGCCTGTGGCACGGCCGCTTCGCCGGTGTCGTCAGGCGTCTCGGAGGGCAAATACGCTCCGTGGCTGATCCGGAACAGGGTATCGTTGTTTAAGCTGTCGTCACTGTCCATGGACTGCTCTGGCTCGGGATCCAACATGCCAGGAGTGGTTGCCAGGAGCGTTGAGAGATCCGCAGGGATTATCCGCGGGTAAAGAGGACTTGGGGGTGCTGATTCGGTCTGCAGATGTGGTGCAAAACAGCCGCAAAACAACGCTTCGAAGGACGGCTCAGGGGAGATGGACTGCCGTGAAGCTGCTGCTGCTATGATCGGCCAGAGAGAGAGAGGTGACGTAGAACCCTTGCTATATATATGAGAATTAACTGACGTCATTACGGACGTCATACTAAGACTTTGACTGACCACGTCATACTAGAACTTGACTGACGTCAGGGGGTGATTGGATTAGATTATGCACGAATGGCCTTCAGCTTGAAATATGGTCTAGAGACCTCACATGTATTGCAAACATTTGGTAAGTCTGCTTGTTGCACAACACTGTATTGTCTGATAGTGCTGCTTGGTTAACTTGGTTAGCTAACATTAGCTGCTGCCTGCAAATGCTTATGTTACTAGGTATAACGTTGCTATAATTAAACTGATTCTTTCCAATGAAACACAAACAACTGAATGTGAACAGTGGCCTGATGTTACTTGTATATGGCTATGGCTAAATGGCTAAATACGGTATGGCTGTTTGGCAGAAGGAGAAGAGGAGAGCAATGAACTGGTAGCGTACCGGTAGTTGGACGATGATGATGATGATGATTAGGCCACACTGGGTTACCATTAAATCTTCCGAATATTGTCACCTCAAAAAATCAAAAAAGAAATCGAACTAGTCTCAAGTTATAAGTACTTGGGTATTCTTATTGATCGACAACTATCTTTTAAATCTCACATTACCAACCTACCGTAGTCTCTAAACTTAGGGTGAAGTTAGGCTTCTACTTTAGAAATAAGTCCTGCTTCTCCTTCAGAGCTAGGAAATACCTTGTGTCTGCAACCTTCTTGCCTCTGCTAGATTATGGTGACTTGTTATATATGAATGCTTCTGCCCAACGTTGCTGTACTTGACTCATTACTTATGTAATTTCAAGTCTCCATCTTTTAATGTTTATTTGTGTGTCTGTATGGAACCTAAATGTGTTTGTTTTTTTATGCTGCCCTCTTGGCCAGGTTCGTCTTGAAGAAGAGATTTTAAATATCAATGAGTCTTTTACCTGGTTGAATAAAGGTTTAATAAAAAAATAAAATAAATGATGATGATGAAGGACATCTCAGTTTTGTTGCCATATTTGTTTTTGTTTGTTAAATGGTAAATGGACTGCATTTATATAGCGCTTTTATCCAAAGTGCTTTACAATGTGCCTACATTCACCCATTCACACGGCCAGCTGCCATGCAGGGTGCTAGCACAGCCATCGGGAGCAATTTGGGGTTCAGTGTCTTGCCCAAGGACACTTTGACATGCGGACTGGAGGAGCCGGGGATCGAACCACCGACCTTCTGATTGGTGGACGACCCGCTCTACCTCCTGAGCTGTTCAAAACTGCCTGTACCTACCTTCTTGTGTGTACTAAGTACTATCATACTGGTTTAAAAAAGCAACTTGATACTTTCCAATCTTTGCTGAGCAAGAATTCTGCGCAAAAATAATTAAACTCCCGTCCCAAATAGACGCCGGGTCTGGAACGTTGGGGTTTTACGAGTGAGAACAAGGAATCTCACACTATGCCAAGCTGCTTCCCAGCAGCGACCTACTGGACAATGTCCGATTTTCTCAAAATTTACCCATATGAAACCATCCATTGCGCCTTCAAAGCATCATGGCTTTTGGCTATGACGTGACCACCCGCTCCGCCCCGTGGCCGCCACGTCACGTCCGTGCTATGAGCCAGAACCTTCATTCAAAAGTGTCCAGCAATCTGCTATTCCGAAGAAAGTGTTCGGAAAATGTTGGAGGGACCCGAGAGACCCTCCAACACCGTGACCAAGTCCCATTTAGGGAAGACATTACGCCCCCGTGGTCGCAGCCTGCGCACCCCTTCATAACCCGGGAGACGAGGAGGAGGCTCCCCACCGGTTTTCCATGCCATAGCCAAAAACCATGAGGCCTTAAAGGCGCAATGGATGGTTTTATAGCGGTCAATTTTGAGAAAATTTGACATTGTCCAGTAGGTCGCTGCTGGGAAGTAGCTTGGCATAGTGTGAGATTCCGAAGTTTGAAACAAAGTAAAACTACTTTTAGTAAATAAACGCTTGGGCGTTTGAAGTTTTATGGTATTAAAGAAACAAATCGTGTGTTGTTTTGTTTTTGTTTGTTTTTTTTTGGGGGGGGGGCATTTCGCCTTTATTATATAGGACAGTAGGTGGGGAGAGAGAATGGGGATGACACCGGGACTCGAACCTGGGTCGGCTGCACAAAGGACCAAGCCTTCGCGGCATGCATGCTACCAGGTGAGCCACCAGGACACATGTGTATGTTATAGCCTATGTGATGAACGAAACGTCTACAATTACAGTGCACGTGCTCAGAATGAGGACGTACATTACTTCACAACATGGAAATATTTGCTTTATACATATTTGCTCTCTTTGCAATGATGCACTGTTCTCAGTCAGCCTACATCAGAAATAAATAAATAAGTAAATAAATGTGTTAATAAATAAACAAATAAACAAACAAATAGATACATAATGAAGAGTTCATTTGCAGAAACAGTTAAATGCCATTCGTAAAATGAATAAACAACACGCGTTTGATACTCCCTGGACTGCACATAAAAAACATTATTGGGGTGATTTATGTGAAAATTATCAGGTGAAAATGTTTTGATTATGGTCAATAATACAAATAGAATGTGTCGGGTTCTCCGCTTCCGCAAACGGTATTAAAGGAAATGAGAGAGGTGAATTTGATTGGTTTGATTGATTTAAGGCCCAGGCCATACCTTTGCATATTTTTTTGCCTGCCGTTTGCGCAGTGCGCAAGTGGCATTTTGTGGGGCAGGGAGAATAGCAGACAATTGGGACCGCTCGACTTGTGCCAATGGCCAGCGCTAAACACTGCACAGCCTTCGATTGTGTGTGCGAAGATAGGGCCTTTGGTGACCATTGTTCCAGGCATAGAGGGTTAGTGTTGTTGTATGATATGAAACAATGTAATGCTATAAAGAACTTGGTAACCATTATTCCAGGCGTAGAGCAGTCCCTCCAGGAGTTTTTTTGTGTGATTGTTGCGATCAAAAATCTAGATTTTGCAGTGTTTTTTTTTTTTGTAAAATTGTGTGAACTGGCAAAAGTTGCAAGTTGAGGAACTGGTTTTGCAGAAATATTGCAAAGATTGGTTGGATTTGCATTAATTATTGAGATCGCAAAAGAAAAAAAAATCCTGGAGGGACTGGTAGAGGGTTAGTGTTGTTGTATGATATGCAACAATGAAACATTATAAAGAATTTGATGACCATTGTTCCAGGCATATAGGGTTAGTGTTGTATGATATGAAACATTGTTGCGTTATACAGAACTTGGTTACCATTGTTCCAGGCATAGAGGGTTAGTGTTATTGTATCATATGAAACAATGTAACGTTATAAAGAACTTGGTTACCATTGTTCCAGGCGTAGAGGGTTAAGGTGCGTTCACACCGACCTATTAAAGTTTTTCGCTGGCGTCGAGTTTACATACAAAGTCAATGCAAACGAGCGATTGAGCGTATATTCGCCTGGGAGAAAAATCGCTGGGCGTCCGAGCGGCAGAGACAGAGCGATAGGGAGAAAATTCGCTCGTCGCTCGAGATGAAATATTCCAACTCGAGCGAAAATACGCTGGCATCAGTCGCTCGCCGCCCACCGCTGATTGGCTGCCGTGTGAGAGCGAGTCAAGCATCACACTGGCTTGGAACAAACCACTGGTTTATTGTGTGGCAACAAACCGCATTGACAGCTCATTGACAGCCTGACAGCTGACATGAAGTGAAGTCTGTCCTACCGGTATGGAGCTCGCATTAGGAGCACGCTGATAGGCTTTAGCTTGTAAACAATGACGGTGGCTCGTAGTGGACAAATATCATGACATTGCGTAACGTTACAGCCCCCACATGTCCGTCAATTCCTGTGCCTGTTGATGAGCGATTTAAACAGAGCGACAGAGCGATTCCAAAGGGTTGAATCAAGCGACAGAGCGAAAAATAAATATCTCGGTGTGAACGCACCTTTAGTGTTATTGTATCATATGAAACAATGTAACGTTATAAAGAACTTGGTGACCATTGTTCCAGGCGTAGAGGGTTAGTGTTATTGTATCATATGAAACAATGTAACGTTATAAAGAACATGATGACCATTGTTCCAGGCGTAGAGGGTTAGTGTTATTGTATCATATGAAATAAATAATAAAAATAGAGTCCGCACACTGGCAGCTGCTCCCAAATATTTATTCGACCACAAAAAAGTGTGACGTTTCGGGCAAAGCCCTTCCTCAGACATAAATGAAGTGTAGGGACACACCCCTTAAGTACCCTCGCAGGGGTCACCTGACACATCATGTGATACATAAAATTAAACATACAGTGCACTTGTTCATATAATCAAATGGCAACTGGCAATATCAAAACATAATTGTCTCAAAGGACAATAATGGAAGTATTCAGAACAACTTGAATATCACATAAACTGGGGCTATCAGGCATAAACCGTCATAATGAAATGTAATATTTAAGAAGAAAGTGTGATGTAAACTAATACAAGGTGGTCTCTACTACTTTAAAATTGTGGTAGTAGTAAAAAAGTATATGAAGATACCACAGCTGTGAAGAAAATGACACAGGACAGAGATACTAGACATGAGCAATATTCACTACAATGTGGACATAATGAGCTTAGCACACACAAAAGCACAAAAGCACACCTACAAGAACACCTGCAAAGGGACTACAAATGACTACAGAAAATGACTACAAAAATGGCCGCAAATCAAAGTCTTCGTTCAGCCCTCTTGGGGCTCGAGTGTCCAGGGTGAAAATCCAAAAGGCCTCTCTTTTAAGTAGTAGAGAGTTGATGTCACCTCCACGTACAGGATGTTTAACAAGTTCAATGCCAGAGTATCTAAGAGAAGAAACATTGTGAGAAGCTTGTGTGAAGTGGACAGCCACTGGGCTTCTGATGTCATTGTTACGGATGTTGGATCTGTGTTCTGAGATTCTGGTCTTAAGTGGTCTAGTGGTTTTGCCTATGTAGGCGAGGCCACATGGACATTTGAGCATATAGATGACATTATTACTTTTACATGTTATCACTCCTTTGATGTTAAAAGGTTTTCCTGTACGTGGATGAGTAAAAGTGGTGGCTTTGTGTGTAAAGTTACACTGTGTGCAGTTGCCGCATCTGTAGTTACCGTGAGGGATAGACTGTAAAAAGTGGGGCTGAATAGGAGGTGGGAGGTATGTTTCTTCTCTTAGATACTCAGGCATTGAACTTGTTAAACATCCTGTACGTGGAGGTGACATCAACTCTCTACTACTTAAAAGAGAGGCCTTTTGGATTTTCACCCTGGACACTCGAGCCCCAAGAGGGCTGAACGAAGACTTTGACTTGCGGCCATTTTTGTAGTCATTTTCTGTAGTCATTTGTAGTCCCTTTGCAGGTGTTCTTGTAGGTGTGCTTTTGTGCTTTTGTGTGTGCTAAGCTCATTATGTCCACATTGTAGTGAATATTGCTCATGTCTAGTATCTCTGTCCTGTGTCATTTTCTTCACAGCTGTGGTATCTTCATATACTTTTTTACTACTACCACAATTTTAAAGTAGTAGAGACCACCTTGTATTAGTTTACATCACACTTTCTTCTTAAATATTACATTTCATTATGACGGTTTATGCCTGATAGCCCCAGTTTATGTGATATTCAAGTTGTTCTGAATACTTCCATTATTGTCCTTTGAGACAATTATGTTTTGATATTGCCAGTTGCCATTTGATTATATGAACAAGTGCACTGTATGTTTAATTTTATGTATCACATGATGTGTCAGGTGACCCCTGCGAGGGTACTTAAGGGGTGTGTCCCTACACTTCATTTATGTCTGAGGAAGGGCTTTGCCCGAAACGTCACACTTTTTTGTGGTCGAATAAATATTTGGGAGCAGCTGCCAGTGTGCGGACTCTATTTTTATTACTTATCTGTACTTCAGTCCTGCACCTGACTTTAAATCCCTCACTGGATGTGCGTGCCTTTTTGTACTTTTTATTGTATCATATGAAACAATGTAACGTTATAAAGAACATGATGACCATTGTTCCAGGCGTAGAGGGTTAGTGTTATTGTATCAGAAACAATATAACGTTATAAAGAACTTGGTTACCATGGTTCCAGGCATAGAGGGTTAGTGTTATTGTATTATGAAACAATGTAACGTTATAAAGAACTTGGTTACCATGGTTCCAGGCATAGAGGGTTAGTGTTATTGTATCATATGAAACAATGTAACGTTATAAAGAACTTGGTGACCATTGTTCCAGGCGTAGAGGGCTCTGTCTCGGGGGTTGTAGTCGAGCATAGACAGGTGGCTGTATCTATTCATCAGAGGGATGTCAATGTATTCGTAGGTAGAGGAGTTGGTGGAGTAGGCATAGTACACCTTGGTTCCACCAGAGTAACCATTGGTAACGTACAATGTTCCACATATCATAAACGCCTCGCCTGCGCTGCGCTTCGGATGATTGGTGGTCCAACTACGAATGATCTGCAGAGTGGTGGGGTTTAATTGGCTGATGACGATGTTTCCTGCATTCTGATTGGTGGCATAGACAGCCCAGAGCCCGCCTTCGTCCACCATAAGGTCGATGTCAGAGTGCCCTCCCCAGCTGTAGTGATACATGTTGTTATAGCCGGCAAAGTCCAGCTGCCGAGAGCGACTGATGAGCGAAGAGCTGAAGTCAAACTTGATGATCATGTGACTCTGGAACTTATTGAAGTAAAGTGAGCCGTTAAAAACCACCTGCCCGGTGCCAGACCACGGGTGGGGGAGGCGGTGAGACGTGAAGTTGTCTGATGCCATGAAGTCAGACATCGACTCGTACTCCCTAACAAAGCGGTTGTTGTGGTAACCATCCATGTACCAGACCTGAATGGGAGGGGGAAAATAATTAACAATTACAATTGTGTAAAACAATAACAATAATCAAGAGCTGTAAAACATTTTGTATGTAATATTTGACATTTTATGTTTTGTTATTGATTGTTGGTTAGTTAGATCTAGGTAAACTTCTTCTGGTAGATCTCTGTCAGCGCTTTGAGTAGGGTTGCCATCCGTCGCTTAAAATACGGAATTGTCCAGTATCTACCAGTTAAATCATGCATCCCGTTTTGAACCAATACGGGACACGGTTTGTTCTATATTTTCATCCCACCTGCATTGCATGATGAAAACCCGCCCTACTCTGCACCTGGTTGGTGGCTTTGTGGGCTAGATTGGTTAGTTTTAGGCATCAATAAGGGTCAGGCCTCTGCTCTCTAATTGGCTCTTTTATCAAATCATTAAGAACAGATTATTTACGATGACAGCCTGGCTCTGATCCGGTGTGAGCTAATGAGAGAGCAGAGATGGGCCGGGCCTTTGCAGAATGGCGGTGGGAAAATGGCTGCTCCTACTTCACCATTTCCAGCGAAAACTCTCTCCAAGTTGCAAAAATACATACGTGAATATAATGAATCAAACACTTGACTGTGTTAGTGAGAAGGAATACAAATGGCCTGTTCATAAATAGCCAGTAGTAAAGGGTCCATAGAATAAAATGGCAAACGGGGCTGGCTTTCAACCAGGAGCAGCAGCTGGTGAACAAGCAGTGGTGACTGAGCGCGGTGAGTTTAGCAACAAGTCCCGGGTGGGTTAGGGTTAGTTATTTTTCATTTTAGTGTACGGTAATGACAGCTTTTTAATTCCTTCTATGATGGGACATCATGTTCTGATCGATTAGATTTCCTATCTGGTTGTATTTTCTAGGAAGAGGTCAATGAATCACACCACAAGGGACTGATTTTCTACCTAACTGCCATATCTTGGCTGCTGAAGTGCCTCTCTAGGCTACATTATTATCATGTGATTTGTTTAATGTTGAATTTTACAGTCAAATACATAAATAAACATTAATTTAATATATGAATCAATATAGTGCACATGAGAAGAAAATGAACAACTCTGATTATGTTATATTATGCTCAGCCATCAAGCAAGTGAATAGTTATAAGTCGTGCTGTCTCTTTGGTTGTAACCGTTTCCATGCATTGTATGTATTTCCTGTTCGTTTGTTAGTTCTTGAATTTATTTGATGTCTTTTCAAAGTTATTTGATTGATAATGTATTAAGAAGGGGTAGGACTAGAAAAGTTTTACACTTCATTCTAAGCCCTTTTTGAGCATTTTTGTGTTGAAACTGAAACTGTCTAATTAGTGGCCGGGCCAGCGAAGCGGCAGGGCCACGTATTGTATTTGCCTGTATTATTATTATTCTTCTTCTCCCGGGAAGTTCAAGTTCCCATGCATGAAAACTAACCAAACTTTGCACATCGGTCCAGTCCCATGCCAAACGGTGGCACTACAGCGACCGTCTAAAGTTTCAAACTTTGAAAAATCATAAAAAATCAGGCATACGTGCTACAGCTTTGCAACTTTCACCGAAATGTGGGCCCAAATGAGGAGAAACTTTTGTACAATGCAACCTATGGCCAATTATGAAGTCTAAAGACCGCAAAACTGCAAAAACTGTAAAACTAATTAAACCCTACTCCTCCCACACTCCTCCTTTTTCTTCAAACGACACCAAACTTCAGCATCTGCATCGTTAGACTGTCCTACACAAAAGTATGAAACAGATTTTCGATTGGTCAAAAATTCAGCCCACAGTGTATCAAAATGTTGAATTATGCCCCCATGTATAACCTAATTGCCTTAATTACCTAGGGCAATTAGGTTGTATTTGTGATGTCATCAGTCACTCAAGCAATTGTGATGCCATCACTGATGTCACTCGAGCAATTTTGATGTCATAATAGCATAAAGCCTTGAGACTTTCCCGGCCACGACTCATTGCTGCGCAGCAGCTATAATTTGTTTTGTTTTCTTATTTATTTTTTTATGTATTATTTTTTTCATTTTAACATTGTTCGAAAAAAAAACAAGGCTAGGTCGAAACCTAGCATATCCAGCGCAGAAAAGCGTTGACGAGCCTGTCCGCTGTAGCTGTTAGTGGCAAAAGTATGAAGGATACTTGTCAAACATATTTCATTTCAGGATGATGTTGTGTGTTGGTGTAGGCTACACCTTAAAATCAAATAGCCTACGTGTTTGATTTTGAGATATTTTTTCACCCCAGAAATAAATAGGCTACATTTTAGCCCGATGTTTTTGTGTCTTTTCATCAATCACCTAAATATCATATTATATTATAATATATTCTCTTAATTGTATTATATGATCTAATTTGATATCTTATAATTAAGCAATATAGCATGAGAGCAAGTGTGTTGTGGCGAATATATCCCGCTGATAAGCTGTTATCCCACGAGGCCGCAGGCCGAGTGGGATAACAGCTTATCAGCGGGATATATTCCACAACACCACGCAGCTCGAGTGCTATATTGCTTTTATAAAACGGTTTCCAAGTATAATAATATAATAATAATAATACTATAAGTCAGACTGGCATGGTATTCTGATAGAGTCAGTTGAAACACTACTGTAAGGCGGGACCTCTAGCAAGAAGATAGACGTGCGGGTGATTTGATTGGATCGTTCTGGAGACTGAAGTCGACATTGGCCAATCCTGGCGCTTGCTGAGAGCTTTTTGCAAAGCCCGACACCAGAGCCGTATGCCGACACCAAGTAACGTTACGTCTTATTTAGAAATGCGGGGTTAAGAGTGAGGGCGCGCGAGAGAGGGGTTAAGACATTAGCCCGCGTCTATTCTTGTACAAAACATCATTTTCTGCGAAGTATTAGTAAAGTTATAAGCGAAGATCGATTCACAAGGATCTGAAAGCTGTCTCCGCCATTTTGTTTTTGAGGTAACCAAAGCCTTTTAGTAAGAGAGTTGCGCCATCATGCGTCCATAATGACTCATTGTACAAAGACTTGAAGGACTAGTGACCCTCCATACAGCAGATCAGGAGAAAGCTGTTTGGCTCGAGCGCAGCGCTGCCTTTTAGTAAGAGAGTTGCCATGGCAACCAATAACCCATGGCCATGGGTTATTGAACTCGGTTACTGGAATTATACAATGGCTGTGAACCAATCAGATTGCTTGATTTGAGAGAGCCGTTTTATAATGTATAATATATCATCTATATATAGATAGATTTATAGATAGCCTATATACAATTGGATCTGATCAGTGTTGTAGCTCGTAAACTGTTATTTTAGCAACCCGATCTCTCTCTTTTTTTTTTATAGCAACGTTTTTCGGCTCCGAAATTGTAAAATGGTAACGTACGTTTATCCAGGGGTGGCTGTGGTTTCCGGAGATTCTAACCCCTTCCCCTACCCTAACTCTAAACCTAAAATCTCAGAACGTTACCATTTTACAATTTTGGAGCCGAAATTGTGACATAGCAACGTTGGTTAAAAAAAAATATTGAATAGCCTACTAGAAAATCTGGCCCTCACAAACACAACAAATAGTGGGGGCGGCATAGCTCAATATATGAGACCAATCGTTCATTTTGTGATAAAAAGCACCAAATTTTGCAGATGTGTTCAGATATATATTCTGAACAAAACTAGATATTGGGGCATCGCAAATTTGCCCCCTGGTGGCCGTGGCAGACATTTTTCAAAATGGCCACAATCGATTTGTCAATATTTCCTATCCCATTGGACACACATGCAATACCAGACATAATATAGATCCTAGTAAGCCTGAGAACCAAATAAAAATAGTCATTCAAAATGATATGGACTTTTACAAAGTAATTGGTCATTTCATTATATTATGTGTGTACATTACAGGCCTATTTGTGTGGCTATTGTTCGTTTTGTGATAAAACAATATCTAATATATCTTAATCTTAATATATTAAGAAAATAGCTTAATATAGAAGACATCTGGATATTGGGGCATTGCAGATTGGCATTTTTATAACCATTTTACAAAATGGCTGCATCGTGGCCCTAAAGAGCGGCGTCCTTTATTTTTCTGCATGAAAGATGGCAACCCTATAGCTTTGAGAGACAGACCGTGATAAAGGACTCATCTCCTGGCTTTTGGCTCATACTGTGGGGAATCACATGGCCTTTTAAGATTTTAATAGGAAGGAGTAGCAGCAGGGAATGCTTTCATTAGCTCAGCAGTAGTCTCGCTTGCCAGAGTCTGGCTGGGGACGCTTTCACTGTTGACGAGAGGGGGGAAAAGGCTCTTTACAGCCATCCACCGAACGTACCATGCAGGCTGCTTCATTGCATAATCCATCATTTTCAGCGTGTAGCAACGAGCTAGCGGATAGCGCTGCTATTGTTATTGTTTCAAAGGCAGCGGCGCAGGCATTTGAGCTCGGCAGATTCGACACATACAGCAGCAGAAACATACAGATTTGACACGGGGGTCCTGGAAAGGAAATCCAAATCTGGTCGCAGCTGCAGTCAGGGCGGGTCGGAGCCAATTGCAGAGCTTGCAGGGAGCGGAATGGGATTTCCATCCGGCACCGACTGAAATGGTCGGCACCAATGAGAGCTAAGTCCAACATGCTGCTTCAACCCAGTCAGACTAGCTCAGCAGTAACTTGACACGGCTCTGAGCGACGAGGAAAGCGAGATAAGCTAAACCTTAAAGCACAGAGATTCAGTTAAAAGCTCCAGACATACTGAGAGCTAAAACACAGAGGCTTTAAAAAAATGTCTTTCTCTCTGCTCTCTCCATGAGAGTTTCACATTGCTCTGCTCGCAGCACAGCACAGCTAAGGGGGGGGTCATCACTGGGTTGTCCGTGGTTAGGCAGCCCATTTTGGAGGCGGGTCTGGCGCACTTTGGGCCCACCCCGGGGTAGGTCTGTGTCAAGCACAGCTCGGCACGGTTTAGCAAAAAAATAATCATAATAATCATAATCATAATAATAATGGAAACTAAAATCAGCACGGCATGGCTTGACGCAGCCAAAGGTGTCAGTGGAAAAGCCCTCAAAAGCCTGTTGCTTTGAGAGAAGTGCTGTGGGTTGTGGGACTATGGTTGTGCCGCCAGTATTTTAATTAAAAAATTGGACCCGACTTGATTTGTGGTTGTCCTTCTAATAAACAAACAATATACATTTTTCTGTAGCGGATTGTAGGTTTTTGGGGTGTCAGCCGGAGTTTAGTCTGACAATGTTGTGCACACTGGATAGTTAGTTAGGTTAAGTTAGTTAGGTTGAGTACACACATAAGTGCCTGGGTAGCGAGCCAGATGGCAGTATTTGACAATTTAGCAGCTAAATCATAGATTATTGAAAGATATTCCATATTCCAGACTGAAATGCTATAACAGAAGTGGAGTATTGGCCAGAATGACATGAACATTTGGACACTTATTAAGCGGGTATCTTGCATGTTGCGTTCAGGTGCACTGTAAGATTTTTATTTTTATTTTTTTTGCCATTGCATCGCGGGCCACACAGGGGGCGCCGGCCCGCGGGCCGTAAGTGGGGTATCAATGGTGTATGAGTGCACCTCTTATTAAGTACAGCCTTATATCTTTACCCCCTCACGGATCAAAGAAGTTCGTCTCATTTAATCTTACAATACATTCTTTCTAGGATTATACTATGTTCACTGTTTCAGAACCACATTGTACATCCCTTGCTTACTGTAGGAGCCAGCAGATGGATCATTATAGCATGATATTGTATATAGCATGTTCTATATTACTATCAATGACCCACTGTATTTAGTATATAGTTATAATATAAATTTACTCTGTTGTCTCCTGCAGGAGCGATGGGGTCGGTCATCCATGATCCAAACCTGGATCCTGATGTTTTGACTGTGACTGGTTCAGAGATTCCTGTCAACTTTCCACAGGCTTAGAGACAGACAGACAGACAGATAGATAGACAGAGAGAGTACAGGTGTGAATATTTGTTAGTATAATTGATTCTATCAATGTGCAAATACATTTATGACATTTATGTACACTACACATCTAAACTGCAGTAGGGCAGTAGTAAAATGCAGCAGTAGGTAAGCCCACCCAGCTTCTGCATGCAGGCTTTCAGTCTGTCCTCCAGGCTGCTAACTCGGCTGTGAAGATCCTGGTAGTCGAAGCCTCCCAGTGTCTCCTGTAAGGAGCTGAGGAGCATTGTGACGTTCTGCACCTCCTCCTTGAACTGAGCCACCAGCCGGGCGTCCGCCTTGTAAGCCTCCAACACTGGGATGAGAGGACCAAGCTCCTCCATCTTAGACTTGATCTCCTGAAAAACAGACAGTTACATTCAGTGGTCTGGACTGACATAGGATTTAGGCAAAACCATTCAGTGGTCTGGACTGATGTAGGATTAAGGCGTCACACCCAAACCTAGTGCCAGGACACCAGCCTGTGTTGCATTGCTGTAAATATTATGTGCTTGGAAATCAGTGTACCTGCTATTTACACAATACTATTTCCTTTTTTCTTTTTCTGTCTTGCAATTGAACATGACTGTTTTAAACAACCTGCCCAGTAGGCAACCACTTTTTCACTACTTTTCTATCTTTCCATTCTTTTTCTCCCTCTCTGAGTGTCGCCTTGGACGCGCTAGAGACCACCACCTCTACAGTAAGTGGCCTCTGGCACCATCTTTTTCACTTGTTCCCCTCACCAAGAGCACCTCGGATACAAACAAACAGACGAACATACACACATACGACAGAGCACGCCAGCTCCTCTAGATTTCAACCTGCCCAGTGTTGCCACAGCTAAGCAGGTGTCTGGTATCAGATATTGATTTACAAGCTATAGATACATTCAAAATGTAAACAAATAAATAATCTACAAGTACAGTTTAGTTACAGTGATACAGTGTAGTTGGTGGCAATAGTTGATTTAAATGTCTTGCTCCTATAAATTAGCTGCTGTGATTGACATTTTCTCTAATATCCTGTGACTTTCTCATGGCCTTCCATTTGCTCTCAATCTTTCTTTCCCTCTCTCTCTCTCTCTCTCTCTCTCTCTTCGTCTCTCTCTGCCTTCCAGTCTCTCTCTGCCTTCCAGCCGACACCGGTTATCTTGTCAATCAGTGCACTCTTTCCAGCAATGGTAATTAACTCATTGAGTGCCAGCCACTTTTGGAGAAGGATGCTCCCAGTGCCAGAGTTTCAGAGCGTTTTCAGTGATTTCTCGAGGCCCACAGAATATTGTGTGATATTACTATGTAAACACTGAACACGCACAAAGAACGATGAGACTCTATTCTATCATCTGCAAAAAAAAGTTTATTGATCCCATTTTCCGTTCTTTAGTTATGAGCCGGAGAAGATAGCTTGATTCATCCAAAAAGAGCAATTTTTTTCTAGAAGCTGAGATAATTGGCCTTTTGTGAAATTACACATTTCAAGCACATCACTGACTCTGAAGCTAATCTTTTCTAATGTAGTCACACCTCAAAAATAATTTCCTTCAATAAAACAGTGAAGGCCAGGGAATTCTGTTTGGCAGAATAATATTTTTTAGCTACAACCAGCAGCGCTGGCCCCTGCGTGCGCTGCTGGTTGCAGCTTCTTGCTGGTCTTGATTTGCTGCTGGTGGGCATCGGATATTCTGGCTTGCGTTTGTCAATCCTGTCCTGCTGCCTGGGTCTGTCTGGGTGTTGCGCGCTGCTCTGCGTGCCCCCCCCCCCCCCCCGCCCCGCCCCGCCCCGCCTCGCCTCAACTGCACACTCCTCCTCCTGTCTGTGGTGGCTCTCTGCTGAGTTTGCTGTGCGCACAGTGAAGGGACATCGACATCCTGCTTTTTTACAGCGTTCCGCGTGTGTTTGTCACCGGCAACGATGCTTCCAGTTGAGAATAATAACAACTCCACGGTGTGGATGTGCGGATGTGCTGTCCGGCTCAATTGTGGGAGCAGATTGGCTGCTGCAGGCACAGCTGCAGTAACGTGCTTCAGCATATCGATGCATACGGATGCGATGCGATTTCCGTTTCCATAACGACTTCTTCTTTGTTTTTTCCTTGCCTTTCTGTTATGTGGAGAGCACTGTCGCCACCTAAGGGTTCTGTAAAATAGGTTAGACACATCCAATGGCTATAATATTTGTACATCAGAGGCAGAAGGCTTTGATCGACGCCCCACCGTCAAAAAACGCAATTGACGAACATGTCCGTCCTTGGCACTCTACGTTACTATTTGAAATGACGAACATGTCCGTCCTTGGCACTCAATGAGTTAAGAATTTAATACTCTCTCATTGTAGACAGATAAAGCATGAATTTGTGGGCCGGAGTTAACCACCTGCCATTAATCTGCCAGTGAAATGTACAGGCTACATGCCAAAATAAAAGTAGCTTGCTACTTTACATCAACGTTTTGTTTTTTTGCCAAACCAATTTTATCTCCGTGATCAAGAAAAGGGAATTCCAGCACATCTGGAATAGGCCTACAGTTGATATTCATGGAGACAAAATACTTGGTAAAATTGGGAGATAGGGATCATGTGTATAGGAAAAGCTTTTATGACATCACTGATGAGATCACAACCTCTTATGGCATCACTGATAATGTCACAATGCCTCTGACATCACTGATGATGTCACAATTTATGACATCACTGATGACATCACCCGTGGGACTTTGTGTGTGTGTGTGTGTGTGTGTGTGTGCGTGTGTGTGTCTGTCTCGTGTGTGTGTGTGTGTGTGTGTGTGTGTGTGTGTGTGTATGTATGTGATGTCACAATGCCTCTGACATCACTAATGCCAAAATTTATGACATCACTGATGACATCACTGGGACTTTGTGTGTGTGTGTGTGTGTGTGTGTGTGTGTGTGTGTGTGTGTGTGTGTGTGTGTCTGTCTCTTGTGTGTGTGTCTGAGAGAGAGAGTGAATTTATGACATCACTGAAGACATCATCAGTGGGACAGCCATCAGTGGGACAGACAGACAGACAGACAGACAGACAGACAGACAGACAGACAGAGCCCTTACTCAATATATAATAATAATAATATATACTGTGTATATATACACACACACACACACACACACACACAGAGACACATAATTATATATATATATATATATATATATATATATATATATATATATAGATAGATAGATAGATAGATAGATAGATAGATAGATAGATGGTGTAGCGCGATCATCTGGAAATTCGCATTAATTGTGGAATATTTTCATCTACACATTGACAGAGCCTGTGTGGAACTTCAATAGACTGAAGTACACTCAAGGCCAGATTAACACCCCCAGGGGCCCCTGGGCCCTGAAGCACCTAGGGTGCCCCCCTACCCCCCTTCCTTCCGACTTTACACTCGGACACAAGAAGGGGAAAACCAGATTAAAAAAAAAAATTGAATGGTTTATGGAAAAATGAATAGCTGACCAGTCACCACCACCACCAGGGATGCTGGAACTGTTTTTAAGTAGGGGGTGCAGAGCGTGTCATCAACACCAACTCATCAAGAAAATGGAAAATATGCCCCCCCCCCCCCCCCCCCACAGTAACTACAAGATTAAATAGAAAAACGATAAGATCGAATGCAGAGTGGGGGAAACTGAACGGTGCTTTCCTGTGATGATCGTGTGATGATAGTAAAGTGTGAAGATCAGACAGCATTACCTGGCAACAGTCAAATTACTCTGATAAAAATAGGGTTGCGGTGGTGATGCTATGGAAACAGACACATGTCTGTAAGTTTGGCTCATCACCAAACACTTGAACTCAAATAGCCTGGGGGATTTTCAGTATGTGGAAGTTTTCAGTGAATTCAAAAATCTTCTGAACACTAGAAAGGCCCAGGGATTTGGGATGGGCAATATGCCGTCAAAAGAAGAGGATTATAGTTAGAATTATATTTCCTTGTTTGAAAGTATGTTTAGGGAAATCATTGAGGGACCTTTTGAAAGCTGAGATAGGCTACCGGTATTTCAGTTCCAAAATTCAAAACCAGCTTTTAGATGCTGGCTAGGCATTGATCGTGTTTAGTCGTGTTGTGTGAAGTGTGAGGTGTGAATGTTCACCAGTCCAGGTAATAGCCTACAAGAAAGTAGACAAAAGCAGCTACGCACATAAAAAATGCTAAATTCTCGGTGCTGGATGAGGTACAAGTAAAAAAAAATAGAAAAATAGAGTCTGCACTAATGGGTCCCATGAAAATTTTCTGGTAGCCTACCACAACGTTTTAATGTTCATGGGTAGACAGAGATTAGGTTAGTCAACCCTAAACTGGTTTTGTGCTTACGTGAAATCACCAGCGCCGCTGCCCGACTGCGCCAGCTGGCCGTCCAGCTGGCCGTCCTATCGGCGCAGCTCGGCGGAGGGGGCGTGCGGCTCCACGAAAATGTGACTAGGCGGCGTCAACACGGACGTGACGTGACCAGCACGAGCTGCTGCCACGCTGCCAACCTGACGCTTCTTCCCACCTACGTCTGAACTAGTGGCTTCCACTATCATGTTTTCCCTGCTCATAGTCAAATCCGTTCCACGGTGGGGTCTATTCCCTCCAAGATAGAGGCCAAGGTCTTTACCAACGAACGCCAATGCTGCCTGTCTGCTGCCCAATGCTGCACTTGACCCCAGGTACATCCCAGTTGTTTCATTTCCTTGTCTACAGATCTTCACCATGTCTCTTTTGGGTCTGCCTCATTTTCTTTTTCCTGGTGGGGTGTCCATCTCATGGCTTCCCTTGGGATAGCACTTGGGTCCATTCTGCAAACATGTCCGATCCATATCCACCTTCTGTTTTTGATCACATTTGACAGTGGGGTCATGCCAGTTCTCCTGTAAAGGTCTTTTTTTGAGATTGTCCTAGGCCAAAATATCCTCAATATCCTCCTAAGGCTTCTCGTCTGGAATACATCTAGCTTGTGACAGATGGTCTGTGTCACTTTCCATGATTGTGCACCAAGGATGTGGCTCTAAAGTGTAACTCCCTAAAACACTTTTTTCCGCTTTTAACCAATATATATGGCTTTTGAGGTGGTGTGTAAGTGATTCTGGTCAAAATATCTTTTTGAGACATTTGAGACTAAACTCTTAGAATTGTACAAACTGTATCATTTTCAGGCAGCAAGAGTGCCCTCTATGGGTTCAAACCAGTTTTTTCTTTCTCCAAAATGGCCGATTTGAAACAAGGTTTAAAAAGCCTCCAGGATGACATGCAGAGGTGGAGGCAATGACCTCATGCTCATGTGAATAAAAAAAAGTGTGATCATTAGCTAACGCCAGAGCCATATAATAGAGAGTTGCAACATCTCCATTCACTCCAATGGACCTTTTTTGTTGTTGCAAGGATTAAGCAGGGCTGTCCGTTTTTGATGTACTTTTTAAAGGGTCCGACGTTTAAAGAATCAAATTGTATATTATGTTTGTGGCTCTTTTCACGGGATAAAGGTTTTTCAGTGAATAATAGTTCATTTCCTTACTGAATAATCTGCTGTTACCTGATTTTAGCTGCAGAATTTCATGTCCTGGCGTTTGTATATTAATGGCATCGTGTGTAATGACGTATCCAAAAGGAATTACCCTGTGCAGCACGGAGAATAATGGTGCGCTCAAGCGCAGCTGGGTATTTCTGCGCTAAGAGCAGCTTTTAGGTGCTCTTAAAATTGCGTGCACGTAAATAAGTTGCGGCATGCTGACGATAGCAGAAGGCAAGCATTTTGCGGGGACACGCCTGTTTTGGCATGGGGCACGTCCACACCTGTGTCTGCACTCAGATCCTTGGATGGCATCGTGGCCAAAGTGCAAAATGACACTTGCGGGAGGCAGACGATAGCATAAGACGCAGGGAAGATAGCATAAGAGGCGCACAAACCAGTACATAAGCGATAGCCTGTACGACGATAGGACCCCTGGTGTTTTATTTTCTACTCGTTCTAAATAAACCAAACTAAAACAAGTGAGCTGGTGTTTTATTTTGAAAAGAGAAGGGGTCCTATGGTAGCAATCTGCCATGTAAGCAACCCCACAAACAACAGTTCAAAACAGCATATTTAAAAAAGTTTAATTTTTCACCTTGTCAAAAATGCAACAACTCACAGTTCCATGCTTCATTCAGAAAACATACATAATATTTCTGTAGTTTAATTTTGTCCATGAAAGAGTTAACTGTGTCCATGATGAGGAGAAATCACCAGAAAACTGAAACAACGTTTAAAAAGCCTCCAGGATGACATGCAGAGGTGGAGGCAATGACCTCATGCTCATTCTGACACAACATACGGTACATGACAAGACATGTCTCCAGAATGCATCAGCCATTTAGCATTCTTATTTAACCTAACCAGTCCACTAGGGGTGCCCCCGACCAAACATTTTCCTAGTAAACTAGTAGTCGTTAGTTCAAGCCATTAGTTGTGGCACTTTTAGAATATTAATTTAATAATTGAAATAAATATCTTTGGACCATGAGAAAATGGTTTGAGTTCCAGAGCCAAGAAAGAATGTTTTAAGTAACGACAATAACAGCAAAGCGGTAATGATTCTGAATGTGTCAAGGAGACTGATTTTTTTTTCTTTCATTTGTTCATTTATCGTTTATTTGCATAGGGACAGATACACAAACATTTAGCAAGAAATGTCTGATGTCATGTATCACAACATTTGTAGCCCAAGCTAATTTGCAATGCCCGTCCCTAGATGTTATTAAAAGCACCTATTAAAAGCAAAGTACAGTAAAATACATTAAAATGTACAATAAACATAAACAAGGTTAATAATAACAATAATAATAAAAATAAGATCATAAAATCAGTCAGTCAATCAATCAATCAACACAGTATGACATCACAACTCATTAACTTGTCACACCGACAGCCCGCTTCTACCGTTGGTCCGGAAAGGTCTGATAACATGAAACCACCTGGCTACTCATTATGCACAATGACATTATTTTGCATAATAAGTAGCCATGTGCTTCTTGGCAGTCAGCGGGCAGTCCTCGGTCTATTAACTTTTTAACAAGGTGCAGCTCCCGCAGGGTTTACTCTTTTCTTACTGCGACTAACTGGCCATTGAAAACTATGGTTGACTGTTCTCATTGACCAACTATTGGTCGAGTATTAGGGAGCAGGCCTACAGTCCAGTAAGAACACATTCTTATTGAACCAGGCTAGTCAAATAAGAACACACTCGTACTTTACCAGGATAATCAGCTAAGAACATTTAACCAGACTACTTGACTTACAAGATGTTCTTATTCAAGCAAACCAGTCCACTAACATCAAATCACACATTTATTTAACACACACACACACACACACACACACATGTGCACGCAGGCGCGTGCACACATGCACACACAGACACACACACACACACACACACACACACACACACACACACACACACACACACACACACACAGTGGCTGGTGAGGAAGTGATTTTTTCCCATTTTTCCAAAATCTCTTTCAAATTAAAGGAAAGGTCAAAGGTCAAGTGGTGCCGGTCAGGAGAGTTTGGAATGTCATGCTGAAGGTGAAGACTTGACGATAGCCTTTCCTGTCCTGGCTCTTCCTAATGTTGTCCTAACGTTAGCCCTGCAAGCAACAACAACAAACAAACAACAATGACTATGTTTACATGACCCGCAATGATCCAACTATTGACCTTATTCTAAATCAGACAATATTTCAATTGGGGTGTTAACACGAGTTGCTTATAGAATATGTGAGTCTTCCCGGGGGGGTGTCCAAACTTTTTTGATCCTGCCAGATTAGATAACGTGAAAATGTCAGGGGGCCAGGTGCTTCTGGCATCATATGGGTTATAAAAAATGTAAAATAAAAAATCACATACAATTGTACGGAAAAATGCAAAATGAACTTGTTTGATTAAGCAATACTGTGTGGAGGGCCACATATAGTATATTTTGAGAGACAAGTTGAGGGCCACTTAAAATCGGTCCGCGGGCCGCAATTGGCCCCCAGGCCGGACTTTGGACATGCCTGCTACAGCTAAGAACAGGGTGTAATTGATGTCTTTTCAAGACAATTTGGTAACTCAGACTTGGATTACATTAGGTTAGCAGTATCGAGGCTTTTCTTTTTCTTCCATTTTTGCTAGTGACCCTGTTCACACTCAGCAAACTAAATGAGCAAATCTAATTGCCTGACGCGTACGGCAACCATTTTAGGGCATCCTCCCCCGTCAGAGTATTGGCTATCATTCCTCAGTCTAAGCGTTGTCAGTTCTTGTGTCTCCTAGTAAAACCATATCAAGTGCTCTGAAACACCTTCAGTCCTCACACGAAAACGCTGTCATTCTTCCTGCAATACTGTTTCACTCTTCACACGTCAGTCATCGCACAATACGGCGTCACTCGTCAGTCATCAGTCCTCACTCGTCAGTCATCACTCGTCAGTCATCACTCGTCAGTCCTCACTCGTCAGTCATCACTCGTCAGTCATCAGTCCTCACTCGTCAGTCATCACTCATCAGTCATCAGTCCTCGTCAGTCCTCACTTGTCAGTCATCACTCATCAGTCCTCACTCGTCAGTCCTTACTCGTCAGTCATCACTCCTCACGTCTCACACGAAAACGTTGTCATTCCTCCTGCAACGTGCCTCACTTATCACTCAAACTAGCTGTCAGTCATCACTCCTCACGTCAGCAGACACAAGAACTGACAACGCTTAGACTGAGGAATGATAGCCAATACTCTGGCAGAGGAGGAGGCTCTAAAATGGTTGCCGTAGACGCGGCCGGTCTCCATTCTACTGCATGTAGTCCACTGACTGTCAACAAGTACCACATACAACAAACTCCAAACTAGCCCTTTTAGGTATTTACATGTTTGCGATGCACTTCAATAATGAGACTAAGATCAGAATACTCCACGTCTTATCTTGCCTATTGCTTTCTCCGTCTATGACAGGGGTGGCCAACCCGCGGCTCTCGAGCCGCATGCGGCTCTTGGCCCCTCCCCGTGCGGCTCTTTAATTCATTGTTATTAACATGTGTGTGCGGCTCTTCAATTAAATATGAATGTGTGTATGTGTGTGTGTGCGCGAGTCTGTATGTGTGTGTGTGTGTGTGTATGTGTGTGTGCGCGAGTCTGTATGTGTGTGTGTTACATCCCCAATCCTCTTAAGCCATTTGACAGCCTGTTTGTGAGTCACGCCCCTCAGGTTTCGAGCAGGTGATTTGATATCAGTGTTGGGTGGGGCGTAGCCTACTTTTCCTTGTAAAACTTCAATCTACAATGGCGGGGAAGAAATGCACAACGAAGCGCAAATACGAAGAAGAAAATAGGACGTTTGGGAGAATCAATTTTTTTGTTGTTGAACGAAATGGCAAGCCTTTCTGTTTAATATGCCAGACGGCGCTCGCACATTTTAAGTCTTCAAATCTGCAGCGCCATTTCAGCACACACCACCTGAACATCGATCAGGATTTCCCTCAAGGCAGTGAACTTCGTAAGAATAAAATAAGGAGTTTGAAGAGTGGTAGTGAAAAACAGACTCAGTTGTTCAGAAGATTTGCGAAGCAAGCTGAGACAGCGACGCTTGCTTCATATCAAGTGGCGTGGAACATTGCACGCGCTAAAAAGCCATACAATGAAGGCGAGTTTGTAAAACAATGCATCAGTGATGTAGTTGGAATCTTGTCTCCGGAAAATGACAAACTGAAGAAAATGATATCAGACGTCCAGTTGTCACGCCACACTGTGGAACACAGGATATCGGACATTAATAATGCCATTGAATCAGAATTACATTCTGATCTTCAAAAATGCGAGTATTTCAGTGTCGCATTGGATGAGTCTTGTGACGTACAAGACAAGCCTCAATTGGCAATATTTGTACGGTCGGTTTCAGAAGATTGTGTGATAAAAGAAGAACTCCTTGATATCGTACCATTAAAGGACAGAACCCGTGGCATCGACGTGAAAGAAACGATGACTGACGTGTTTGTGAAAGCAAATCTGCCGCTACAGAAACTAACAGCAATTGCCACGGATGGTGCGCCGTCTATGATTGGATCTGTAAACGGGCTTGTGGGGCTCTGTAAAGCTGACAACACATATCCAGAGTTTTGGAATTTCCACTGCATCATTCATCGGGAGCAACTTGTGTCTAAAAAGCTGAATTTAGACCACGTCATGAAGCCCGTGCTGGAAATTGTCAACTATATTCGCACACATGCGCTTAACCACAGGCAATTCAAAAATCTCATTGCTGAGCTGGACGAGGGCCTTCCCGGAGACCTCCCGCTTCACTGCACTGTGAGGTGGCTTTCTAAAGGCAAAGTGTTGTCTCGCTTCCTTGAGCTTTTGAATGCGGTGAAACTTTTCATGGAGGAGAAGGACAAGGATTACCCGCAGCTCTCTGATCCCCTTTGGATTATGGATTTGTCTTTTTTGGTCGACATGCTGAGTCATCTGGACAAACTGAACCTGGATCTGCAGGGGAAATTAAAAATGCTGCCTGACCTGGTGCAAAGTGTATTTGCATTTATCAACAAACTCAAGCTGTTTAAAGCACATCTTCAAAAGGGAGAATTAGTGCACTTTCCCTCTCTACAAAAAGCAAGGGAACAAAACGCCCCCGCCGCCCTGAGAAAGGCAACAGCCAGGTATGCCACACTGCTTGAAACGCTTAAAGGAGGACTTACCCCCTAGATATGTATCAGAACAGTGATTTGAAAATACCTATGGAAAAAACCAAGAAATGACATATGCTCTTGTCTATACTAAACTCTTTGGCTGTGTTCAAGTCAAGATTTTTTTTCGGAAATCGACGCCATTACAGTTTGCCCACCGCCTCAAAAATAATTTATTTGAGAGGGGCAATATCTTTATAAATATCAACAACTAGCCAACGCTGGTGGCATGTATGGAAACAGTGTTGCTCAAAATGGTTGAAAGTTATATCAATTTGATAATTCAGTGGCGAACTAGAAATTTAATTATTTTTTTCCATGTATGTGTATGTGGGCGTCTGTAACGCCACGTTCACACACACGCCTAGAGCGACGCTTTAAGCAACGCCTAAAATTTAGGCGTCCTTGTTAACAGACGAGAGCGTTCACACATACCGCTGCCATGCTGCGCTGAAGCCACGCTCGCGCTGCGCCTACGCTGCGCTGCATTTATCGTTTAGGCGTCTGTTCTATTTTTCAGCATCTAGGCGCGCTGAACTGTCAAGCTGGCTGTTGTTTCTGATGGACTTGGGCCATATTTTCTACCGAGTTTGCCCAAAAGGGAGAGTGGAGCGCGAATTAACGAGTGCATAGTAGGAGAGCTGTCCTTCATGTGTTCCTCTATTAACGTCTTTTCTGTCAGATGTATATATACCCCCCCTGTCTCAATGCATGTATCACTCATGGTGTTGATGACTCATAGTCACATGATTACCCGAGGGAAAATAACAATTACAGCGGGCCAGGAAATAGACAGACATCATCACTTGCACATTACAATAAAAAAGAGGTTTATATTAGCTACTCACCCATGCTATAAATCAGATCTAAAGTGTAAAAAACCACTGCTCATGTGATCAGCGTAGTGCAGAGCGGGGCTTCAGTGTGGCGTCCTGTGTGAACGCAAATAGGCACCTAGCGTGCATGAAGCAATGCCTATGCCTAGGCGTAGCTTAAAGCGTTGCTTAAAGCGTCGCTCTAGGCGTGTGTGTGAACCCGCCGTAACTATCGCTAAGAGCAAAATGAGGTGAGGCTCGTTACCGCAGCACACCGCACAATAGGACAAACCCCCCGCTCTGGGGTAACACAATGCTAGATTTCTCCACGTCATTCCCTCGTCTAACTAGCGATAAACCGCGCAATGAAATCCCTTTTTAATTTGCGTTTTGGGGCTTTTCGTGATTCTTGTTAAAAGTTACTGCAGCGCAGGGCAGTGTCAGACCTCCATGTGAAGAGCTCCGCCCGCGCGTCCCCGCTGCCTGGAGCACAGCAGCTCGTGCTCGTGCTCTAAAAGGCAGGGTGCCTACGAGCTGCTGCCTGGCCGGCAGAAAGTGCTCCAGACTCGGTGTGATAATCCTGTAACAGCATTTGAGCTTATTCAGGTAAGATATTAATAATGTAATGACACATTCAGCGATAAACTGTCTACAATGAAGACATATGTCAAATATGACAACGTGGTGTTCAGTATTTTAAGAGCACAGGAGCTACTTCCCTGATCAAACCCATTCCGCGCAGCAAAACACACACACAGCGAGTCAACGTGGAGGAGGAGCACACACACACAGACAGAGAGAGTGTGTGTGTCCCCAGTCGCTCTGCTCTGCTGACTTCATTTCCTGAAAAGTTGGCGTTGCTTGTACACAGTGACGATATTATAGTAGCCGATGTGCTTAGACCAGCTTTGTCACGTTGTCACGTCGTAGTATAGCGTTATATTTTACATGTGCGCTAAACTTTGAGGAGATTTGTTTGCGGAAATGTCAGACTGTGCTCTCTCTGCTCTGAGCACAGAGAGCAAGCAGGCAGAGGGGGAGAGAGAGAGAGAGAGATCGGCTCCCTACAAGCAGCAGAGTGAGTGAGAGAGAGAGAGAGAGAGAGAGAGAGAGGGATCTGCATGGGGAAAGTGGGAGAGAGATATGATGCTGCTGCTAAGTGCACTGGCTGCGCTATAGGCTACACTCTCCATTCACAAACTGCACTGGTCTCTGTGACCGCGATGGCGCTCCAAGGATTAAATTATTATTACTATCTTGCCTTTCATGACACAACTTTAAAACGTAGATAGATATAGTAAAAAACACATATTTAGGAAAAGTCATGGACAGGCAGAAATAGAGTTACATGCATTGAAAATATCAAAACGGTCGCACTGACCACAGTGGCGGTTCTAGTGTTAACAGGTCAAGTGACACAAACGTCCAATGAGCTGTGTGTATTGTAGCTACTAGCACCATATTGGTAGGAAAATGCTTGTGATATCATGGGAATAGGCTTGGAGTTGTGAGGAGCCGAAAGGGTACAGGGGGAGTAGTGGAGTAACTATCTTGAAATCCCATAGTCTTTGGGGACAAACTGACGTCAGTTTGTACCAAATCTCCCATTCATTTACGGGCAAAAAAAAAAGCAGTGTTCCACCCTTAGAGGGCGCTTATGCCAGTTATGCTGCTGAAAAATGATACAAATGGCAGAATGGCAACAGTTTGGTCACAAATGTGGAAATTTTGACCAGCATTCTTCACACATCACCCCCAAAGTCATATATATTGGTTAAAAGCTGAAAAAAAGTGTTTTGGAGGTAAGTTCTCCTTTAAGGAAAGTTTTGTGACCCGATTCCACGACATACAGCTGAAAAGGCCTCAGATTATTTTCCTTGTCGACCCGTTCACAGCGGAGACAGACTGTTTAAAAGCCCCGCTTGTCACAGACGAAGCAGCGTCTCAGTTGGAGATGATTGAGCTGTCGGAGGATGACAGACTGAAGTCCGTTCTGAGGGAAGGGACCGTTGAGTTTTGGAAAATTGTGCCAAAGGAAAAATATCTGCAGGCTGCGCTCAAGCTACTCTCAATGTTTGGGTCAACATACGTTTGTGAGTCCCTGTTTTCTAGTCTGAAACACGTGAAATCCAAGCACCGATCTGTTCTTACTGACACGCATGTGAAAGAACTGCTGCGAGTGGCCACAACGGAATATAAACCAGATTTGAAGAGGATTGTTGCACGCAAGGAGTGCCAGAAGTCCCACTGAGACGAGTCAACGCAGCAGGTAAGACAGAAACTCTTTATTGGAAGGTAGCCTATTGTAAATTGTTACATGTATATTTTATTTATATTTTCATGTGCAATGTTCAGCCACGCAGGGGAGAGAGAATGAGAGGGGGTATGGGGGCACTGTGTGTGCGTGTGTGTGTGTGTGTGTGTGTGTGTGTGTGTGTGTGTGTGAGAGAGAGAGAGAGAGAGAGATGTATGATTCAGAATCATGGATAGCTCCTCTCCTAAGTCTTTGTGCAATGTTGTCACTTGCCTCTGGTCTTGGTAGGATATTTAATAGTGAGGGGTGTGTGACATCTGGCTGAGTGAGATTTTGATTTCTCTCTTGACACAGGGAAAGCTTCTGTCCACCTGCCATATGCCTCTTCATTCAATGAGACAAGACCCAAAAGCCCCCACAAATCAGGACTTTGTCATCCCCCCATGCCCCCTGAACACAACCAACTCTGCAAGGACTGAGGTCCCCCCCATGGACATTATCACACAGTCACCCAGTCACACACACACACACACACACACACACACACACACACACACACACACACACACACACACACACACACACTATCCTCCCCCCCCCCCCCATGTCACTTTAAAGGACTTTTACTTTGCACTTTATAATTTGAATTGTTTTCTGTCATTACATTAAGAGTCAATTCTCATTTGTAATCTACCTACTGTGGCTGCTATTAAAATCATTCTTGATCTTGATTTTGCGTGTGTGTGAGAGAGAGAGACACTTTTGTGAGCCCGTGTGTATAATGTGGCTCTTTGTGGTACCACATACATTTTTGTGGCTCTTAGTCTCTGAGTGGTTGGCCTATGACCTTATTCAGGTCAAGGTAATCAGAACATGTTATTTACAAAGAGTCTACTCGCTCAGGTCACTCTTTTGAAGACTACCTAGCAATAATCAAATTTTCTTCTCTAGATGTGTGGTTACAAACACTCATTTTGGAAAAGCTACAGCCCCATCTTCCTCCCTTCCTACACGTGTCTCCTTTCTCCTCGCTGCCCTCCTACCTTCCTCCTCCCTTCCTACACGTGTCTCCTTTCTCCTCGCTGCCCTCCTACCTTCCTCCTCCCTTCCTACACATGTCTCCTTTCTCCTCGCTGCCCTCCTACCTTCCTCCTCCCTTCCTACACGTGTCTCCTTTCTCCTCGCTGCCCTCCTACCTTCCTCCTCCCTTCCTACACGTGTCTCCTTTCTCCTCGCTGCCCTCCTACCTTCCTCCTCCCTTCCTACACGTGTCTCCTTTCTCCTCGCTGCCCTCCTACCTTCCTCCCTTCCTACACGTGTCTCCTTTCTCCTCGCTGCCCTCCTACCTTCCTCCTCCCTTCCTACACGTGTCTACTTTCTCCTCGCTGCTCTCCTACCTTCCTCCTCGCTTCCTACACATGTCTCCTTTCTCCTCGCTGCTCTCCTACCTTCCTCCTCCCTTCCTACACGTGTCTCCTTTCTCCTCGCTGCTCTCCTACCTTCCTCCTCCCTTCCTACACATGTCTCCTTTCTCCTCGCTGCTCTCCTACCTTCCTCCTCCCTTCCTACACGTGTCTACTTTCTCCTCGCTGCTCTCTTACCTTCCTCCTCCCTTCCTACACGTGTCTCCTTTCTCCTCGCTGCTCTCCTACCTTCCTCCTCCCTTCCTACACGTGTCTACTTTCTCCTCGCTGCTCTCCTACCTTCCTCCTCGCTTCCTACACATGTCTCCTTTCTCCTCGCTGCTCTCCTACCTTCCTCCTCCCTTCCTACACGTGTCTCCTTTCTCCTCGCTGCTCTCCTACCTTCCTCCTCCCTTCCTACACATGTCTCCTTTCTCCTCGCTGCTCTCCTACCTTCCTCCTCCCTTCCTACACGTGTCTACTTTCTCCTCGCTGCTCTCTTACCTTCCTCCTCCCTTCCTACACGTGTCTCCTTTCTCCTCGCTGCCCTCCTACCTTCCTCCCTTCCTATACGTGTCTCCTTTCTCCTCCCTGCCCTCCTACCTTCCTCCTCCCTTCCTACACGTGTCTACTTTCTCCTCGCTGCTCTCCTACCTTCCTCCTCGCTTCCTACACATGTCTCCTTTCTCCTCGCTGCTCTCCTACCTTCCTCCTCCCTTCCTACACGTGTCTCCTTTCTCCTCGCTGCTCTCCTACCTTCCTCCTCCCTTCCTACACATGTCTCCTTTCTCCTCGCTGCTCTCCTACCTTCCTCCTCCCTTCCTACACGTGTCTACTTTCTCCTCGCTGCTCTCTTACCTTCCTCCTCCCTTCCTACACGTGTCTCCTTTCTCCTCGCTGCCCTCCTACCTTCCTCCCTTCCTATACGTGTCTCCTTTCTCCTCCCTGCCCTCCTACCTTCCTCCTCCCTTCCTACACGTGTCTACTTTCTCCTCGCTGCTCTCCTACCTTCCTCCTCGCTTCCTACACATGTCTCCTTTCTCCTCGCTGCTCTCCTACCTTCCTCCTCCCTTCCTACACGTGTCTCCTTTCTCCTCGCTGCTCTCCTACCTTCCTCCTCCCTTCCTACACATGTCTCCTTTCTCCTCGCTGCTCTCCTACCTTCCTCCTCCCTTCCTACACGTGTCTACTTTCTCCTCGCTGCTCTCCTACCTTCCTCCTACCTTCCTACACGTGTCTCCTTTCTCAAGATTCAAGATTCAAGATTTTTATTGTCACTCCATGGTACAAGTACCACGTGTGAAATTCTTGTGCAGTGGACTCCGTTTATGACATAGTACAAATAGGCAACAAGCAATGAGTAATAGGCAATAAGAAATAGGCATCGATAAGCAATAAGACAGCAATAAGGCAATAAGAAATAGGCATCAATAAGCAATAAGACAAGTCGGTGGCTTATACGACAGTGGCATATTCATTGCACATAGGTGCACATGTCATGTGCATACGTTAGACGTGTTCAGATTCCAAATTCGACATTTTATACATACATGTGCAAATAGCATGTACCTTATTAAACATACACTTAAATTTACAATTAAACGTTAGGCACCTTATTAAACATACACTTAAATTTACAATTAAACGTTAGGCATCCGTAATAGTAGCAGCTGCAGTACGGTACGGTACGACTACTGCACTATTTTGTGCATATTAAGGAGTCTCGTGGCCTGCGGGAAGAAACTGTTCCTCAAGCGATTTGTGCGTGTTTTTGGAACCCTGTATCTCCTCCCTGAGGGTAGCAGGGAGAACAGGCTGTTGTGGGGATGGTTTGTGTCTTTGATGATCTTCAGGGACCTCCTGAGGCACCGCTGGTTGTACAGTTCGTGCAGTTCTGGCAGTTCACCTCCTGTTACGTGCTGGGCCGCGCGCCTCACCCTCCGTAGCGCTCTGCGGTCCATGGTGGTACAGTTCCCGTACCAGGCGGTGAAGCCGCCTGTCAGCAGGCTTTCAATGGTGCCTCTGTAGAAGTCCCCGAGGATTTCTTTCCTCAGCCCGAATTTCTTCAGGCGCCTGAGTCCGTGTAGTCGCTGTTGGGCCTTTTTGACAACAGTGGCGGTGTGGCCGGCCCAGGTCAGGTCCTGGTGGATGTTGACTCCCAGGTACTTAAAGCTGTCCACCCTTTCCACCACTGTGCCATTGATGGTGATTGGGGGGTGTGCGCCCCCCCCTCTCCTGTAGTCTACAATGATCTCCTTGGTCTTGGAGACGTTCAGAGAGAGGTGGTTGTCCTGGCACCATTGTTCCAGGACCCCCACCTCCTCTCTGTAGGCCGTCTCGTCGCCCCCCGAGATCAGCCCCACGACCCCTGTGTCGTCTGCAAACTTCACAATTGTGTTTGAAGTTTGAGTCGCCACGCAGTCGTGGGTGTAGAGGTCGTACCAGAAGGGGCTGGAGACGCACCCCTGGGGCGCTCCTATGCTAATGGTCAGTGGGGAGGAGGTGAGGTTGCCCACCCTCACCACCTGGCGGCGGTCTGTCAGGAAATCCAGGATCCAGTCGCACATTGCCGTGTTTAGTCCCAGATCCCTGAGTTTGCTTACCAGCCTGGAGGGTACTATGGTGTTGAATGCTGAGCTGTAGTCCACGAACAGCATTCTTACATAGGTGTCCTTCCCCTCCAGGTGGGACAGGGCGGTGTGGAGCACGTGTGCTACTGCATCCGCTGTGCTCCTGTTGGGGCGGTATGCAAATTGTAGCGGGTCGTGGTCCGGGGGGAGTGTGGGGCAGATCTTTGATATGACCAGCTTCTCAAAGCACTTGCTGGCTATTGGCGTGAGGGCTATTGGGCGCCAGTCGTTGAGGCTGGTCACTTTTTGCTGTTTGGGAATGGGGATGATTGTTGCTGCTTTGAAGCAGGGGGGGACTCGTCGGAGGGAGAGGGACTGGTTGAAGATGTCTGTGTATACGGGTGCCAGCTGGTGAGCGCAGGCCTTGAGGACCCGCCCGGGGATGCCGTCCGGGCCGGCCGCCTTGCGTGGGTTGATACGCAGGAACGACCGGCACACTTCATCCTCAGTGATGGTGAGAGGGCGGTCTGGATCTGTGGGGGTGGGGGGGGGGGGGGGGTGGGGGGGGGGTTGGTGGTTGGGTGTGAATGGGAAGGGGTGCTGGGGGGTGGGAGGGGGAGGGGAGTTGGTGGGGGGGGGAGAGGGGGGAGGGTGGTGGTCGGGGGGGGGGGAAGAGGGATGGTGGTCGGGGGGGGGGGGAGGAAGGGTGGTGGGGGGATGGTGAGGGGGGAGGGGTGGCAGGAGGGGGGGGGGGGGTGAGGGGAGGGAGGGAGCTGATGGGGGGGGGGAGAGTGGGAGAGGGGTGGGGGAGGGGGGGGTGGATGGGAGGCGGTCTGGCAGAGGGGTCGAATCTAGCGTAGAACGCGTTGAGTTCATCCGGTAGGGTGGGTGACGTGCTGGGGTTCTGTCGTTTCACCTCTTTGAAGTCTGTAGCAGCATGGAGGCCTTTCCACAGGTGTCTGGGGTTGTTGGTGTCCAGTTTTGACTCCAGCTGCCTTCCGTAGTCTCTCTGTGCTTTTTTAATAGCGGTCCGGAGGGCATATTGTGCCTGCTTGTATTGATCTGGTGTGCCTGAACTGTAGGCGGTGGTCCTGGCGTGCAGGGCAGCCTTGACCTCGCTGTTGATCCAGGGTTTCTGGTTGGGCATTATTTTGACTTTCTTTGTCGGGACTATGTCGTCGGTACACTTCTTAATGAAGCATGACACCGTCTCGCTGCCCTCCTACCTTCCTCCCTTCCTACACGTGTCTCCTTTCTCCTCGATGCCCTCCTACCTTCCTCCTCCCTTCCTACACGTGTCTCCTTTCTCCTCGCTGCCCTCCTACCTTCCTCCTCCCTTCCTACATGTGTCTCCTTTCTCCTCGCTGCCCTCCTACCTTCCTCCTCCCTTCCTACACACGTCTCCTTTCTCCTCGCTGCCCTCCTACCTTCCTCCTCCCTTCCTACACGTGTCTCCTTTCTCCTCGCTGCCCTCCTACCTTCCTACATGTCTCCTTTCTCCTCGCTGCCCTCCTACCTTCCTCCCTTCCTACATGTCTCCTTTCTCCTCGCTGCCCTCCTACCTTCCTCCTCCCTTCCTACACGTGTCTCCTTTCTCCTCACTGCCCTCCTACCTTCCTCCCTTCCTACATGTCTCCTTTCTCCTCGCTGCCCTCCTACCTTCCTCCTCCCTTCCTACACGTGTCTCCTTTCTCCTCGCTGCCCTCCTACCTTCCTTCTCCCTTCCTACACGTGTCTCCTTTCTCCTCGCTGCCCTCCTACCATCCTCCTGTTGATCAGTGTGTCTAGTCCAGGGGTGCCCAATACCTTGATCGCGATCGACCTGTAGATTGCAAAGGCCGCACTGGTAGATCGATATATATTAGATATGATTTTGATCATCCCATCCAATCCGAAAAATACCCCCCCCCCAATCCCATCACAGCTGCGGCATCAAGCAATTACATTTGAAGTTGCAGGTTTACATTCAGGTCCTCACTACGCTTGTGACAGGTTTAAAATATTTAAAATATCAGTATTAGGCTATATTTGGAAGAAAACCAGTTTCATGATATGAGGCCAAATATCGCGCTGTTGATTCACACAACATAGTCTTGAAGAGACTATGAGAGACATGCCTGAAACTATCAGGCTTGCCTGTAATGATCATGGAGACAGGCAGAAAACCAACATCAAACTTCACTGTGCTTTGCTGACAGACAGATTTGGTCAACTTTGCAAACTCTGACTACAGAACAACAACAAACAGCGACGGATCCAGCAGCACTGTTCAACACAGGGTAAGTCCACATAAGATAACAAGTTGTTTAATAATCATTGAAACGGGTGTGATTCCAGACTCGCAAGGCAAAAGTGGGCAGCCGTGGTCTAGTCCTACTCAACCTGTCTAATTGCCTTGTCTTTATCTAGTCCCAGTCACGCCATGTCCGAGCCTAGTTACTGTCTAGTGTCTATGTATCCTGTGTTGTCTGGCATCTGAATGTATTCCCCTAAACAGCCTATCACAGGTCAGTCTAGGGTTGGCGTATTGTCGAATGACCAGCTTATCTTTTGACCTTTGAACTTTGTGAATGTAGTCTGACATCTTGTTGATTGGTTAGTGTCGTATACCAGTTAGTGTTCTCTGCTAGTATGTTTGTGATTGGTTAGTTAGTCATTGATCGCTTGGTCTGTGTTGGTCTTACCTTATACTACCTAGGGTTAGGTTTAGGGTTACGGTATTACCTTATACACCCTAATGGTTAGGGTTAAGGTCTTACCTTATACTGCCTAGTGGTTAGCGTTAGGGTTTTATGGTTAGGGTCAGGATCTTAGGGTTAGGGTCTTACCTTATACTGCCTAGTGGTTAGGGTCTTACCTTATACTGCCTAGGGTTATGGTTATGGACTTTCCAAATACTGCCCAATGGTTAGGGTTAGGGTCTTACCTGATACTGCTTAGTGGTTAGGGTCTTACCTTATAATGCCTAGTGGTTAGGGTTAGTACTGCCTAGTGGTTAGGGTCTTACCTTATACTGCCTAGTGGTTAGGGTTAGGGTCTTACCTTATACTGCCTAGCGATGTTGCTCTCATGTCCTTCCTCAACTTGTTTGAATTTGTTCTCCAGTCCCCTGAGCTGAACTTCCATCTTCTCCACATACTGCAGGTCTCTCTGTGTCCGCTGGTCCAGGAGCTCGATGGACTGACTCATGTTCTGCACCTGGACAACACATTGCCATTATTCACAGTATCAGTGGTACTGCTAGTAACAATAGCAATATGACTAACATTAGTATACTGGTAGCACTGGTAGTAGGGGGGGGGGGGGGGGGTATTTGACTTGTTTTTTTGTTACGTCAGGTAATTCTTCAGAATCAGAATCACTTTTATTGCCACAGTATGCAAGTTACATACGAGGAATTTGTCTTAGTGTCTGTATGCAGCGTAGCGGTCACATCAATATACAGAGATAAGAAGTAGGAAGATAACTAAAGACAATCACAAAGTTGCAAGTGCAATCAAATCGAGTAAATATATACAATATGTACATGAGTGCAGTGTTCCGTGGATAATAAATATGAATTTACATTGAATTTACATGAGATTTACAGAGTTAAATAGGCATTAAATAGACAGTGGATTTACATGAATTTACAGTCGGAGTTAAATAAGAGTTTACATTGAATGTACATGAAATGTACAGTCTAAGTTAAATAGGCATTAAATGTGCAGGGAATTTACATGAATTTACAGTCCAAGTTAAACAGGCATTAAATTAGATATGAGTTACAGTTTTATGGGGGGGGGGTTCAGCTGAGTTTAGGAGGAGATAGTGAGTTTGTGTGTGTGTGTGTGTGTGTGTGTGTGTGTGTGTGGGGGGGGGGTGGTGTTGCTGAGGTCCTTGGTGGAAGGGGTTTCCGGACCTTGTTGGTGGGCTGATGGCGGTTGGTAAGAAGCTGGTCTTGTGGCGAGTGGTTCTGGTCTTGGCAGACCTCAGTCTCTTGCCGTGGGGGAGTGTCTTAAAGAGTTTGTGGCCAGAGTGGGAGGGGTCAGCCATGATCTTGCGAGACCGCTTCAGTGTCCTGGCTGCATGCAGGTCCTGGAGGGATGGCAGGTTGCATCCGATTATCTTCTCAGGGCAGCGGATGATGCGCTGAAGTTTGTTAATGTCTTTGAGAGTGGCAGCACCATAGAGAGCCAAAGTGAAACGTCACTTCCTGCTTTCTCCCTGTACCAGCACTGTGAAAAATATGAATCGTGGTGGACGGAGAATAAGGTTACATTTTTGATCCCGTTTGAATTGTGCCATGGGGTGCCAACGCTAATTTTGTCAATTTAAAACGCTAATTTTGTCAATTTAAAACATAACTTTAAAATAACTTACAGGGAGAAAGCAGGAAGTGACGTTTCACTTTGGCTCTCTATACCAGACAGTATGCATTCTTTCTTGCTTTTTTTCTTTCTTTCTTTATCTCGAACAACAATAGAACAACACAAAATAGTAAAAGGATAAACCATAAACAAGATCATAACACAACATTGGAATAAAAAAATAAAAACAATAGTTATGTTCGAGAAGGAGCAGGAAAAAGCAAGATGCTTATCTTGTCCTGCTCCTACTTCAACAATGAAATATTAAATCATGTATTTAAAATACATAAAAAAGCAATTCCACAAAAAACATTTACATCATCATCATCATCATTGTCGTCACCAACATCATCACCATCATCACCACATTATCACCTTCATCCCTCATTTCTGTTTATTTCTTAAACTGTGACATGCAATTACACTGCCTGATCTCCTGATCCAATTCATTCCACAAATCCACACCGCAGACAGAAATACACATACTTTTTAGTTAGGGTCTGGGAGAGGTTAGCTCCTCCCCCCAGACCCCCCTAATGGGGGAGCAGTTGACTAATGGGGGAGCAGTTGCCATAATCAAAGATGACTTCCATGGGTTTACATTGAGTTTAGTCGGAAAGCCCAAGTTGTTTCATGGGTCGCTCAAGGGTACCGTGTTAGTAACAAGCGACGCACAAGGGACGGGACAAAGCGTCAAATATGCTACGCGCTCGGAGTGAGAATGAGTTGGCACACGCCACACTTGCTATTTCACACGCTCATAAAGGTAAAATTCTCATTATGTCTTGTACCAAAAAATGGTTAAAATTGTTTTGACAGAAAATCTTATGTTGGTGAAAATTAATAGCAACACTACTACTAATACTAGCTACTAACTCAAGTCAAAGCAGACGTCCAAGGCATCATCATAAGCAATTGCTCCTCTGTCCCTTTGCCATGTCCTGCACCACATGTTGCAGATATATTAAACTAAATAAACAACTTAACTGCAACCTTACTAACTTAACATTTTCGCATCTTGACATTGAATGAATATAGGGTCATTTGAGATGACTTCTGGCTCGCCTGGAAAGCAGGCAGCAGAGTGCATTCAGAGTGCATTCAGCTAATCAGAGGCAGAAGAGGGCTGGTCATGCCTTCACCATCCTGGGGAAAACATATCGCCTCCAGTACATTAGTCTTCACCACAGATTTGGGTTCATGTTAGATCCAAAAGAAGGCAACAATAGCCCATTTTCAGCGCTGGTATTGGCGCGGCTCCACCTGCCTTGACTCACGTTTTTGTAGCTTTACCAGCCAAAAACCGGGACAACCCTGGTTAAGTCGTACTATTTTTAGTACCACTGTCGAGGTCCCAGGGCTGTGGACCCGGTCCCATACGGTGACGTGAAAACACTGCAGACGACTGATTGGTCAGGAAGAATCGTGTTTACTGTGTCTCTGGATACTGTCAATGCTGGATACCAGTTTAGTGGCACTTACCTTCTCTTGTGTGTAACGTTACTTATTTCCCAAACTCTTCTGTTATTTCCAGCAGTCTTTTGAAAATCAGTATCCTTGCTCAGCATTAACATGATGGTTGTTTTCAATTGTTTTGAGAGTGAAAAGTCTGCAGCCCCTTTGTAGTTGTGTGTCACGGCTATGACTCCCGTTTTCCTGGCGACTGGCCGGACTGCTGGCTTCTCTTCTCCCTGTAGCGTAACCCCCGTCCTCTATGCGGTGCGGTGCGCAGCATAGCGCAGGCATGTAAATAACAACAAAGAAAGATCCAATCTCCTAGCCGATGGTCTCATTTGCTCATGTAGGTCATATAGAGGCACCAGTATTTCATAACCAGTTCAAAAGTTCAGTGTAGGGATTTAATTGTAACGTATGGTCGCTGCACTGTGACTACTGACTACAGCACCAAAGTCACACCGGCTAAAGTCACGTCCTCTCCTGCATTCAACATACAACCAAGGGATTTCTAACGCCATTCATTTTCCATCTACAGTTTGTTAAAAGTTCCGTGTATGGATTTAATTTTAACATTACAAGTGGAGGGCGACAGATATATTTTTTATTTGACCTTTATTTAACCAGGTTAGTCTCATTGAGATTTAAAAACCTCTTTTGCAAGAGAGACCTGGCCAAGAGGCAGCACAGGGTTTCAGACATACAACATATCACCACATTTGCATATAAGCAACTAACAACCACAGATTAAAAGAAAAGAAAAAGGTACAACATATTTCACATTGATAGGCATGATTCAATCGACTAACTATTGTTACCACTCACAAATCATGACCACTCACAAATCATGACACCTGCATTTCGTTAGCCTCCATGCCTTTTAACATCACTTTAAAACTGTCTAATGAGACAAGCTCCTGTAGATTCAGTGTTTCTTGAAGCTCATTCCAGGCCAGAGGGGCAGACAAATGGAAGGCCTGTTTGCTCAGTCCGAGCCTTTGGTACGGTCAGCAGGACTCTATTTTGAGAACGTAACTGATAAGTGTGGTTTTCCTGCAGGGTGATTAGCGAGCATATATAAGGTGGAAGCTGTCCCAGAATGGCCTTGTAAATGAAGAGGAACCAGTGACTCAACCTGTGCAAGGTTAAGGAGGGCCATTCTACCTTCATATACAGAGAGCAAGGTTAAGAAGGGCCATTCTACCTTCATATACAGAGAGCAAGGTTAAGGAGGGCCATTCTACCTTCATATACAGAGAGCAAGGTTAAGAAGGGCCATTCTACCTTCATATACAGAGAGCAACGGTGTGTTAAAGGTCTAAAGTTAGTGATAAACCTAAGCGCCCCATGGTATACTGTGTCCAGCTTACTGTACGTAGTGCTGCCACAGGAGCATGCAGATATGCGCCATCGCTATGACGACCAGTTGTGGGCGGAGGGCAGATCGAGCGAGTAACCTACTTGCCTACTTGTCGAGATGAGTAAAGCCAAGTTGAGATGAGCTGTACTATGCCATGTGGTGGAAATGAGCCATAAATGTGATCTAGGCCTTTATGAAAAACTTTTGGTCTGGATTTAACTGAATAAAGTTGAGTAGTACTACTAGGATTGTAATTGTAGTAATACCAGTAATACCTTTTCCAGTAGTTGTCGTAGCTGTTTGGTCCTAGCATCTCTGGAGCAGACTGTCTGTTGTGGAGCAACTACAGTACAGACACAGCGCCCCTCTGTGTCCTGGGCTGAACTGTACACCTGCCAGCTTTCCTCTGGATGGACGGGCCACACCTGGCAACAGACAGGCAGACAGACAGAATCAGAATCACCGTTATTGCCACAGTGTCGGTTTTCATGGAATTGGGTTGCTAGGGAACTGTTTGAAAGCTAGCTTATTTCTCCAGTGCTTTCAACACCATCAGGCCGGCTCTACTGGGTGACAAGCGATGCGGGTGGATGCCCCCCTCGTGTCCTGGATTGTTGACTACCTGTCTGTCAGAGAGGTGCAAAACTGTGGGCCCTATCTTCGCAAAAGCGTTATTTTTAGCGTTTGCGTTTGCTGCGCACAATGCAAATTGGGGGCGTGCACAAGCGCATGCCTGTTATAATTGTACTGGACATAGGCGTGCCACATGCCAAACGAGGCGTTTCGGTGTAAAAATGTGGGGATAGATGGCATTATCCTATCGTCAGCAGCGCACAATTACTTTGCGCTAAGAGCTTTTAAAAGCACCTCTTACGTGCTAAATACCCCGCTGCGCTTGAGCACATAATCTCTGTGCTGCGCAGCACAGTGCAAAGTAAAATTCCTTTTGGATATGTCATTACGCACAGCCTTGCCATGCCAGGACTAGAGATGTAATGGTATGAAAATTTCACATCACGATTATCATGACCAAAATTATCACGGTTATCGTATTATCACGGTATTTGTAAAAAATTGCTGAAAATGTTCAAAAGGTACTGAGAGACTCACTGAAATTATTTTCCGTTTTATATTGAGAACTCAGACCCAAAAAGGATTGATACCCTCACTGAAATTATTTCTCCAAGGCTGCACATTTGCATCTGGGAGACTGTTGCCAACTTTGGTTGATGATGGACAGTATTTACCATGTTTTTCAAAGCACTGTAATCACGGTACCACGGTAATCACGGTACCATGGTTTTAATGATATGAAAATTTGAAACGGTAAGGTTATCGTCAGGAATTTTATCACGGTTATCATTAAAACTGGTTATGGTTACATCCCTAGCCAGGACATCGATTTCTGCTGCTAAAATTGGGTATTAGCAGATAATTCAGTGAGGCAATCAACTATCAACTCGCTGAGAAACTTTTGTCACATTGGAAAGAGGGAAATTAATTAAGAAGGCTTGTTGGACAATGCACATAGGCTATTCACCTTCACCTATCCCATAACCCGGAGGGTCGTTGGCACCACAGTAGGGCATTCACAGACTAGTCGACTAGTAAAACCACTAGTCGACACTGTGCTTAGTAGTCGACTAGTCGTTTAAAAAAAAAAAAAAATCTTTAAGAAAGAACATGAGGTATTTACACGACATACATAGACTATCATATCCCATATCCCATATCCCCCACAAAGAACATCAAAACACAACAAAACAAAACAAGAAAACTGCATAAGATACACAATAATCCAAGAACAAACAAGACTATTGGACAAACAACCAAACAAAAACAATGCATTCAAAGTAAATACATAGATCTTGCCCTGTTGGCAGCTAGCATCCAATCCCCCAGCTGTAGTTCACTGGTGGAATGAACTCTCAAGCTACCATACGTTGGATAACATTTACTACAAGAGCAAAGGTAGATTCTTAGACATCCCCAAAATATGGCAACCACATACAGAGTTTGACTTTAAGAACTTTTTACCCCAGTGTCATTAGGCTTATCAGGATAGGAGCTGAATGCATTGTTTTTGTTTGGTTGTTTGTCCAATAGTCTTGTTTGTTCTTGGATTATTGTGTATCTTATGCAGTTTTCTTGTTTTGTTTTGTTGTGTTTTGATGTTCTTTGTGGGGGCTATGGGATATGGGATATGATAGTCCATGTATGTCGTGTAAATACCCAACACGTTCTCACTCCGAGCACGTAGCATATTGACGCTTTGTCCCGTCCCTTATGCGCCACTTGTTACTAACATGGTACCCTTGAGCGACCCATGAAACGACTTGGGCTTTCCGACTAAACTCAATGCAAACCCATAGAAGTCATCTTTGACGCTTATGGCAACTGCTCCCCCATCAGCCTAACTGCTCGCCCATTAGTCAACTGCTCGCCCATTAGCGTCTGGGGGGAGGTTAGGTTTAGGCGTGGGGGGTGGGAGAGGTTAGGTTTAGGGTTAGGGTCTGGGAGAGGTTAGCTCCTCCAGACCCTAATGGGGGAGCACTTGACTAACAGGGGAGCAGTTAGGCTAATGGGAGAGCAGTTAGGCTAATGGGGGAGCAGTTGCCATAAGCGTCAAAGATTACTTCCATGGGTTTGCATTGAGTTTAGTCGGAAAGCCCAAGTCGTTTCATGTGTCGCTCAAGGGTACCATGTTAGTAACAAGCGACGCACAAGGGACGTGACAAAGCGTCAATATGCTACGCGCTCGGAGTGAGAACGGGTTGAAATACCTCACGTTCTTTCTTAAAGATTAAAAAAAAAAAAAAAACGACTAGTCGACTAGTCGAATACCTTTAGGGACGACTAGTCGACTAGTAAAATTCACTAGTCGTGAATGCCCTACACCACAGATTATCTGTCAATAAGCTCTCTCCATCTCTCTCTGTCCTCGGGACGAGTGAGTCCACTAGGGCTGGCACGGATCACGGATAATCCGTGACCCGTACGGATCAGCCCCCACGGTCCGGAACGCGGTTCGGAACGTCAATGGTCCGCGGACCAACGCCCCCCCCCCCCCCCCCCCCCCCCCCCCTTCGTTTCATTTAACGTTTAACGTTAGTGTATGAGAACGCCCAGCGCAGCCAGACACAGCCAGGCATAATCATGGCAAGCACAAGTGAGCTTCCTCATCCCTTGTCGCCGTTGCAAAGTATCTCTGAAGGCTGTGGCTAGTGGCTACTAAAGACAGCATCACAACAAACTTATTTCAACACCTCTGAAAAAGCACAGGAATGCGATCAGCGTGTTGCGCGCTGCACAAGATAACGAGAGCCACAACACACACACACACGCGCACACGTTTCACAAACACATTATCACCGGACGGTGAAATGTTGCCTTAGGACACATAACAACAAAACAACACGTGGGGCCACTGAGTGGGGTCATGACTATGTTCCCCGGGTTCTATGTTCCCCGGGTTCTATGTTCCCCGCTCCTGCTAAAAAGGGTTCTATGTTCCCCGTGTCCTATGTTCCCCACTCCCGAAAAAGGGTCCTATGTTTCCCGGGTCCTATGTTCCCCGCTCCTGAAAAAGGGTCCTATGTTCCACGCTCGTATGCGTAAAGTCGGCAAGTGCAAACCACAATATATCGAGGTTGTGAGACTTCATTGACAGACTGCATGAGGGAAATAGGCTCAGTCTATAGGCTCAGATATATGCACACATTCATCAGCAGGAGCAGCAACATGCTATCCATAATATTACATTTTTCAGAGAGAGAGAGAGAGAGAGAGAGATCAATATTTGCAACATTCACGCAGCACAAATCGCCTCTGCCTATATAACCCACAGACATGCACAAGTTCTGTAAAGCCATTCAAATGAATTGTTTAATTTCGCTTTCCTCTGCAACAGGCTACTTCCCACAGGCTACTTCGCAAGCATAATGGCGAAGAAAAAAGAAAGCGAAATAATAAGTGTTATATCACTACGTGGCCGACATATGCTTCTCTAGCCTCTGTATAAATGCAAATTGCTAGGGAAAACTTTCTTATCGTGGCATTGTGCCAGGAAAACATGAGGCATAGCCTACTGCGCCATAGCGCATCAGAAACATCCATATCCCCGAAAATACGCAATAAACACAATAAATACTGTTGTTTCAAAGTTAAATTGTGTATTTATTTCTTATTTAAATGCGGCTCTGAAACTGGAACTTTTGCAAGCCGAACCCCATATTTTCAAGATGAGCCAGAGAGAGCCAGAGACCCGAGGCAGTGCACTGTAGTATGGAGTCATGCTGAAAAAGGTGCGCTGTCTCTGGGCAGTGGGTGTTGGGTGCTGGGGGTGAAGTGAAGGATGGTTGTGGAGGCGTGCGGCGGTGCGCTACTCGCCGACTTTACGCATACGAGCGGGGAATATAGGACCCGGGGAACATAGGACCCTTTTTCGGGAGCGGGGAACATAGGACCCGGGGAACATAGGACCCTTTTTCGGGAGCGGGGAACATAGGACCCGGGGAACATAGAACCCTTTTTAGCAGGAGCGGGGAACATAGAACCCGGGGAACATAGGTACGCTCCCCACTGAGTAGCTTAACGTAGCATCAACGTTATATTTCCAGACTGACCTGGTCTGGTCTGTAGGTCTGTACCCGTGTCATGTGACTGGTGCAAGCAACAGCCACGAAGTTAGGCATAGCAGTGCCACCTAAAACAGGAAGTTGGGTTGTTCTGCCTTCAGAGTAAAAGCATACATTGTGTCACTTATGATAAAAAAAATATTTTTTGAGCTGTGCAGGGCAACAAATGGTTAGAGAATTATAATAGTATTAAAAAAATCTAATCGAAAATCTAATTTTGTGAGAAAAAATCTGATATACCGTATATATTTTTTTGCTGATCTGAAAAATCTGTGATCCGTGGCTCAAAATCCGTCACGCGATCCGATCCGTGGGTTTTCTGATCCGTGCCAGCCCTAGAGTCCACTCTATTACGCAAGGAGAGAATTACAGGATATTGCATGCCTCGCGGACACACAGCAATTGCGAGACGGGAATCTGATTGGTTTGTTTGATGAACGCCCATGCACTGCCTGGCCACACAATGTGAATAATTCTGGTGCTTAAGACAAATCCCGTTTGCGCTGGCATTTTGGGGGTGCAGATGATTTGGCGCGCCACTAATTTGCGCCTGCAGCAGGTGAAGTGAACGTTTCCACATCCCCGCCGAGAATTGCGGCTTACACTGGCTTAAAAGCTTACCGTGACCTTGCCAAGTCAAATCTGAAGTTTCAACATGCAATGAGAAATGTAGAGCAGTATAGAAAACGATGCCAAAGGCTCTCTGAGAAGCTGAATGCTCCTTCAGCTACCCCTGAAAAGAAACTGAAGCGCCAAATGCAGCTAGACACAAAGGCCCTTCGAAGAACACTGCTGTTTCAAAATGTGGTTCTTTCTGAGTTGCGAAAAAAGTATCAGCATTCTGGCACAAAAGAAAAACAAGTAGTGTCAAAGATTCTGGCTTCGAGGATTCTAAAAAAATATCACATGGTGAAAGAGGCACAAGAGCAACTTGGCTTCTCAGCCAAAATGATCCGGAAAAACTGTGAAAGGCCTGCTAGTCTTCAATTTCATAGGAAACCCCAAAAAAACAAAATCAGTGTGGAAGCCACTAAGAAAATAGAGATATTCTTGGAACGAGATGACAACAGCAGAGCAACAACAGGGAAAAGGGATACCCTCACCAAAAAGAAGGTGAAAAAGCAGAAGCGTTTTCTAAATGATACACTTTACAACCTTTTCCTGAAATTCAAGAAGGAAAGTCAGGTGAGCCTGTCATATTCAGAGTTTTGCAAAGAACAACCTTTTTGGGTTGTGACACCTAATGCACGGGAGAGAGATACCTGCTTATGCAAATTGCATGCCAATGTGCAGTTTATGGCAGATAAGCTAGCATATAATAAAGTCATAATAAGCAAAAACCCTGTCCGGATGATGGAGACCTTATGCTGTGATAAGCAAACTAAAGAATGTGCTTACAGAGAGTGTAACCAGTGCAAAGGAAAAGAGCTCCAAACCGGCAGCTTTGATCCTGGCTTACAGACCTATTGGTTTAGCTGGAAAAATAAAGTTGAAGAGCGTGAAAAGACAAACAAAGATGGAACAAAACACAAGTTAATTGTACACTCTACGGCAAAGGAGCAGATATATGGTACCCTTCAAATTCTTTTGGATGACTTCACAACTGCCTTAAAAGACAAGTTTGCAAGACATGTCTTCAACATTCGCCATCAGTACTCCACACTGAGTCATCTAAAGGAAAATGTTGGGGAGAGTATTATTCTCCAGGTGGATTTTGCTGAAAATTATCTCTGCAAATACGCTGCTGAGGTTCAAGAAACACATTTTGGCGACTCCCACAAGCAAATATCCCTCCACACTGGAGTTGCCTACACAGGAAAAGGGATAGTGTCAGTGTGTTCAATATCTTCTTCAATGAGGCATGATCCGTCATCCATTTGGGCACACCTCTCTCCAGTGCTTTCCCACCTAAAAAAAGAGAACCCCTCTGCAACCGCTCTCCATGTCATAAGTGATGGCCCTAAAACCCAATACCGGTCCAAAAATATATTTTTTCTCTCTCCACAATGCCGTTTAAGTTTGGGTTCAGCAATGTGACCTGGAACTTTCTGGAGGCAGGGCATGGGAAAGGGCCTGCGGATGGAGTAGGGGCAGCCATTAAACGGAGTGCAGATGCTGTGGTTGCCAGAGGAACAGATGTACCAAGTGTAGATGTCCTCCTTAATGTCTTGTCGAAGGAGCAATCAAAGGTTAAGCTCTTCCAAATCACTGAAAACGACATATCAGCAATGGATGCCTTGCTACCCACTGAACTGGAAACGGTTCAGGGAACAATGAAAATACACCAGGTGGAGTATATTATTTTGTTTACAAAATTAGTTTTTGTTTACTCAAAATTGTACATAATGCAGTAACACCCAGTTGTTGTTGTTGTTTTTTCTTTCTTTCTTTAAACAGATTTTCACAAAAGTTCCAGGTCATATCAAGTGGCGAGTGGTCAGCTGTTTCTGTTCAGTTCCAGAGGAGTGCAAGTGCTATGGCCCACGTGCAGTGGTTCTTCAACGAGATGGGGCAACTACAAGCAAGGAAGGATTACCCCAGGAACTGCAGCCACCTGAGATGGACGCACCATCAACTTTCGTCCCAATTGCAGACATCACAGATCAACTGATAGGAAAGTGGTGTATTGTTCAGTATGACCAGAGTCTGTATCCAGGCATTATTCAGGATGTAGACACAAGAGGTTGTGCCTTTGTGAAAACAATGCACCACACTGGCCGTCGTTCAGATTCTAACCATTTCTTTTGGCCTTTGAGAGATGATATCCTGTGGTATCAGCCACAGGATGTGCTTGGCCTTGTCCCAGAGCCGCAGCCAATCACAAAGAGGCACATGATGCTCCCAGTCAATGTATGGGAGAATTTGTGCTCCCTCAGGGAATGAAACTTGCAACTTGCTCCCACAGTGTATCTCAGCTGAACATAAGATTTTACCAGCTGAATTGAGATTTTTATTTTTCATTTTTCATTTTTTTGTAATTTACTACCACACTCATAAGTTTTCTAATGTTGCAGAAGATGCTCCCAGTGAATGTGTGTGAGAGGTTCTCTCTCAGTGAATAAAACATGTTAAGATGTGCACAAAGTGCTTGTTGAGTGCTATACATTTATTTTATTTTATTGTGAATTTCTACCTTCTTAGTTCTTATAATGTGCTCATCACTACCTGTTGTAGGTGTCTCTTTTGTCTACCTCTTTTATGTCTAAATAAGACAGCAGGCCAGAAGAAGCTAATGCCAAAAATGTTGCACAAAGTGCTAGTGAGGTGCAATTTTGTGTGAATTGTTGTTAATTTACTACAGCACTTTTTTGTTTTTGTTTTTACATTTTGTATGTTTCTAGTTTTGTATGTTCCTTAAAAAAGCAATTGGCCAGAAGAAGCCAAAAATGTTACACAAAGTGCTAGTGAGGTGCAATTTTGTGTGAATTGTTATATTTTGTTAATATACTACAGCACTTTTTTGTTTTTGTTTTTACATTTTGTATGTTTCTAGTTTTGTATGTTCCTTAAAAAAGCAATTGGCCAGAAGAAGCCAAAAATGTTGCACAAAGTGCTAGTGAGGTGCAATTTTGTGTGAATTGTTATATTTTGTTAATTCACTACAGCACTATTTTGCACTATTTTGCCATTTGTGAAATAAATTGTTCAATACAGTATCGTTTTCTGTGTGGTTTATTACAGAAGTGTAGTAAGTACATAATAAACATTAATTTAATCGACATTGGGCTTTAATTTGGAACTGAATCACCATGAATGCATCATGACTGATTATGTGCCCTAAGGCATCTATCAATGTCTCTCCTACATTGTTTTTAGATTTAGATACATTTCGATTGAAAAACACCACTGTTCATTGTTTGTCAATGTGACAAAACATGTCGTCATCACCAGCACACACAGTCATTACCATCATGCTACATGTTTTGATAGAAAGAAAAAAAAATTGTTACCTTGGGTCTTATCTCAACCATTGTGGTGAAGTGTTTTAAAGTAAACATTTGTATTTTCTAAAAACAAAAATTGCTATTCAAATATTGTGACTATAAATAACATTACATTGTTGAGCCAAGGCAATATGTTGAAAAGTTACAGAGGACATGCCATTAAAATGTATTTTAAATGCACTTACACATGTGTAACATATGCTTCTCAAAGAATGCTTGTTGTATTTGCTGGAATGATAGTGAAAACTTTACTTGTCATATTATTTTTGCATTAAAATCTAACTTTTGATTCTGTGATGGTAATGACATTTTGCTGTGACAACTTTGAAAAAAGCATGATAATGTCAAAATTATCTTGAAGGACAATCAAAGCTATGCTAAGATCATTGTTCTAGACCCCTTAATTAACATCTAGGAATAGAAAAAACTGAGTTTACACCATATTTATATATTTTTTAATTCTAACATCAAAAGTGCCCGAAGTTGAAGAATCACCCATATATATACCTTATATATTTTAACTAGGGCTGTCAAACGATTAATTTTCTTAATCGCAATTAATCTTGCGATTAACTATAGTTAATCGCGATTAATCGCATCTTTGTATCGCATGTTTAAAATATTTTGCATTTCAAAGCATTTTTAATTCAATATTAATAATTCTTACCAGTGTGTCGTGATTGGGAATTAAATTAATGCAAATAAATGTACTTTGTGATTCTGGAATTTTAGATTTATTTTCAATTCAATAGAAGTGCAATGTAGACAGGAGGTAACAATTTCTACCAAATATATCTTGAACAGAAAATAAATGCACAATTGTAAACAGTGCAGTAGACACTCCAGAACCGATACTTCCGGCGGCGGCGCTGTGGAGCAGTCGAAACCTAAAATGACACAGCCGAAGAAGGCTGTGTCTGAGCTAAAAACTTTGGCACTTCCATGTGAATAATGGCTAGGTATTGGAAACTACGGAAGATTTTGGAGTACATTGGTGCCGTAGCATTGGATAACAACATTGTGTGTGAGGTAGGTACAGTTTTGTTGTGATTGATAACATGTATATCGCGTGAAGCCATTGGAGCCGACCTCCCAGTGGCTAGAGGACCCGCGCGCCCGAGACTCTGAAGGAAGAATGACTGATTGATGACTGATCTCGCGTTGAGGCTACGGCGACGCTAGCTGCTCAGGTATGTTTAGCTTTTAGGTGACAGCTCAAACTCGATGTACTTCGGTGATATTTTAATTCCGTTTTACACAAGGTGCAAACTGTTGACTTGTCCACTGTGCCATTTGGGAGTTTTACAAAGTGAAACAAGCCATTTAGAAGCGTGTTGCTGTCTTTCTTTTCCATGCCTGCAACAGCAGGAGACAGGAAACCGCTGCGACCGGCTTGACTACAAGTACGGGTGCGTCGAAGGGACAAAATAGCGGCATGCGATTAACACGATAAAAAAAAAACGTTATGGTCGGCCCTTAATCGCATCGCGATTAACGCGTTAACGCTAACAGCCCTAATTTTAACATGTTTTGTCAATGTCAATTATACAAATAAATTAAATGGTAAACAACCAGCATTGATCTTCACAACAACAACAACAAACACCCAGTTACATACAGTATTATTCTTGGTTCATCTCTCTGCATAAGTTCAACATAGACAGATAGTCACACGTACTTAGGCAAGTACTTCTCTCTTTTCTCAACAATGATCATGTTTTACATTCAAACAAAACATGATATTCATCCCGGTCTCATGGGTTTCACAAAATCCCTGTGCACATACATCCTTTCATCCCGTCATCCCTTTCCTCTACCCTTCCCCACCCCCTCCCCATCCCCTTCCTTCCTCAACACATCCAAATGTTGCTAATCCTCGTGCTAATACTTAACACTCCACAGCAGCACCACCCACCCAGCTTCACCACTTCATCCTGCCGGCTCCGCCTGCTGTTGCACAGAGCGCTGTTCGCTTCACCCCTTCATCCCCTCATCCCTTCATCCCCTCATCCCTTCATCCATCAGAGTGAGGACAGGAGCGAAAGGAAGCTGAGCTCTGCAACCTGTGCTGAATCTTGACTAACACCACAGGCTCCCTCCATCCCTCCACACTCAGATCCCTCTATCAGCCGCTGCACAGACCGCATTTCACTATTTCAGCCGCTACAAACGCAGTTTGCTTAATCAGCCAGTTCACTCTATCAGCTGCTGCAGACCCAGTTCACTTCATCAGCCACTATACAGAATGCAGTTAACGATCAAACGCTATCAGCCGCTGCAGACGCAGTTCGCTTCAACAGCCAGTTCACTCTATCAGCTGCTGCATACGCAGTTCGCTTTATCAGCCACTGCACAGAATGCAGTTTACTCTATCAATGGCTGCAGACGCAGTTTACTCTATCAATGGCTGCAGACGCTGTTCACTTCATCAGCCAGCTCACTCTATCACCTGCTGCACATGCAGTTAGCTTATCAGCCACTGCAGAGAATGCAGTTCACTTTGTCAACGGCTGCAGACGCAGTTCACTTCATCAGCCAGCTCACTCTATCAGCTGATGCACACGCAGTTCACTTATCAGCCACTCCACAGAATGCAGTTCACTATATCAACGGCTGCAGACGCAGTTCACTTCATCAGCCAGCTCACTCTATCACCTGCTGCACATGCAGTTCGCTTCATCAGCCAGTTCATTCTATCAGCTGCTGCACATGCAGTTCGCTTCATCAGCCACTGCACAGAATGCAGTTTCCTCTATCAACCGCTGCAGACATTCGCTTCATCAGCCAGTTCAATCTATCAGCCGCTGCACAGAATGCAGTTCACTCTAACAGCCGCCACAGATGCAGTTTGGTTCATCCCCCACTGCACAGGGGTGCAGTTCACTTAGAGGTGCTCCGATCGATCGGCACTTGATCGGAATCGGCCGATTTGGCCTTTTTCGGCTTTGATCGGAGTTATCAAAAGTGCCGATCAAACAAGGCCGATCAGAATGACACAAAATCTGCAAGAACTACTACCAGAGACGTTTCAATATAGAGATAGTCACTCCCAGGCTGCCAAGTAGTATTCTTCCGGTCTCCTAAAGGGCAGCTTGTGATTGGCTGTCTCTCCGTGTCATGAAGCTTCATTGGCTCCCAAGTTTCCTTAGGGGGCGTGGTGGTAGTGGCGAAAAAGTGTTTGGAAGTTGCACTCTCTCTATAGCGAAAGCAGCTTGGGCGAGAACAAACAGCACAGCAGCTAACATGGCGTCGCCTGTCTGGCAATTTTACAACTTGTTGGAGAAGGACAACAAATTTGCCGTTTGCATTGTGTGCTCAAAGGAGATACCGCGTGGAGGAACGCAGCAGAAGAGTTTCAACACTACGAACCTCATAAGACATTTGAAGGTTTCCCACGTCAAGGAATTTGAGGAGTTTACAAAGTTGGCGAGCGCTAAGGCAGCGAAAGAGCGTGCAGCAACCCGAACGCCACTCACTCAGCTAACTGTAACAGAGACATTGAAACGACAGCAACCCTACAGCAACGACAGCAAGAAACGAAAAGAAATAAATGCAAAGCTAATGGAATTCATATGTCTTGATCAGCAGCCGCTGTCTGTTGCGGAAGACCTCGGGTTCAAATGTCCTGCTTGGATCCACGTTACACGCTGCCAGGACGTAAATATTTAACTGACGTTTGCCTGCCGGAATTATACCAAATTGTGTACAAGCACATCGAGAGCCTTATGAAAGACAACAGCACGTCAATCAGCTTCACGACTGACATTTGGAGTTCGAGTGTCTGTCCTATGTCCATGCTGAGCCTAACTGCGCAGTTTATTGATGAAAAGTTCGACCTGAACAAAGTTGTACTTCACTCACAAGAGTTTTCTGGGTCACACACCGCGGAGGCTATCGCTGCAGCTTTCACAGACATGTTCCAAGCTGTGTTGGTGCACATGTTTATAGTATTATATTTTTTGTTTTATAAGACTGTATTTATTTTTCCACAGGAAAGCTACAGTATACAGTCTACTCTGTAAGCTCCAAGTTGTCTAAGAGAGTGTCTCTAGAGAGAGTTGCATGTTGCCTTAGCCTGCAATAAAACGGTTGTCAATTCATGATACTTTCTCATCTCCTAATTTTAATACTTAATATACAATGTCGATGTTGTTAAGAATAATTAAATATATGAATAATGCGACACAATAAATAGAAGGCTTGAATTGATGGTGATCGGTGATCGGCCATATCGGGATCGGCAGATACTGCTTCCAGTGATCGGTGATCGGCCTCAAAAAAGCTGATCGGAGCATCTCTAAGTTCACTCAATCAGTTATTGCAGACACAGTTAGCTTCATCTATTGCACAGAGTACGGTTCACTCCATCAGCTACTGCAGACAATTATCCCCATAAGCCACTGCACTCCTTCAAAGTTAGTTGACGTCTGTCATGTTTGCGGAGAAACATATTCATCACTTACAAACAAACATAGCCTGTTCATAGGACGTGTTTCATCCGGCTCCGGCGGCTAGAGGCCTTTTCCCCAGCGATAAGGCCGAGGCTAACGTTACGAGCCTGATGATAACTTTACAGTAGCAATCCTACCAGTTGATGAGACGTCCGCCGGTAGGATGAACACAGAACAGCATGCAGCAGCTGCCTGAACTCTAACAAATCCAACGAATAATTAAGGTCAGTTATAAACTATTGTAAAACTGTATTTTATCTAGCCCTTAGCAGGATGCTAGTTTCATACTAGCATCCTGCTATGGGCTATATTTGACCATAATACTACTTTACTTTTTACTTTATTGTCATTTAGCAGACACTTTTATCCGAAGCGACGTACAACAGATTAAAATACATCACACAGTAAAACATAGCAGAATAATGGAAATAGATTAAAACAGACAATATGTGATCATGATAAAAATATGCATAGATAAAAGATGATCAAGAGTGCAGATTATTACAGTGTATAAACAATTCAGGGGTCAAAGAGATGCAGTAGAGGGAGAGATAGGAAAGTGGATACTAAATAGATGTGTTTTTAGTTTTCTTTTAAATATGGGCAGAGATGTGGCCATTCTAGCTGCAGGGGGGAGCTCATTCCACCATGTCGGGGCGAGATCTGAAAAAAGTCTCAATCGAGCGCGACCTGTAGGGCCGCGCAGGGAGGGAGGGGCGAGACGTCCTGCACTAGTGGAGGGGCGGAGGGAGCGGTAGGAGGTTTGGAAACTGACCAGTGGCTGTAAATATGGGGGGGCTGTTTGATGGACTGCTTTGTAGGCTAAAACCAGGGTCTTGAATTTAATGCGAGCCAGGATGGGAAGCCAATGTAGATCGCGGAGGAGGGGGGTGACATGGGAAAATTTGTTTTGATTGAAAACCAGACGGGCTGCAGCATTTTGAATGAGTTGGAGTAGGCTACAACTAAACTCACACTGAGTAAATCGTATGTGTGTTTGACTACATTCATAAAAATACATTTTGAGTGGAGGGGGACTTCAATGAATTATTTAATGGTTTTCAAACTCACAGTCATCAACAGCCACTCCAACAGCCTCTCCCGAAATAATGGTGTTTGCAGAAGCCGTCTCCATTTTGCTTGTCCAACCAGCGTTTCGCTTGATAGACAATTTTTTTTTACCGCAGTTGGTAAACAAGCCAGCACGTCTTTCTCATCCTCCTAAAAGTTTTAAACAAAGCCGCGGTAAATCCTTAATTGCACCAATCTTGTGGATTGAGCACACATCAGATGAAACAGACTCATATAACGTTTAATTTCGGGACATCAATTTTCGCTGTGACGCTCTCTCCTTGTTATGATTCTCCGGTTCGTGTTTCACTATGGAGGATATGGCGGGCGCACCACTTCCGGAAAGGAAAATAATTGTAAAATAAACAACAGGTATAAACTCTCTTTGCAGCACATTCATGTCATGCTCTGTATTGGAACTATGAAACATTGCATTGCCGCTTACCAAATAAAATTCAAATAATAAATGTAGGCGTGTCTGCTGCCGGCCGTTCACCCAACGTCTGGGAGCCGAGACTACCTGTACAACAGCATCACTTATTCATTGCCTCACTTCTCTTAACAGCAATGTAGACACTTGGCCTCTGAAACAGCTGTCATTCAACTAGCTCCTCAGCTAGCAAACCTCTCCAACGCTTTGCAAGAAGCTATCCTAAACAGCCTCACTCGCCACTCTCTTCTGACCTCTCAGCCTTTGCATCAGTTCTCTACATTCAGGCATCATATTCCCTATGATCAGTGTTGGGCAAGTTACTCTGGAAAAGTAATTAGTTACTGTTACTGATTACTCCTTAAAAAAGTAATAAAAGTTACTTTACTGATTACTTTTTCAAAAAGTAACTAGGGACGTTACTAGTTACGTTACTAGTTACTTTTATTTTTACCCCAAATACCGTCTAGCATGTCACTGTATTAATTATTTTCGCTTTGGTATTATATAGGCTATGTTAAACGAAAAGCCAAAGGCATTTTACTTTGAAATTCGGTTAGAAAGAACAGGGAGTGGTGTGTTAAGACTGGCTAGCTTCACACGAAATGAAATCAGACAGTCACTCACAGATAACGTGAGTGAAAGATGCTGTTACTGTCGGAAACTCGGAGTGGTAATACAACAGCCTCAATGCAAACGTTTCAAGCTTCGTTGCTGAAAGAAAAGTGATGATCTGTCAACATTCCCTGGGCCGGCCCGTCTGACTACGGTGAGAAAGGCTTTGACGAGGTTAGGAAGTAACTGTGTACAACACTGACTTACCCAAAGTGTATCTGTTAATCCAGTGAACACACCCAAGTCTACCTCACCCAGCGTCGCCTTCAATTTAGCCTCCATCCCCGCATATTCTCTCTCGAGGTAGCCAGGTTTCTCTTGCTCGTCTCCTTCTTCTGACTCGGTTTGTTTTGAAAGCCAGCGCGCACGCTCTGACGCTGTATCGCGCACACACACTATGACGTATATGTGTGCGTCGGCGTACTCACGGTCCACCTGAGTCGGTAAGGATAAAATGTTTTCTTTTACATAGAAAACACTGCATTCTGGCAGGCAATCATGTAACGCAGTAACGCATGCGTTACTTGGATTAGTAACTGTAATTAATTACTGTTTTGGAAATTGTAACGCCTTATATTACTTAGTTACTAAAAAAGTAACTAATTACAGTAACGCGTTACTAAGTAACGCGTTACTGCCCAACACTGCCTATGATCCATGTTTCACCTGCTTTCGGCTGCCGGGGAGCATCTTTTTCCTCATCCCAGTCTTTCTGTCATAACTATTCACACTTCAGACTTTCATCTTCACACTCCATAGGAGCAACAGATCAGTGTGGAATTCCGTTCCCTCTACTTCCTGCTTCTACACCTATCTTAGCAACACGAGCCACTGACTAATTATATCAGCTTCATGTACGATGCAAACATCACCTCAAGACCCACTCTTTACCAAAACAGGAAGAATGACGACTCGATTCGACTCGATGGGTCCAGAAGCTACACCAAGTTCTCTGTATATATTCTGCACAACTTATTATCTTCTATTCGAGCAATTCCTTCTACAGTCGCAGACTGAGCATCTCGGACCAAACCATTCAGCTTCATGGTCGCTGGTCATCTCAAGCATACCACTCCTATATCAGCAACAACGTCAATGTCAAGCTCACACTCATCAGGTCTTTCTAAATCCGACTCTTTTGGGGGTCTGAAATCAACTCGGACGTAAACACGCCTGAGAAGCAATCCGCTCAGGCAGCACATGCCGAGATGGAACCCCCAACGCTGAGTCTCCCTCTGCCCGGTCTTCAGTTCCTCCTCCCAGACCAGACAGATGTCAACAGACGACATCTCCATGCACCCTCACCTGCACCTCAACACATACACATTTCAATCTTCAACACATACACATTTCACTCTTCATTAAACTTCTAAATGATATATTGTTGTGGTGTGGTCCTTGCTAGTGAAATGGAAGTTAATGACATGTTAACTTAGGTTCAGGAGCAGGGCCACGCCTCAACCACTTCTCTAACCACGCCTCTAACCACACCTCAATTACCTGGCAGGTTACATATACAGTACCTGGTGAACCTGTCCTGCCCTGTTTGTCTCAGTTCTCTCGACCCACCCTCCCTTCCCTTCATCCCTACTCTCAACCCTCATCCATTCATCCCTCATCCCTTCATCCGCTCATCCCTCTCCTCACCCTCCTAACATCCTCATTCCTTCCTGTCAAATCCGGTGCATGTCTCTCTCATGTCTCATTCCCAGGATCTGTCTGGAGGGGTCTGAAATCAGCTCGGACGTAAACACGCCTGAGAAGCAATCCGCTCGGGCAGCACATGCTGAGACGGAACCCCCAACGCTGAGTCTCCCTCTGCCCGGTCTTCAGTTCCTCCTCCCAGACCAGACAGATGTCAACAGATGACATCTCCATGCACCCTCACCTGCACCTCAACACATACACATTTCAATCTTCATTAAACTTCTAAACAATATATTGTTGTGGTGTGGTCCTTGCTAGTGAACCGGTAATTAGGTGTTATTTGCCACTAATAGTGAATGCTGTGAGAAATCGTGCGGCTTCTAAAGTGTGAAATCCAATGAGAAAACCCTGGATATGGAGATTCTCATTGGATATGGAGATTTATTCTCTTTATTATCTAGCATGTAATCAGATTACTGTGTGATCCAGGTCATCAATAACCTGTCTGAAGGTTTTGCTGGTGTCCATATCATGTGGCTAATATAAATTAAATTAGTGGAATACAGTATAGACATGTTTCAGCTGTATCACTCATTAGGCCATCGAGTTCCGTATAATAAAATACTGCATATATGTAATGCATTACAGTCAGCAGAATGAAATGTTGGCATTGTAATTTCTGCAATCCATGGATATGTAAAATATCACCATTTCTGAACCAAAAATAGATTTATGTTTCTAGATACTTATATCAATGTCATAGTCTGCTTTTGAAATAGTGCGGTGGCCAGTAAGGGTGTTGTGGTCGGGGTGGATGGAGTCCTGGCATGTTCAAAGTCTACATTTACACCATTTAAGTTACATTTAAGTTAACGTTTTTGTTATTAAAGCTTAACCCAAACCATAACCTTAACCTAACCTTAACCCAAACCATAACCCTAACCTAACCATAACCCAAACCATAACCCTAACCTAACCTTAACCCAAACCATAGCCCTAACCTAACCTTAACCAAGCTGTTTAACTTGACTAAACATAACCAACGATTTTAAAGTTGTTTTATTTGTGTTTAATGCTAGAAAGACAAGGTTTTCCAATTAACCACCAGCTTGTGTCACGAATCTTGACGTCGGCCGGCCGATACCAGTATGTACCAGTGTGTTTGCCAGTGGTCTGTGTGTGTGGTGGTGTTGGCCCTTCGTGAAAGTGACATCGGGCCGCACAAAATGTGACGCAAATCGTGACTGACAGACACCACCACGGGCCCGCCTGTCTGCATCTATACTCAATGGAGACAGATGGATTCTGGCCATTGAGCAGGACAACTTCGATGATGGAGAACGGGGGTGCCTCAGGCCCGATGTCACTTTCTTGACGTCGGTCGGCCGATACCACGCTGCGCCCCCACACACAGACCCCCCCCCCCACACACACACACACACACACACACACACAGACAATGACTCTGCATAGGGCCACCTGCTGGCACAACAAAGTTTATCTTGAGAACCGTTCATCCCAACGACTTCAAACTTGTGCTTAGGGGGACCTGATGGAGTGCAGTGCCAAATTTCGTGCAATTCAGCATGCCACCTACTGACAACACAAAAAGTGGCTTATCTCGTGAAACATTGGTCAGGTCGCCTGCAAACTCGGGGAGTGCGCTTAAGAGGGCCTGACAGAGTTCACTGCTGAATTTCGTGCAATTCAGTATAGCACCAGCTACTGGAAATACAAAAAGTGGTTTATCTCAACGACCATTCGTCCAATCGACTTCAAACTTGGGGAGTGCACTGCTGGGAACCCAACAGAGTGCAGTGCAGAATTTTGTGCAATTCGGCATAGCGGCGTGTTCTGGCAACACAAAAAGCGGTTTATCTTGAGAATCATTTGTCCGATTGAGTTCAAACTAGGGGAGTGCGCTGCTGGGCACTGCCCAGAACACACACAGACCTTATACACACAACACAATACCAGGCTGGAGTTCCTGCAAGCTAGATTTGATCATGATAATCTGATAATCTTGTTTTAAATTTGCATTGAAATTTTGCTATCTGCCTTTTGCAGACATGTAAAATACCGTTTTATCATGGAATTGGGTTGTAAATGGCATTTATCTAAAGAGAAAAGAGAAACAATTGTTCACAGTAGCTGAGAGTTAAAATATGACTATAATATACAGGATCCTGCATCAGTCATGGAGGTATTTATATAAAATAGAATAGAGTAATAAAATATAATAATAGAATGTAATGTAATATAATAGAACAGAATAATATAATAGATTGTAATAGGACAGAATAATATAATGTAATATACTATTCCCTAACCCTAACAGTATGTAATAGAATAATAGAATATAATGTAGAATGTAATATAATAGAACAGAATAGAATAGAAAAGAACCGAATAATAGAATGTAATATAATAGAATCAAATGTAATAGAATGACTAAAATGTAATAGAATGACTAAAATGTAATAGAATCGAATAGAACAGAATAATAGAATAAGATAATAGCCTATAATAGAACAGAATATAAATGGAATAGAATAGAACAGGCTGTAATCTGTTACAATACAATAGTATAGTATAAAAGAATAGAATAGAACAGAATAGAAAGGGTACCTGAGTGAATTCTGTTGCTATCAGCAGCAGCAGCGTGAGCCGCAGCAGCTTTCCCGCCGACTCCATCATCTCTCCGCTCTCTCTCTCTCACACACACACACAGGACCGCTCTCAAATATACACACAGGACCGCTTTCACCCACACACACACACACACACACACACACACAAACACACACACACACACACACACACAGGACCGCTCTCACATACACATGACCACGCACACACGACCGCTCTCACACCTCCTCCTTCACAATGTCTTCCTCTCTCTCCATCTGTTCTCTCTCTCCTATCCCCTGTAGCTGTCCCCTGATCTCCTCTCTCTCCCCTCTCCCCCTCCTCTCTCTCACTTTCTCTCTGCCCTCCTATCTATCTCCCCCCCTCTCTCAGATCCCCACTCCTTCACAATGTCTTTCTCTCTTCTCCCTCTGTCACTGACAGTGTTGGGCAAGTTACTTTCAAAATGTAATATACTACATATTACTAGTTACTTTCATTTGAAAGTAATACGTTATTTTACAATGTTACTTTCTGTGTAGAGTAACTCGTTACATATTACACTACTTTTGCATTACTTTCACCAAAACAACAGCAGCAGCAGAATGACATCGCTGCCCCGGAACCATCCCGAAAATTAATTTCAACCGTCTTGAAGTCAGTGTAAATGGTCCAAAATTCTAAATGTTATTCTTTCCATTTGTTATTGTCATCTATAGTGGTTATTTGCATAAAAACAGACAGTTTGATTAGGAAATTATTGTATCTTTATTTAAATATGTGCTTTGATTTAAAAAAAAAATAACTCAATTTGTAACTTGAGTTACTTGACAAAGTAACTGGTATAATATTACTCAAATCCTACAAGTAATAAGTTATACTACTGAGTTACTGCTAAAAGTAATATATTACATGTAATATGTTACTTTTGTAATGAGTTACCCCCAACACTGGTCACTGACCCCCCTCCCCAGTGGTGTAGTGGTCCCTGGAGAGTATCAACTAGCCACCTTTATATATAAAAAAGTGCTCATATTTTGGTTCGAGGGACATGAGGTAGGTAGCCAAGCCTACTATAGTGCATGTGAAATAGAGTCATACTATGGAGTGACCTTTCACCCAGTTCTCACTCATGCCATGACATCACCATCCTCACCTGAGTTCATTCACTAATCAATTACCTCCTGAGTCTATATACCCCCCCCCCCCCCCCCCCCCCTCACCTGAGTTCATTCATATGAACCCTATGGTTATGTGACAACAACAAAAACCGTCAAGCCTCATCAGCTCACTGCTCCATCAAAGTGTGCAGCACAAAAATAAAATGGCTTAAACGGAACAACTGTGTCCTCTCCTGCATTCTCAACGATGCATACCATGATGATGTTCAATCCCCTGCAACAAAGATAGAAGCTAATCTACATTCCAAGTCAATAATAATTGTAAGTGTTCATTTAGTATCTCAACAAATTAACAATAAATATTTTATCGATGAAACCCTGGCTGAAATCATCCACAGTCCACTCCACAGGCAGATCGAATGCTCCACGACCTCTTCTTCCCCTGCCACATACACGTTCCATACACATACACGCTTCCATGGTTTGTCTGCCTGATAAAGACATTTGCAACATTACAACAGCAACGTTAAGAAAACCAATGCTGATTTGTCAGTGTGGGTTTTTAAATCTGTTTTTGACCGTAACAGCCTATAACTATATTCCAGACAGACTTGTTTTCTGCAGGGATTTTCACACTGCACTGTCTAGAACGCACCGAAGAGGCAGCATGGTGGCTCTTCAACCAGGTGCTTGTATACTTTTTAGGATCAAACTTGCATTAGGCTATATTTATGTCTCTTGGAAATGTACCCTATTCTTATGTGATTTTTCCTTTGTGGAATTTGTTTTTATGTTGTGTAAGTGACCAACACAAGTTCCCCTTTGGGGATCAATAAAGTTAATCAATCAATCAATCAATCAATGACGTTACTATCACTATTGACATAAGCTGAGCTGCTCGCTAACGATGTAACATGATCATTGCGAGGTTGTTTTCTTTGAAAGCAGTCTAAAAGTGTTGTTTGTGGAGAGCAGGCAGGTATAGGCTTAGGAGAATGAAACATTTTTATCCTAGGAAGGCATCTGATTGGCTTACCTTACCCAACCAACCAATGCAGGCACCCAGTACTACTAGCCAATCAAGGCAGAGTAGGGCTATGCCTTTAGGAAGAAAAGACGAAAAAAATGCAGCACACTCCTGAATGGATGTGCATCAGACGGGATTCATGGGTAGACGCCATCTACCCGCGTCTACCCTGCACTATAGACCACTGCCCCTTACCCTCTTTCTCTCTCTTCTGTCTCACTTTCTCTCTATCCCCCTCCTGTCTCTCTTCTCTCTGCTGCTCTCTCTTCTCTCTCTCTATCTCTCTCTCAGCATGCTCAGATCACCCCTATTTCACAATGTCTTCATCTCTCCTCCCTGTTCTCTGATCGCCCTCCCCCTCCTGTCTCTCTTCTCTGTCTCTCTTTCTCGCTATCCCCCTCCCCCCCTCCCCTCTTTCTCTTCTCTCCACTGCTCCTCTCTCTTCTCTTGTGTAGATGTCCCCTCCCCCTCTCTCTCCCTTCCCTCCTCTCTCTCTGTCTCTCTCCGCATGCTCAGATGATAAATAAGAGATGCTGTAAAAAATGGAACAGCTCAAGCAGTGTGTGTGTGCACGCCTGTGTGTGTGTGTGTGTGTGTGTGTGTGTGTGTGCACGCCTGTGTGTGTGTGTGTGTGTGTGTGTGTGTGTGTGTGTGTGTGTGTGTGTGTCCATGGGCATAGCGTGAGGTTCAGAGGAGTACATGCTGCCCATGGTGCTGGAACAGGTGTGTGTGTGTGTGTGTGTGTGTGGGGGGGGGGGGGGGGGGGGGGGGGTAGTGCTGTGCTCAGATCACGTCTGACCCCCCTAACCCTGAACATAGCCTCTTTCTCAAAGCAATGTTTTCACTGGACAAAAGGAATCTATGGCTGTAACTGTGTTTCTGTAATATACGTCTGTTGTTATCTTCCTGTCTCTTTAAGGCTAGCTTATACCTGTTGTTGTCTTCCTGTCTCTTTCAGGCTAGCTTATACCGGGCGGGATACAGTCGCTTTGCTCCATACTAAAACCACCACTCACACCGCAGGAATTCCCCACCGCTCCAAACCCCCTTTTCCAGCTCTGTGTTTGGCAGGAGCTCCCCTCCATTTTCCTGCAGGCGGACGATAGTGACAACTCATGTGTTTGGCGAAGAGAGGTCATTGCCACATCATCAACTCAAACTCCGTTTCTGTGCTGTTCTGTCTGTCGGTGACACGGATACAATGAAAGAGTGCCAGTAGAGTCAAAGAAAACAAAACGCCGGGAGGATGCTACTGAACTGAAGAGCAGATTATTACCATAAAGCAGATTATCACAATTAAGCAGATTATTACCATAAAGCAGATTGTTACAATAAAACAGATTAAAGCCGATTGTTACCATAAAACAGAGTATTTCCATAAAGCTGTGCTAGAGGGTGTGAGGAACGACCAGGACAACAAAAAGTTGTAGTTCTTTGATCAATGATTTTCAAACATTTGGGGCTCTATTCTCCCCCTGGCCTTAAAGTGGCCTTAGGCGCTAAACTGGCCTTAAACGCAAAAAACACGCTTTACGCCTGCCTACCGCTGACTCGGGAAGATACGGTCATGTTATACGCCCCGAAATGCGCTTTACGCTGAAGAGGCGTGGCACATTGCCAGAATAGGCCACAATGGGCGTTTCGGCCTTAAATACCAGCCTAAGGCAATCTTCCCAACGGGTGTTAATTTTGCGGTTAACGCTTTTCAAAACCGGGCCTTATTCAGTGCGCCGGGGATACACCCACGGCACGTTGTGTGCCTCCCTCCCCTACCAAACGCCACACACAGACACACATTTGCATCTCTCCCAGCATGCATTGCGGCTTAATACATTTTGACAAGAAAAAGCAACCAAATCAGCCTAAGTAGGCTAAGTGGTAGATAGAAATAATATTTATGTTAACAAAACATGCAATTCTAGAAGATTTCAATATTGGACAAAATAAAACATAAAAATCAAAACACAACCCTATGTGAAACATACATGTAATCCAGAGTAGAGGGAGTCTCTTGCGCTTCAACCCCTCCACATAGGGAGGCTGGTGCTCACAGAAGAGGACAAAACACTGGAAAAGGTTCAATGGGCCACTTCAGTAAAGACTGAACCCAAAGAGAAGACTGGAGCACACGAAATCACTAGAAATTATTTAATAATAGGTACAAAGCACTGACGTTTCGACGCACACAGCGTCTTCTTCAGAGTCAACCTTTCCCATACATGTAATCCAGGTCGTATATATAGCTGTCGCAAATACAACGGAAGTTTGACAACCGGTTGTACTGTGATGTCCACTCCAACAAGACTAGCTTACTTGACACATACTTTTTCAATAAAAACACAGATTCAGATTCAGATTCAGATACTTTTATTGCCACCCAACCAGGTTGGTGGTATTTAGTTTCAGTACATGATGTTGTAGCTCTGACATAACATGGAAACAGGACATTGATACATTTAGACAATTAGACATCATTCCCACTTCCAACAATAAATACATAAATACAGGATACAAGACCAACAGACGTATATTAGGGGGAGGGGGGAGAGGGAGAGGGGTGCTGAGGGAGTTCAGAGTCCGTATGGCTGTGGGAAAGAAACTGTCTTTGAAGCGGGTGGTTTTGGTTGGAATTGATCTGTAGCGTCTCCTTGAGGGTAGGGGCTGGAACAGGGGTGGGCTGGGTGGGAGGGGTCCTTAATGATCTTACAGGCACGGGTGATGGTTCGGGAGGTGTATATGGAGTCCAGGGTGGGGAGGTCACAACCAATGATTTTTGCTGCTTTGTTAATAATGCGCTGTAATTTGGATTTGGGGATTTGATCAGCTGAACCGTACCAAACAATTATGGATGAGGTGAACACATTTATGCCATGACTTTACATAATGTATATTTATGTTGCATCATTTAGCCTGTGCTGTGATGTGCAGGAGCAGCAGGTAGCCTACAAGTTATAAAACTAAGCCTGCCCTGAATGAGCCAAGTGGGGGTGCTTGTTCACTATTGTGAAAGTTATGTGTTTACAACATAATAAAGATCATGGAAGTGGATGGTAGGAATGTCACCGATAGTTAACATTCTATATTGTACAAGGAGACCATCAGCCCTGCTGAACAGATCTGTATTGGCCTGTAGGTTGAATTGTTTTATTCATGTTGTATTTATTTTATTTATTATTCAGGCTATGATCTATGATGCACTGAGATATCCAAATTGGCATGGAGAGAAGACAGCATGCAGCCGCAACCGGACTGTAGTCGCTCCGTGGATCGGGATTATTATTTGACATAGCCTTACAGGCTGCATTAGCACTGGCTGAAGCAAGGGAAGACGGTTTGTCTCCCCCCCCGCCTTTTTTTTGTAACCTGAAATCAATCATATTATAACACTCCGGTACAGTAGGCGGCAGTATGCACCTGTTATTGGTTGCGAGCCGCTGTTAAGAAGAGGAAGGAAAGCAGAGGAGACGAAAACAGATCGAAAGCAAAGGAAGCAGGAACAGAGGATACATCATTGACGTAGGGGCTGCTGAGTTGGCCCTGCTGCGTCACGTGATGACGTCGTCAGGGTGAACTCATGAAGCGCTGTTTGTTGTTGTTGAGTGAGTTGATGACTACTAGTTGACTGGATGGGCTGAAACAGCATAGCTGCGGTGGAAGGGAATGCCTTTCCCTCTGAGGAAACAGGGAGGCATGGGGAGAGACAGTAGAGAGAGAGACAGGGAGGCATGGGGGAGAGACAGTAGAGAGAGAGACAGGGAGCCATGGGGGAGAGACAGTAGAGAGAGAGACAGGGAGCCATGGGGGAGAGACAGTAGAGAGAGAGACAGGGAGGCATGGGGGAGAGACAGGGAATGGGGAGGGAGAGTAGAGAGAGAGAGAGACAGGGAGGCATGGGGAGGGAGAGTAGAGAGACAGGGAGGCATGAGGGAGAGACAGTAGAGAGAGAGACAGGGAGGCATAGATAGATAGATAGATAGATAGATAGATAGATAGATAGATAGATAGATAGATAGATAGATAGCTTTATTGTCCTCAAAGAGGAAATTCTTTTTCACGGGCGGTGCGTACAGAAACACAAACATTAGGGACATAAAAGGGTACAGAGAACAACACTTAACTCATTCACCGCCAGTTTAGGACTGCCAATATTTAGCACAGGCCAAAGATTTTCATAATTGTTGGTCATCTTTCAAGACCCACAGTAAATTATCTATTAGCACCAGAGTGATTTGCAATACCTCAAAATGAAGATGTACGTCTCTGGGTTCACCAGGGAAAAAAAAGTGAGCTTTTAGCATGTTCTGTACTCTACTTATAGCCATTTATATACACCCTGTTTTCCCCCAAAATGTCTCTCTGAGAAAAGAAATTGCAGAAAATGGCATTTATGTATTTATGCACACAATCTCATGCAGAACTCGCTCTCAATTCTTTTATTTTGAACTGTATTGACATCAGACATGTAAATATTATTCGTTAGGACACAAATGACAAAAAATATATATATATATATATACACATGAAGTGCTTTTTTTTTACATTCAACAATACAGTTTACTCGGTGTGAGTGAGTGTGCAGACAGACAGACAGACAGACAGACAGACAGACAGACAGACAGACACACCGACAGACAGACAGACAGACAGACAGACAGACAGACAGACAGACAGACACACACACACACACACACACACACACACGATCCCCCTTTTAGATTTCTAACCCCACATATGATAAGCAATAACCACGCCCTGTGGCGCTGGGATTGGCCAGGAGCAACACTGGAGGGCACGCAGCCCAGCGATTACATGAACCAACTGAATAGCTCTTGAGAAAGGACAGCGGGCTGCTCTGACTCCCGCTTCTGCCTTGTGCCTTGCTGTTGTGTGTTTATTTTGCACCCTTCCTCGTCCATGTCTCCCTGTCATATCCCCTGCTATCTGATCGTTCCCGTTTTCCCCTCGGCTATTCAACACGTCCTCACCGCCCTCGCAAACTGATCGATCATTTCCTCATTCCTCCGATGATCAAACACATCTCTTGATTACTTTCTCCCGGCTGGCACAGAGGAAGGCGACTCCAGCTCGTGCAGCGCGCCGAGGCGCGTTTCAATGGCGTTTCTCCTGTCTGCACAAGGAAGCGTTACCAGTTTTCTGCTTTTCCTCCTGCTCAATTTCAAAACAACAGCTGCGGTATGTGTTTGTTCACGTGTTGTCTTAGATGATAGGGACCTGATACCATGTGACAGGCTGGGGAAGTGTTTAAACTACGCCCTGCAGTAATAAAAACAAAAACACGTCAAACACGTCATTGGCGGGGAGGGCTATTTCTGATAACACGTCAAAGACGTCATTGGCGGTGAATGAGTTAAGACAATGGAGTAGCCGAGCAGAGACAAAAAGCACATCACATGGTAAGCAGGAGAGAGGGGTTACGGGTTACATATTTAGGGTTTTTATGGCAGTTGGGACAAAGCTTTTGCCAAAGCGGGCCTTTTTACACAAAGGCTGTCTATACCTACGGCCAGAGGGGAGGAGGGTGAAGTGCTGGTGGAGTGGGTGGTCTGGGTCATGTGTGATGGTGCGTGCTTTACGGGATATGGATGAGGTGACACAGTCAGATAGGTTGGGAGTGGTGATACCGATGAGTTTACTGGCTAAGTGTGTTATTTTTAGGAGTTTGTTCTTATTGGTGACTGTGAGCATGTGGAAGTAACAGATGGTGCAGTAGAGGAGAACTGGTTCAACAATGCTGCGATACAGAAGGAGAAGAAGGTGGGGTTGGACTGAGAGGTGACGTAGTTTGCGGATGGCTGTCAGTCTCTGTTGGCAACGTTTGTAAATGTCCATAGTGTGCTGATTGAAAGTGAGTTTATTGTCTATAGTAATTCCAAGGTATTTGAAGGAGTCCACCACCTCTACCTTCTGTCCGTTGATGGTGAGACTGGGGTGATGGTCCGGTGTTTTGGGCATGCGGAGAGACAGTAGAGAGACAGGGAGGCATGGGGAGAGACAGTAGAGAGAGAGACAGGGAGGCATGGGGGAGAGACAGTAGAGAGACAGGGAGGCATGGGGGAGAGACAGTAGAGAGACAGGGAGGCATGGGGGAGAGACAGTAGAGAGACAGGGAGGCATGGGGAGAGACAGTAGAGAGAGAGACAGGGAGGCATGGGGGAGAGACAGTAGAGAGACAGGGAGGCATGGGGGAGAGACAGTAGAGAGACAGGAAGGCATGGGGGAGAGACAGTAGAGAGACAGGGAGGCATGGGGAGAGACAGTAGAGAGAGAGACATGGAGGCATGGGGGAGAGACAGTAGAAAGAGAGACAGGGAGGCATGGGGGAGAGACAGTAGAGAGAGACAGGGAGGCATGGGGGAGAGACAGTGGGACTTGCAACAAAACATTGCAGGTTGCATTTGAACCCAGGGTCCTGCTGGAAGGACTCCTTATGATACGCACTCTACTCAGTGAGCCACCAGGGGGCACATGATGACAACAATTTGTAGTTTCTGTTTGTCTCTTTCTTCTCTTCCTCCATCCATTTCTCTGAATCTACTATCTCTTTGGATAGCAGCCATAATGACTTGTTTTTATTGTAAATAAGGTACCAGGGAGACACATCAGGTGATCTGCAGGAAACTTGGAATAACTAACTGCAAATCAGTCAAAGTCTTGTTTTATTTCACTCAGTTGGTATCAGACTCAGTAGTTGCAGCTCTGTTGGGCTGTTTGATATCGAGCACTGCAGGAATGAGTCTGGAAGTAGCATGCAGTGTTGCTAGCCATGACACACACCCTAATGTTTTTTACAGAGTTGTGCGCGCCCCCGTAATCAGGGAATTCCGCAGTCTGAGGTCTTCTCCCTACATGCACCAATCTCAAATAAAAAGTATGCACCTTGGAAACACCATTCTACACAAGTCTAGTGTGCTTTAGACTTGTGTAGAATGTTTTTTATCTTGGAAATCCGACCAGAAGTCGTATTGCTGTCTCACTGGCTTGGTAGTGAAAATGGCTGCTATCTGAGTCATGGGAAACAGACAGACCCCATACTCGTAAACGGACTATTTCCGAACGAACAAACACCGGGCTCCAAGACAACACCCGTGGCTCAAAGGTGCGTATACTTTTTATTTGAAATTGGTATTCACGGCTAGCAGTGTTGCCAACTCTTTTCCAAGCAAAGTCGCTATTGGCTGCAGAAAGTCGCTAGGAGTTGCTAGATGATGTCACATGCTAATGTGCATAACAAATTATGCTAAAAAAAACGTCTGCGTAATCATTGACTGTATGGTTGTATATTAACTCATTGAGTGCCAAGGACGTCGATCGACGTCAAAGTAAATAGTGACGTAGAGTGCCAAGGACGTCGATCGACGTCAAATGCGTTTTTTGACGGTGGGACGTGGATCAAAGCCTCAGGCATCTCCTGTACAAATATGGGAGCTATTGAAGGTGTATAACCTATTTTACGGACTCATTGGGTGGCGACAGTGCTCTCCAGATTAGAGAAAGGTCCGGAAAACCGCAGGAAAAAGCCGTGATCAAAGAGAAACCGATGCATGCTGCAGCCAGAGCCATATAGATTGCTCTGTCTGGGGCTGACGTAGGCTGCGAACAGCAGTCAATCCGCTCCCACAACTGAGCCCCTCTGTCTCTGTCTGTCTGTCTGTTTAGTTTCTCCACACGATTAGCCGCCAGAAAAGCAGCACCCGACGCCAAACCATTCTCAGCAGTCCGGTTTGGCTCTTCCGTGTCGCGCTGGGAGCCGGCGCACAAAAACTGAGCGCTCCGAAAATAGAGTGGGTGCGTGTTAGGCTGTGTGTTAGTGTGGGGAGGAGTTTGCAGCTGAGGGGGGGAGAGGGGGGTGGGGCACGCAGGGCATCACACAACTACACCACGTCACTACATCAGAAAATATTATCTTCAGAGTCAGTGAATGTGCTTGGAATGCTGCATTTCACAAAAGGCGGAATATCTCAGCTAATAATTTGAAACGCCTGTATTTGCTCAAAACGACCTATCTTCTCCGGCTCATAACTAAAGAACGGAAAATGGTATCAATAAACTTTTTTTGCTCATGATACAATAGAGCCAGCTCGTTCTTTGTGCGTGTTCGGTGTTTACATAGTAATATCACACAATATTCTGTGGGCCTCGAGAAATCACTGAAAACGCTCTGAAAACTCTGGCACTGGGAGCGTCCGTTCTCCAAAAGTGGCTGGCACTCAATGAGTTAAGTGCTGACTCCGCCCGCCTTGGCCAGATTCGGCATACACTGTTAGAAATCACAAGTAGCTTCTGCTGCTCTCTCAGTGGAGGGGAGAAGGGAGAGGAGAAGCGCTGTGTGGGTCAGACAGGCAGAGAGAAGGAGAGAGAGAGAAAATCTTGCGGCAGCACCCGCACCAGTTCACAGGCAAAATCCATTTTAACATTGCTTCCCATGGTCCGAAAAAGTCGAATTGTCGCTAGTCGCTTTCGCCGGGGGGTCTGAAAAGTAGTGTAACAGACTCTTCAGTGTTGAGTACTATTGCGTCTATATGCGAGGCTCTGTGTATGCGTCCCTCGAGAGTTGCCCCAAGCAGGATGTGTTGGGGGGGAGTGAAGCTTCCGTGTTTGTGCTGGTGTCGTTTGTCTGATAATAAATATGGAAGCACTTCCTGCTGTTACAGCCTGATTCTCTCTTGTTTATTGTTTTATTAACGTATCAAGTAATAGGCAGACCCGAATTCTCGATTACATTGGTGGCAGCGGTGGTCGACATTGGTCGTGGTCGTGTGTGAGACGCAGTTTTATTTCTTTGGAGGTGTTGAGCCGTGGTGAGCACTGTTTGTTAACTTAGCTGGCTAACACGGCACATGGATTCAGCTAGCAATTGCTGTTCAAGCTAGCTGTGGTGGAGTTTTCCCCAGCATGGAGAGCGATGGGAGGAAGCATTGGAGAATGACGGAGGAGCAGGCCAAGAGGCCAAGGGGCAGCGGTCAGCAATGCGGTGCTGTCCTGTGGAGATGCGAGTGATGGTGCGTGAAGGAGCCCGGGTCCAGGCCCAGGATGAGCGTGTCGCTGGAGGTCCTCTGGAGCTACGTATGGGAGAGCTGGTGTCCTGGGAGTTCACCTGGGTCACCATGAAGATTTGAGGGTGAAAGTGCCCTAAGTTCTGAACTGTTCTGGGACTCTTATATTGTTTGCTATGCTGTTTGACTTGTGTTTTATTAATTTCTTCTGTAATGACCATGTTTCACTGTGAAGTGGTTAAAGAGAGTTTGTGTGGATTCCTGTCTGAGTGCTGCAGATGCCTGGTGGATCTTCGAATGGAAGCAGCCACCGATCACCTCTTCATGCAGTTCCCTCGGTAGGACGAGGATGGGGAGTCGTTGGATGATGAGCCGCTCCTCACTGGGGACACTGGGACTGTTCAGGTGTTGCAGGCCCCGGAAAGCCACAACAGAGTGTGTCTTGTTGGAAATGGTGTTTAACTCATTGAGTGCCAGCTCCCAGTGCCAGAGTTTCAGAGCGTTTTCAGTGATTTCTCGAGGCCCACAGAATATTGTGTGATATTACTATGTAAACACCGAACACGCCCAAAGAACGATGAGACTCTCTTCTATCATCAGCAAAAAAAAAGTTTATTGATATAATTTTCCGTTCTTTAGTTATCAGCCGGAGAAGATGGGTTGATTTGAGCAAAAACTTAGAAGCTGAGATAATCACACTTTTGTGAAAGGAAACATTTCAAGCACATCAATGACTCTGAAGCTAATATTTTCTGATTTAGTGACACCTAAAACATTTGAACAGTCATTTCCTTCAATAAAACAGCAAAAACAAAGGAATTTTGATAGCAAAATATTATTTTTTAGCTGCAACCAGCAGCTCTGTGGGATCGTCACTTTGGCTGTTTCCAAAGTTTTTATTGAATAATTCAAAAACCCCTTCACCAAAAAATTTAAAAATTTACATAGGGCAAGTAGAGACCATGAGTGACTATGCCAGAAAGAATGGCCAGGATTCATCCATAGGTGGCGCTATACACGTGTGTACAACACGTGTAAGCATTTCAAAATGCACAACTTTCTTGAATAATTCAAATTCAAATCCCCTTGACCAAAAATGTTCAAAGAACAGTTCAAATGGTAACAGAGGCCGCCGGTCCCATCTGTTTACGAGTAGTACCATCGTCTTCATCAATCACTCTACGCTGAGAGGAAAAGCGCGCCGTGCTAACAGAGGCCGCCGTTCCAATCTGTTTACCAGTAGTACCATTGTCTTCATCAATCACTCTACGCTGAGAGGAAAAGCGTGCCGTGCTAACAGAGGCCGCCGGTCCCATCTGTTTACCAGTAGTACCATCGTCTTCATCAATCACTCTACGCTGAGAGGAAAAGCGCGCCGTGCTAACAGAGGCCGCCGGTCCCATCTGTTTACCAGTAGTACCATTGTCTTCATCAATCACTCTACGCTGAGAGGAAAAGCGACAGAGATGGGAAGTAACGAAGTACAAATACTTCGTTACTGTACTTAACACGTTCACTGCCAATGACGTATTAATCCGTCAAAAAAAAAAAAAATTTTTTACCGTGGGATGTGCATCTAACCCTTTTACATCTCTTATATAATTATTGGAGCCACCGAACGTTTACAACCCATTCCACCGACCCACTAAGTGGCGACAGTGCTCTCCTGACTAGAGGAAGGCAAGCAAAAAGCAGTGTGAGGAAGCCATTCTCATGAAAATGGATTGGCGAAAACGCTTTTGTTTTCGCGCTGATTGCTGGCGGTGCGGGATTGCAAATTTGCATAATAGATTACGGGTGGAACACACTTTGAAACACGCACCATAAATATGACCAGAATCGCAAAAGCTTCATCAAAGCTCTCAACCGAAACTCCAAGAAACGAGCGAGTCCATCCAGACTTGGCCAGCGGCCGCCAGCAGACAGGCACAGCAGCAGCAAAGCAGTGAGACTGGTGACGCGAGGTTACAGCAGCAGCAGAAACGAGCTTGTGACATGCCCGCTGCAGCCAAGAAGAACACACACGGAGGGAGGAGTTTGAAGGAGAGGGGTGTTTCCTGCTGTTATGGAGGAAATGACTGTTCAAAACTATTGTTTAGATGTCTGACGTCTTACTGATGCCAAAAATGAATGGTTAAAGTGACTGTTCTATCGAATTTCACAAAAAGCCGTTTATCTCAGAATACATTTTCAGACGCTGAAACCATGCTGTATTCAACTGCTAATGCTTACATAACTACTAACTCTACAAACTAACTCTTTTAGACAGAGAAAGCACACATTCTATTAGTTCTTTTGAGATATTGTGTGTTCACAAAATCCTAACAGAAACGAATCCTCGGCTCTTGAAAGATGAGCCAGAATCCTCAAAAAAACCCTCTGGCAGAACCTACCTACAGTAAAAAAAAACGGCTGGCAGTGAATGTGTTAAGTAGATTTTTTGAGTATCTGTACTTTACTTGAGTATTTAATTTTCTGACGACTTTTTACTTTTACTCGTTACATTTTAACACAAGTATCTGTACTTTTACTTGTGTACATTTTCAAAACAGGTTCGTTACTTTTGTTTAAATGCACGAGAATGTAATTTAAAAACGAGTAGAAACGGGAGAACGGAGCAGAAGTAATAGACAAGTTTCCCAGCGCTGCTGATAAAAGCTCATTCCAGCTCCGCCAATAGTATGACTTGGCACTCCTCCGGGGCGTGGACAAAGAAGCACAAAGAAGAGAAACACGGATTTTCTCTGAGGGGAGACACACGCAGACATTAGGAGCCGTGCAGACAGCCATCACTTTTAGCGCTCCTCTTTTTGCAATTCATTCTCTATAAGTACGCGCTTAGAGCGCATCTCTTTCAAGAAGCATTTCATCGCGTTTAAAAGCTGGTGGTGGTTTTTTTTGCGCAGCGCTCTGGGCGCTGAAAGCTGAGGAAAGTTTAACAGGAAAGGCGCTGCAGGAAACAGGAAATCTCGCTGCTTCCAGAGTTGCCAATAATCTGGCTTTTCCAAGCGTTCTTTTTTAAATAACCGCATAGCCCCTTATGGTGTTGTTCTAACACATATTCAGTTTGTGCACTGTCAACATTCAGCTAATATGGAATATGGTGGTGTTCTAACACCAGAGACAGTTCTGTCTTAACTCATTCTCTGCCAGGGTCATTTCGGTCTGTGTGCTCCCAGTGCCAGGATTTTGAGCATATTTCCTGATCTTCCAGGACCCACAGAATATTCTGTGCTAGGAATAAAATTACACAACATATCTCACAATAAAGCAGAGACTCTCTTCTTACCCCTTGTAAAAAACTGAAACTCGACCATGTTTCCTTGTTTAGTTACAAGCAGTGGAAGTTAGCTTGTTTTCACTAAAAATGCCCTCCTTTGTAACAGAAATAGGAGAAAAATAGGTTTTTAGTGAATGACACCATTTCAAGCAGAACTCTCTTTTGAGCCTTTTATTTTTTGCCTCAGTGACACATCAGACATATACAGTATTTGTTTTCCCAAATAAATAAATAAAAAATAAAAAATAAGAGAATGTATTTTACAGTTGCCATGTGGATTTTTAGCTTCTCTCTCTCTCTCTCTCTCTCTCTCTCTCTCTCTCTCTCTCTCTCTCTCTCTCTCTCTCTCTCACACACACACACACACACACAGGAATAACGAGTGCTGTAACGTTACCTGCTGTCACGTTACCTCTCATAACTAACGTTAGCACAGAAGATCACACAAGTGCTACGTTAGTGCTGTAAACTTTGAAATGTTTATGTGACACATGTTTTGCCTTGGTTGCTGGGGACGGGTGTGTGACGCGGTTTGACGCGTTTGACGTATCCATGTGATTCCCCTTCCCTTGAGTGTGACAGAGCTCTCAAGCTGGCAAGCTGGCAAGAGGAAACGTGAAGCGAGTCATGCCGGCGGCATAAGTTATAAACAATGCGTGACAATTATACTCGAATGTTGTGTGTGATCATTTAATCTCAAACGCGATACAAAAAATAGGCTACTTTTTACCATCGTCATCGCTCCAAGTGGCACCCATTTCTCCTCCTCCGATTCATCCGTGTCAGAACGCTGTGAAGGGGAGCCTTCGTAGCAACAACAAAAACGCTGGCGTCTTCCTCGCCATCGTCGCCAGCCGAGAACTCTGGATCGGACTCTGTTTCGACCACAGGCTCCACCCATAAATACTAAACTAGCGGGTTGCTTTTATCAGTTTGACTTGAAACAATGTCACAGGCTGGGAAAGTGTCTGATGTAATGTAAACACCCAAAACATGAAAGTACGTCCGAGTACGTCTTTGGCACAGAACGCCATTGTAAAAAGTACGTCCGAGTACGTCTTTGGCAGAGAATGAGTTAATAATAAACCTTGAATTTGTGAATGTGATCAACCTGTGGACATTCAGTTCCTTATCCATTAGGTATCAGTATCATATCAGTCTCGAGTATTGTGATACTGCACTTTGTAAGGGACACCTTGTAGGCCTATCCAGCAGTTAAACTTGTCTAACTATTTGCACATTCATATATCATGGAAATATTAATGAGGGAGGACTAGATATGATTTTAATGGGGGGTTTTTGTGTGGAAAAACCATAGCACACTATTTAAAGTAGAGTTTTAAGATGTGTAAAACATTTGTAGGGGATCTTTTATCCTCAAATTATATTCTATGATGTGAGGTTCAGTCATTCAGAAAGATACGGTAAAAATACTTTTACTTTTACTCGTTGGGTACATTTCAGAGCCTGTACTTTTTTACTTTTACTTGAGTAAAATAATTGAATCAGTACTTCTACTTTTACCGGAGTAGTTTTTTACACAAGTAACTGTACTTCTACTCAAGTACAGAATGTCAGTACTTTTCCCATCTCTGAAAAGCGCGCCGTGCTAACAGAGGCCGCCGGTCCCATCTGTTTACCAGTAGTACCATCGTCTTCATCAATCACTCTATGCTGAGAGGAAAAGCGCGCCGTGCTAACAGAGGCCGCCGGTCCCATCTGTTTACCAGTAGTACCATCGTCTTCATCGAACAGTTCAAATGTTCAAAGTACAGTTCAGTTATTTTGAGAAAAAAAGAAAATAAATTTGTACAGTTATGTATGTATGTATGTATGGGATGCTGCAACGATGCAAGTCCAGTTCAAAGTTATTGTTATGAGTGAGTTATTGTTATGAGTTATGTATGTGTGTGTGTTTATCCAGAGTAGTGCTGCTGAGTGTGGTAAACTATGAAACACACTCCTGAGTGCAAGGGGATACAACAGGTCTTGCACCAAAATTTGGTCTCTTTGCGCTGGCCCCTGCGTATGCAGACCCTACACCTTCTTGTTGGTCTTGCTTTGCTGGTGGGCCTCAGGTGTTCCAGCTTGTGTTTGCCAATCGGGATATTGAGCCTGCAGTCTGGGTCGGTGTTGTATGGTGCCCTGCGTGCCCCACCCCCCTCAACTGCAACTTCCTCCTCCTCCTCCTCCTCCTCCTCCTCCGGCACAGGTCGCTTTGAGGTCCATGTCTTCACCACCCTCCGCATGAACTCCAAGAGGGTTTTACACTCCCCTGGGTTCCTGGCTTAGAGGATGTAGGCGTTGAAGATGCACACTTGGAACAAATAGGCTACAAACTTCTTGGGCCAGTTCAGTGTCTTCCGGATGAAGGGGTAGTAGGCTATGTTTTGGTCCAACCTATCCACCCCATTCATGGATGAGTTGTATGCCACAACACACTCTGGCTTGAGCTGAGCCACTTTGTTTGTCTGTCCCTTCTGCCACACGTCAACGCTCTGCATGCTGTCTTTGTGGCACGTTGTCACCATCTTCACCAGCCGTTTGTCCTGCCAAGCTAAAACCATAACCCTCTCATTGTGACGCACAACTTTTCCCCCCACCCCCAGGTCAGCCTTTGTCACCTCCCTGATGATCTGAGGTTCCCCCCTATTCTTCCTCAGCGTTCCACACACATTGGTTTGTGCTCGCAGTAAACGCTCACACAGTGCAACAGAGTTATAAAAGTTGTCCATGTAGAGCGTGTAACCATCACCCTGAAGACGGTCAAGGAGCGAGAACACAGTGTCTGGCAGAGTGCTAGGTACCCCAACATAAGGCTGCATGTTGAAACAGTACCCTGTGGCAGAGTCACACAGTATGTACGATTTGATGCCATACTTCACCGGCTTCTGTGGGTTGTACACCTTGAAAGACAGATGGCCCCTCCACAGCATCATACCCTCATCAATGCAAATGTTTTGACCTGGTTGGTACAGCTCCTTGAACTTGTTGACAATATAGTTCAACACAGGACAGACTTTAGTCATTTTGTCCGTCGCATCCTGTGATGCATTGTCATTGTAGTGAAGGAAGCGCCAGATGAGTTGGAACTGGTTCCTTGGCATTGTCTTGTTGAAATAGGGAGTTGCATCTATTTCATCTGTACTCCAATACAGTGCAATGCTTGGCTTCTTTATGTAGCCAGTGATGAACGAAAGTCCAAAGAATGTTTTCAGTTCTGGGACTGACACTGGTTTCCAAGCATTACCTCTGCTATGTGGCAGACTGTCCGGGTGTGCTTGAAAATAGTGAGTGGCAAAATTGTTTGTCTGTTCCACAATGTGTTGGAGCAGCTCATCCGTCAGGAACAGCTCCAGGAAGTCAGCTGGCAGGTCGGAATCCAGCGTCGCAGCAGCATTCTGGGGTCCACGGGTTGCAGTGAAGGGGATCTGGTTTGGTTCCCAATCTGCCTGCTGCCAGCCTGTATCTTCCCCACCTCTGCTCGATGCAACTGTAAATGATTGAAATATATATAATTATCAAATACATTTTTTATTGCTTGGTTATGATGTGTAGATATATATATATATATATATGAACTGCATGTGGGAGTGGGAGTGGGTTTTCTCCTCGATGTTGATGAATATATATATATATAATATATAAATTATCATAAATACATTTCATTATTGCTTGGTTTTATGATGTGTAGGATATATATATATATATATATATTACCTGTCTTCCTTGCACTGCCTGTGGAAGCCGTGGGAGTGTCTCTGCTCGATCCACAGTCTGTAGAAATATATACAATTATCAACCACAATTGACCACAGTTTTATTGCTGCAGTTTTACTGACTATAATGCCTGAACCTGCTCAATCCATGATCTGTGGAAATATATCTACCATAAATATACATTGTGTTATTGCAATGTTGTGGCTATTTAGAAAAAAAGTTTTACCTGCTCTGCTGCGTGTGTCAGGCGACGAATCTCTGCTACCTCCGTCAGGCGACGAATCTCTGCTACCTGCAGATCCCCATTCAGGCAACCACTCGCCGGATGAATCTGGATCCGGCTCACTGAATTCATCCGACGTATCTGAAGTTTCAGTTGTGAGCTGAGATGAAACTATGTCCGATTCTTGACCAGTACCATCGTCTTCTTCATCTCTTTCTTCTGCATGCTGAGAGGAAGCGCGCACTCCACCATGCTTCACTGTGGTGGGTGCAGAGCTAACAGAGGCCGCCGGTCCCATCTGTTGACCACCATAGTCTTCATCGATCACTTGTTCTTCTGCACGCTGAGAGGGAAAGCGCACCCGCCTAGCTCTACCACGCTGCACTGCGGTGGTGGGTACAGAGGCCACCGGTCCCATCTGTTGACCACCATCGTCTTCATCGATCACTTGTTCTTCTGCACGCTGAGAGGAAGAGCGCACCGGTCTAACGTTAGCTCTGGTGGTGGTAACAGAGGCCGCCGGTCCCATCTGTTTACCAGTAGTACCATCGTCTTCATCGATCACTCTCCGCTGAGAGGAAGAGCGCCCCGGTCTAACGTTAGCTCTGGTGGTGGTAACAGAGGCCGCCGGTCCCATCTGTTTACCAGTAGTACCATAGTCTTCATCGATCACTCTCCGCTGAGAGGAAGAGCGCCCCGGTCTAACGTTAGCTCTGGTGGTGGGTGCCGTTGTAACAGAGGCCGCCGGTCCCATCTGTTTACCAGTAGTACCATAGTCTTCATCGATCACTCTCCGCTGAGATGAAAAGCGCACCGGGCTACCGTTAGCTCCACCAAGCTGCACCGTGGTTTCTGCAGTGGGAAAAGTTTTTTCCTGGTCGCCACCAGAAGTGGTGGCACCGGTACCACCACTAGTGCCTTCTCCAGCGATCGCCACACGTTTAGGCACAGAATACAAGCTCTCTTGCAGAGTAAGCTGCTTGTACTTCTCGGGTTTTCTCTTACGCTTCGCCATGTCTGCCTCATCAAAGGATCGCCGCTCACTACAAAGAACCACAGCGTTTCCGTTTCCCCAACGACTTCTGTGTTTTTTCCTCAACTTTCTCTAATCTGGAGAGCACTGTCGCCACCTAATGGATCTGTAAAATAGGTTAGACCTCCAATAGCTACAATATTTGTACAGGAGATGTATCGGGCATTGATCCACGTCCCACCGTCAAAAAACACAATTGACGACAATCGTCGTCATTGGCACTCTACGTTACTAAAGCAATTGACGACGATTGTCGTCATTGGCACGATTCTGTCATAAGCATGTATTCCTGGCTGTATCTTTTCACTTTGACCCGTAACAAACATGGTATGTCTTGACGTTGTCTGAGATGGTCCATCTATGGTGTGGTTGTATGTTGTGGGAAGCAGTATGTGGGATTTTGTTTATTGGCAAAAAAAAAATTACGTCATTTAAAACGGGGACGTTTTTTTTTATTGAGGGGGAGACGTATGAGCAGACTGTTCTGTATGTGACCTGCTCTATCGAAATCAGTCACATTGACCCCGAAACACATTTTGAGTTTTATACACTGTTGGAAAGAGAAAAATGTAAGCTTTCTGGTGATATAAGATCTAAAATTATCTTTGTTCTCCTAAGATTGAGTGAGATGCATCCCTTTATGTTTTGACTGTTTCCAAACTGTTTTTGAGAAAAACTGCCTCAATAATTGACAATGGCTGGGTTTCCCAAAAGCTTCTTAGCGCTAAGAAGCTTCTTTAACCCTTCTTAAGGCCCCCTTAAGAAGCAAACGCGTTTCCCAATTGCTTCTTAGCCTAAGATGATCTTTCGTTACGAAGGCATGCGTTTCCCAAAAGCTTCTTAGCGCCAAGAAGCTTCTTTGACCCTTCTTAAGGCTCCCGTTAGAAGCCAACGAAGCCAACGCGTTTCCCGATTGCTTCTTAGCCTAAAATTATCTTCCATTAAGAAGGTTGCGTTTCCCAAAAGCTTCTTAGCGCTAAGATGATCTTTCGTTAAGAAGGTTTTGTAAGAAGGGTCTGGGGCATTCTCAACACCTTCTTAATGACGAAACACTGGCAGATCCAGCCGCGTCAGGCAAAAGGAGATACTTGTGTCCACTGTTCCTCTTGTGTTTTTCCCTTTTTCCTTTCTTTCATGCACCCTTTAGTCCTGTAGGCTATATTCCTCTAATCAGAATGGATTCCTTTTATAATAAGAATCTTGTGGATTTATATAGCACCTTTCACAGAATCCAAGGTCGCTTAAATTCTGTAGTGTTTCTCGCAATTTTGTTGTATGCTGTGTATATAAAGCAATTTGAACTGCAGTCCATGTCTGAAATAAATAATGTTTAATAGAAGAAGTTCTTGTTTAAAGCCCCATTCAGCAACTTTTCCAAGTTTTGCTATTGGAGAAACTGCGCCCTCTGCGTGCAATAGTATCAATATTCAAAGTCAACAAAACACAGCGCCAGAAAGCTCTATGTACATGTTGTGACATCGGGTACTCACCACGTGATGAAATAATAATCCATAGTTCCGTGAAACATCATTTTCATAGCAAATTCGAATCGAGTTACTTCCTGGTTTCCTGGAACACAACGCTGCCGCTGTAGAGCGCATGCGCGCATCTTGCCACGGGACGTGGCAGACAAAGTGCTTAGTCCCAGGGCTGGCCAATGGAGGGCGGTGTGGGATAAATAAAGGCGAGAGTCTCCCTATTACAAGTCAATCTACCATGTCCTATGACTAAAAATATCTTATATTACAGTAAAAAAATTCAAAAAAATTACTGATTGGGGCTTTAACATGACCACGATTAAGTTATTCTACAACAGTGTTTCTCAACCACTGGGTCGTGGCCCACTGGTGGGCTCAGAGTGCCATCTAGTAGGCCGCAGAGGACCTCTTACATCGAGATGGTGGACAGCTCCAGTTAACACATTCACTGCCAACAGTTTTTCCAATACAGTAGGTAGCTTCTGCCAAGGGTTTTTTTGAGGATTCTGGCTCATCTTTCAAGAGCCGAGGATTATTTTCTGCTAGGACTTTGTGAACACAAAATATCTCAAAAGAACTAATAGAATGTGTGCTTTCTCTGTCTAAAAGAGTTAGTTTTTTATCATGTTCTGTTATGTAGGCATTAGCAGTTGAATACAGCATGGTTTCAGCGTCTGAGAAGGAAAGCTGAGATAAATGCCTTTTTGTGAAATTCGATAGAACAGGCAGAACAGTCACTTTAACCATTTATTTTTGGCATCAGTGAGACATCAGACATCTAAACAATAGTTCTGAACAGTAATTTCCTCCAAAATAACAGCACCCCCACCCCCCTCTCCTTCAAACTCCTCCCTCCGTGGGTGTGTCTCTGGTGGCTCTGCAGCGTGTGTCACAGGCGAGTCTCTGCTGCCTGTCTGTGCTGCCTGGCGGCCGCTCGTCGGGCGAATCTGGATCGGGCTCGTTCGTTTCTGGGGTTTCGGTTGTGAGCTTTGATGAAGCTGCGTGCGATTCTGGCTTTCTGCTACGTGTTTCAAAATGTGTTGCACCCAGAGTCTATTTTTGGAATCCCCCACCGTTGTGCGCCAGCTCCCAGCGCGAAAGCGTTTTCGCCAAACCATTTTCATGAGAATGGTTTCCTCACGCTTTTTCCTGCTGTTTTTGCTCGGCTTTCTCTAGTCTGGAGAGCACTGTCGCCACTTAGTGGGTCGGTAAAATAGGTTATACACATTCAATAGCTCCCATATTTTTATAGGAGATGTAAAAGGGTTTGATCCACGTCCCACCGTTAACTCGTCGACGGCAGTGAACGTGTTAATATGCTTCTTAAGAGCCTTTTTTTTTCTCCCTTCTGTTAACTCATTCATGGCCATATACGTCTTTAACGTCTTATCAGGAATGTGTTTGACGTGTTTTTGTTTTTATTCGTGTTTAGCGTAGTTCAAAGACTTCCCCAGCCTGTGACATGGTATCAGGTCCCTGGCCTCAAAGTCAAGCCGACAACACGTGATCAAACAACTACCCCAGCTGTTGTTTTGAAATGGAGCAGGAGGAAAGAACAGAAAACGGAGAAACGTTTCCTTGTTGCAGAGAGGAGAAACGCCATTGAAACGCCCCTCGGCGCGCTGCACGAGCTGGTCGCCTTGCTGCAGGGCAGCGAACCTGGATGAGTTGTTCGTGGTAGTCAAACCCGTGACCAACATGATCGATCCTGGTCCCAAACCCAAGCCGGACCCCGTTCCTGTGTGCCAGCCCGAAAGAGACGAGACGGAGTCACAACTTTGTGAGGAGGAGGAGAACGAGCAGCCTCGCCACAGAAATTGCTTTCACACAGAGCCAAGCAGCACGGCCACTTTCCATGTCGAGGGCGAGGAAGTCAAGTCAAGTCAAGTTTATTTATATAGCCCTAATTCACAAGCATGTCTCAGAGGGCTTCACAGAAAGTATGTCTAGCTGATTCTAGCTAACACACAGTAACAAGAATATACAGAATAAAGATAACATTTGAACATTTGAAGAAAGCAGGAGAGTGGAGGAGGGAGGGAGAGGGAGGAGGGAGGAGAGGGGGGAGGTGGGGAGAAAATAGGAAATGTGGAGGAGGAGAGAACAGAGGAGGAGAGATGAGGGTGCAGGGGAGGGAGAGCCAGGGTAGGGGTAGGGTCTAGGGTTGGGGGAGGGGAGGGAGTAGGATACGGGCCCGGATTAGGGCGAGGGTGGGGAGAAATGGGAAATGTGGAGGAGGAGAGAACAGAGAAGGAGAGGGTGCAGGGGAGGGAGAGCAGGGGGAATGTGAGAGGGAGGAGAGGGCAGAGAGGAGAGAACAGAGAAGGAGAGGTGGGAGGGCGCAGGGGAAGGAGAGCAGCGGGAATGTGAGAGAGGGGAGAGGACAGAGAGGAGGAGAGAACAGAGAAGGAGAGGTGGAAGGGTACAGGGGAGGTAGAGTAGAGGTAGGGTCTAGGGTGGAGGGAGGGAGTAGGATACGGGCCCGGATTAGGGCGAGGGTGGGGAGAAAATGGGAAATGTGGAGGAGGAGAGAACAGAGAAGGAGAGGTGGGAGGGTGCAGGGGAAGGAGAGCAGGGGGAATGTGAGAGAGGGGGGAGGACAGAGAGTAGAGGTAGGGTCTAGGGTGGAGGGAGGGAGTAGGATACGGGCCCGGATTAGGGCGAGGGTGGGGAGAAAATGGGAAATGTGGAGGAGGAGAGAACAGAGAAGGAGAGGTGGGAGGGTGCAGGGGAAGGAGAGCAGGGGGAATGTGAGAGAGGGGGGAGGACAGAGAGGCAGAGAAGGAGAGGTGGGAGGGTGCAGGGGAAGGAGAGCAGGGGGAATGTGAGAGAAGGGAGAGCAGGAAGTGGCAGGGATTCAGGAAAATAGGGGAGAAGAGGAGAAGGAGCAGAGGGGGGGAGAATGAGGAGAGAGCAGGAGAAGGGAGGGGGGGCGGTGGGATGTGGGGGAGGAAAGAGCATGGAAAGAGAGGAGAACAAGAAGGGGGAAGAAGGGAAGAAGCGGGGGAAGGGGGAAAGAGAGGGGGGGGGGAGAAGATCAGACAACTGACTACTCTAAGCATTAACCAGAGCTAACTGGGACATAGTATCTAGCTAATCTACAGCCTAATCTGGCCTATCCTACCCTGCTCTAGTCTGATTTTAGCCTGAACACTAACAGGTCAGCCTTAGGCTGTAGCTAATCTATCGCCTACCTAAGCTGTTCTAAACCAACCGGCAGCCCTCGACCAGTGATGAAGAGCACCGATGCCCCCCGACCCGGCCCCCGCCCACATAAGGCGTGGGAGGGAAGGCCAGGCCGGGACACAGCGGCACCCCCTCACCCCCAGTGAACGCAAGAAAACCTTTCCACCATATGGTGGCAATCCACACATGGATCGCCACATGGATTGCCCCAGTGACTTGGCTGAGGAGGAACCTTGTGAGGTCGTTGTGCTAGGGGCCAATTGCTGCGGCCCGGGCGGACCCAGCCCCCACGCGACCCGCCCCCCCAGCCCCCAGCCACCAGCATAGTGACTGAGAGCGTGAGAGCAGGCCACGCGGGGGACGGGCCCACCCAGGCCACAGCAGCGGACCCCCATCTGGGGACTCCCCTCCGAGACAGGCCGAGAGATGCCGGGCTAAACCATGCACAGAGTTTCCGAAAATGAAACTCTGTGAATGGTTTATTATGGAAATAAAATGTACAAGAGAACAGAAAATTGAAAATGTAAAAAAAGAGTCCAACAGAAGGGATATAAAAATGTAATTTTTAAATTATCCTAAGATCAGGGAAGGGAGTTGAAAATCTAAAAAGTAGAGTCCAAAAAGAAATAGAAAATGCAGTCTTTAAGTGTTCGTAGGTTTAGAGAATACTAGTTAATTAGCTAGGTGAAAAAAGGGGTAACAAGATTGGGAGTTCCATGAGGATGATCTGAGGAATCCATGAGTCCGCGTTGGTGACATGGATTAAGAGGAGGGGAGGGGAGGATAGGAGTCGGAGGTGATGATTAAGAGGAGGGGAGGATAGGAGTTGGAGGTGATGATGAGGCGGCGGGGGGGGGGGGGGGGCTGGGGGGGCGCCCCCCCCCTTCCCTTAGGCAAGCAGGTGACCAGGATGATGAGGATAGGGGTCGGTGATGGTGATGAGCCCGGGGTGTCAGACAGTAGAAGGAGTAGTGGGTAGATGGCCTAGAGTGACGACAGGTGGCTAGGGCGATGACGGCCGGACCTAGTGCTGCAGCGGTGGGGTGTACGTCAGGCCAATGAAGGACACCTGAGGGGGAGAGAGAGAAGAGAGCGGGGGAATCTGCGCAGAGGTGGAACTAACTCTATAGACAACAATAAAATTAGGTCAAATCAAAATTTATTAGGATTATTTAGGATGACTAATATTATACTGCTAATTCAGGTCTAGGTAGTCTAGGTCTAAGTTTATACTGATACTGCTGGCTTGAGATAGCCCGCTCAGCAGTTCAGGACTAAGTTTATTCACCAGCTATTTGATTTTATATCTGAGCTACTGGGTCGGCTGATGCCATATTATTAAATTAGGTCAAGTCTAAGTTTATACTGATACTGCTGGCTTGAGATAGCCCGCTCAGCAGTTCAGGACTAAGTTTATTCATCAGCTATTTGATTTTATATCCGAGCTACTGGATCGGCTGATGCCATATTATTAAATTAGGTCAAGTCTAAGTTTATATTGATACTGCTGGCTTGTGATAGCCCGCTCAGCAGTTCAGGACTAAGTTTATTCACCAGCTATTTGAATTTATATCTGAGCTATTGGATCGGCTGATGCCATATTATTATATTAAATTAGGTCAAGTCTAAGTTTATACTGATACTGCTGGCTTGAGATAGCCCGCTCAGCAGTTCAGGACTAAGTTTATTCACCAGCTATTTGATTTTATATCTGAGCTACTGGATCGGCTGATGCCATATTATTAAATTAGGTCCAGTCTAAATTTATACTGATACTGCTGGCTTGAGATAGCCCGCTCAGCAGTTCAGGACTAAGTTTATTCACCAACTATTTGATTTTCTATCTAGGCTACTGGGTCGACTGATGCCATATTATTTAAATTAGGTCAAGTCTAAGTTTATACTGATATTGCTGGCTTGAGACAGCCCGCTCAGCAATTCAGGATTGTATGTACTCAAGAGCTAATAAATATTTCTAGAGAATGACATCATCAAACATAACCATCAAGCACAACCAAATGATTGGGAGAATAAATGGGTTTTGAGTCTAGTTTTGAAGATTTCAATGGAGCCAGCTTCCCTAACTGACAGAGGAAGCTGGTTCCAGAGATGTGGAGCACGGTAAGAAAATGCTCTGCTACCTGCTGATTTTTTCTTAATTTTAGGGACGGTAAGATAATTACCGTCCTGTGAGCGGAGAGTACGCGTGGGAACATAAGGAATGATTAGCTCAGATAAGTACGGAGGTGCGAGCCCGTGCAAAGATTTATAGGTTAACAGAAGCACCTTAAAGTCTGATCTGGCCTGAATTGGGAGCCAGTGGAGGGAGATTAAGACCGGAGTTATATGATCAAACTTCTTAGTTCTAGTTAGAATTCTAGCAGCGGCGTTTTGCACGAGTTGTAATTTATTTGTGCTACAAAGTGGAAGGCCAGAGAATAAGACATTACAGTAATCGAGTCTAGATGAAACAAAGGCGTGTATTAAGGTTTCGGCATCCGTTGCATTTAGCAAGGGACGGATCTTTGAGATATTGCGAAGATGAAAGAAAGCTATTTTAGTGATGTCCTTAATGTGAGCATCGAATGACAGAGTAGGATCAAAGGTAACACCTAGGTTTTTCACCTTTGAGTTTGGAGTAATTACGCAGTTCTCAATGTTCAGACTAAGATCAGTGAGAAATGGAAGTTGGGTTTTTGGGCCAACAACTAGTAGTTCAGTTTTGTTGGCGTTTAGTCGTAAGAAATTATTTGACATCCAATCTGTAACAGCGATTAAGCAGGATTCAAGATTAGCGAGTTTAGAGCGATCGTCTGGTCTAATTGGTATATAAATTTGGGTATCGTCGGCATAACAGTGGAAGTTAATGCCATATCTACGGAAAATTTCGCCAAGAGGCAGTAAGTAAACTCCAAAGAGTAAGGGACCCAGGACTGATCCCTGCGGTACACCAAACTTCACTGAGGAGAATGTGGACATAATATTTTTATATGAGACACAGTGTGTCCTATCAGACAAATATGACTTTAGCCAGGATAGGGCAGTGCCCCGGATACCTACGTAGTTAGATAAGCGGTCTAGGAGGATCTTATGATCGATTGTATCGAAGGCTGCGCTTAAGTCTAATAAAATGAGAAGAGAGGAGAAATTAGAGTCGGACGCGAGGAGAAGGTCATTGGTTACTTTTGTAAGAGCAGTTTCAGTACTATGGAGTGATCTAAAACCAGATTGAAAGGGATCGAGAAGTTTATTATGCGAGAGGTAGTCAGTTAATTGTGTCGAGACTACTTTTTCAAGAACTTTAGAGAGGAAGGGGAGATTTGAGATTGGCCTGAAGTTGTTAAGAACCTCAGAATCAAGGTTTGGCTTTTTAAGTAGAGGTTTGATTACAGCAGATTTGAAGGAGGCAGGGACAATGCCAGAGGAGAGGGAGCTATTGATAATGTTAAGTAAGGAAGGGCCTAGTATTGGAAGGAGTTCCTTAATCAACTTTGCAGGGAGAGGGTCGAATAAACAGGTTGTGGATTTAGATGAAAGTACAATTTTTGAAAGTGCATTTAGGGAGATAGTCTCAAAATTTGAGAGTATAGTACTCTCGTCTAAGGTTCTAAGGACAGGGCTAGGAGAGGGGTTAGCACCCTTTGTGAGTAATAGAGAGTTGCTAATTTCATCTCTAATACAGATAATTTTACGGTTAAAGAAGTCAAGGAAGTCATTAGCTGTAAATGGAGAGTTTGTATTGGGGGATGGTTTGCGAGTAAGATTTGCGACCGTGTCAAATAAAAATTTAGGATTATTTTTATTAGTGTTAATAAGATCTGATAGGTAGGAGGCTCTTGCAGCGGAGAGCATACATTTGTATTTTAATAGGCTATCACTCCAAGCTAGTCGATAGACTTCAAGCTTGGATGATCGCCATTTACGTTCTAGTTTTCTGCATATTAGTTTTTGTGCGCGTGTATCGTCAGTATACCAAGGCGAGGGTTTTTTAGGGCGACGGATTTTAGTACTTTGAGGTGCGATAGAATCAAGCGAGGCGAGTAGGATTGAATTAAATTGATTTGTGAATTCATTAATGGAGTCGATCCGCTCTGGGAGAGAGGAAAGCGGCCCCGATAACAAATCAGCGAGTTCAGTGGGAGTAGAACTATCGATACGCCGGGCGGTATAGGTATCGGCTAGGTTTGATTGCCGGAGGGGCAGGTCTATTTTAAATTGAATGAGATAATGATCTGACAGTGCTGGAGGGTAAATCATGACTGACAGATCTGAGACGTTAATCCCACGAGCAAGGACGAGATCAAGCGTGTTGCCGTTAGAATGCGTTTGTTCATGAACCAACTGAGCAAAGCCAAGGGTGTCGAGGAAGACTGGACTCCAATGCGACAGGACCCGGATGATCTCGCGGTAAGGAATCATTTTGTTGTTGATATATATGCATTGCCAACGATGCAGAGGCAGAGTAGGCTAGACGCTGATCTCAGACCAGTTTGGTGTTCTCCTCCTATGCTAATTTGCGGGGAGATCAATAGTGTTCCCTGGGAAGGAGGTGCGATCCAGCAGCAGCTGTGGACAGAACTCTCTCTCTCAGTGTTGATGTGATGTGATGTCACTTGAGAATTGTGATGTCATCAGTGATGTCACTTGAGCAAATTGTGATGTCATCAGTGATGATGTCATCATCGATGTCACTCGAGCAACTGTGATGTAGTATGAGCTGATGGCACACAGTTGCACGATGGCACCTAGGTGGGTGGGCGGTGTCTGTCTGTCTGTAGCGCACGAGATTCCTAGTAATCCAAAATTGTCTCGTTGGCTAAAAGGGGTGTGGTGGGGGGAGGGGGTGCATGGAAGGGGGGGGGGCAAATTTCGAAATGCAGGATGGCAGGGACAGAGAGCTGAAATTTGGCATGGAAGTGTGTGTGTGTGTGTGTGTGTGTGTGTGTGTGTGTGTGTGTGTGTGTGTGTGTGTGTGTGAGAGAGAGATACACTGTCTCTCTGCATTCTATGATCGTATAGTTTACTGAGACACTAGTACACTACACTGTCTCTGTACTAAATGTGATTATATAGTTTACTGAGGATATGTTGCTTTTATTTCAGATGAGGAGCCGATTGTGAGCCCACATCTCAGAATGAGCTCAGGACGGCCGAATCCCTGCCCATCTTTCGCCGAAGATTGAAAACTCCTTTTCTTTTCTTTTTTCAACTTTTTATTTTAGTTTTCAGTTACTCTACTGCTGCAAGGGTGTATCTGTGTAGATGATGTTCCACAGTTGATTCCACTAATGTTGACAGAATGTGACATTGTAAGTCACTTTGGATAAAAGTGTCTGCTAAATGACGAAATGTAATGTAATGTAAAGAGACACACATGGGCACACACACACATTCACACTCACTCACACTGAGTAAACTGTATTGTTGAATGTAAAAAAAGCACTTCATGTATATATATATATATATATATATATATTTTTGTCATTTGTGTCATAACGAATAGTATTTACATGTCTGATGTCAATACAGTTCAAAATAAAATAATTGAGAGCGAGTTCTGCCTGAGATTGTGTCCTTTACAAAAATGCCTTTTTCTCCTATTTCTCTTCTCAGAGAGACCTTTTTGGTGAAAACAGGGTGTATATAAATGGCTATAAGTAGAGTACAGAACATGCTAAAAGCTCACTTTTTTTTTCTGGTGAACCCAGAGACGTACATCTTCATTTTGAGGTATTGCAAATCACTTTGGTGCTAATAGATAATTTACTGTGCGTCTTGAATGATGATTCAAGATTCAAGATTCAAGATTTTTATTGTCACTCCATGGTACAAGTACCACGTGTGAAATTCTTGTGCAGTGGACTCCGTTTACGACATAGTACAAATAGGCAACAAGCAATAAGTAATAGGCAATAAGAAATAGGCATCAATAAGCAATAAGGCAATACGAAATAGGCATCTATAAGCAATAAGACAAGTCGGTGGCTTATACGACAGTGGCATATTCATTGCACATATAGGTGCACATGTCATGTGCATACGTTAGACGTGTTCAGACATTCCAAATTCGACGTTTTATACATACATGTGCAAATAGCATGTACCTTATTAAACATACACTTAAATTTACAATTAAACGTTAGGCACCTTATTAAACATACACTTAAATTTACAATTAAACGTTAGGCATCCGTAATAGTAGCAGCTGCAGTACGGTACGGTACGACTACTGCACTATTTGTGCATATTAAGGAGTCTCGTGGCCTGCGGGAAGAAACTGTTCCTCAAGCGATTTGTGCGTGTTTTTGGAACCCTGTATCTCCTCCCTGAGGGTAGTAGGGAGAACAGGCTGTTGTGGGGATGGTTTGTGTCTTTGATGATCTTCAGGGACCTCCTGAGGCACCGCTGGTTGTACAGTTCGTGCAGTTCTGGCAGTTCACCTCCTGTTACGTGCTGGGCCGCGCGCCTCACCCTCCGTAGCGCTCTGCGGTCCATGGTGGTACAGTTCCCGTACCAGGCGGTGAAGCCGCCTGTCAGCAGGCTTTCAATGGTGCCTCTGTAGAAGTCCCCGAGGATTTCTTTCTACAGCCCGAATTTCTTCAGGCGCCTGAGTCCGTGTAGTCGCTGTTGGGCCTTTTTGACAACAGTGGCGGTGTGGCCGGCCCAGGTCAGGTCCTGGTGGATGTTGACTCCCAGGTACTTGAAGCTGTCCACCCTTTCCACCACTGTGCCGTTGATGGTGATTGGGGGGTGTGCGCCCCCCCCCCTCTCCTGTAGTCTACAATGATCTCCTTGGTCTTGGAGACGTTCAGGGAGAGGTGGTTGTCCTGGCACCATTGTTCCAGTACCCCCACCTCCTCTCTGTAGGCCGTCTCGTCGCCCCCCGAGATCAGCCCCACGACCGCTGTGTCGTCTGCAAACTTCACAATTGTGTTTGAAGTTTGAGTCGCCACGCAGTCGTGGGTGTAGAGGTCGTACCAGAAGGGGCTGGAGACGCACCCCTGGGGCGCTCCTATGCTAATGGTCAGTGGGGAGGAGGTGAGGTTGCCCACCCTCACCACCTGGCGGCGGTCTGTCAGGAAATCCAGGATCCAGTCGCACATTGCCGTGTTTAGTCCCAGATCCCTGAGTTTGCTTACCAGCCTGGAGGGTACTATGGTGTTGAATGCTGAGCTGTAGTCCACGAACAGCATTCTTACATAGGTGTCCTTCCCCTCCAGGTGGGACAGGGCGGTGTGGAGCACGTGTGCTACTGCATCCGCTGTGCTCCTGTTGGGGCGGTATGCGAATTGTAGCGGGTCGTGGTCCGGGGGGAGTGTGGGGCGGATCTTTGATATGACCAGCTTCTCAAAGCACTTGCTGGCTATTGGTGTGAGGGCTATTGGGCGCCAGTCGTTGAGGCTGGTCACTTTTTGCTGTTTGGGAATGGGGATGATTGTTGCTGCTTTGAAGCAGGGGGGGACTCGTCGGAGGGAGAGGGACTGGTTGAAGATGTCTGTGTATAGGGGTGCCAGCTGGTGAGCGCAGGCTTTGAGGACCCGCCCGGGGATGCCATCCGGGCCGGCCGCCTTGCGTGGGTTGATACGCAGGAACGACCGGCACACTTCATCCTCAGTGATGGTGAGAGGGTGGTCTGGATCTGTGGGGGTGGGTGGGGTGGGTGGGGGGTGGGGGGGGTTGGTGGTTGGGTGTGAATGGGAAGGGGTGCTGAGGGGTGGGAGGGGAGTTGGTGGGGGGGGTGTCAGGATCGGAGTGAGAAGTGTGGATCTAATCGCGGGTAGTTGATGAAGCTGGGGTGCTGTGGAACTTGGTAGCTTGAAAGCTGGGAGCTGCACTGTTCGGGGTTTGGGAACAGTTGGTTGCAGGTTGCAGACGTTGCTTGAGATTGGTATGATCCTAATTGAGAATTTATCAATCACTGGCCAAGGCCTGCAGGAGCAGGCCCTTATAGACTTGAATATGACATCATCTGTGTTATGACATCACATGTGTTATGACATCACCAGCGAGGCCATCGGAAGGCATGATTGAGACACTTGGTGGAGACACAGGTGGATCACAGGTGGATCGTGACATCATCAGTGATCGATGACATCATGGTAGGAATGACGACGTCAACGTAGGAATGGTGACGTCATCCCAGGTTGCAGACGTTGCTTGAGATTGGTATGATCCTAATTTAGATTTTGAATCACTGGCCAGAGCCTGCCGGAACAGGCCTTTATAGATCCGAGCATGACACCACCTGTGCTATGACATCATACCGTTTGTGACATCATCAGAGACATGACATCACCTGTGCTATGACATCACTAGCGAAAGGCAAGAAAGACACTTATGAATCATGACATCATCAGTGATCGATGACATCATAGTCGGAATGACGACGTCAAAGTAGGAATGATGACGTCATCCTAACAGTACCCTCCCCTCAACGGACGTCACCTGGCGTCCAATGAGGCCATCAAGGATGGCATCTGGGAGACAAAAAATCCGTAGGTTCTGGTGGAGGTGCTCTTCCGCAGGTGGTTAGATGCAGGTGGTCAGACCCCAAAGGGGGTGCAGGACAGTGGAGGTGCTCCTCCCTAATACAGGATATCGAAGCCATAGATGGACCGATACGTGGATAGAACTTCCACCGGGTCCGGTGGGTCCTCTGGGGCCGGCCATCCCCCGGGGCACGATCCAAACATGGGAGGCTGGGGACCATCAAAAGGGTCAAATGCCGCCGTCTCCGAAGGTAGAGCCGCAGGGGGATCTGACACAGCGAGGCCTGCCCTCCCGACCTGTAGTTTGGGCAGGACACCCACCGTCTCCTCCTTTAAACGCCTCTTATTTCTTCTTGCTCTTGACCGAGGGCTGACGACACTACGGGAGCCTCCCAGCATGAGTTGTTGGTCCAGCATGAGTTGTTGGTCAAGGACAGGAATTGGCTGCTGCTGGGGTACGGGTTCAGACTCGGCGAGGGGAAGGTCCACAGGTTGTGCCTCAGGTACAGGTTCAGACTCGGCGAGGGGCAGGTCCACAGGTTGTGCCTCAGGGCCAGCAGACTCGGAGGCCCCCTGCGGGGGGACGGAGCCGATCTGCAGGCAGCGATTGAGCTTCCCAATGAGACGGTCGACAGTCCTCTCCAACTCGTTAACCCTCTTGGAGACACACTGCCACTCCTGGGTCCTGCAGGGAGCGCTACCCAACCGTACAGATCGTTCGGCTGGACACGTAGAGTCTTGATCCAGAGAGAGTACCACGGGCCGGCGAGCGGTGGGACCACTTACTGGACGCCGGGAGCAGGAGGAGAGGTAATGCCCGGCTCGACCACAGTACAGGCAGCTCCGGGTGTCCAAACGGCGCTGCCTCTCCTCTGGTGTGATGCGAACCCTGCCGGTCAGGTCACGGTACAGATGGCTGCTGGGACTCGAATGTGGCTGCCCCTGCTCTGGGATGACGCGAACTCCCCCCCAGAATATGCCCTTAGCAGCTGGAGGCGGCCGAGAGGCAGAGCTAGAAGCAACGGCCGCTGTGGACGGGGGAGTGGCAGGTCTGGAAACCTCCGGAGCTGACTTAACTGCCAGCAGCTCACGATCGCCGACGTTATAATTGGCTTCAGCGGGTGAAAGCTTACACGAGAAAAAGGCGCAAGGATGGACCTTATGATCCCCAGGAGAGCGTTGAGAGAGAACAGCCCCAATTCCAGTCTCTGAGGCATCAACCTCAACGATGAACTGCAGTTCTGGGTCAGGTTGGGAGAGCACGGGAGCTGTAGAGAAACGGCGTTTGAGCTCGCTAAAAGCAGTCTTGGCCAGGGGGGTCCACCGAAACGGAGTAGAGGTGGAGGTGAGGGCGGTAAGAGGGGAAGCCACACTGCCGTAGTTGCGGACAAATCGTCGATAAAAATTGGCAAACCCAAGGAACCGTTGAAGTTGTTTCAAGGTAGAGGGTTCAGGCCAATCCGCCACAGCCGCGACCTTGGCGGGATCCATGCGTAACTCACCTTCGGCAATCACATATCCGAGGAAGGACACAGTGGAAGCATGAAATTCACACTTCTCAGCCTTGACGAAGAGGCTGTTCTCCAACAGCCGTTGGAGCACTAGGCGGACATGTTGTTGATGGTCGTCAAAATCCTGTGAGAAGATGAGGATGTCGTCCAAGTAGACAAAAACGAAGAGCCCGATCATATCCCTCAGAATGTCATTTATGAGAGCCTGGAAGACGGCGGGGGCGTTAGTAAGCCCGAAAGGCATAACCAGGTACTCAAAATGGCCAAGGGAAGTGTTGAAGGCCGTCTTCCACTCGTCCCCCTCCCTAATGCGGACAAGGTGGTAGGCATTCCTTAGATCAAGTTTGGAGAATATCTTGGAGCCATGAAGGGGTGGGAAGGCAGAGCTAATGAGTGGCAGCGGATATGTGTTCTTCACCGTGATGTCGTTCAGCCCTCGGAAATCAATACATGGTCTGAGGGTCCCATCCTTCTTCCCCACAAAGAAAAACCCAGCGGCCATCGGGGACGACGAGGGCCTAATGATGCCCGCAGCCAAGGAATCACGGATGTAGGTCCTCATGGACTCCTGCTCAGGGCGGGAGGGGTTGTATAGCCGGCTCCGGGGAAAGGTTGCCCCGGCCTTAAGGTCAACAGGGCAATCAAACGGCCGGTGGGGAGGGAGGGACAGCGTATGCTCCTTCCCGAACACCGGGGCCAAATCATGGTAAGCCATGGGAACGGACGACAGATCTGGGGGAGCCGCAGCCGACACCGGTGCAGGGGAAGCCGGAGAGAGCGCGGCGACCAGGCAATTGGCATGGCAATAGGGGCTCCACGAGACCACCTTGCCCTTGCCTGGGGACCATTGGAGGAAGGGTTTGTGCAGGTTTAACCAGGGGCGGCCGAGGACCACGGGAGTGTTAGGACAATCGGTCACGTGGAAGTGAATTGTCTCCCGATGGTTCCCAGAAAAGCGAAGGTCAACTGGCATGGTTCTTTCAGTAATCTGGGCGAAGCGCTGGCCCCCGAGGGTTATGGCCTCAAGGGCGGGGGAAAGTGGGGCGGTCCCCACGCCCAGTCGAGTAACAATACCGCGGTCCAAGAAGCACCCCTCCGCCCCCGAGTCGACAAAGGCCGGGAGGGCAAGTGGCCGACCCCGCCACGAGAGGGTGCAATCAAACGACGATACGGGCAGAGGGGCGCAGTCGGTCTGGCTCAGTAGCATCTGCCCAACGGCTACTGAGCCTAGTCTTTTGGTGTCCGTCCTTTCGGGCGGATGGGGCAGTCCTCGACCACATGGTCCGGGGAACCACAATAATGGCAGAGGTTGTCGCGGATACGGCGTTGTTTCTCCTCAGGGGAGACGTGGTCCCTGCCCGATCGAGAGGGGGGGGCAGCGGCAAAGGCAGGGGCAGGGCGAGGAGCGGCATCTGCGGTGCGGTTGGGCGTCTCTTGGCCCGGCCGAGCTCCCCCGGCCGTGATCATGGCCCTGAGCCTACCGCACTCGGCCCAAACTTGGCTCAAGCTCAGAACATCAGCCTGTCCCAAGTCGACCTTCAGCCCCACATGGGCACTCTGCCCAAAGGGGTTGAGTCTCTTTCTTGAGGATTCATACTCCTCTTCCGTGCGGATCTCAGAAAACAACTGAAGGAAGGTTGGCGGCTCTACTCTCCTCTCTCTCAGGCGGAGATTAACCAACATCAAGTCGGAGGCTACTGCGCCCCTCAGCAGTTGCTCTAGCCGCACCTTATCCACACTCCCCGGCAGAAGACCACCACGCTGAACCACCTTACCCAGCGATCGTTCCAGACGCCTCAGGAAGTCGGAGAGCTTCTCGTCTGGCTGTTGCTGTATCAGGCGGAACGCAAAGTACAGGTCATCTCCAGATTCCGCAGTCCCAAAGACGTGCTCAAGTGCTTCCAGGCACCTTTCAGGGCTAACTCCGGAATCATGGGCTCGGACTGCTTTAACAACCTCCAGTGCTGCGCCTTTGAGGCTCTCCAGCAGTCTCATCCTCTTCTCCTTAGGAGAGCAGTCGCACTCCTCAACCATAAGGCGCGCTTGCTCGAACCAGTGCTCAAACTGTTCTTCTCCCGCCGGAGTGGGCAGAGTTCCGGAGAACAGACGTAGGCGGCGAAAACTAACATGCTCAGCAGCAGCAGCAGTAGAGTAGGGGGGGGCGTGCTGGGGCAAGACCGGTAGCGACGCAGGCACAGTGGGAGCAAGAGGAGTTAGAGGCGTTGGGGTTGGGGGCAACAGCCATTCACTGAGCCTCCCCTGAAACTGGTTGGAGTCCGGCGTTGGAGGGATGGCTGCGCGTGAAGCCTCCAGTGCCTGGGCTGGGGCGACTGGTCGCTCGAAAGCGGGGGCAGCGAGGGCAGAAGGCTGCGCGATGCCCCCCTGGTCGAGACGATCTAGCCGTCTTGCCAGGAGGGCGTCCCGGTCCTCGGCCTTGGAAGCCTGAACTTGACTCTCCTCGACCATGAGGGCGTGCCGATCTTCGGCCTTCGTCTGGCCGTCGAGCACGTCCCGAAGGACGTGCGCGTAGAGCGCCTGCCCCCGTTGCATCTCCGCGAGTCGCGCGCCCAGGTCAGAAACAGCGGAAATCAGCGCTGTCAGGGAGGTGTCGCCTGGTGGGCCACCTGACGTGGTCGGCGGGGAAACTGGGGTCTCAGGAGCCTCCTCCTTGACTGGCGGGAGTGTGTCTGCTGGGTCCGCTTTAGAGTGATTGGGGGCCTCCTCCTTGATTGGGGTGAGAGATTTGCCCGCTAGATCCATTCCTGAGTGATTGATACTGTCAGGATCGGAGTGAGAAGTGTGGATCTAATCGCGGGTAGTTGATGAAGCTGGGGTGCTGTGGAACTTGGTAGCTTGAAAGCTGGGAGCTGCACTGTTCGGGGTTTGGGAACAGTTGGTTGCAGGTTGCAGACGTTGCTTGAGATTGGTATGATCCTAATTGAGAATTTATCAATCACTGGCCAAGGCCTGCAGGAGCAGGCCCTTATAGACTTGAATATGACATCATCTGTGTTATGACATCACATGTGTTATGACATCACCAGCGAGGCCATCGGAAGGCATGATTGAGACACTTGGTGGAGACACAGGTGGATCACAGGTGGATCGTGACATCATCAGTGATCGATGACATCATGGTAGGAATGACGACGTCAACGTAGGAATGGTGACGTCATCCCAGGTTGCAGACGTTGCTTGAGATTGGTATGATCCTAATTTAGATTTTGAATCACTGGCCAGAGCCTGCCGGAACAGGCCTTTATAGATCCGAGCATGACACCACCTGTGCTATGACATCATACCGTTTGTGACATCATCAGAGACATGACATCACCTGTGCTATGACATCACTAGCGAAAGGCAAGAAAGACACTTATGAATCATGACATCATCAGTGATCGATGACATCATAGTCGGAATGACGACGTCAAAGTAGGAATGATGACGTCATCCTAACAGTACCCTCCCCTCAACGGACGTCACCTGGCGTCCAATGAGGCCATCAAGGATGGCATCTGGGAGACAAAAAATCCGTAGGTTCTGGTGGAGGTGCTCTTCCGCAGGTGGTTAGATGCAGGTGGTCAGACCCCAAAGGGGGTGCAGGACAGTGGAGGTGCTCCTCCCTAATACAGGATATCGAAGCCATAGATGGACCGATACGTGGATAGAACTTCCACCGGGTCCGGTGGGTCCTCTGGGGCCGGCCATCCCCCGGGGCACGATCCAAACATGGGAGGCTGGGGACCATCAAAAGGGTCAAATGCCGCCGTCTCCGAAGGTAGAGCCGCAGGGGGATCTGACACAGCGAGGCCTGCCCTCCCGACCTGTAGTTTGGGCAGGACACCCACCGTCTCCTCCTTTAAACGCCTCTTATTTCTTCTTGCTCTTGACCGAGGGCTGACGACACTACGGGAGCCTCCCAGCATGAGTTGTTGGTCCAGCATGAGTTGTTGGTCAAGGACAGGAATTGGCTGCTGCTGGGGTACGGGTTCAGACTCGGCGAGGGGAAGGTCCACAGGTTGTGCCTCAGGTACAGGTTCAGACTCGGCGAGGGGCAGGTCCACAGGTTGTGCCTCAGGGCCAGCAGACTCGGAGGCCCCCTGCGGGGGGACGGAGCCGATCTGCAGGCAGCGATTGAGCTTCCCAATGAGACGGTCGACAGTCCTCTCCAACTCGTTAACCCTCTTGGAGACACACTGCCACTCCTGGGTCCTGCAGGGAGCGCTACCCAACCGTACAGATCGTTCGGCTGGACACGTAGAGTCTTGATCCAGAGAGAGTACCACGGGCCGGCGAGCGGTGGGACCACTTACTGGACGCCGGGAGCAGGAGGAGAGGTAATGCCCGGCTCGACCACAGTACAGGCAGCTCCGGGTGTCCAAACGGCGCTGCCTCTCCTCTGGTGTGATGCGAACCCTGCCGGTCAGGTCACGGTACAGATGGCTGCTGGGACTCGAATGTGGCTGCCCCTGCTCTGGGATGACGCGAACTCCCCCCCAGAATATGCCCTTAGCAGCTGGAGGCGGCCGAGAGGCAGAGCTAGAAGCAACGGCCGCTGTGGACGGGGGAGTGGCAGGTCTGGAAACCTCCGGAACGGCGGCGCGCTCGGAAACTGGGGCAGGAGGGGCAGAAGGCTGCGGAATGGCACCCTGGGGGCCTAGCCCGTCGAGACGATCTAGCCGGCCAATCAAGAGGGCGTGTCGATCAGCGGCTTCGGAAGCCAGAGCCTGGATTGTTTTTTCCTGCTGGGCGTGCCGATCAGTGGCTTCGAAAGCCAGAGCCTGGATTGCTTTTTCCTGGTGGGCAATCAGGCGACTTGACTCAAGTGCGAGGTCTTGCAGAGGCTGCGGGGTGACACCCTCAGGAGGGTTCAGTCCGTCGAGACGATCTAGCCTTCTATCGAGACGATCTAGCCTTCGATCTAGGTGCTTAAGTATGACATGGAAGTCTCCGAACGTGATAGGACGAGTGGAGACATCAGGATGAGTGAAGGTATCAGGATGAGTGGAGATATCCAGCTGACCGCCTGGTGGGTCAGCTGAAGCGACCGGCCGGGTAACTGGCGTTGGGGCGACTGATCGCCCAGAAGCTGGGGCAGGAAGGGCAGAAGGCTGCGCAATGCCCCCCTGGTCGAGACGATCTAGCCGTCTTGCCAGGAGGGCGCTCTGGTCCTCGGCCTTGGAAGCCTGAACTTGACTCTCCTCGACCATGAGGGCGTGCCGATCTTCGGCCTTCGTCTGGCCGTCGAGCACGTCCCGAAGGATGTCATCGAGGAGCGCCCGCTCCCGCTGCATCTCCGCGAGTCGCGCGCCCAGGCCAGAAATAGTAGAAATCAGTGCTGGCAGGGAGGTGTCGCCTGGTGGACTGCCTGACGTGGCCGGCGGGGAAACTGGGGTCTCGGGAGCCTCCTCCTTGACTGGCGGAAGTGTGTCCGCTGGGTCCGCTTCAGAGTGATTGGGGGCCTCCTCCTTGATTGGGGTGAGAAATTTGCCCGCTAGATCCATTTCAGAGTGATTCATACTGTCCCAAACCTAAACTAATATCAGGTCAACCTCTGCAAACCGTTCCCAACTTCGAGCGTTGCAGACTTAGCTATCTAGTTCCACAACTCCCCTACTCTTGGAGAGTGTCTTGGCCATCAACTACCCGCGAATAGATCCACATGTCTAACACCGATCCTGACAGGGGGGAGAGGGGGGAGGGTGGTGGTCGGGGGGGGGGAGGAGGGATGGTGGTCTTTGGGGGGGGGGAGGAAGGGTGGTGGGGGGACGGAGAGGGGGGGGGGATGGTGAGGGGGGAGGGGTGGCAGGGGGGGGAGGGTGAGGGGAGGGAGGGAGGTGATGGGGGGGGGGGGGTGGGAGAAGGGAGGGGGGGGGTGGATGGGAGGCGCTCTGGCAGAGGGGTCGAATCTAGCGTAGAACGCGTTGAGTTCATCCGGTAGGGTGGGTGACGTGCTGGGGTTCTGTCGTTTCACCTCTTTGAAGTCAGTAGCAGCATGGAGGCCTTTCCACAGGTGTCTGGGGTTGTTGGTGTCCAGTTTTGACTCCAGCTGCCTTCCGTAGTCTCTCTGTGCTTTTTTTATGAAAATTATGATTATGAAAAGATGAAAATCTTTGGCCTGAGCTAAATATTGGCAGTCCTAAACTGGCCATGAATGAGTTAAGAAGGCATTTGGGAAACACTTCTTTGGAGCCTTCTTAACTCCTTAAGAAGCTTCTTAACTCTTAAGAAGCTTCTTTGTTGGGAAACTCAGCCAATAATAGTTCTGCTTGTCACTCTACATTTATGAGCTTCAAAACTATATTTAATGTTTGAATTTCACAATAATCTTTCCAGAGAATGAAGGCCAAGGTTTAATTTAGCTAAAATCTGGTGAAACCCCAAAACAGCCAAAATCAATATTTTTTCATAAAATTATGTTTCTACACAAGCGGACCAGTGCTACATGTAGTCACATGTCAGATTTGGTCAGAGCAGGTCACATGTTGGAGTACCTTTATTTTGATGTCCGGAAACGGAAGTAAACGGTGGTTCACTCTCTTTGTTTATCTCTCTCTCCCCTGACCAAGTAAAGGGATGGCAGCAGGTCCCAACTAGAAGCGGTCTCAGACTCATTATTTCATCCATAAATACAATATAGAAAGAACCCAAAATGCTCTGTAACAGTAGCTAAATATAGAAACCCTTAACAGAAAAACTTTGGCCCGATCTTGGATGTCTAAAAAAACAGGAGTAGAGGGGCCCTATCTTGGTACAGGTGATGTCCCCTATTTGCGCTTGCGCACCTGTTTGCGCATGCCTTAAGGCAGGGAAGATAGCAGTCCACCTTGCGCTAGTGTCCAGGTGTTATACTGAGTTTTGCACCCCCGCCCGGCAGCAGCTAAACACATCCCCACCTCACAGGAGCATATTGTAATGATTTATATGGAAATGTAACTGTTTAAAAGTGATATACAGTAATTGTGTAGAAGTGACCTCCCTGTTTTCTAAGTTAAAACAGCCCCAAAATATGTTGGGGATGCAATTCTCGGAGCGCATGCGGAAACGTTCATGGCATGTGCCGCAGGCGCAAATTAGAGCCATGCCAAATCATCTGTGCCCCCAAAATGGCAGCACAAACGGGATTTAGGCGGTCCTAAGCACCAGAATTATTCACAGGTGTGGCCAGGCAATGCCTGGGCGTTACATCAATAAAACCAATCGGATTCCTGTTTCGCAATCGCTGTTTGCGTGAGGCATGCGATGCTGTAATTCTCGGTGCCGCGTCTATGTGCCGACAGACCGCAGTGCCGACAGTCCGCAATGCCGATAGCCCACAAGCAGAACCAGCTGAGCGAGGCGGTGTGCAGCGTGTCGGGGGACCGGCTGCCTCTCCCAGCCCCTACGCCTAAACCTAACCTCTCCCACCCCCCATGCCTAAACCTAACCTCCCGCAGACCCTAACCCTCAACCTAACCTCTCCCCCCCCTCACGCCTAAACCTAACCTCCCCCAGACCCTAACACTAAACCTAACCACTCCCACCCCCCACGCCTAAACCTAACCTCCCCCAGACCCTAACCCTCAACCTAACCTCTCCCACCCCTCACGCCTAAACCTAACCTCCCGCAGACCCTAACCCTCAACCTAACCTCTCCCACCCCCCATGCCTAAACCTAACCTCCCGCAGACCCTAACCCTCAACCTAACCTCTCCCACCCCCCACGCCTAAACCTAACCTCCCCCAGACCCTAACACTAAACCTAACCTCTCCCACCCCCCACACCTAAACCTAACGTTGGCATTACAGGCTGTCGGCACTGCGGGTGGTCGGCACAGCGAGTGGACGCCGTAATTCTCTCCATGCGTAATAGAGTGGACTCACTCGTGCCAAGGACAGAGAGAGATGGAGAGCGCTTGTTGACAGATCGTCTGTGGTTATGGAATAGGTGAAGGTGAATAGCCTATCTCCATTGTCCAACAAGTTTCTCAATTAATTTCCTTCTTTGCGATGTGATAAAAGTTTCTCAGTGAGTTATAGTTTATTGCCTCACTGAATTATCTACTAATACCCAATTTTAGCAGCAGAATGTGATGTCCTGGCGTGGCAAGGCTGTGGGTAATGACATATCCAAAAGGAATTTACTTTGCACTGCGCTGCACTGCACGGAGATTATGGTGCGCTCAAGCGCAGCAGGGTATTTAGCGCGTAAGAGGTGCTTTTAAAAGCTCTTATCGCAAAGTAATTGCGCGCTGCTGACGATAGGATAATGCCATCTACCCCACCTTTTTGCGCTGAAACGCCTGGTTTGGCATGTGGCACGCCTATGTCCAGTACAGGCATGCACTTTTGCACGCCCCCAATTTGCATTGCGCGCGTTAAATGAGCACAAACGCTAAATTACCGCTTTTGCGAAGATAGGGCCCATAGTCTATACATCTTAAAACATGTTTGGAGGGGATCTGCAGAGGAAAAAATCAGACCCAGGTGTTGAAATAAGCAGTGCAAGTGTGCAGGTCCCAGGTTTACAGCAGGTCCCACCCTGCCTTCTCCTCCACCCCCCTCTCCCCTCTCGCTGACACTGTGTGTGTGTGTGTGTGTGTGTGTGTGTGTGTGTGCGCGCAACTTCCAGACATTTCCAATACTGTGTGCGTGTGTGCGCGTGCGTGTGCGTGAATGTGTGTGCGTGCGTGTCTGCATGCGTGTTTGTGCGTGCGTGCATTACCAGCTTTGAAGCGCGATCGAGACGCTCTCCCTCTCTCTCTACGCCTGTGCCTCAGCTGTGGAGCTGGGGTCAGGGCCTAGGCGAAATCTCGTCTTACACATCTCGCCACCACGCATGTCGCTACACACACATCTCGCTACGCACATCTCGCCACTCACATCTCGACACGCACCTCTCGCCCACAAACACACAGTCACTTATAGAAGTGGCTGCCCGATTTAAAACAAGGGCAAATTTGGCCCAGGACCACGTGCATCATGTAGCAGGCTTACCTGGGTTGTGGCTAAATGGGGTACCGGCACGGATGGAGTGACAGCAAATGGTGGCATAGCAAAGGGTGAGATAAAGGACAACTTGCACGTTTCTGGCATGAAGTCAAATATTCTGGGCTGTATGGCTGTACTGAACATAATTTTGCGGCACATTGCTGCCTCTCACAGAATATCACGTCATCAGAGATGGAAGTAACTAAGTACAAATACTTTGTTACTGTACTTAAAGGGATACTCCACTTTTTGGGGAGTTTAGTGGCTGTTTACAGTGAGCTGCAGTCGTGAAGTTAGTTAGTATCGCCATAGAATGGACGCTAATGGTACAGCTGTTACAAATCCGCCAAAACACACATCTCATGGCGCCAAAATACATGTTGTGCTTCGGGTACTCACCACACGATTAAATATTAATCAAAAAATGCACATAATCTGTCTTTTTGGAAGGAAAAGAAGTCGGCGGCCATGTTTGGAAATTAATGCCGGCTACCTCCGAGAATTTATTTTTAGGACAAAATTTCACTTTTATTCCCTACATTTTAACCCAAATATCTGTACTACTCCTTACATTTTCCAAACAAGCTAGTTACTTTAGCGTGACGATGTAACATTGGATGTATCTCTCATCTCCCAGCTTTCACGCATTACTTTTGAAATGTGTTTTTTACGCGATTTTCAGAAAACGCTTCCAAAGTCATAAAAGTTATTCACGTTTGTAAAGATGATCCCGCTGAATCAGAATCAGAATCAGAATCAGAAAGACTTTAATGATCCCCGGGGGGAAATTGGGACAAGTTACAGTAGCTCGCTCACAGAACACACATAGCATAAAATAGACAGTAGTAAATGCAATATAAGCAAATAAGCAGAAAAACACAACATAGCATAGAATAACTAGTAAATGCGATAGAAGCAAAAAATAAGTAGAATGTCAGTAGCAAAATACAATTCGTAGAGTAAGTATACATTCCGTGTAAATTATCATTATTGCACCCTGGCCTTATATTAAGTCGGCTTGCCCTATACGTTACACGTGGCTCAGCCATGCTCAGTTAACCTATCGGCTGGCTCAGTCTCAGGGAGACTGAGCGTCTCCGAGGTGCTCTTTTAAGAGAGGCATTAAATAGACCAATGGCCACAGGCAGGAATGATTTCCTGTGCCTCTCCGTATTGCATCTAGGTGGAATCAGTCTCTCACTGAACGTACTCCTGTGTTTGACTAGCACGCCGTGGAGTGGGTGCGAGTCATTGTTCATGATGGAGCGTAGCCTGGACAACATTCTCTTCTCTGACACCGCAGTCAGAGAGCCCAGATCCAGCCCCTAAATGTCCCTGGCCTTACGGATCAGTTTGTTGAGTCTGTTGGCATCCGCTGCCTTCAGCCTGCTGCCCCAGCACACAATAGCATACAGGAAGGCACTAGCCACTACCGACTCATAGAACATCCTGAGCATGGTCCGGCAGACGTTGAAGGACCTCAGCCGTCACAGAAAGTAGAGACGGCTTTGCCCCTTCTTGTAGAGTGCATCAGAGTTCTTAGCCCAGTCTAGTTTATTGTCAATGTACACTCCAAGGTACTTGTAATCCTCCACTATGTCAACACTGACCCCGTGGATTGAAACAGGGGTCACCGGAGCCTTGACCCTCCTCAGGTCCACCACTAGCTCCTTTGTCTTTGACACGTTGAGCTGCAGGTGGTTCAGCTCACACCATGTGACAAAGTTGGCCACCACATCCCGATACTCATCATCGTCGCCATCTTTGATACATCCCACTATCGCAGAGTCATCAGAGAACTTCTGAAGGTGGCAAGACTCTGTCTGGTAGGTGAAGTCCGTGGTGTAGATGGTGAAGAAGAAGGGAGAGAAGACCGTCCCCTGTGGTGCTCCCGTATTGCTGACCACTCTGTCTGACACACAGTTTTGCAGCCGCACATACTGTGGTCTGCCAGACAGGTAGTCCACAATCCAGGCCACCAGGGGGGCATCCACTCGCATCGCTGTCAGCTTCTCACCCAGTAGAGCCGGCCTGATGGTGTTAAAAGCACTGGAGAAGTCAAAGAACATGACTCTCACAGTGCTGGCCGGGTTGTCAAGGTGGGCGTAGGCGCGGTTGGTAAGGTAGATGACCGCATCCTCCACTCCCAGTCGGGGCTGGTAGGCGAACTGGAGGGGGTCAAGGGATGGTTTGACCATAGGCCTGAGCTGCTCCAGGACGAGTTTCTCCAGGGTCTTCATGATGTGGGACGTCAAAGCTACCGGCCTGTAGTCGTTGGAGCCACTGGGTCTTGGCTTTTTCGGTACAGGAACGATACAGGACATTTTCCACATCACAGGGACCTTTTGGAGACTCAGGCTCTTATTGAAGATCAGCTGTAGCACATCACACAGCTGGGGGGCACAGGCTTTGAGCACCATGGGGCTGACCCCATCCGGGCCGGCTGCTTTCCTTGTGTGTAGTCTCAACAGCTGATTCCTCACCTGGTCAGCTGTGATGGTCAGCGTGGGTGGGGGGGGAGTGGCATCATCAGCTCTGAAGCCCTTCGGGGGGGGAGGGGGGGTGTGGCCTCGTCACTGGGTGTCGGGGTATGGCCTGGAGGATGAAGGGGGGGGGAGGTGGGCCATCAGCCGGGGCCAGAGGGAGAGAGAGGGGGGGGGGAGAGCCGTGTGGCGGGGGCTGCTGTTTGTATACTGCAGTCAGGGGAGTCGGGGGAGGGGGCCCCCGGGCCAGCCGTATCAAATCTATTGAAAAACAGATTCAATTCGTTGGCCCGATCAACCCCCCCCTCCACTCCCCCACCCCCCGCTTTGTTAAAGCCCGTAATGGCTTTCACACCTCTCCACACCTCTCTCATGTTATTCTGCTGGAGCTTTGCCTCAAGCTTCAACCTGTAGCTCTCTTTAGCCACTTTAATGCTCGCTTTCAGCTCCCCCTGGATGGCTCTGATCATATCTCTATCCCCCGACCTAAATGCTCTTTTCTTGGCGTTCAGGATGGCCTTGATGTCTTTAGTAACCGAGGGTTTATTATTCGGAAACATTTTATTTCCTTTGTGGGTATGTTGCAATCCACACAAAAGTTTATGTAGTCCGTAATGCACTCAGTGATCCCATCGATATCCTCACCATGTGGGTCACAGAGTGCCTGCCAGTCTGTTGTCTCAAAACAGGCTCTAAGAGCCTCCGTTCCTTCCTCTGACCATACCCTCACTGTCCTGGAGGTCACAGGCAGTGTTTTCACCCTCGGGGTATATCTGGATCTGAGGGAGACTAGATTGTGGTCGGAGCGGCCAAGCGGGGGGAGGGGTGACGAGGAGTAGGCATCCCTCACGTTTGCATACATCAAGTCTATTGTTCTGTCGCCCCTAGTGCTACAGCTCACGTACTGTTTAAAGTTAGGCAGTGTCTTTGTCATAGTCACGTGATTAAAATCCGTGATTGATATCAGTATCAATGCACTCGGATGCTTAGTCTGTAGACCAGCAATGGCGTTGTGGATAGTGTCACACGCTGCTGCCGGATTAGCAGAAGGGGGGATGTAAATCGACACAGCAATCACATGAGAGAACTCCCTTGGTAAATAATATGGCCGTAGTCCTACAGCTAAAAGCTCAGTGTCCGGTGAGCACAAGCGTTCTTTAATGCTGATATGCGCCGGGTTACACCATCTGTTGTTTACGAGAATGGCAAGCCCACCTCCTTTCTTTTTACCACACAAGGTGCTGTCCCGATCTGCTCGTATCGTCTGGGATCCATCAATTGATGCATTAAAGTCCGGGATATCTTTGTTTAGCCAGGATTTCGTGAAGCACATTAAGCTGCACTCCCGCAATTCTCTCTGTGTCCTCGCCAGACCTGTTAGTTCCTCCATCTTATTCACTAACGATCTAACGTTACCCATGATCAGAGAGGGGAGACTTGGCTTGAATCTCCTCCGTTCCCTCCTTGCCTCGTTTTTCCTCTGCCTCGCTCTCCTGCCTCTTCCCCTTCTTCCACACCGTGCGTGACCGATACCACCTCGCCGGCCGGCGAGCGTAGCGCTAACAGCTGTTCCCTGCTGTAAACAATAGCCCCACGAGTAGGCTCCAGCTGATGTCCCCATGCGAAACATTCCGAGAGGAGTAACCAGGTCAAAAATAAGTTAAAAATTCCTCTGAACCACATGGTTACTGGCGGATACACTATTTACACTATATATACACACGTTAAGTGTTAGAAAAGAGCGATCTTAATAATATAAATACAAAGAGCACGAAAACGAACAAGCTACTGCAACAAGCGACCTTCCTGGTCGACGCCTGCGCACACCCTGAACACAAATTACCACTCCCATAAACTTTTGTTAAGCACAGACCTTATTTTATGCATTTAAGCGAAATCCACAGTCTAAAACCCCATTCACTTTCCCCCTGAAGATCCAACATGTCCGGGACGTTCGCCTTCCGACTACAAAAATACATAATCCGTGCGGTACTCTATAAACACCGTCACTTCACAGCCAGGAGTGGCTTCAAGGCTCTGGCTGGCAGAGTGCCTCCACTCCTCCCACCTCCCTCCCTTTCCATCTATTTCTCTCTCTCTCTCCCTCCCTCTCTCTATTTATGTCTCTCTTTCTCCCTCTCTCTCTGTCTATCAAACACACACACATCCTTCTGCTCAATACATTTTTGACAGAACATATCAACATATCAGTGTGTGTGTGTGTGTGTGTGTGTGTGTGTGTGTGTGTGTCTCCCTCTCTCTCTCTCTCTCTCTCTCTCTGTCTCTGTCTCTCTGTGTGTGTCTCTCTCTCTGTCTCTCAAGGATACACATCCTTCTGCTCAAGACATTATTGGCCCTACAACACAAATCTGTCTCTCTCTCTCACTCACACACACACACACACACACACACACACACTTCCTGTGGAATGTGTCTCAGATTTCTGTAAAAACTTGACAGAGGAATGTTCACGTTTCCTCACAACACATTCTGTTCACACCAAGCCGCGACCTGCGTCTCGGCACGGAGACCCAGGTTCAATCCCTGCCCTGGCAGTGGTAACTCCAGCTTGGTCAGACGTTCCTACAGACACAATTGGCCGTGTCTGCGGGTGGGAAGCCAGTGGGGTATGAGTCCTGGTCGCTGCACTAGCTCTGTTCAGTCAGGGCGCCTGTTCGGGGGGGGGGGAGGGGAACAGGGGGGAATAACGTGATCCTCCCATGCGCTATGTCGTGCCCCACTTAGGGTCCTGACCCCAAGGTTGGGAAAGCCTGGTTTAGACTGTTGTGAACGCCGTCTGCCAGGTAGGCAGCGAGGCGACTGGCTGTGAGGAACTGGTGACATTTTCTAAGAATTCCCCCTTAAAGGTACGACTGAATCCTAGTAACGATAACAGCTATTCACAAAACATCTTAGCCCTCTAAGACAGCTCCTGATGTGGAAAACTGTTCAGAGTAGAGACTTTTAGAAGAGCTCAAGAGTTTCTTAAAGGAAGGCTTTGCCGATTATCAACCAACTTAATATAAGCAGATGGGCAGTGTTTACCGTTTTCCACATGGAAATATCCTCCATTTGTCCCACTTGCATAAATTAAAAAAATAAATAAAATAAACAATAACAGCCACCCTGGAAGCCAAATCGACAGCCCTCGGAGCAGATTCTGCATCTTGAGCAGAGCTTCCGCAGTTCCGTTGACGTAAAACGCATCACAACAGAGTGTTTTTTGCCAGAGGAGGAAATGGGAGCTCTCTGTGGAAAACATATAGCGAAGGTAAACACTGCCCATCTGCTTACATTAACGACATAATGATACAAAGTGAGTTGATAATCGACAAAGCCATCCTTTAAGGAGAGGAGAAAATGGCTGAAAGATGCAGAAACTGATGGGACACACATGCACATCATCTGCAATACTCTTACTCAAAAATGCTATTCTATGGTAGTCTATAAATTATATTAATTCTACTGAGTCTCGGACTGTTTTCACTAAATCTTCACATCAAATTAGTGTAGCAGGTCCACACCTTTAAACCATCTTTCCCCCCCCCCCCTGTTTTTGTTTATTTGTATATGGATGTCCTAGAAAGTCTATATGTCTCCTTTATGTAGACATTATACACTATCCATTATGTATGTGTTACTCTTATTGTATCCTTGTTAGTTGTACTTGTTACTCATATTGTGTTACTGATATGTGTTAATCATACTGTATCCATGTCAATTGTCCTATGTATGTACTACTTTTTTTTTTTTTTAACTCAATGCACTTTACATCAACCTGTCGAGGGACTACGGATGGAAATTAGCAAAGGCTACAATCCGGCACATTTACATGCAAATGTTCATTAATGTTGCACTGTCCCTATAGTCCAGGCAAAGTAGCGTTTTACGACAAACTAATTGTAAAAGAATTTTTTGCAGCTTAGATCATTTCTATGAGGTGTCCAGAACAACATACTAAAAGTCCTAAGAAATCCTAGTTGAGGAAATATGTTTAATTCTCATCAATCCAAGATGTGTGCAAGGCCAGACAACAATACACCCCAATGGGGCTATTTTTTTCCTTTACTCCTATCAAAACAAAACTTTATACAATGAAAGTATCCATGAAAAGTAACATTTTTTGTATTACAAGTTTCTTTGAAAATGAATTTGAATATGCAAATGAGCTATACACTAATCGAATATACTGTAGGCTACCCAAAATATACCCGCATAGGAGTAAAGGAAAAAATTAAGCCTATCACAATCAAACCTCACACAGTGAAAGTATACATGAAAAGGAACTTTTTTGTTTTACAAGTTTCTTGGAAAAATCTATTTTAAATATGCAAATGAGCTCAACACTAGGCCTAATTGACTTGTCCAATAAGCCATAAAGTCACAAGTAAAACAGGGGCCAAATAACTAACACATTCATGTCTATTCAGTAAGTTAACCTATGCATAAACAAGATAAATTTGAAGTCACTTGCCACACTTACCTGGGTCACTTGCCACAAAAAGACTTATATTGACCTTAAGAATTGATTGCACAATCTTGCCTCCAGTTGCTTTCTAAATTAATATTTTTTATTTGCGAACAAGCCTAACCAGATAGAAATGTCTAGTTAGAAAGGAGTTGGTGGGAGGTACGGTGGTGCAGTGGTAAGCACTATCGCCTCACAGCTTGAAGGTCGTGGGTTCGATTCCCACCTGGGACGATGTGAACGCTGAAGGAATGCGTGCCCGTCTGCATGTCCTCGAGTGCCCACCGCCCGGGTGGGGTCGTCAAAAGGGCCTTTCTGTGTGGAGTTTCCATGTTCTCCCCCGTGCCTCCCGGGGGTTTCCTTCATATAGGAACCCCCTTCACAAAAACATGCAATATCCTGGTTGCTAATGTGGTTCCTCCTCTGGTCGTTAAGGGCGCCTGTTCAGAGGGAGGGGAACTGGTTGGAATAGCGTGAACCTCCCACATGCTATGTCCTACCGGTGAAACTTCCTCTGTCAGGTGAAAAGAAGCGGCTGGCTGACTGCCCATGTCTCGGAGGAAGCATGGAGCCAGTCTCGGCTCTCCCCAGATCGGCAGAGGATGGAGTAGCAACCAGGATTGAGAAATCAAGTGAGCACTAATGGGGGATAAAATGGGATAAAATATCGGGAAAATTAAAAAAAGAAGAAGAAAGGAGTTGGTAACTTAAAATGTTCCGATTGGGTTTCTAGCCTAGATATTGCTGTTGCTAGCTTCTCATAAGACTGCAAAGCTACTTTACAAACGGTGGAAGTCTGATGTGTGGCCCGCCTGGTCTGAAATACTTACTACAAAAACAGAAGCAGTTTTGGTGTCTGGCAAAATTATTTAAAGAGCTGGAAAGTCTGGAAAGTGTGTCTATCTGTTTTTTCATCTGTCTTCTGTGTGAGAGTGAATCGTTTAGTTGGTAAGAATGACTTCTGCCTGTTATCTCGTAATCTTACCAACAATACCAATTATTTGTAAATCTACCAGCCCAAAATGTAATCTCACCACGTTACTAATGACTAAGATGGCTATTCTGACTTTCTGTCATGTCATTAGGTTAGGCTTGTTCGCAAATAAAAAAAAATAATTTAGAAAGCAACTGGAGGCAAGATTGTGCAATCAATTCTTAAGGTCAATATAAGTCTTTTTGTGGCAAGTGACCCAGGTAAGTGTGGCAAGTGACTTCAAATTTATCTTGTTTATGCATAGGTTAACTTACTGAATAGACATGAATGTGTTAGTTATTTGGCCCCTGTTTTACTTGTGACTTTATGGCTTATTGGACAAGTCAATTAGGCCTAGTGTTGAGCTCATTTGCATATTTAAAATAGATTTTTCCAAGAAACTTGTCAAACAAAAAAGTTCCTTTTCATGTATACTTTCACTGTGTGAGGTTTGATTGTGATAGGCTTCATTTTTTCCTTTACTCCTATGCGGGTATATTTTGCTACAGTATATTCGATTAGTGTATAGCTCATTTGCATATTCAAATTCATTTTCAAAGAAACTTGTAATACAAAAAATGTTACTTTTCATGGATACTTTCATCGTATAAAGTTTTGTTTTGATAGGAGTGAAGGAAAAAAATAGCCCCATTGGGGTGTATTGTTGTCTGGCCTTACTGGCACACATCTTGGATTGATGAGAATTAAACATATTTCCTCAACTAGGATTTCTTAGGACTTTTAGTATGTTGTTCTGGACACCTCATAGAAATGATCTAAGCTGCAAAAAATTATTTTACAATTAGTTTGTTTTTTGGTTCCAAAATGAGTTACTTTGCCTGGACTACTATGAAAGAAATGTTGAACCATGTTGATATTGAGTAAATTGTCCTCGACTGTTAGACCCCTAGACCCCCGTCAGACCCTTAGACCCCCGTCAGACCCCTAAACCCTCCTCAGACCCCTGGACCCCCGCCAGCCCCCTGAAGCATTTGGTCGATGTGGAGCAGTGATGATCTTCCCGGCTGCTCGCCTCCTCTGTGGGGGAGGGGAGCAGGGGGGGAGGGGACCAGGAGACACAGCTGGTGCTGACTTCAAAGAGGCTGCTGCCGCCGCTACTGGCCACCGCAGCTGAGTCAAGTTAGCCATAACAAGACCGGAAATCAGGAAGGGCTGCCTTCAAAATTAAAGCGTAAATGTGACTGGGGAACATGAAAAGAAAGAACACATGTGTTGGGGGTTCCAGGTCTCACACAGAAACATGGGTTAAACAGACCTGCTCTGCCCCTGACAGGCCGTGTCTGTCTGCTGAACACTGGCTGCTTGTTGTAATGCAACAGACCTCTCTGCTGGGAGCAGCCCAGGCCCGGGACCAAAACAAAATTCATTCATTCAACCTTTATTCAGATCTCGGAGATGATTGAGGGTATATCCTCATTTACAAATTACAATGATGCCGAAAATGACTTAAGCTGCCTTCACATGATAAGCGATCTTCTCTTCTCTCACCGCGAGGTAGAGCGGACAAAGGTCAGTGTTAACACATTGAATGCCAGCCATGTTTTCATTCCTGTAGGTAAGTTGTGCCAGGGGTGTTTTTGACGATTCTGGCTCATTTTAGAGACAGCCGAGGATTCTTTTCTGTTAAGAATTCATGAACACCAATCATCTAAAAATAACTAATAGAATGTGTGCTTTCTCTGTCTAAAAGAGTTAGTTTGCAGAGTTAGTAGTTATGTAGATATTAGCCGTTGAGTACAGCATGGTTTCAGCGTCTGGAAATTTATTCAGAGATAAATGGCTTTTTGTGAAACAGTCACTTTAACCATTCATTTTTGGCATCAGTAAGACCGTCAGACATTCTAAACAATAGTTTTGAACAGTAATTTCCTCCATAACAACAGGAAACACCCCTCTCATTCACCCCTCTCATTTAAACTCCTCCCTCCGTGTGTCTTCTCCTCCTTCCTCCTGGCTGTACAGCGGGCGTGTCAGAAGCGCTTTTGCTGCTGCCTGCCTGTGTGCCTGCCTGCCTGCTTGCCTGCGTGCAGACGCTCCTTGTGCGAGTCAAGATGGGCCGGGGAATGCGTGGGCGATGGGCAGATGTTGATTCTGGCCTTTCTGAGGTGTTTCAAAGTGTGTTTCACCTATGATCTATTTTGCAAATCGCTCTCCGCTCTCTGTGTGCTGCTGCCGGTGCGCGGCCGCTCTCAGGCAAGACAAGTCTGTTACTGTAAAATCGCCACGGCATTTCCTTGAACGGCTTGGTCCCGCGGCAGTTTTTTCTTTGATTTCGGTCGTCTGGGGGAGCACTGTCAACACTTAGTGGGTCGGTAAAATAGATTATACACATTATCTTGCTCCAATAGTGATCTCGAAGATGTAAAAGTTGTTGATTGATGTACCACCGTCAAAAAAAAAAAAATGTTTATGTAAGACGAGTAAACTCGGCTCTGGCACTTAAGCGTTGGATTATGTAAGACGAATTATTTCGGCTATGGCACTTAAGGTGTTAAGTAGGTAAAAGTTTAAAACAATGTGTACTGTGAGCAAGGTGTCAAATTCAAGGGTAGCGATGCCACATAGTTGGATAGCATCGCTGTCCCCATAGGAGAACAACGGCACTGCAGGCGCAGAGCTGTTTTACCATGGATCATGGGGGGGGGGGGGCTTTATGGTGCACCTGAACTTAGTGGGGGTGCACGAGTAGTGCAGGCAGGCAACAGCAAGGAGAAATAGTGTGTAGATGTTACAGGTCCTGAGCGTGGTCCCACAACAGATTATGATGGAACAGGGTGTCCAGTGCAGCGGTAGATTCCCTGCCTACCAACACAAGGGTCCAAGGTTTGAGCCCCCATGTTACCTCCAGCTTGGTCGAGCGTCCATACAGGCATAATTGGCCGTGTCTGCGGGTGGGCAATCTGGGAACCCAGAGTCTATCAGTCTGACGACTAATAAGACTCTGGCACAGGTGTCGTGCGGACATCCGTGCCAAGAATCCAAGAATCAGTCCGATGACATCTCATACATTTATCTGTTTAGAGAGATTAGCCTAAATATCTTTAACAACACTAGCAATAGTAGCAATAGCAAACAATAGTAACAACAATTAATAGCTAGCTATCCAGCCAGTCATTGTCCCCAAATCAACATTACGACTTTCATGAACAATGACATCTGTCGGCCGTAGCCTGAAGTAACGTTAGCAAGTTGAATAGTGAATTGGATGTGTGATGCTAACTATCATCAGTAAATGGTAAATGGCCTGCATTTATATAGCGCTTTTATCCAAAGCGCTTTACAATCAGTAGGTACATTCACCCATTCACACACCGATGGCGGCCAGCTGCCACGCAGGGTGCTGGCACACCAACAGGAGCAATTTGGGGTTCAGTGTCTTGCCCAAGGACACTTCGACATGCAGACTGGAGGAGGCCGGGAATCTAACCACCGACCTGTTTTATGCAAAGCGATTAGTGGACGACCCGCTCTACCTCCTGAGCTACAGCTGCAGCAGCAGCAGTAAGTTGAGAGGGGCAGTCTAGCCTACTTCTTGCAGCTTGCCGCCATGCTGTGGTGTTGGGCAACAGAAGTAACGCTAGCTGACTACAGACAGTGCAGGCAATTTGACTGGAACTACTTAGGTGTACATTGTCAGAAAATAATGTACACTCTGCAGCCAATCAGAATCGAGTATTGATCCAGGTGATGGTATAATCGTATTCATTGTAAACACAGATGGATATTAACATAGCAAATCCTTACTAGGCCTATCTGCAATATCTAAAAGGAGCGTTTTAAATAGCTTTTTTTTTTAAATAAACGGCAGTTTATCGAAATCGAGGGAATGAATATATCTCGTGGATTTGATATACGTTTTTTCTCCAATGCTTTTATTTTGAAGTTGGTGACAGGAAGTCCAGTGTTACATTCTGTTCAGCTTGACTCTGGTGTCTCGTGCCTGTCCAGTCTGCAACACAAGCAGCTCAGTTGTCTAAACCTCAGCCATCTGACTTGACTGTTACAGACAGACAGTCAGACAGTCAGACAGCCAGACAGACAGGGAGACAGTCAGACAGACAGACAGGGAGACAGTCAGTCTGTGAACAGAACCAAACGGATCAACTTTTTCATCAAAACCGAAAACTTTGAACATTTTCTTTTCTCTGTGACCTGTGGTGTTTAGTGTGAGAAACAGAACGCGTGGCTGTTAGGCAGAGAGGAATGTGAAGCTGAAAGACAGACAGACAGCCGACCCAGCCCGGTGCTGCCTGTCCAGTCCGGTCTGGTCCCGGTGAGCGTATGAGGACCTGAGGGAGCACCGTCTGTGGTGCAGCAGTGACACAGAGCAGTGACTGGATTGAGGACCTGAGGGAGCACCGTCTGTGTGGTGCAGCAGTGACTGGATTGAGGTTGGAGGGTTTAGAGGTAAAGATGAAGCGAGCCATGCAGCTGGCTTCGGTTCTGCTGCTCATCTGTGTGAAGCTCCGCCCATGCCCGGGACTCCCTGCGGCCCGGCCCAAACACACCAGCATGGACCGGCCCAGCCACCCGCAGCTGCTCAGCGACCCGGTGCTGGACCCAGAGTGGGCGGGGCAGGTGGACTCAGAGTGGGCGGGGCAGGGGAACGGGACCCACTGCGGGCGGTGCGAGGTGGAGATGTGCCCCGTGGCTCGGGGTTGCCGGGCCGGCCTGGTGATGGACTCATGTGGCTGCTGCCAGGAGTGTGGGGGGCTGGAGGGCCAGGCCTGCGACCCCCCGGGGCCCCCGGGGGGCATGCACGGCCTGTGCGGGGCGGGGCTGCGGTGCCAGGCAGATGCGCGGCTGGACGGCGAAGAGGAGAACGCGTGTGTATGTGAGCAGCAGCACGCCGTGTGCGGCTCAGATGGCAGAACATACCTGACCCCGTGTCAGCTCAGAGAGGCCGCCGCCTCCAATCCAACGCTCAAGACCAGAGGGAAGTTACCCTGCAAGGCCGGTAGGTAGACAGGTACAGTACTGCTCTGTAGGCGGGTTTCCATCCACCTAGTCTGACCGGGTGGAAGCAGCATGTTGGACTTAGCTCTCCCATTGGTGCCGACCATTTCAGTCGGTGCCGGATGGAAATCCCATTCCGCTCCCTGCAAGCTCTGCATTGGCTCCGACCCGCCCTGACTGCGGCTGCGACCATAATTTGGATTTCCTTTCCACACCCCCCATGTTGAATCTGTATGTCTCTGCTGCTGTACGTGTTGAATCTGCCGAGCTCAAATGCCTGCGCCGCTGCCTTTGAAACAATAACAACAGCAGCGCTATCCGCTAGCTTGTTGCTACACGCTGAAAATGATTGATGTGGATTATGCAATGAAGCAGCCGCTATGTTTGGTGGATGGCTGTAAACAGCCTTTTTCCCCTCTAGTCCACAATAGAAAGCGTCCCCAGCCAGACTCTCCCTGCCCCTTTGCTGGGAGAGTCTGGCAAGCGAGACTACCATCCACCTGTCTTTACACACATTTTTAATTTGCGCATAAAAAACCTGAGTGGAAAGGCCAGAAAATTTGAAAAAACCTTGAAATATCGCAAAACGGTTTTTACGCTTGGGAGAGGTGGAAAGTTGTATCGATAAAAGGTAAATGCGACTTAGTGCAGTGGAAACTGATTCAGCAAATCTTCTCTTGTCTCTTGGTTAACGTCTTGTTTAACCAAACTCCATTCATGTTGCCTTGCTTACTGCCAAAAGTTAACACCCTGCCGCTAAAACATGACAAAGGCCAGGTGAATGCATTCGCCGGAGGAGATCATGTTATCGCTCGGGTGTGTGTTCCTTTTCTCCTCGCTTGCTTCAATATGGCTGTGTTGCCAGATTGGCCGGTTTGCCGCCCTAGATGGCCTGTACAAATTGGGCTTGGGCGGCAGTTCATTGGCCGGCAGTTTATCTGCTGGGCTAAAGTTTATCTGGCAACACTGACAGACAGCTTTTTTTTTCTTTCTTTCTTTTGCTTACTTTCAGCTACGTTTGTGACGGCACACGTGTTGACACACAGCGGGTCTCTCTCTCGAGAGACAGAATGTCAGGGTGAGTTACAGAGCTCATTTACTGTCTCGCCCAACTACTATTACAGACATGATATGCTGGAGCTAACGCTAGGAAGCATTTTGTTTCTACACGGGGAACTCACACCGGCACGCGCCGTGCACACAAACAAACGCACCCAGCCAGCTACAGACAGAGCTACGCGGACCTGAAACTCGCTCGTGTTGTAAACATGATGAAAAAAATAAAACTAACGTGCACATTCTTTCCTAATTCCAAGACAGTGTGAGTAATGTTACAAGTTTGAGTTTAACACCTGCTGGACCTTTTTATGTATTCGGTGTAGTCTGGAGTCAAACAGCAATATCAGGCTAAGTTGGCTCAATTATTGAGTGTCTATAGGATCAAATAACATAATGGCGGTGCCATAGGCATCTAGGAATTGAGTGAAACTAAGCAAGTATACCGTTGGGGGTTCCAGGCCCGTAGTGTTAGACTTTGAAAACCCCCGACCTAGGCAATTTTATAATAGGATAGATGTTTTTCATAGAGCTCGGTTGCTGCCTGGAGGGGAACAGCACATATCAACTCCTAATATTTACAGCACAGCAGTGAATGGACACGTGCATAATTTAGCATTTTCTTTTGCCGAATTTCTGAAAATGCTGTTAAAATGTGTACATTTGAATGGAAAACCACCTAGTCTATCCGTCTCTCCGTCTGTCTGTCTGTCTGTCTGTCTGTCTGTGCTCTCGTTGTCCTAAACAGGTTTTCCCCCACTTGTTTTGTAGATGGAAGGACTTTGGGTTGGCTCCTAGCCTCGTCTCCTAGCCTCAGTGGCAGTCAGCCTAAAGTTTATTAACCAGAATTCATTCAGATCCGATTCGGAGAAGTTCTTAAAAAGGAAAATGAAATGAGACGGTTACTAAGAAATTATTGATGAATTGCACTTAAGAGCCTTCTTAAGAACTTCCTAAAATGTCCTCTTATGTCATTTCTTAAGAAGACTTAGGTGAATCCGGGCCCAGGTATCTATTTATAGTCTCCCCCTCTCTTTTTTTCTCTGGTATATAGTTGTAGAGTGTGTGTGTGTGTGTGTGTGTGTGTGTGTGTGTGTGTGTGTGTGTGTGTGTGTGTGTGTGTGTGTGTGTGTGTGTGTGTGTGTGTGCGTGCGTGCGTGCGTGCGTGCGTGTGCGTGTGCGCGTGCGCGTGTGCGTGTGTGTGCGTGCGTGCATGTGCAGGGTGTTGCTGCAGGAAATTCTAGTAAACCACAGTGGTTCCAGTCTGCAGCTCAGACACTCCCATAACATGCAGATAATGGCTCTCTGTGTGACTACACACACACACACACACACACACACACACACACACACACACATACACATGCGCATGCACACTGTAATTTCCCTCAAAGTAGCTGCTGTCTGTTTCACACTGCAGTCTGTCTCTCTGTTTAATAGCAGTGTGTGTGTGTCTCTCTCTCTCTCTCTCTCTCTCTCTCTCTATATATATATATATATATATATATATACACACTATATATATATATATACAGTATAGTCTCTCTCTCCCTGTCTAGGTTTCCAACTCCCTTTTCTTTGTTTCCGTAAGTAGCACTGTTCTTTTGTTTATTCAGTATTGAGCGTGTGTGCCCAAATTGCACCAAATTCGACACTGCACATCCTTGGGTCCAAGTGTGAAGTAGATTGGACGAACGTTCTCAAGATATGCGAAGGATGGTGCCTCTCCATACCTGAGAGAGTCCAGTCACCAGTGTGGATCCTCCAGTCCAGAGATCAGCTTCACTCCATCGCTCCTCGATGATTGTAGCTCAGGTCCAGCTCTCTCAGATGGGAGGGGTTGGAGCTTAGAGCTGAGGCCAGAAAAGCACAGCCTTCCAGTATATCAAGACCACACCATGAAAATCTCTGGTCAACTCATTAGGAGTACATCAAAGGATGAAACATGTTATTCCCTGTTGCCAGTAGGTGGCGCTCTGACTATAACTGAATATTGGCATGTCTATTTCTTCAGGCCGGGACTCTCATCAAACATGTGGCTGTGATGAAAAGCTATTGTGTTTTCCTCTGCCCCACTGTTCCCACCACATCAAACACCATCAAACCAGGACAGAAAGCTCGCTTTCTGCTTCGTTTGATTGGCTGCATGACCCAATGGACATTTATGAGTGGTGTGACTCCGCCTCTTGTACTGAAGAGTTGGGAACAGTTTCACTTTGTAGATGCGCACCTAAAAACGGCAATGCGTGGCACCTGAGAGGAGCACACAGCATAGGGAAACAATGTTTTTTGCGGCCATGAGTTTCTAGCTACGCTTCTCGTGTGATCGCTCCCGTACACTTTATTAACCCTTTATTAACCAAGACAGTGCTACAGTCAGTACATTTACATGCAGAGTTAAGTCGAGCTATCGTTATAGCTTGATTAGGCTATTTACTCGGACTACTGTATTGTCCCAGTATACAAACACAGGTGGGAAATCGATTTTTTGATGGAATCATGTTGTGTCCGCTACGATAGGTGGCAATATGCACTCTTTCCCAACAGGCTCCGCCAATTCTGACAGCTGGTAGCAGTAAGTCTCTTAATAATGCAGCTATTTCATTAAAAAATATGATATAATTATACAAACGTTTCCCCTCAAAACGTTCACTTCTGGCCCATAAAGTGTGGCAGTGTGTTTATGTTGAGAGACGCTGCGCCCTGTGTGTATTTTAGTGATAGGACATTGTTTTGCTGTGTTCTGTGTTTATGTGGTCGAGCGAGGTTGTGTTTATGTGGAAAGAGAGAGAGCGCCGATAAACCGTTCAAACGCAGGGATGGTCACGTAACACAAAGCTGCCCCTTGTTAGCTCAATACAGTTTAACACATTCACTGCCAACAGTTTTTCCAATACAGTAGGTAGCTTCTGCCAAGGGTTTTTTTGAGGATTCTGGCTCATCTTTCAAGAGCCGAGGATTATTTTCTGCTAGGACTTTGTGAACACAAAATATCTCAAAAGAACTAATAGAATGTGTGCTTTCTCTGTCTAAAAGAGTTAGTTCTTCTTCTTCTTCTTCTGTTTGGTTTTACGGCGGTTGGCATCCAAAATGTTGCATTACCGCCATCTACTGAACTAAACCTAAACTGATCTTAATTGAACTAAAATAAACAAAATAACCCCATATCCATATCCACCCAAAGTACTCAGATTCATAATTACTTTCCAGATGCAGACGCCTGAGTTTGCACAAATGCATCTCTCAGTATTTTATCTATCTCTGCTCCAGATACATCAACCACATCCAGAAATCTCTTTGCAGCTTCAACCACCATTTCAGTCCTCTCTGTCTTCCCAGTCATACTAGCAGCACAGTTTATCACCATGGCGATGAATGCCAGGAATCGCTTCTTGTCCATACAGATATTACTGTGACTTGCTCTTTCCTTTTCCGGCTCCCTTTGTACAATCACCCTGCCCTCGTTTCTTTCCCCTTTCCACCTTTTAACAGCCTCAGCATATGACGTCCCCCGTTCTTCTCTGATTTTATTTACCTCCCTTTCCTTCTTTCTTCGTGGACAATCCACAGAACCTGCATCATGATTCCCCTCACAATGCAAACACCTGAGCTGTTCCTTCCCCACACTGCAACTTTCAATATCACTTCCATTAAGTACTACTCCACAATCCTCCTTCCCACATCTCCTACATATTCTCTCCCTAGTACACACTGATGCCACATGTCCATACTCCTGACAGCTAAAAGAGTTAGTTTTTATCATGTTCTGTTATGTAGGCATTAGCAGTTGAATACAGCATGGTTTCAGCGTCTGAGAAGGAAAGCTGAGAAAAATGCATTTTTGTGAAATTCGATAGAACAGGCAGAACAGTCACTTTAACCATTTATTTTTGGCATCAGTGAGACATCAGACATCTAAACAATAGTTCTGAACAGTAATTTCCTCCAATAACAGCACCCCCACCCCCCTCTGCTTCAAACTCCTCCCTCCGTGGGTGTGTCTCTGGTGGCTCTGCAGCGTGTGTCACAGGCGAGTCTCTGCTGCCTGTCTGTGCTGCCTGGCGGCCGCTCGTCGGTCTAGTCTGGATCGGGCTCGTTCGTTTCTGGGGTTTAGGTTATGGGCTGGGATGAAGCTGCGTGCGATTCTGGGCTTTCTGCTGCTGTTTCAAAGTGTGTTGCACCCAGAGTCTATTTTTGGAATCCCCCACCGTTGTGCGCCAGCTCCCAGCGCGAAAGCGTTTTCGCCAAACCATTTTCATGAGAATGGTTTCCTCACGCTTTTTCCTGCTGTTTTTGCTCGGCTTTCTCTAGTCTGGAGAGCACTGTCGCCACTTAGTGGGTCGGTAAAATAGGTTATACACATTCAATAGCTCCCATATTTTTATAGGAGATGTAAAAGGGTTTGATCCACGTCCCACCGTCAAAAAAAAAAAAAAAAAATTTGACGAGTTAACTCGTCGACGGCAGTCAACCGTTGTTGTTTTTTTGACGAGTTAACTCGTCGACGGCAGTGAACGTGTTAAACTAAGATATTCCATTAAAAAAATATTTTTTCTAGACACAGATTTAGCTCTACATCAACGAACTTCACATTTAGCTTTAGACTTCCGGGTCAAAGAACGTCAGCGCATGCGCTGATAGCCTCGTCCATTTCTAGTCCGACTGGCCTGCATACATGCAGGAGTAGATTAACTCCCAATCGCATTATCTTGGTGTGTTAGTCGGACTTTTATAACTTCGATTTCAGTCGAGCTAACATTTACATGCTAACATGTTTACATGCTAATATGTTTACATGCATTTCAAAAGTCCGGTTTTAGGCAAACTAACGCACCCCTCTCTCTCTCTGTCTCTCTCTCTCCCCCTCTCTCTGTCTCTCTCTCCCCCTCTCTCTGTCTCTCTCTCTCCCCCTCTCTCTGTGTTGCTCTATGTCTCTCTCTCTCTGTTGCTCTCTGTCTCTCTCTCCCTCTCTCTCTGTCTCTCTCTCTGTGTTGCTCTCTGTCTCTCTCTCTGTGTTGCTCTCTCTCTCTCTCCCCCTCTCTCTGTCTCTCTCTCTGTGTTGCTCTCTGTCTCTCTCTCCCCCTCTCTGTCTCTCTCTCTGCCCCTCTCTTTCTCTGTCTCTCTCTCTCTCTATCTCAGTTCCTGTAATAAAAGTTCCTCCTCAGAGTCAGGTGAATGGGACAGGCAGCAGTCTGGTGCTCCTGTGTGAGGTATTTGCATTCCCCATGGCTCTGGTGGAGTGGAGGAAGGAAGGCCAGGACATCATCCTGCCAGGAGACGACCCGCACATCTCCGTCCAGGTACGGGCCCCTGCCCAGGTACCCTGCGTGTTGTGGGAGTTCTATATAAGTCTATTGGACTACCCTACACATTGTGGGAGTTCTATAGAAGTCTATTGGGCTGACTGAGAATGGGTTGGACAGGTTTAATCTCTCTCTCTCTCGCTCTCTCTCTCTCAGTCTAGGGGTGGTCCTCTGAAGTTCGAGCTCTCCAGTTGGCTGCAGATTGAGGGGGCAGAGCCGGAGGACTCAGGAACCTATCGCTGCATTGCTCGTAACAACCTGGGCTCAGTCTCCGCCTCCGCCGTGCTGGGAGTCCTGGGAGCAGGTAACTCAGTGGGCAGCCGAAGAGGTGTCCCTCCCCCTCTATCAGTATGAATATTCCTTCATATCCGTGTGAAGTCGAGAGCAGAATCACTTCCATCCATTGTTATCTCCAGAAGCCAAATACTCATTCATGCTCCATTTTCGTTAGAAAATAAATATGTCCGTTTCAAACGATGTAAGCACCGCATTTACTTGTTTACCTGTTTACTTGATTATGTACCTACTGTTATTTTACTTGCATTATGTCCTGTAATGGAGCCCCCAGCATAAGAATTTCACACGTGCATACTGGATGGAGTGAGAATAAATATATTGAATCTTGAATGTAACCGTCACTGCCCAAATACTTCCATGCGTCCTTCACGTTGGTACTGTGTCATGTTAAGCAATATATCCACTAGTGGGCAAGAGGTCAAATGTGCGAGTGTGTATGTGGAACTGCTTTGTAAATGGTAAAATGGCCTGTATTTATATAGCGCTGTTATCCAAAGTGCTTTACAATCAGTAGGTACATTCACCCATTCACACACCGATGGCGGCAGGCTACCACACAGGGTGCTGGCACACCATCAGGAGCAATTTGGGGTTCAGTATCTTGCCCAAGGACACTTCGACATGCAGACTGGAGGAGGCAGGAATCGAACCACCAACCTCTTTTATCCAAAGCGATTAGTGAACGACCCGCTCTACCTCCTGAGCTACAGCCGCCCTTTCGTCCATATCTGTAAGCTTTCAGAAAACGTGCACAATTACGCATGGAATGAACACAGAACGGACAGAAGTCTCTGTCCATATCCATATTTAAAATTGAGTATAATTTAGCCTTATTAACCTTTGTGGTCAATGGAAAATATTGTTAGCCGCTCAGCTGTAGGGCTGCACGCTATATAGTTTCAGCATCTTCATCGCGATGTGCACATGCGTAGGACATGTGATTCAAACGCATCATGCTACAACTTTTTCGCTGCTTGATACAAAAGCAAAACTCACACGGTTCTCATTTTCAATGACTAATGAACAAGAGAAGTCTGTCTGATATAACATCATTTACTGTGATTTAAGGCTTTTGTTAAGAGTACTCTATGTCACTTTACAGGTTTTGCGGCTCCGAACCGTAGTTGAGAAGCCTCTAGTGTTGTGTTAGCCTATTTTAGCTTAGCTTTAGCTCCTAGCTGCTAACAAGCTTTTTACTAAGAGCCTGGACCAATTCTGCAGTGGAGAACTGGCACTTTATTTTGGTACAGCAGTGAACATGATGCACAGCCTCTCTGTGATGTTCTAAGCTCTTTTGCCACTAACTGCTAACTTTACTCACTTAGCATCCTGCAACTCCCTCACACACACAGATGCGGCTATAAACACTTCGTATTACTGTCAGCCATGCAGGTTACCCAGAAGGCCACCTTCTTAAAGGGCCAAGGCTTGATAGAGCTTTTCAAGTCATTTGACATAAATTGCTGTATTTCCTCATATCGCAAGATATCACAGGTATATTTATTTTATTTTTTGCAATGTCTTAATGTTCAATATTGTGTAGTCTCGGTTTCCAGACGTCTGGTGAGCGGCGCCACCTAACCACCAAACGTCTGGGAATTTACTGTTCCAAATCTGGTTCATTGAGCTCGGCGAGAACGGCCGGCAGCAGACACGCCTACATTTATTATTAGAATTTTATTTGGTAGCGGCAATGCAATGTTTCATAGTTCCAATATAGAGCAAGACACTGATGTGCTGCAAAGAGAGTTTATACCTGTGGTTGTTTATTTTACAATAATTTGTCCTACCCGGAAGTGGTCCGCTTGCTACTGTGAAGCGCTGTGAAGTCATCAACAGCAGGCTCTGTAACGTTAGCCTCGGGAGTCGGGCTTATCGCTGGGGGAAAGACCTCTAGCCGCCGGGGCCCGATGAAACACGTCCTATTAACAGGTTATGTTTGTTTCTAAGTGATTAATATGTTTCTCCACAAACGCGACAGCACCGGTTCTGCATGAGCGTCATTGCTCCCAGAAAGCAGGCCCGCCCACAACACTCATGATTGGCTCTCCGATGCAAGGCTTCCAACAGCACCACCTAACGTTATGAAAAGATTTAAATAGTAATATTCTCAGTCTTACAGTAGTGAAACGGATTAAGACTGAGAGCTGAGTCTAAATATTGTGCAGCCCTACTTAGCTGCTGGTCAGCAGCAAGACTCCAGGTTCACCTCCTATACTGTAGAGACGAGTTAAGAATTAGTCTCACGTGGTCAGACCCAACATCTTACGTCAGCATGCTTCCAGCGACAGAGGGTCTGAATTACAAGTCAAATTTACGGGTTCCACCAGACAGTAAGTCTATGCGAAATCTGACCGACTGGGCTGTTACAGAAGTCCGGCATTGCGTGGTTAGTCAATTCATATGTCCGTCATGTCTCTTTTTATGCCTCCGCCGGCGATAGCCAGGCCGGAGGCATTATGGATCCGGGTTGTCCGTCCGTCCGTCCGTCCGTCCGTACGAGGTTCGTTAACGCGATATCTGAGGAATGCCTTGACGGAATTTCATCAAATTTGCCATAAACATCTACTTAGACTCAAGGATGATCTGATTTGATTTTGGTGGTCAAAGGTCAAAGGTCAAGGTCACTGTGACCTCTCGAACGCCATTTTCAAGCTTGTTAACGCGATATCTCAGGAATGCCTTGACGGAATTTCATCAAATTGGCCTCAAACATCAACTTGGACTCAAGGATGAACTGATTAGATTTTGGTGGTCAAAGGTCAAGGTCATTGTGACCTCTCGAACGCCATTTTCAAGCTTGTTAACGCGATATCTCAGGAATGCCTTGACGGAATTTCATCAAATTTGTCTCAAACATCGATTTGGACTCAAGGATGAACTGATTACATTTTGGTGGTCAAATTTCAAGGTCACTATGACCTCATGAACGCCATTCCCAAGTTCGTTAACGCAATATCTTAAGAACGGCTTGATATAATTTCTTCTGATTTGGCTCAAACATCGACTTGGACGCAAGGATGAACTGATTCCATTTTGGTTATCAAAGGTCAAAGTCACTGTGACCTCTCGAATGCCATTTTCAAGCTTGTTAACGCGATATCTGAGGAATGTCTTGATGGAATTTCTTCGAATTTCCCTCAAACGTCCATTGGACTCAAGGACATTTTGGTGGTCAAAGTTCAAGGTCACTGTGACCTCACACACCCAATTTTCAAGCTCTGTAACGCAACATCTCACGAGCGCCTTGACGGAATTTCTTCCAATTTGCCTCAAATGGCGATTTGGACTGTAGAATTAACTAATGGCGGAGGCATAAGTCCGCGTTGCGGTCGTTCTAGTTTTGGTAATGTGAATGGTTGTGTTCCAGACGTAGATGTATCGTATCTACGGCGGGCTACTTCGAGACTAAGTTAGAGTAGGCCTAAAGCAAAATATAGAATAGAACAGAATAGAATGGAATAGAAACACTTGAATCTGAGAGACATTTTTCAGAATACTGTCCTTAAAAGTAGAGCTACTGACAACAGAACCTGTTTCTTTGCACTCGTCTTGTCGTTGCAGACCTGTTTGATGTGCTGTTTGTTCACTCCCACTGTTGGGTGAAATCTGGGTATATTCTCCAAAAAGTGGATGTTATACCCGGATTTCACTGTTTATATTCCTGTCTCTCTCTCTCCCTGTCTGCTTTTCTGCCTGTCTCTGTCTGTCTGTCTGTCTCTCTATCTGTCTCTCTCTCTCATACCTGCCTCTCTGCCTGTCAGAGGAGATGTCGTCCTACCTGGCGGACAGTGTGTCGGAGATGATGGAGCTGATGGAGCCCAGAGAGTATTCTGACCAGGACTACTACTGAACTACTACATCTCCCACAATCCTCTGCTGTCATATTATGTCACATCCTCCCATCTGGAACTATTTTGCTTCCCTCCTGTTCATGATGAGGATTATTACTGAGCAGCAGATCAGCACGGACACCAGAGACATTAGAAACTACAGTAAGGTGTCACACAAATGGGATGCCTTTTTTTGTTGCCATTTTGCATGCTTCAAAGTCAATATGGGGGGCGTGCTTAGCCTCGATGAACATCAGATTAAAGAACCAAAGATGTCATTTATAAACAATCAGATCATGGGATACCAAGTTTTGTCCATTTTGCATTCTTCAACACTAAACACTCTACTTTAAAGGACATTAGAGATTGTAAAGAATTTAGATCAACACAGATGACTGCAGACTAAAGCATCTTTTGTCGAGAGTGACCTGGGTGCAGACGGGACCTCCGCACATAGATGCCTCTGCAGCACGGAGGTGCCTCTGCAGTGGAAGCTCGTCTTTTTCATGAAAACACTCATCTTTCATTATTTCACACCGGGCCTGGTGTTTTATACAGTCTATGCTCCCACCGTGTCCAAAGTCATGTAACATTCTTTTAAGCCTAACCCAAGCCATAACCATAACCCACCGTGTCCAAAGTCATTTTATTCTGAAAGTAAATCGTCGTATTTTCGTTGCTAGTCTGGTTTAACTGTCACTGTTTTGACACAGCCCAATACTGTCGTGTTTCAGAAAGGTAACATCAGTTTCAATTTCTATAGAGCAGGGATGCCCAAATTCTTTCCCATGAAGGGCCAAAACTCAATCTGGGTGGAGGGCCGAGGGCCAAAAATAAATGTTGTGGAATTACATTAAAATGTATTGTGTTTTATAGAAAATGTACATTCTAAATCTAAAATAACATTTCAATATAATAATCTACTTTTTATCTGTTTGGTAATTGTAATAATTTGCAGTAAACACCCAGTTAAAAACAGTTGTATTTTCCACCTTTGTAATCAAGAGAGAAATTTGACTTAATTCACAACTTGAAAAATCCTCAAGGGACTTTGAAAATCAGCTTTATTGTCCATCTTTTGTAAACAATTTGCCATGACAATTTGCAGGGATGCAATCTCAGGAGTGAACACAGTATCCGCAGCCACATTCAGACACTGTTTCACAAAGTCACCACATGAAAAAGCTCGTCCACCCTTTGCAATCAGTGCAGATATCTGATAACTTCCCCGAGTTGCATTCTGGATACAAAATCGGTGGGGGGGGGGGTGGGGGGGGGGGGACAAAAATTTGGGATTTTCCCAAATCCCGCAGGCCAAGTTTGGTCAGCACTGCTATAGAGTGATTTATTACATTGATTAACTGTTTATCTGGCCGTGACAATATCCAGTCATAGTAGCTATGGAGGAGATGTCCATGATGGATGGTAGTGGGGCTCAAAACAGCACCTATAGGTCGCTTCCGAAAAGAAGCGCCAAAATTGGCACAAATACTCCTTGTGGACTGTTATTTTGATAAAAGTAACTGGCCACGCAGAAATTTTATTTTTTTCCAAGATGGCCGCCATTTCCAGGCTGAAAACACTATTTTGGGGGCAACTTTAGGTAGAATTTTCCAATATGAATGATCTTGTTATCAAACCATACATTTATGACCACAGAGAAGCCAGATTTATTCCATGAAGATTTCAAAATGGCTGCCATTTTAAAGATGGCTGCCATTTCAGCCATTTTTATCATAGGATTTCACTGTCCAGGGCGATTTTGATGATTCTGGTGTCAAATGACAGGTTTTTAACTATGGAAATTTCAAAATTATCCATCAGAAATGATTTGTATATCTCCTTTTGCCATTTACTCTGCATATATTTTCAAAGTAATGTGAAAATATGCATAAACAACAGTATTTTAGAGATTTAGTATTTTAGAGTAAATGGTAAAAGGAGATATACAAATGATTTCTGATGTATAATTTTGAAATTTCCATAGTTAAAAACCTGTCATTTGACACCAGAATCATCAAAATTGCCCTGGACAGTGAAATCCTATGGTAAAAATAGCAGAAATGGCAGCCATCTTTAAAATGGCAGCCATTTTGAAATTTTCATGGAATAAATCTGGCTTCTCTGTGGTCATAAATGTATGGTTTGATAACAAGATCATTCATATTGGACAATTCTACCCAATCGTTCAAAACAACGTTCAAAATAATAGTTTTGAACAGTAATTTCCTCCATAACAGCAGGAAACCCCCCTCTCCTTCAAACTCCTCCCTCCGTGTGTGTTCTCCTCCTACTGCAGCGGGCGTGTCACAAGCGAGTTTCTGCTGCCTGTCTGCTGCCTGGCTGCCCCTCGTCGGGCGAGTCTGGATGGGCTCGCTCGTTTCTTGGGGTTTCGGTTGAGAGTTTTGATGAAGCTTTTGCGATTCTGGGCTTATTTATGCTGCGTGTTTCAAAGTGTGCACCCAGTCTATTTTTGGAACCCCCCACCGTTGTGTGCCACCGTTGTGCGTCAGCGCGAAAGCGAAAGCGTTTTCGCCAATCCATTTTACAGTATGAGAATGGTTTCCTCACGCTTTCCCCTGCAGTTTTGGCTCGGCTTTTTCTACTCTGGAGAGCACTGTCGCCACTTAGTGGGTCGGTGGAATGGGTTGTACACGTTCGGTGGCTCCCATATTTATATAGGAGATGTAAAAGGGTTAGATCCACGTCCCACCGTCAAAAAAAAAAAAAAAAAAAATTTGGGACGAGATATCTCGTCCACGGCAGTCAACCGTTGGTTTCTGCTTGACGAGATATCTCGTCCACGGCAGTGAACGTGTTAAGTACATTTAATATAAAAAAAAATACTTTTTGATACTTAAGTACAGAAAATATCAGCTACTTTAAGACTTTTACTCAAGTCATATTTTAATGGGTTACTTTGACTTTTATCGAAGTCATTTTCTGGTAAAGTGTGTATGCTTTTACTCAAGTATGGATTTCGAGTACTTTATACACCACTGTCATTTACACCCTCTTTTTAGCTGGAAGCTCACTTATATTTCTTCTTATAGCTCGAGCACCTGGCTCAGATTTCAGCTGAAAACAGGGTGTAAATGACATATTTTCAAGTCAACTTGGCATCTCAGGGCTTGTGGAGACTTGGATTATGCCAGGTGAGCAGTATGGAAGCATTGGATGTATTTCTTCTGTTGTTTTTTACGTTGTTGCTCATGGCCTCCTTCACACTCAGCAGACAGCTCTACTTGCTTGATTTCTCCAAACTGTGACTGCACCGGCTTAATTCTACTGCACGTCAAAAAATCACAACTGTCCCTTTAAGGTCAATATTCTGATTATTGCCATCCATGTAAATGTAGTGACATGCTGACACGCGTCAGCAGGTTGACCTGTATGTTGGTCATGTCACGGGTTCGAGTCTCGGTCAGCTGTCTGCTCTCTGCTGGACACTGGCAGGGTGGATCACATGTATCATCAATAAATGTCAACTAAACCAACAGCGATGTTCTCGTCTGGTTATTTCATCACAAACTACAAAGACACGTTTAGAGTCTGCTCCTGTCTGAAGACCTGGAGGAGACATTTCATAATACTGTCTCCTTCCGGTAGGACACATAGGAAGCATCCATTAAAGGTTTCTTGTTTTGGACGACTCTGAAGGAAGGGCTCTCTCTCTCTCTCTCTCTCTCTCTCTCTCTCTCTCTCTCTCTCCCTCTCTCCCTCTCTCCCTCTCTCTCTCTCTCTCTCTCTCTCTCTCTCTCTCTCTCTCTCTCTCTCTCTCTCTCCCCCTCCATCTCTCTGTTCAAAGAGGCTTTATTGACATGCATGACCACAGTGAATAACAGTAACATACAAAACAGAAAACATTATGTTACTGTAACATACAGGTAGTTCAAACAACAACCATGTCAACAATATTTTGTAATGAAATATAGACATTGATTGCGCTTGCAATAGAGAGAGTGAGGGGAAGTGTGTATGTGTGGGGGTGGGGGGGGGGGTGCTCACTCACTGTCCCTCAGATTGTGACATGTCATGATATTTGACTAAAAACTCACCTTTTCAGGCTACACCTGGGCCCTTCTTGAACTAACATCTATAAAAAAGAAAAGAAAAAAAACTACTAATGCTACATGTCACTTATTCCTTCTCAAACTACTTCCTACATGGTCTATCAAAGTATCTTAGCTGTCATTGATTGTGTTGCATAGTGGTTTTCTGTACTGTTGACAAATTGTGATATTGTAAGTCACTTTGGACAAAAGCGCTAAATGACGTAATGTAATGTAATGTAATGTAATGTAATATTTAGCTGCTTGTTGTCTCCTCTCCCAGCAGGATGGCTAGTTTGCTGATGAGGCTGAGGCTTCTGAAGCCTGAGTGGATTTATTCCATATTGGGGTCATATTAATTTCTAATGTTATTACTAACTGTATATTTACAAGTGGTGAGGAAGTGCAGCTCTGTCTCCACCTCTCCCATGTCGCAGTGTGAGCACAGGCTGTCTTGCCAGTGGCCATGTTTGCCTGTGTAACCTTCTACTAGGAGGGGAGGCATTAATGTGCCTACTCTTTACCTTGTTCTCAGTAACCAATATACTCAAAAATATCTAATTATCTACAAGGATGCACAGTTCAGGTAGTCTCTACGTTCTGGGACGAGATTGGCGGTAGTGGATGTCCTTAATGCTAAGGACATTTAAGAGCTTCACCCCACACTGACACACAGGACACCAAGTTAGAAGTAATTAAAAAATATATATATTGACTGACTCTGTTTCATTCAAAATAAACACTCTTTTCAGTCTCTGAATCAGATTAGTGTATGAATGAATTTGATAAGGGTTTTGCGCCTCTACCAGGGGCGGAGCGACCCTATCAGCCCAGAGGGGGCGAAGCTCTTAGGGGGGCCAGGCCAGGCCGCAGGGCGGGTTCCAGAACAAGATGACTAGGGGTGCATCCTAGATAGGAAGGGGTGCAGATGCCCGGCCAAAGGCCGGGCCCACTCGGGTGGCCCGGCCTAAATTTGACATGTTATTTTACTAAAAATAATGCATTTGACCATCATTTCAAGTAGAATGATACCACCCAAGCAAGAATATTTCAAGTGTTTCAAGTGCTTTACTGAAATATTTGGACCATATAATGATAATACAATTATCTCAACCTTAAAAGGTTACATATAGGTGCCAAAAAGCCATAAAATCACATCAAAGAACAAAGAAAAACAACAACTATAATTCAAGTTTAAACAGTAAGTGTGCAGCTGTAGCATTTATAAAAAAAAAATTTTTTTTTTTTTTTTTAACTTTTCAACTGAGCATGCAGACAAATAAGGGTGCAATGCATGCTTTTGCACCCCCGTAGAACCGGGCCTGCCAGGCCGCGAAGAAAAATGTGCCTTTTTTGCATGTTTGAATCGGTTTTAGCCATATTTAGTGGAATATCTCATTTTAAACACACCAATGTTATTGTCTATTGATTGAATTCCTCTCAGACTCACACCACTGACTTTATTAAATAAAGTCATTTTAAGTCACAACTGTAAAATAGCTGATAGCCCCTATATCCGAAAACACAATTTGTCACTCATTGAGCCAAGTAATATTATGTCCAAGAAAGACTACAGTGAAGCCACTTTACAGACAAGCTTGTTCTGAAGAAGAAAAATAAAAACACAGGTTGCCAGCCAGGTGGCCTGGCCTGCAAAAAAAAAAAAAAAAAAAAAAAATTGATGGGCCCCCCTGACGAGTGGGCCCGTGGCGGCCGCACCCTCTGCCCCGGCGTACGCTCCGCTACTGGCCTCTACAGCTTAGTCCCACCCTTGATGATGGCCTTTCAGCCTGACTGTGGGGTCTGGGACACCCTAGTGAGGGTCTTTAATTTTAACTTTAATTCTTACTTTTGTCTATCACATTTTGATAATGTTACTATTTTCATATGTACTCTTTCTCTTGATCACACATGGCCACACGTCACCCATTTGATACATGGTATTTTATACCAAATTTGATCTATTCAAAGAACAACTTTAAGATTTGTCATCATGGTCTCTAGTTGTTTTCATACATATTGTTTCCAACTAGCACTTCAAAGTATTCACCTGACCATGTAACCACAGCTGTAACCCATCCTGCTTGATTGCATTGGAATGAATTGTATCATGTGACCTGACCTGTATGTATTTAAGATGGCGTCTCACAGTCCTTTGCCAGTCTGATGAAGAGCTTTGCTCGAAACGTCACTTTTTTTGGGTGTTTGAAATAAACACACGCAGTGTGCGAGCTTTTTATTCATTTTTCACTTATTGTTCACCTTTGAGCTCAGCACCTGCCCAACTTGGCTTTTGGATGTGCGTGTATCCTCTCTGATACTGAATTTGATAAGGTACCATTGGATCCAAAAAACAACCACAAAAATAGAAATAAAAGAAAAAAAAGTTTCTTCCCGCAGGCCACGAGACTCCTTAACATACACAAATAGTGTAGTAGCTGTACTGTACTGTAGCTGCTACCATTACGTATGTCTAATGTTTAATTGTATGTTTAATTAGGTATATGCTATTTGCACCTGTGCAAACAGAATGTTAATTATGTTTAATTATGTTTCAAGTATGTCCATGCCATTTGCACCTTTCTTTGGCTTGTCGCTTTACTGCCTTATTGCTTGTTGCTTCTCTTGTTTTCCTGCACCTATATGCCCTGTTATTTTGCACTATGTTGTAACGGAGTCTACAGCACAAGAATTTCACACGTGATACTTGTACTACGGAGTGACAATAAAAATCTTGAATCTTGAACCATTAAGTGTTAGTCCAGGTCCACCTTCAAGTACACTCATCCAGGACCATCATTAAGTGTTAGTCCAGGTCCACCTTCAAGTACAGTCATCCAGGACCATCATTAAGTGTTAGTCCAGGTCCACCTTCAAGTACACTCATCCAGGACCATCATTAAGTGTTAGTCCAGGTCCACCATCACCAAGCGGAAAACGTGCATCAGAAACTATTTGTCTCTTCCCTCTGCCTGCATCTCAGAGCAGCTGCCAGACACACCCCTGCCTCATGCTCCAGATGACCATAAAATACTGAGAATTCAGTCTGAGTGCAACAGAAAAATATACATGGCTCCTACGTTGTTCTACTACCCGCCCGCATTTAGTTCATTTTTACCCGCGCCCCGACCCGGTAATTACACAAGTGTATTTTTTCCCTGCACCCCACGTTTTTTTGCAGGTACCCAGCGGGGCCCCGTGGAACCCCAACCCGGTGCAGGACTCTGACCTACACTCAGAACCAAGTTGAATAGTTTTGAGATGGCCAATTGGAATTTAGAGCTCAGGCATTTTAGCATCTCGTGGCTGTCAGCTGCTTTCTTAGTTTTTACTTTTTTGATTTTGTCCTTAAGTTCCTGCTCAGTAATAGGAAAGTCTAGTGGGTTCTGGTTATCTTTAATAGCCAATTCTAATTCTTCAAGTTTTTTGTTTATATGGTCCTGATATTAGGCTATGCATTTGATTAAACGGTTTTAAAAAGTAATTGGAAATGGTTGATAGTGTTGTTACAATATCAAAATTTTGACTTTGATACCGATACCGAGTTTAGTATCACGATACACGATATTGATACGATACTCGATACCTATTGGATAAGAAACATAATGTCCACAAGGTTGATCACATTCACAAATTCACATGTTGTTCAATATTTTATTTTCAACTTTTATTTTGAACCATATATGAACAAGACAAACAAAACAAAACAGGCTCAGACACAGGAAAAGAAAAGGAAAAAAAGACATAAATTATTGACATTCAGTATTACGTCGTGCTACTAGTCACATAAGGTGCCTATATGCTTGCAAGATATTGTGCCCATTAAAGGGGTCCATGCCAAACCAGTCACCCATCACCCCCAGCCTCAACAAGGTAGGTAAAACGGGTTCCAGATGGCAGAGAATTTCATGAGTTTGTCCTAAGGAACCTTAGTCTCTCCATCCGTATAACAGAGGTCATATCCGTCAGCCACAATTGAAAGAGGGGGACTTCCATTCCTTCAGGATTAGTGTCTTGGCAACACCTGTCCCTTGTGTCAGAGATTGTTGCACAGCTGGAGGTTCAGAGAAGACTCAGAGCAGCCGAAGATGGCGAGTTCTGCCTCCGGCTGAAGTGTTATTCTGTAAGCCTTACAGTACCAGTCATATATGTTGGCCCAGAATCCCGTTAGTGAAGGGCAGAACCAAACGGCATGAGATAGTGTGCCCTCCAACACTTGACACCTGTCACACAGTGGTGAGACAGAAGGGAAGATCTTGTGTATTTTCTGCTTGTAGTAGTGGAAACGGTCGGTGAGTGACTTTAAATTGGATCAGCTGGTGTCTGCTACTGAGCAAAGTTGTACAACTGATAGACTCCTTTCCCATATAATGTCAGATAAATCAATACCAAGTTCCCCCTGCCATGCTCCTCTAATCCTCTCAGTAGAGTCCATGGTGCAGTTGTCAAACAGACACACAAATCTAGAGATGAGGTGCTTGGAGTGAGGATGGTAGAGATGTAATTTCACATCACTATTATCGTGACCAAAATTATCATGTTATCGTATTATCACGGTATTCGTAAAAAAATGCTGAAAATGTTCAAAAAGTACTGAGAAACTCACTGAAATCATTTTACAACATTTTATATTGAAAACTCAGACCCAAAAAGGATTGATACTCACTGAAATCATTTCTCAAAGGCTGCACGTTTGCATCTGGGAGAATGTTGCCAACTTTGGTTGATGATGGACAGTATTTACCATGTTTTCAAAGCAACAATGACAATGACAATGACAATTTGAAATGGTACGCTTATCGTAAGGAATTTTATCACGGTTATCATTAAAACCGGTTATCGTTACATCCCTAGAGGAGGGCTCAGCAAAACATCGAAAAAAGCATGTTCATTTGGGAACGCTTGGATCCAACATCATTTCTGATTTGCAGGAATAGGAGCCAGTTTGTACCGGGCAACTCAAACTTCCTTTTCAGTAGATCAAAGGATGCAAAATGACCATCTATGTATACTGTACGTCTTTGATGGAAGCCAGACCCTTCTCACTCCAGGCATGGTAGTTTCTATCTGACCAAGGAGGCAAAAAAAGAGTGATTGAAACAAATTGGTGTATGGACGGAAACATCTGGTAGACTCAACGCTTTCCTAACTTGGTTTAGAAATCTGAGGGAGTTTCTCAAAACAAAACCGAAATCCTGAAAAGTCCCGGGTCTCCCTAACTTAGAAAATAAGATGGCTGGTACAGAGGAGTTGGCAATAGAGCTGGCCTCCAGTTTCAGCCACAGAGAGAGCTAAATTACCATGGGTCCCTTGCCGCCAAAACATTAGAGCTCTAACATTGGCAGCCCAGTAGTAGTGCCTAAACACTGGTAAGGCCAGCCCTCCTTCAGACTTGGGCTTTTGCAAATGCATTTTCGTAATTCTATGATTCAATTCCAGATGTAGGACAAAATTATGGAGTGCAGTTATTTGAAAAAAGACAATATAAGGAAGATTGGAAGGTTTTGACACAGATAGAGGAACCTGAGAAGTGAAACCATCTTAACTGAATTTACACGGCCAATCATGGATAAAGGCAGGATTTTCCAGCTTTCTATACATTGTTTCAGTCTCAGAACAAAATCACCAAAATTCAACTTAAATATTTATTTAGGATCTCTGGGTATGGTCAAGCCAAGATAGGCGAGGCAGCCCTTTGCCAATTTGAATGGGAGATTTTCCAGGAAACCGGGAGTGAAGACATCAGAGAGAGGCATAAAGTCACTCTTTGTCCAGTTAATTGTGTATCCGGATAGTTTACCGAAGGAGGCGATTAATTCTAGGAGAGGATGTAGGTATAATATTATGTCGTCGGCATACAAACTGATATGCATCTCGATCAGTGACGGCTGGTGGTGATATTGGGTGGAGGGGCTAAAAAATTATAACCATCAATAGCTCATGCTGCAGCAACAGCAGTATCCGAGATACCAAATTGCAGCAACAAACGACACTTGCCTGATGCAAAACTTTCTGTATCACTCACTCTCTCTCTCTCACACACACACGCGCACGCGCACGCGCACGCGCACACACACACACACACACACACAATTTGACTATTTTGCTCTGTAGGCTACACAATAGCACATACCATTTTAACAAAAACAAGATACAGTATGCAAGAATGGTGTGATAGGCTACATGATAGAACAGACTACATTCAAAACCAACACATTCCCACAGATTTCAGTCCATCTTTATCAGACAACAATTGGGAGGAGAGAGAGAGAGAGAGAGAGAGAGAGAGAGAGAGAGATCGAGATCCACCTTTGATGTCTTAACGAGCAACAGCTGTTGTCTGCTTCAAACCACCAAAACTTACGATTTTGTTGTGTCCCTTTGTGCCAATGTGCCTCCAGTCTCTACACTTGTAATTTCCCCCCGTCAAACATGAAGGAAAATGGATGAGGAAGTAAATACGGTAGTCCATGTGTGTGAATCTCATTGGAGCTGTCATTGGTTGTGAAGAGTCTCGTTGGCCCGCCTCCTCTCCCTTCTGTCTGGTGGGCTGAAGGAGTTTAGCCCAAATGAGCCGTAGACAGCGGCAGCTCAAGGGGGGCATGCCAGACACCTGTCAATCACTTATAACGAAGGTGATTGAAGCCTGACACTAGTGTCTTGGGGCTGGACAAAGCTAGCCCAATTTGATGATTTTCTTGTGACTACAGATGGCGCTGTTGCTGCTCTATAGGTTACACCAACATAAACAACCAATTCTAAGTTTGTTTGATATAATGTATGTAAAGAATAAATAATAATAATACTTTTCTCATTTTATTGGAAATGATAGGGAGGGCTTAGCCCCCCTAGCCCATTGATAAAAGCCGTCCCTGGTCTCGATACCTCCGACCATCAGGCCTGTAAAACCTGGGTGACCACGTATTTTTAAGACAAGGGGCTCAAGCGCAATGGCATAGAGGGCCGGCAAGAGAGGGCAACTCTGCTGGACCGAACGAAGTAATGGAAACCTGGTTGACTTGTCACTAGGGATGTCACAATATTTTGTCCCACGAAATTTTGCGATATCAAAACGTGACGATATGTGTCATGGAGATGAAAAACTATATCATGAGGAAAACCAGTGGTCCCCAACAACCGCCCGGTACCGGGCCGCAACGCATTTGGTACCGGGCCGCGAGCCCGGTCCACACACACACACACACACACACACACACACACACACACACACACACACACACACACACACACACACACACAACCCCCCCCCCCCCTTTAAAAATAAAAATAAACATAGGCTATAATATTATAGGCTATGTGTGGTAATGTCATTGGACTTGTATGTCTCTGTATGTACTTGTTGCTGACCTTTAACACATTGAGTGCCAGCGACGCCATATGGCGTCATTAGAAATTTACCGTAGGCTGCCAGCGACGCCAAATGGCGTCAATAACTCGAAATTGTTTTTTTGACGGGGGGGTGTCGATCTATGCCTCTTACATCGCCTCTTACAATATCAGAGCTATTGAATGTGTCTAACCTATTTTACAGAACCCTTAGGTGGTGACAGCGCACTCCAGATGAGAGAAAGTGGAGTTAAACACACAGAAGAAGTCGTTGGGGAAAAGGAAATCGCATCGCATCCGTCCGTATGCAGCTGCTTCATTGAAGCATAACGTTAGCTGTGCCCCTGCAGCAGCCAATCTGCTGTCACAATTGAGCACCTCCGTGTCCGCTGCAACAGCCCATTCGCATGATCAGCCGTGGAGTTGTTATTATTCTCAACTGGAACGCGGCTGTAAAAAAGCTGGATGTAGCGGACTTCTCAGTGCTGAGCACACGCAGAGCAAACGCACTCACAGCAGAGCCGAGCAGAGCAGAGAGACACTCCTCCCACAACGGGGGGGGGGGGGGGGGGGAGGAGGAGGGGGGGAGGTGGGGCACGCAGGACACTACAGCATACAACAGACCCAGGCACTGCAGCAGGCTCGATGCACAGAGAGCAAACAAGCTAGAATAGGCTATCTGATGCCCACCAGCAGTAAATCAAGACCAGCATGAAGGTGTAGGGTCTGCGCACGCAGGGGCCAGCGCTGCTGGTTGCAGCTAAAAAGTATTATTTGGCCAAACAAAATTCCTTTGTTTTCACTCTTTTATTGAAGGAAATTATTTTTGAGGTGTCATTACATCAGAAAATATTAGCAATGAGTCAATGATGTGCTTGAAATGCTTCCTTTCACAAAAGGCTGAATATCTCAGGTTTCTAGAAAAAAATGGCTGTTTTTGGTCTAATCAAGCTATCTTCTCCGGCTCATAACTAAAGAACGGAAAATGGGATCAATAAACTTTTTTTTGCAGGTGATAGAAGAGAGTCTCATCGTTATTTGTGCTTGTTCAATGTTTACATAGTAATTATTAAAGAAATTATATGACTGTTTTAAAATGCATTGCGGACTATGTGGCACAGTACAGCACCTTTTGCCCAAGGGCCGTGGCACTCAAAGTGTTAATGAGCGCAACCAATCAGAGGAGCAAAAGAAGATAGCCGGTGCTCACGCTGTTGCTGCTCGCCTCTTGTCCTGCAGATTTGCACTCCGCTCTACACAGGACACTGCACATAACATACTCCAGGAAGGCAACACGAGGCAGAGCTCCGCAAACCGGGAGCGCACTCCGCGCTCGGGCTGAGGTGTTCATACTCAGAGCGCTGCTCAGAGAGAGAATGCAGAGAGGGAGAGACTAGCATGCGGCCTGTCTGTGCGGACTGCAGAGCAGCATTGCAGTGCCTGTGTCTTTACCAGGAGAACTAATAACTTGACCTCAATTGAAGCGCTATATGAATTTAAAATTGATTGATTGATTGAAATTGATTGATGGGTGTGGGTAAAGCCTACAATCGGATTTTGAGACTTTTTTTTGGCCCAGTGTTAAGAAAAGCTTTGCAGTTTACATCAAAACATGCCATACTGTACATGTCAGCTAACCAGTAAGCCAAATCAAACTGTCAAAGTGGCCCCTCTGTACCCCATTCCGGCTGTTAGTCAGCCATTTGAACACCATTATTGGTTGCATGGGCCCTCTGCCTAAGTCGCGATCTGGTGCACTGTATTTGCTGACGGTCATGTGTCAGATCACTAGATATCGCACACTTACTGCAAAGGCCATGGTGCGCGCTCTCAGTCAGTTTATGTCCATCTTCGGGATACCGAAAACCATTCAACACTAAAGAATGTGCTGATTGGGAGGACGGGTTACCGTGGTTCTTGCTTGCTGCAAGAGAGCTGACACAGGAGAGTACGGGATTCAGCCCGATTGAATTGGTTTTTGGTCAAACCCTGTACTGTACAAGGCCTTTAGCTGCCTTGCAGGATGACTGGAGAGAAGATGTGCTGCCTGGGAATTTAATTGACTATGTTGGTTTCAGACAGCATCTTTACGCCGCTATGGAGTTGGCAAAAAAGAAATTGGCATGCGCACAGGACAAAATGAAACGCCTATATGATCAGAGTGCTGAGCTGCACAGCTGAGGTGCTGTCAAATTTGGACAGTGTTCTGGAACATTTACCTGAGCCACAGCGGAGAGAGCTGGTGGAGTTGATCCGGCAGTGTTCAAGTTTATTCGGAGACATGTTGTCTGTTACACAGGTGATGGAGCATGACATTAAGTTGCTTGACAAACAGCGGTTTTACAGAGTCACTCCAGAGAAAAGCACGTTTTTGGACTCTGAGATTGACTACATGTTGAAAAATGGCATCGCGGAACCGTGCGCATCGAGCTAATTGGATAGGATAATACTCCTCGGTTTTGTACGGACTTTAGGAAAGTCAATAAAGTAGTTGGTAAGTTGGAGGGCTGCGCGGAGTATAGATGACGTAATTTATTCCGATATCTGGTCTGACCACGGGGAGCGCGTGAGAGCACTTTTCGGGCGCTTGGCAGAGGCGTGCTTAACTGTCAATTTGGCAAAGTGTGAGTTTGCTCGAGCGACAGTGACGTACCTTGGTCGGGAGCTCGGGCAGGGTGAAGTGCGCACCCTCCGTGCCAAAGTGCAGGCAATTGATCAGTATCTTGCTACAACAACAACAAAATAACTTTGTAAATAAAAATTTCTGGGTTTAGTTGGCTACTATGTTTCTGTAGAAATTGTTGCAGCTCCATTGACTGACCTTCTGAAAGGGGATGTAAAATATGTTTGGTCCCCTGTGTGCCAAAAGGCTTTTGAAACAGTTAAACCAATCCTCTGTGAGTCTCCTGTCCTGGCTGCCCCGTGCCTGGATATGCCTTTTAAACTGCAGGTCGATGCCAGTTATGTTGGTGCAGGTGGAGTGTTGTTACAGGATGATTTTGGCATTGACAAACCTGTACGTTTTTTCTCAGATATCAGTTAAACTATTCTGTAATAGAAAAGGAAGCTTTAGCTCTGATTTGGTCTCTACAACAGTTTCAGGTGTATGTGGGTTCGGTGCCTGTGTTGGTCACAACCCCTGAACATTTTTTAACTCACTGCGCTGTACAAATCAGAGACTGGGTGGTCCTTGTTTCTTCAATCTTACACTTTGGATATATGCCATATTAAAGGAAATGAGAATGTAGTTGCGGACGCTTTGTCCAGGGCCCCATGGCAGTAAAATTGTTCTTGTTATTTCTAAACGTGATGTCTCTGTCTCTTAACACTTTGAGTGCCACAGCCCTTGGGCAAAAGGTTGCTTGCTGTGCCACATAGGCCGCAATGCATTTTAAAACAGTCATATAATTTCTTTAATAATTACTATGTAAACACTGAACACGCACAAATAACGATGAGACTCTCTTCTATCACCTGCAAAAAAAAGTTTATTGATCCCATTTTCCGTTCTTTAGTTATGAGCCGGAGAAGATAGCTTGATTGAACGAAAAACAGACCTTTTTTTCTACGAGCTGAGATAATGAGCCTTTTGTGAAATTAAACATTTCAAGCACATCACTGACTCTGAAGCTAATTTTCTGATGTAGTCACACCTCAAAAACAATTTCCTTCAATAAAACAGTGAAGGCCAGGGAATTTGGTTTGGAAGAATAATATTTTTAGCTGCAACCAGCAGCGCTGGCCCCTGCGTGCGCTGCTGGTTGCAGCTTCTTGCTTCTGCTGGTGGGCATCGGATATTCTGGCTTGCGTTTGCCAACCCTGTCCTGCTGTCTGGGTCTGTCTGGGTCAGTGTTGTGTGCTGCTCTGCGTGCCCCACCTCCCCCCCTCCTCCTCCCCCCCCCCCCCCCCCCCCCGTTGTGGGAGGAGTGTCTCTCTGCTCTGCTCGGCTCTGCTGTTTGCTCTGCGTGTGCTCAGCACTTGAAAAGTCCGCTAGATCCAGCTTTTTTACAGCCGCGTGTACCAGCTCCCATGCTTCCAGTTGAGAATAATAACAAATCCACGGCTGATCATGCGAATGGGCTGTTGCAGCGCACACGGAGGTGCTCAATTGTGATAGCAGATTGGCTGCTGCAGGGGCACAGCTAAACGTTATGCTTCAATGAAGCAGCTGCATACGGACGGATGCGATGCGATTTCCTTTTCCCCAACGACTTCTTCTGTGTGTTTTACTCCACGTTCTCTCATCTGGAGAGCGCTGTCGCCACCTAAGGGTTCTGTAAAATAGGTTAGACACATTCAATAGCTCTCATATTGTAAGAGGCGATGTAAGAAGCTGAGATGGACACCCCCCCGTCAAAAAAACAATTTCGAGTTATTGACGCCATTTGGCGTCGCTGGCACTCTACGGTAAATTTCTAATGACGCCATATGGCGTCGCTGGCACTCAATGTGTTAAAAGCTTCAAGGATCCAGTTGCTGAGAGGAGATGTGAGGTTAACGGAAAAGACATGTGGACAATTATTGGGGTGATGTTGCATTTGAGTAGAGTGTATATAGATTTGTATTTTGATAATTGTGTTTTTTTCATAATTGATGTAATGTATTATGCAGTTAGAGCTCATGTATAATACTTACTTTACATTGGTTGGCGTCCAGGTTTTCCCTTGGGACCCTGTCTTTATTGGGAGGGGGGGGGGGGGGGGTTGACGGCCCAGGGCCTCTTGTGTGTGTTGTCTTGTCTGCCTTGAAGTGCCCGGGGGCTCTGATTGGCTGAGGTAATAATCAGCTGGAGTTGGGAGCAGCTGGCCACTTCTCCCAAGACCTCTACAAAACCTTAGGTCGCTTTCACATATAAGCTGTTTGGTCCCCTTTAACCGCGCCAGAGTTCATTTCCTCGGATAGTGCACTTCGTTTGGGGTGGTGTGAAAGCGCAATCTGGGGCGGAACAAACAAGCGAACTCTGGTCCGCTTGAAAACGGGGGTGTTACGACTGCGGTCGTATTTTGGATTTATGTTGGGTTGATTTTTCATTAATTGCTTGTGTTTCCCTCCCCTGATTGTCTGAGTGATTGTGTGCATGGGTTCCAGGTGTGTGTGTGTGAGTGTCTGTGTAATCAGGAGCAGTGATTGGTTGGAGGTGGGAAGGCCTAGCCTTCATAAGAGACCACCACCAGAGGCTGGTGCGCGCAGGGCCACAACCCATACTTCCTGGATCCCAACCAGCCACACTGGAGCTTTAGAGTATTATTTACTGGAGCTGTAGGAGTAGGCCGCCATTTATGTTTAACCCCTTTTTCTCCTGTTTTAGTAGTTAGGGAGGTAAGATGATGTCTTTTGGTTTTCTTCTTATTTTGTTAGGTAAGCTTTAATCCTTTAGGTAGTACTTTTTGGGCTTTGGCCTACTCCGAAGCCAACCTCCAGTTTTAGGTTACTTTGATCCTGTTATTTGCAACCCTCTGTTTTGTTTTATTTAATTGTTTGACAATAAATTGTTATTTCTTATATCCAACCAACTTGTTTCTGTGGCTGATTTTGAGATCTGGGGAGGATGGGCTCATTTTATGATGTCCAGGTACCCCTAGACTGGGGCATAACAGGGGTCTCGGTTCACTTGCAAGTGAACCCTGGCGCGGTTCGTTTGTTGTGTGAAAACACAAGAGCGCCACTGCATCTGATGCACTCATGCAGTGCATCATGAGTAGAAGATGAAAAAGGGAGCAAAACAAACACTGCGGCGCGCACACGTGTACAGTACCTGCGCGCCGCGTGACATACGTCGTCATAACAACACATTGTTTCTCAACAGCTGGCTTGCCTTCTCCTTTGGTACAGTACGTACTAGGCTACTCATCTCATCTGCAGAACGAATTTCAACAACTTTCTGCCTCATCTGCTGCTCATATTGGGCACATTCTTGTAAAATATTTATTTGATAGTAACACTAAACCAGAAATCCCAATATCGCAGGTGGTGTTGCTCCATGGTTTGTGTTTTGCTGATTCACTTGTGTTGTTCAGTCAGTGTTCAGTCAGCCCTCAGCCAGGCTAGAAGCCTGCTGAAGAGAGGAGACATTTCCCTTCTCTATTCTGTCCAATAGACGAGTGACAGTTTGGACCATGTGACATTGTTCAGAAAGTTTGGTGCTTGTGACAAATTGCTGTGTGAAAGTGAACCAGACCAAATGAAAAATGCAACAATGTTGCAACTTCACCCCCCAGAATATCACCGAGTCCACCAGCTTATATGTGAAAGCGACCTTAGTCAGCCTATTAGTCTGTGGCTCCACTTGATCTGGCGCCATGCCTTTGTGTTGGGAGTCCATTTGATTTATTGGATAAGTTAGTTTAATTGCACATTTTGATCCTTTGCATTTTTGCACCAATTAGCTACTTTATAATCTTTATAAATAAATTCATTTTTTGCATTTTGAAACCCTTGAGTTGCTGCCCTTATGGTCTGTGAGCTAGGCCATAACAAGTGGGCGTCATGTGACCAGACAGGAGGTTACATCATGTGACCAGGCAGGAAGTTGCATCAGAAACAGGAACCAGAGGCTGCAGAGCGCTCATATAGCCTACTCATGGAGCTGCTTTTACTCATTTACTTTATTCAAGTTGTAAAACAGGAACATCCACCAAAGTTCCAATATCAAACTAACTTCACTCCAGTCCAGTGTGACTCACAGCTGAAGGCAGTTAACACCTCTTCTAGGTAGGTTGTTGAAAGGCATTCTGAGAAACGTAGTTCATCACGGGAGCGTACCTATGTTCCCCGGGTCCTATATTCCCCGGGTCCTATGTTCCCCGTTTTTGTGGGACCGGGGAACAAAGAACCCTTTCTATGAAAAAGGGTCCTATGTTCCCCGCTTTTCCCAAATAGGGTCCTATGTTCACCGCTATGTTCCCTGGTCCGATGTTTCTCCCGAAATGCCAAAAACAGCCTACCTCATATGATCGCGTGATTCAATCAATGCATATGGGCGCAGACAACACTCTCCGTAACATTTGGAAAGGGCCTGCCGACTAGGTCATTTTTTCCCCCACCATCATTTCTGAGTTCTGTCTCGGGGATTACCAGGCCTTTTTTAAATATTATGTGAGGCCAAATTATTTGTGCACCCGACATTTCCCAACGCTATAAATGAACGATTTCGGTAGATGAACTTACTGTTTCTGTTGCCCTCGATGTGATCGCTGCAGTCAACTCCAAATAAACTTACATGCTGTATTATAATCCAGTCCAGCACTTGCCCTTGTAGCATACTAGGCTAACGCTGTAGCTTTAAATTCATATCAAGACTGGATTGACCTGTATGGGAAAATAATACTAGCGCGTCGCGTCTTCTTTTCCAACGTGTCTTCAGTGGAGACGCGACGTTCTGGTGACATTGACCATATAAGGAGTAAGAAAGAAGGCATCCCATCACGTTGACGCGTGGCTATTTGTTTATTGCCTTGGGTCCTTCGGGGGGTCCTTGCCATCTAACAATAGGCGGCTAACATGTGCCTGACGGAAAATGAAGCTTAAAATACATTCATAGACTAGATAACGTAATTAATATTAATGTTCCTCATTAACACATTGAGTGCCAAGGACGTCTGTGGACGTCCTAAAAAAAAGTAACGAGGAGTGCCAAGGACGTCTGTGGACGTCCTAAAATCATAATTCATATTATTCCATAATTCTGCTGTTTAAGGTCGTACCTAGCCAGTGAGCATGAATCCCTTCAAGGGATCACACGGCGCCACCTTAAACATCGACACGGGAGCTGCGCCACCCACCTCAGATCCTTTACTTTGTGCAGGAGAAAGCAGGGAAAGACGTGATCAAAGGGGAAACCGATGCATGCTGCAGCCAGAGCCGTATAGATTGCTCTGTCTGCAGCGGACAGTTGGCTCGGCTGCATCCGCGCCCACAACTGAGCTCTTCTGCTTCTATCTATCTGCATATAGTTTCTCCACACAATTCCCTGCCAGAAAGCCAGCACCCGAAGCCGAACGGCCAAACCTTTTCGTTCAGTCGCGTTTGGCATTTCCTTGTTGCGCGCTGGGATCCGTCCGGGGCAAAAACGGAGTCTGTGAGAAAACAGACTGTGTGCGTGTGGGGAGGAGCCCGCAGCTCAGAGGTGGAGGGGGGGGGGGGTGGGGCACGCAGGCTGCACAGAACCATACCACGCCACCACATCAGAAAACACCAGCCAGAGTCAGTGAATGTGCTCGAAATTAGAGTGCAAAAAGTATTCATAAAAGTGACTATATCTTGAAAAGTAAAAAAAAAACTGCAGAAAACCCTTGAAAGTGCACTTCTTTCAGAGGCTGTCATTTCATAATGGAACTGTCTAGAAACAAAATTTCTTCTTTGGAAGAAGCAGGAGTGTTCAATGTTTCATTAGAGTCCAGCTCTGTCAATATAGCCCTAATAGAAAAAATTCTATAGCTGTTTTCAACTGAATGGAAGTGAATCTGGCACAGGCTCCAGACAATTTTACTGAAGCGCTGTGGCACTCAATGTGTTAATGATACATCATTTCAGGGCGGGATATCCGTGGTCAGCGCAGTTATAACTGCAGCCCGAGCATCTCTAGTGTGTATCAGTGTTGCAGTCAAGTATATCTCGAGTCCAAGTCGAGTCTCTAGTCCCCATGTCTTCGAGTCCATGTCACCAAAGAAGAGTCCAAGTCAAGTCCCCATTACCTGAATCCGAGTCTGGAGTTCGCCTACTGAACATGAGTGTGAATCCACATGTGGTGGACACACGTGCCTGCACTTGCACCAAATTAAATCGAATTGAATTGAATTGAATTGAATTAGCCTTTATTGTCTCCCTTGGGAGAAATTCTTTTTGGGCATCAATCACTATTAATCACTATTAATATAACTACCAATATCGTATGGCAAATTATTAGGACCTATTCCCCCCTAGAAAAGAGAAAAAAGTATTCACCAATTAGCAAGCCCAACTCCTCGTATCCCGAGTCTGAATGCATGAATGCTCGAGTCCAATTCCCGAGTCATCAGTGCTCAAGTCCAAGTCAAGTCATGAGTTCTGAAAATGAGTACAGGACTCTGACTCGAGTCGAGTCGGACTCAGACTCGACCCCATTTTGTCGACCTCATTGTCCTCATTTTTTCCCCCTGTCCATGTTCTTCACCATGACGTTATCATACGGCGAATCCTCTTCCTCCTCTTCCTCCTCTTCCTCCTCTTCGTCATTGGTGTTTTGTTTGGCAGGAAACGCCCTCTGTGGCTTGTTGGGTACGGCGTAGTCATCGACGCGTGGATTATACGGATACTCGTGACCTTTAGGGTCAACTACAGTACCCATAATCCTCCAGGCGTTACCTTTCATCTCCTCCGGGTCGTCGTACAGGGAGGTGGCAACAATTGGCTTTTGTCCAATGGCGGCGCAGCCCTCCGGCTCGTCATAGATGTGTTCCACCTTCCTATAGGCCGGCCTCAGGGCCTCAGTCTGCAGGGTGCCTCTGACCTGCAATTAAGGTTTGTTAATTCTGATTGATATTGATCCTATTTTCAAGACTGCTTAACGATCCGAGTCTTTATCGAAACCACTATCGATACTTTTCTATTATTTGGTGGAAAGAACGACGAGACGACAACAATTCTTAACAGAATTGGTTTTGCTTTTATTGCTTAACTGTGAGTTAATGGCAGTTGGCAGACAATTAAATTGAATTCAAAAACTTTAATCGCACCAGTGATATGATTTAAATTACATGACACTCGTCATGTTATAGGACCCGCTAGCGAAAGCAGTTTCGATAAGCTCGGACCTTAATGATTTTTGGGGTTTGAGAAATTATCGATCGATGCCTATCGTTATCTGGTCTCGATCCCCGTCCCTACCTGTGAATCGTCAATGCTGTCGTAGAGCGGGTCGGCGCCCAGCCCCGCCCCTTCCAGCCCCAGCACCTGATGGGACTCCATGTCTGCCACGTTCTTGGGGATGGTGTCGAAGGGGAGCGAGTACTCCGCCTCTAGTTCCCTGCAATGAAATAACGAAAACTGTGTGGCATTTTTTTTTTACTGAACTAAAAATAAAAATAAGCCTTTACACAACAAAAAACAATAACTGCTACAGTTTTAATCTGAAAATGTATTGTGTTTACAAAACTAACGAAAATAAACCAAAATTCTTGGTCTCTGTTAGTTTATTTCCTACATAAGGCTACAGCAGTGTTTTGGGTGGATTCTGGTTAATGACACAAACACAGACGCATCTTTTCTAGTTGTCTTTTGTTTATCTGTCCTAAGTTAATAGTGTTTGTAAATGGTGTGTTGTTTTGTTGAGTTTTTATGAGACAATACTTTTTCAGACTTTTTTTTAATCTTCCCCTGACAAATATCCCATATTACAAAAAAGACCAAAACTAACACTGAAACAAACAAAAACTAAATGAAAACTAAGCATTTTGAAATAAAATAAAAATAAATGAAATTATAGATGCTGCGCACCAATGGGTCGTGGCCGGGCACTGACAGTCAAGTCAAGTCTCAAGTCTTTTAGCTATAGTCTTTTAACTTTAGACGGTCGCTGTAGCGCCACCATCAGGACTATTGGCGTCAAATTCGTGTCAATAAAGTTTGGCATGGGACTGGACCTTTGTGCAAAGTTTGGTTTATTTTCATGCATGGGAAGTCCAACTTCCCGGGAGAATAATAATAATAATGGCAAATACAATAAGTGACCCTGCCGCTTCGCTGGCCCGGCCACTACTAAAATAATAAATAAATAAATAAATAAATACATAAATACATAAATAAACTAGCAAACGTTAGAAACTAATAATTTAAACTCAATAAAATAATATTAAATAAATAAGTGAATAAATAAGCAAACCTGCTTTAGAAACGAATTACAACTCAACTGAAATTGAGGAAAAAAATGTCTAAATGAAAAAAGGAGAAAAATGCCAAATAATAACCTTGGTTGCCTCTTGTCCCTCTTCTCTCTCTTGCCAGCCTTCTGGGCTGGGAGTGGGGCTGGAAGTGTGATCTGGGAGTAGGTGCCGTCAGGCTCTGGGCTTGGGTGGTGGGAGGGCTCAGGCAGAGGGCAGCTAGAGATAGTCTTCACTTGGTTCTTCACCCGGGGAACCAGAAGTCCTCGAGTGTCCAGAGTCAAACTTTTCACCGCCGTCAATGCTTTGTCCACAGGAGGCTCTAGACGAGACTGAGGAGAAGAGTTTTCAACTCGATGAGAAGTTGCCAGCCACTGCTAGGGTTTTTGATCACTAATCTTCCAAGATCCACAGAATATTTTCTTCTATGTAAACACTGAATATCCCCCCAAAAAGAAGAGTCTTAGAATAAACTTTTATTCTAGCTTCATCCGTTCTTTAGTTATCGACACTAGAATGTAGAGAGCCTTCATAGGGGGGGAAATTTCTGTTTGCCCAGAAAACGATAGGCATGTTCACGGGTCCTGAACCGAATCAAATGTCTCTGAGGGCAAATACTGGCCGGTGTTACACTCAACTATGCAGCCCATATGATTTTGTTTCCCTTTCCGGCCACATGTCCGGGGTCACAGCTTTCACTGTAACCGTTGCGTGAGGGAGATTCACCCCGCTCTTAGGATAGGGGAGGCGTATTCTATGTCTGGAGCTCATACCGGCTGAAATTTACGGTCTGAGAGCTCACAAACAGGATTACTATACTACTGTACCTGGGGTCAGCCCAATGTTCCCAGGGCTCAATGGCTAGCATTAGCTAAATCAGAGCAGTATGCATTTTAGTTACTTTTGACTTGTCTTTTTCTTTTCTTCTTTAATGCAGCTACGAGGAACTCTTAACTGGTTGTGAAACATTCTAAATGTAATACTGATGCCTCACATCATCTTACCTACATCAGGTCTCATGAGCAAATGAGACCATCCGTGACCATCTACATTGTTTTTTTAAATGCCCCTACTAGGGTCAAGAAGCACGTCCATCACATGTTATGTCCGTGTGAAACTGGCAGTAAATCAAACAGTGGGGGAGAGCTGGGGAGCCCTGCCTGGCCTAGTCCCACGTGGTCAGACCCATCGTCGACGTCAGCAAGCTTCCAGCACGGCTGGCACTGCAAGACCACCTTTATTCTTCTCTACACTAATGACATGACTACATGAAATGACACTAGGCCTGCATAACAGCAATTTTAAATACACTGATGACATGGATTTAGTGGGACTTTTTAACAAAAATTACGATGTCTCTGATTAGGTCTCCAAGTTTCAACAGTGGTGCGGCCGGTGGGCGGGCGATACTCTGTCAATATATTTGCAACTTGCCCGAAGTGGAGCGCTGTGTTTTTCAAAGGGAAGGCAGACGTGACTGGCAGTATCGTGTCATAAAAGCTGCACAAAGATCACAATCTTGTGATCTATATGCCCTGTTACATTTGTACTATGTTGTAAACGGAGTCCACAGCACAAGAATTTCACACGTGAACTTGTACCATGGAGTGACAATAAAAATCTTGAATCTTGAATCTTGAATCTATTTCAGTAGGTAACACGGGCGCAAACCTGTGACCCATGTGTGGCAGGGAATCTACCCGGACACCCATTATTTTATTATAGTTAATTATCAATAGCCTACATATTATTATATGATATACATACCACATGTAAGTATTATTAATCTGTGTGTGCATTGTACGGGTGCGTATTTAGCAATGCATAATGGTGTATGCGTGTCTGTGTTTGAGAGAGAGAGAGAGCGAGCAAGAGAGGAGGGGAAGAGAGCAGCGCAAACACAAATATAGGCTATGTGGACAGCCCTCCTTCGCTCTCCATCTCTCTCTTTCTCTCTGTGCGTAATTGTGAACAGCTGCAGCACGAGGAGAGAGGTGGTACAGCGTTAAACGGAGTGTGCATGGAGACAGGTCTGTCTAATGCGAGACAAGAGAGGTGGAGATGAGACAGGTCTGTCTAATGCGAGACAAGAGAGGTGGAGATGAGAGAGAGACAGAAAATATCAAGGGCCACGACTGCAAGTTAAGTAGGGAAGACGAGGACTCCTACCAGCTGTGGGGAGGCGGGGCTCTCTCTGTCTGCGGGGGGGAGCAGCTGGAGACCCTGGGCGTCGTTCACCAGGCTGTACACTCCTTCTTCTGCCTGAAGACACAAAACAAACAAACCCATCAACATTTCTCCCTAAGTTCTAACAATATCAGGTAGCAGGTGATGCTGGGCAAAATCACATCCTGCATCCGAATAATCAGCACTGGCGCCCCCAAGGGGTGCGTGCTCTCCCCCTGGTTCTTCCCTCTCTACACAAACGATTGCACCTCAGGGGACCCATCTGTCAAACTCCTGAACTTTAGCGCTGACACGATGATCATTGTCCTCATCCGCGACGGCAATGAGTCTGCATAGAGACGGGAGGTTGGCCCTCTGGTGCGGTCAGAACAACCTGGAGCTGAACAAGCTCAAAACTGTAGAGATGATAGTGGAGTTCAGGAGGAGTCCCCCAGCACTACCCCCCTCAACATACTCGGCAGCACACTGGAAACCTACAAGTTCCTGGGATCCACAATCTCCCAGGACCTACATGTAAAGTGTCCAATGTAGTCACAATCATCAAAAAGGCACAACAGAGGATGTACTTTCTACGCCAGCTCAGGAAGTACAAACTGCCTCAGGAGCTGCTGATCCAGTTCTACACCGCCATCATTCAGTCCGTCCTCTGCATCTCCATCACTGTCTGCTTCGGGTCTGTCACCAAACAGAACAAGCACAGACTGCAACGGACGGTCAGGACTGCAGAAAGAATAATTGGCGCAAACCTGCCCTCCATCCAAGACTTCAAAATCGGGCAGGAAAGATCATCACAGACCCATCTCACCCTGGACACATGACCTGTTTGAACTCCTCCCCTCTGTTCTTGCGGTATAGACTACCATACACAAAAACAAGCCAACATAAGAACAGTTTCTTCCCTCATGCTATCACTCTGATGAACACTTAAACCAGTCACTTGATCACTTCATTCAAACACTTTTCTGTACACTTGAATCACTTTACCTGTTGCACCTACTTCATGCACACAATCCCCCAACACACACACACACGGTGATTATGTGACATCATCAGTGACATCATTGCTGACCAAATCATCACAAATCATCACAATCTCACAAAAACGCAGAGACAGAGCCCACTTACTCAATTATTTGAGCACTTGATGATGTCATCAGTGATGGTCACTCGAGCAATGAGTGAATTGTCTGATAATGTCACAGTGTCTATGACATCATCAGTCAATGTGCAGACTCTACTTATCTCTCACAACTGATCACTCACTGACGTCATCAGTGATACGAAGTTGAATTGTGCACTGAGTGATGTCACTTGAGCAATTGTGATGTCATCAGTGAGTGATGTCATCAGTGATGCGAAGTTGGGCAATTGGGCGCTGCGCATGCCAATAGAGCAGGCAAGGCCACGTTTGTATGCGAGCCCGCACAGCAGGCGAGCCTAGGAATCGAGCGCACCTAGCGCGCAAGATTTCTAATTATTATTTTCTCATATATTATAACGGTGAGTCTACATCACACTGATTGTATATAATGTAAATATCAGTTAACTTGCTTTATGTACCTTTGATCACTGTCCTTTGTTTTTTTGTTTTAGCTTGTATGCATACCGTTTCTTTTTCCTGTGTAAGTACATTGAGAGCAACGTATACGTAGTCAAATTCCTTGTATGTCTACATACTTGGCCAATTCATCTGATTCTGAATATTGTGGCTTCTAGAATGTCATGATGACAACTGTTTCCGGTATTTCCGTTGTATCACAAAGAGTTCAACCAAGACAAGAGGCAAAGCTTTTCAGTTGTGTTTTTTTATACTCAATGCTCCTCAATGCCTAAACCCAACGAGTGCCCAAGGTGTAACTTGACCTTTGCCTGACCCCAACAGGTGCACAGTGTTTGTTTAACTGAGTGCCCGTAGGCGTACATTATTTGCGCATCCTGACAAGGTGCATGACACGGCGGCGATATAGGACGCCATCAGAGTGAGAACGTGTTGTAGTATTTTTTTCTACTTTGGTCTAAACGATTAATTCATTATAAAAAATAATGGCGATTAATTTGCAGCTCTACAGTGGAGCTGTGAGGTCTTACCTGAGCAGAGGGTTGTGGTAGCTGACAGCGGGGCTGTGGCATTGGCAGGGTCCTGGCCTGGGTCTGGCTCTGTGGGGGTTCCGGACTCTCCGAGCCCCCTCCGGAGGTCTGGCGGTAGGGGAAGGGACTCTCCAAGCCCCCTCCGGAGGTCTGGTGGTGTGGGAAGGGACTCTCCGAGACCCCATAGGTCTGGTGGTGGGGGAAGGGACTCTCCGAGCCCCCATAGGTCTGGTGGTGGGGGAAGGGACTCTCCGAGCCCCCTCCGGAGGTCTGGTGTTGGGGAAAGGGACTCTCAGAGCCCCCACCAGAGGTCTGGCGGTGGGGGAAGGTGATGCGCTGCTGGTTGATGGCGGCTTCCACGGTGTAGAACAGAGCATTTCCCTGCTTAGTGTCAAATTCAAAATTCCCCTCACCCGAATCACATCTCCGCCCTGCCTCAAAGGAGAATGTCGACTGGAAGGGGGTGGGGGGAGGAAGAGAGAGAGAGAGAGATGATTAACTCACACTTTAAAACCTATATAAAGGTTACAGGTTTGATTCTGTTGCTCACCAAAGTGTAATTTTTGGTCTTTCATTTTTTTTCTGATTTCTCCCCGTTTTCTCCCCAATTGTACTTGGCCAATCCCCTCTAGCACATGCTTCCTCCGATACATGTGCAGTCACCAGCTGCTTCTTTTCACCTGACACCGGCAGGATATAGTGCATGGGAGGAACATGCTATTCCCCCTGTTCCCCTCCGCCCCCGAAACGGTTCTTGAGATGAACCACTTTTTGTGTTGCCAGTAGGTGACGCTATGCAGAATTGTATGGAATTCGACCCTACACTCCATCCTCCTATGCCCACTCCCCAAGTTTGAAGTCGATCGGACAAACGGTTCTCGAGATGAACCGCCTTTTGTAGTGTATGTAATGTAATAATGTAGTGTTTGCCAGTAGGTGGCGCTATGCCGAATAGCACGGAATTTGGCACTGCACTCTGTCGGGTTCCCAACAGCGCACTCCCAAAGTTTGAAGTCTATCGGACGAACGGTCCTCGAGATAAACCGCTTTTTGTGTTTGCCAGTAGGTGGCGCTGTGCAGGGCTGGGGGGGAGGTGTGTGTGTGTGTATGTGTGTGTGTGTGTGTGTGTGTGTGGGGGGGGGGGGGGGGGGGGGGGCGCTAATTTCCGGTTAGCCCTGAGAAGCCCTTGAACTTGTTACCTTAGCCGCGTTCGGAATCGTTCACTCATTCACTCACTCACTCACTATTCCCATATAGTGTTTATCATATAGTGAACTATATGGGGAATGATCAAAATGAGTTTCGGACACGACACAGGTTTTTTTCCTGAAGATCATTGTGTCACCAGATGCGCCGGGTATTCATGTGACGCAAGCAATCCGTGCCCACTATCACATAAACAACTGAGCTCACGAGCAGATTGAGATGTCCTCAGGTAGTATTGATGTTGCATGTTTTGACTGCTATAGAGTTGCCCGATCTTGACCACAATCAGATTGTCCAATTGCCACCCTTTGACATCGCCAATGCACGATGCCATCGCCCTCTCAAATTGCAGACATCAGAAGCATGTTTAAATAAATAAACAGTAGTAGTAGCATGTATTCACTAATAGTCTGAAGAACACTCAGTCACATGTCAGGCAGCAGCCACACGCGGGGGCCGGGGGCGATCGAGATCGGCTAGGGAAAATCAATCGTCATTTCAGCCATTGAGTCGGCAATATACGATCCGATCGCCAAATCGGCACAACTCTAGACTGCTATATCCTAAATAAATCGTTCAAATTGTGGTTTTGCCAACTACAGTACTGTATGGTGCTGTCTCCTAATAGCAAGCTTTGCTGGTCAAGTAGCTCACAAGCTTGTTAGCTCGCGAGCTAACGACTTTCTTCTTCTCCTTCGGTAAAGACAACTGCTTTGCATTGTGGTATACCGGCGAAAATGTAGGGTACATTCGCTGTTCACTAGAAATCGCTGTGCATTGTGGGTATTTTATAGTGGACTAAATAGTGAATCAAATTAACAGTTGAGAATTCGAACACTATTAAAAAAAATGGCGACACACTAAATAGTCCACTATTTCTGTCATAGGGACCGATTCCGAACAGGGCTCTTGTCTCGTCTGAAGCGTCTGAGAACAGACAGACAGACAGACAGAGAGACACAGGCAAACAGACAGACAGACACAGACAGACAGACAGACAGACACAGACAGACAGATGGACAGACAGACCTTGTCTCGTCCGAAGCGTCTGAGGAACCTGTATGGCCAGGTGAACAGCTCCTCTCTGGTCTTGGCCTCCAGCAGCAGAAGACCTTCTGCATCGGTCCTCAGCACACACACACCCTTCAGCCTGCAGCGCTCCGAGGCCTCACTCCTACGAACACACACTCTGAAGTCACGCACTGACACACACACACACACACACACACACACACACACACACACACACACACACACACACACACACACACAGAGTGATGCAGGTGCACAGTAAAGCTCAGCTCTCCTGAAGGAAATAAAGGAGTAAAAACGTGTTTGAATTCCCCTCAGCCCCCTGGATGTCTGACATGTAACACTGTCCTGTCCTGAGAAAGCTCTGTTATGATATGTCTTCAGCACCAGGTGGAGGTAGAGAGCACTGTAGGGACATACATACAGTACACGGGAGTGGTTTACGTCAGTTACTTCAGTAGATATAGGTGGAGGGAGGAGAGACCAGCCGAGACTCTCACATAAGAATGGGTATCGATTCGTATTTTTCTGATACTGGTGCTAAAACGATACTTTTAAAACTGTACCGGTGCCTACACAGTGCCTGAACCGGTAGCTACTTTTTAAAATGTAAAGAGGATAAGGCATTTAAGGCATTTTTTAAGTGGATTTCAAAGGATAATGTTATGTGTTACCTCCTATAATGTTAGTGAAGGTGCCTGCAGTGCCGCTTTCAGACCACCGGGAGGCGATATTTCACTCAGCAGCTCAGGCATGGCACCAAATGAGGCACCTAATTAGTGGCCGGGCCAGCGGCTGCATTTGCCAATATTCTTCTTCTTCTTCTTTTGGGAAGTTGGACTTCCCATGCATGAAAATAAGCCAAACTCTGCACAAAGGTCCAGTACCTATGCCAAACGTTGTCAACGCAACTCCTTCGTCAATAGTCCTGATGGTGGCGCTACAGCAACCATCTAAAGTTTCAAACGTTAAAATTTCATAACAAATCAGGCATGCGTGGTACGGCCTTGCAACCTTCACCAAAATGTAGGCCCAAGTGAAGAGAAACTTTTGTAAACTCCAAACTATAGCAAATTATGAAGTCCAAAAACTACCAGGGGCGGACTGGGACCATAATTCATGCCGGGCATTAGATACCATGCAGGCCAGGCCAACACACACGGACACACATGAAAAAATGTGGGCCGTTTGAAGCGAGATTTGGTGAATATAATGCTAACATGATGTTACATGTTACCTATTTGTTCACTAATATAATTCAACATTGCCTAGGTAACTGCAAGTATAAACAAAAACATGCCTCTGTACAAAAGCTTCACAGCGAACTTAATTTTCAGTGTCCTGTCTTGTCTTGTCTGAGGTTAAATGCAAATACAAAAAATCTAACTGCTTCATCTCCACTGTATTGTGCAGTCCTACTGATAATCCCATAAAGCACATTAATGTGAAAGCAATAAGCACTTTATGCTCTGAAAAAAGCTTTTGCACATGGCGATGCCAGACCATGAAGAGCCAAATCCACAACTGTGGAGTGGGTGTGGCTTCAAACGTCTGGAGCCAGGCTAGTTCTTATCACCATTTAATCAACGAGTACAAATTGAAGTGTAAATGTTGCATTTTGGCACCACACTCGCATCTCATCGCGTCCGACACCTGACATCGACGACATGTTATTTGATAGCCTATTATTGTAGATGTATTTCTTCTTTTTATTACATTGACATTATCATGCAGTTTTGAGGATGAAGCAGCATCTACAGTACAAGTCCGAGAACACAGGAAAGGTACAATGAAAGGAATATAGCTGAAGGGTTTGTTTCTCTTTTCTTTGTATGCATTTTATTGGGCCTATATTCTTATGTATTTCTAAGTGTTTTATTTTTAATATCTGTTCTTATTGTAGATCATAATTAGGCCTACAACTTTCACCTAATCATTTTCACTTTGATAGGCAGGCTAATCAGGGAGTATCAGCATGTGTTGTCTATTGGGCAAATTTTAAGAATGGCTTTAAATCTGTTTTTGCAAATTAACTCTTCATATAGATAGGAAATAAATAAATAAATACATAAATAAACAAATAAATAAACAAATAAATAAATAAACTAATAAATAAATATATACATACATACATACATACATACATACATACAATACATACATACATACATACATACATACATACATACATACATACATACATACATAAACAAATAAATAAATAAATAATGTAAATGACCTACAGTCCATTCATGACCACCATTCATCATTAATCAGGGAGAAAAAAGAAAAGATTCCAGTGTTGGCTGTAGGCTATTCACCTTATTATTTGCCCATATAAGGACGCTTCCGCATAACGTCATTTTGTAATCGTCTTTCCGTTTTAGACGGAAGTAGATTACGCCTACCTTTTTTCGGATGAGAACGTAACATTCCAAATATGTGACCAGTTTATCAGAATAACGTTCTTCTATTCATAAATATTTAAGTCGGACTAGCTAGTATCTGTCAACCCCTAATGTACTGGCAGTGAGAAAGCACTGTCGACGTGCTTTTGTAACTAACGTTAAATGCCGACCGGGTACAGCCATTGGCTCCTCGCAGCAGTAACGCTATGATAGTGATACTGATAGTGCCCAAACTGATAGTCTGGGCACCTTTCACCCCGCTTTTTGTCATGGGGGCGTAAACCAAGGAACTGGAAACAACACCGGAAATAAGTGCGCCAAAAAACGTCTTTGTTGCCGTTAGCTTGACGCGGCGAGGTTACGTTAGCTAGAGCCTGAAAAGAACAACAACACAAGTTGTATAGTAGCGTTAGCACATTTCTAGTAACTGCCGAGAAGGTTTCTGGAGAGCCAAAGACAATGGAGTACTCGCCATGTGAAATCTTATGATCAATGTTGTCCATGTCTTTCCCAGCACAGGCAGCAGAGATGCTTCAACTGTTGTACTCAATCCTCCATTATCGATAACAGCGGACAGACAACTAGCGTTATAACTATTCCATCAACTGGCCATTTGTTTGAAAAGTAAAGCTTCTGTATTGGCTTAAAATATGTGAGATTGTGAATCCGCAATGTTTCTACAAGAACTTCTTCAAAAACTTTGTTCGGTACGTCCATCTTTTGTTTTGTTGTTTGCCGTTTTATTTTCTGATTCGTTGTGTCTAATTGTCAAGTTAACGAGCTATTTCCGCTGTTGTTTCCTGTCTAGGGCGGGCTCTAGGCCGGAAGCAGGCAGGGTGACAAAATCACTTGTGAACGGAGGCCAGGCTCTTTCTCGCCGAGAAGAGCCTGGTGACGCGAGGTTATGTAACTGAAGTTGGCCGCAGTGTAGCTTCTGAATGTTGCCAAACTTAATTCATAGTTCCTTTTTGTTTTGAAATTGGCCGCCAACTAGCGCTGAACCGGAAGAACAAATACAATTGCGTCTAACACAGAAGATAAAAAGTGGGCGGGGCTGCATAAGGTGAATAATTGTTCCAAGTTCCAATCGCTGATCGAAGCATGTCCAATGACTTGAGGCAGGGGGATGTGAAGGGGGAACAGATTGACACAGGACAGGAGAGATCATTCAAAACATATTTTTACAAAGAAATAGGCCTATAGGCTACATGGGTTTCGATCTTTTCCAAACGCATTCACTGCAAAGAACCATTATCTCCGCTTGTCACAACAGAAGGGAACCGCGCACTTCAGTTGGACAAGCAGTCTGGCATTTCTATTTGCATATTTACATAACCACAACAACCACAATAGATGTATTTCGGCTTTGGATTATAATTTGTGTGGGATGTTTAAGGTGCGCACTGCCCTTCTCTTCGCCACCAAACCGCTGGATTTAAAGATGGGTCAGGGTTTGCGTAGATTATTTGCGTAAATTGTCTTGTTTACTTTTGAACCGTTTTGTTGTTTTGTTTTTGCATCACTACGTCTGTGTGGGATACTTTTGCAAGACGATACTGGGTGGTGAAACACGGATTGGCTCGAGTAGAGTGGACAGGTTAGTCATGGTTTTAGTAGGGATTCTACGCAAGGCTTTTTTAGATGAGACCCCTGGACATGTTTGGTTAGCGGTGAAGCTGTGATAAGATCATGTGATCATCAGGTTAAACTATGTGAAGAAATTACTCCGGATGTTGGCTCACAGTTTCCATCTCTCTCACTCACACACACACGCGCACGCACATACACACACACACACACACACACACACACACACACACACACACACACACACCACTTCTGCAAAAACTGACTCACATGATACTTTGTGAGTGTGACCCCCATCCTTCCCCTTACAAAGCTTCCCTGTCCTCTCTCTCACACTCTCTCTCACACACACACACACACACACACACACACACACACACACACACACATCTGTGCGCACTACCATCCATGTTAACTCAGGAGTAGGGATGTAACGGTTTTAATGATAACCGTGATAAAATTCCTTACGATAACCGTAGCCTACCGTTTCAAATTTTCATTATCGTTAAAACTGTGGTACCGTGATTATCGTGGTACTGTGATTACAGTGCTTTGAAAAACATGGTAAATAATGTCCATCATCAACCAAATTTGGCAACCTTCTCTCAGATGCAAACGTGCAGCCTTGGAGAAATGATCTCAGTGAGTGTATCAATCCTTTTTGGGTCTGAGTTTTCAATATAAAACATCGTAAACTGATTTCAGTGAGTCTCTGTACTTTTTGAACATTTTCAGCAATTTTTTACGAATACCGTGATAATACAATAACCGTGATAATTTTGGTCACGATAATCGTGATGTGAAATTTTCATATCGTTACATCTCTACTCAGGAGAGGTCTTTGACAGGAGTATAAACCATAACATCTCTACTCAGGAGAGGTCTTTGACAGGAGTATAAACCATAACATCTCTACTCAGGAGAGGTCTTTGACAGGAGTATAAACCATAACATCTCTACTCAGGAGAGGTCTTTGACAGGAGTATAAACCATAACATCTCTACTCAGGAGAGGTCTTTGACAGGAGTATAAACCATAACATCTCTACTCAGGAGAGGTCTTTGACAGGAGTATAAACCATAACATCTCTACTCGGGAGAGGTCTTTGACAGGAGTATAAACCATAACATCTCTACTCGGGAGAGGTCTTTGACAGGAGTATAAACCATAACATCTCTACTCGGGAGAGGTCTTTGACAGGAGTATAAACCATAACATCTCTACTCAGGAGAGGTCTTTGACAGGAGTATAAACCATAACATCTCTACTCAGGAGAGGTCTTTGACAGGAGTATAAACCATAACATCTCTACTCAGGAGAGGTCTTTGACAGGAGTATAAACCATAACTAGGGTTGTGGATGTCACCCAGATAGCCATCGTGATGGTTCCACAGTGAAACATCATGATGGACGATGGCGTCCACAGCGGTTAATTAATGATTTATGAAGTCGTTGCGGTGCCATTTGGCTGCGCCGGCGCTGCTGCAATGCTTTGTTGATTGCAATCAATCAATGAATTTTCACTTACAGCACATTCACAACAACAGGATAGCTGAGCTCTACGTCATGTCACAGAGCCAGGCGACTCAACAGTAGGCTATCACTACCAGCAATATTGAAAGGCGCAAAACAAATAATGGTAACGTGACAGAGAAGTTAGAACTTTTGTGTCATCTATAGTATAGATGACACAAAAGTTCTCTATACATTCTATAGAGTTGAACTGACAATTAGGAATTTGAACAATAGTAGTAGAGGACCTGGCTCAGATATGTATGCACTTCAGTTAGGATAGAATATCTCAACTGTTACAGACTAATATGACCCCTGCGAACAACTTGGGATATGTGCCAAAATCTCTATACGGGGCGAAAAAAAATGAAAATGGCCTTTTGACACTACATGTGAATAGGATTTTCTTTAGATAAATTGCATATTTAAAAAATAACAATAAGAAAAGGTGTAATACAAAAAATATTTATCTTAATGTGAAGATTAAACTGGTAGAAATTCATGAGGATACAGTATTTTTAAAGGGGGGGGGGGCGGACATTCACTTAAAAAAAAAATTCATTTTGGCCATTTTCGGGTTTTTCGCCCCGTATAGAGATTTTGGCACACATCCCAAGATAATATATACAGTCAATAGACCTACACCTATCCAAATTACGTATGGGGAGAATTACAGCATGCCTCACGCAAACTGTATTACAGGGACTGCATGAATTCTGGTGGTTAACACGGCCCAAATCCCGTTTGCGCCGTGCATAAATAATTTGGCATGCCTCTAATCTGCGTTTGCGCCCGTTGTTGTGACGAGATATTCCCCACGAGTAATTGCATCGCTACCATATTTTGGGGCTTTTAACTTAAAAACAGGGAGGTCACATCTACCCAAACAATTATATACGGTAATTTTTAAACAGTTATCTTTCTGTATACATTATTACAATATGCTCCCGTGAGGTGGGGATGCGTTTAGCTGCATGCTGCCGGGTGGGGGTGCAAAACTTGGCATAACACCTGGACAGCGGACTGCAATCTTCCCTGCCGTATAGTCCAGGCAAAGTAGCGTTTTACGACAAACTAATTGTAAAATAATTTTTTGCAGCTTAGATCATTTCTATGAGGTGTCCAGAACAACATACTAAAAGTCCTAAGAAATCCTAGTTGAGGAAATATGTTTAATTCTCATCAATCCAAGATGTGTGCCAGTAAGGCCAGACAACAATACACCCCAATGGGGCTATTTTTTTCCTTTACTCCTATCAAAATAAAACTTTATACAATGAAAGTATCCATGAAAAGTAACATTTTTTGTATTACAAGTTTCTTTGAAAATGAATTTGAATATGCAAATGAGCTATACACTAATCGAATATAGGCTACCCAAAATATACCAGCATAGGAGTAAAGGAAAAAATGAAGCCTATCACAATCAAACCTCACACAGTGAAAGTATACATGAAAAGGAACTTTTTTGTTTTACAAGTTTCTTGGAAAAATCTATTTTAAATATGCAAATGAGCTCAACACTAGGCCTAATTGACTTGTCCAATAAGCCATAAAGTCACAAGTAAAACAGGGGCCAAATAACTAACACATTCATGTCTATTTAGTAAGTACGGTGGCTCAGTGGTAGAGCTGTCGCCTCACAGTCAGAAGGTACTGAGTTCGATTCTCGCCTGGGACACTGTGGGCGCTGTGGTTGTGTTCCCCCCAATATCTTCAGTGCCTACTGCCCAGGTGGGGTATCTCGTCGTAAGGGCCTTTCTCTCTGTGTGGAGTTTGCATGTTCTCCCCGTGCTCCCCCAGGGGGTTCCTCCGTATATAACCCCCCCACTAAAAACATGCAGAAGATCAGATCGTCATCGTCATCCGACCAGTGACGACAACATCCGAAGTTGGTCCCCGGGCGCTGTACGAGAAAGCGACCACTGCTCCTGGCCTGCCCCTCGGAGGAAAGGACATGCCTGGATGGGTTAAATGCAGAGGACACTTTTCACCGGCCACTGTCAGCATGAGTGTGTTGTGGCCGCATGCATGTATTGTGGTGTTCGTGTGACAATAAAAGACGGGCTTGTCCCGTTACGAGAGTTTTTTTTAAGTTAACCTATGCATAAACAAGATAAATTTGAAGTCACTTGCCACACTTACCTGGGTCACCTGCCACAAAAAGACTTATATTGACCTTAAGAATTGATTGCACAATCTTGTCTCCAGTTGCTTTCTAAATTATTATTTTTTATTTGCGAACAAGCCTAACCTAATGACATGACAGAAAGTCAGAATAGCCATCTTAGTCATTAGTAACGTGGTGAGATTACATTTTGGGCTGGTAGATTTACAAATAATTGGTATTGTTGGTAAGATTACGAGATAACAGGCAGAAGTCATTCTTACCAACTAAACGATTCACTCTCACACAGAAGACAGATGAAAAACCAGATAGACACACTTTCCAGACATTCCAGCTCTTTAAATAATTTTGCCAGACACCAAAACTGCTTCTGTTTTTGTAGTAAGCAAGTATTTCAGACCAGGCGGGCCACACATCAGACTTCCACCGTTTGTAAAGTAGCTTTGCAGTGTTATGAGAAGCTAGCAACAGCAATATCTAGGCTAGAAACCCAATCGGAACATTTTAAGTTACCAACTCCTTTTTTTTTTTTTTCCCAATTTTTTATCCCATTTTATCCCCCATTAGTGCTCACTTGATTTCTCAATCCTGGTTGCTACTCCATCCTCTGCCGATCTGGGGAGAGCCGAGACTGGCTCCATGCTTCCTCCAAGACATGGGCAGTCAGCCAGCCGCTTCTTTTCACCTGCCAGAGGAAGCTTCACCGGTTGGACATAGCACGTGGGAGGTTCACGCTATTCCAACCAGTTCCCCTCCCTCTGAACAGGCGCCCTTAACGACCAGAGGAGGAACCACATTAGCAACCAGGATATTGTATGTTTTTGTGAAGGGGGTTCCTATATGAAGGAAACCCCCGGGAGGCACGGGGAGAACATGCAAACTCCACACAGAAAGGCCCTTTTGACGACCCCACCCGGGCGGTGGGCACTCGAGGACATGCGGACGGGCATGCATTCCTTCAGCGTTCACATCGTCCCAGGTAAGTAAGTAAGTAAGTAATTCTTTATTTCTATAGCACCTTTCACAGCACGAGGTCACAAAGTGCTTTACAGAGAAACAGTCAAAGTTACAATGAAGCAGTGAGGTAAAAAGCATAAGAAGCAACGATGAACAAGAAACATACATGATAAAAGACACAGGGAACATAAACAATAATAACCGGTTATCCGAAGGCTTGCCGGAACAGAAAGGTCTTTAGCTTTCTCTTAAAAATATCCACAGAGGCAGAGGCTCTTAGGTCCAGGGGGAGAGCGTTCCAAAGCTTTGGAGCTACGTTTTAAAAGCACGGTCACCTTTTGTTTTGAGCCTGGTCCGGGGTACGACCAGGAGCCCCTGGTTGGAGGACCTCAGTGACCGGCAGGTGGGAATCGAACCCACGACCTTCGAGCTGTGAGGTGATAGTGCTTACCACTGCACCACCGTACCTCCCACCAACTCCTTTCTAACTAGACATTTCTATCTGGTTAGGCTTGTTCGCAAAAAAAACTGGATGCAAGATTGTGCAATCAATTCTTAAGGTCAATATAAGTCTTTTTGTGGCAAGTGACCCAGGTAAGTGTGGCAAGTGACTTGAAATTTATCTTGTTTATGCATAGGTTAACTTACTGAATAGACATGAATGTGTTAGTTATTTGGCCCCTGTTTTACTTGTGACTTTATGGCTTATTGGACAAGTCAATTAGGCCTAGTGTTGAGCTCATTTGCATATTTAAAATAGATTTTTCCAAGAAACTTGTAAAACAAAAAAGTTCCTTTTCATGTATACTTTCACTGTGTGAGGTTTGATTGTGATAGGCTTCATTTTTCCCTTTACTCCTATGCGGGTATATTTTGGGTAGCCTATATTCGATTAATGTATAGCTTATTTGCATATTCAGATTCATTTTCAAAGAAACTTGTAATACAAGAAATGTTACTTTTCATGGATACTTTCATTGTATAAAGTTTTATTTTGATAGGAGTAAAGGAAAAAAATAGCCCCATTGGGGTGTATTGTTGTCTGGCCTTACTGGCACACACCTTGGATTGATGAGAATTAAACATATTTCCTCAACTAGGATTTCTTAGGACTTTTGGTATGTTGTTCTGGACACCTCATAGAAATTATCTAAGCTGCAAAAAATTCTTTTACAATTAGTTTGTTTTTTGGTTCCAAAATGAGTTACTTTGCCTGGACTATTAAGGCGCGCGCAAACAGGGGATATCGCCTGTACCAAGATAGGGCCCATAGGCTTTTGGTTCTATCAAAGCTTTTATTTTTTGTATTGAGTGATACACTTTAATAAAACACTCATCATATTATAGTGTTCTTTGTTTTGTGTTCACAATAGTGATGTCAGTTAGATTTGGTTAGGTCAGAGCTATGGAATATTAAATCATCCATCTTTACTCACTACATTTGCCTTTCTTACTGTCATGTAGCCTACTGGCAAAGCTGTTCGAATTTTGCATTGGGGAGAGTTCTATTGAAGTGAATGGGCAGGCATGGGAAGTCTGCCCCACTATAAACCATTATCTGTTGTTTCCACATGATTAAAGAAAAGACATTAGGTGATGTTGACTGATGTTTTTATGTATTACATAAAATATTACGTTTTCTTTATTCAGGTGGAACCATTTTTCAATCAAAGGTGAAACGACACAGATAGTATGGTTTATACGGGGACTTACCCCGTGTAATGTATCTCAATTCTGAAGTGTGCCTTTATTACTACTATCAAATTAGTAATGATGTTGTAATTTCCACTACTGTCTGATGTGAACCAAAGTGCCCTTCTGGGACATGTATTAAACTGATTGATTGATTGATTGATTGATTGATTGATTGATTGATTGATTGATTGATTACCCTACCCGCAATTTAACGTTAGCTCTGGTTAGCGTTAACGTTAGCCGCCTGTTTTTAGAGCCACCAACCAACACAAAACCTGGACGTTTCATTTCGGGTAAAACATGAGGGGTTTTTATATGGATTACGCCAGCTCTGGGAGTATGAAGTGCTTTGAATGCGCGAATATTTGGTCACAACAAGCGTGAAGCTGCCTAAGGTAACGTTCAGATAATAGTCCGCCCTCTAATGTGTCCGACAGTCGTCCGTATTCAGCAATGTTCGGTCCGCTCTGTCGGCTTAACATTAGAGACATCGGCGCACAAACAATTGCGGGCCCTCTCCCGCATTATAAATTACAAATCTGCGGGAATTGGCAAAAATATGCACGATTCTCGCTGCATATTTACGTCATCCCTGCAGTACTCTATTGCATTGTGATGGGTTCGTTGTTACAAACCACGCCTCTTTCGTGTGCACAAGCTCACGTGCATGCAGCATGAGCGTTTTCATGTGCATGAGCTCAGAGCTGCATAAGGAAATCCCAAACAGAACCAGCTGGTAACCACCTTCGTGGTATCATTTAGCTCGATTGCGATTGTCTGTTTAAGTCAATCCAGATCAAGGGAACAGATCCTGGATCTGTTTATCTCCATTCCAGGCCCCTGCTTTATTGCACAAGCAAAATCTTCGTCAAAACTTGTCATTTTCACCGTGTAACGAGCTAGCGTTGTTATTGTTGTTTGACAGGGGCGGAGGCATTTGAGAGTGACACGCAGGGAACGGAAAGGAAATCCATTAATGCTCGGTCGGAGCCAATGGCAGAGTTTGCAGGGAGCGGAAAGAGATTTTCTTCCCCCGCCGACTGAAATAGTCGGCACCAATGGGAGAGCTTAGACCTGCAGCCTGCTTCCAGGAGTCAGACTACATGACTTAGACCTGCAGCCTGCTTCCAGGAGTCAGACTACATGACTTAGACCTGCAGCCTGCTTCCAGGAGTCAGACTACATGACTTAGGCTCTGCAGCAGAGCGGGAGTTTGTGTCGTTAGAGCAGAGAGAAAAGATCAGACAAGAGACCTGTGTGTGTGTGTGTGTGTGTGTGTGTGTGTGTGTGTGTGTGTGTGTGTGTGTGTGTGTGTGTGTGTGTGTGTGTGTGTGTGTGTGTGTGCGCGCGCGTGCGTGCGTGCCACCAGGTGTTTCAGGATGTGGTGGTTGAAGAACAGTAGCTGTTGGAGCTGCAGACTCTGACCTCATTTACATATACTATACTATAGTATATACAGTAACAGGGCTATTCAACTATATTGTTCAGGGGGCAACATTATCAGAAAGCTAAGGGCCCGGGGGCCGGACATTTCCCTGAGCTATTATTATCATCAGCACCACATCTTACATTTTTTTTATTTTACTACATTGCAAAAATCATAGCCTCATGGTCCATGTTTTGATTTCTTTTTGTAATTATATTTTCTTTTCAGAAACAGAAATAAAAAAAAATGTTACACATCAAACTCAATCCACAGATGAAAAATTATAACTGTGTCATCGGGGGGGGGGGGGGGGGGGGAGAGAGGGGGCAGAGAGACAGATAGAGAGGGGGAGAGAGAGAGAGAGGTGAGACCGTGGGGGGGGGGGGGGGGGGTATATAATATATAATTTATTATGATATAATATATATACTGTATTACTATATATAATATATATCCAGTCTGTAACATAGACTACAATATGGATGGCACTGTGATGCCACCCATTGGTTTGTGGACTCCTGTTTTGAACTAATTTCAATGAGTTGCTTAAAGGGATACGCCAAATGTTGGGAGTTTCGTCCATTTGCCATATCGCACACACATAACCAAGATACACAATGCCTTTAACATCATTCTCCATGCAATATACAGTGAGCTACAGTCGTTCAGTTAGTTAGTATCACCAATGAATTGGAGGAAACGGTACATACCACGAGATGAAATGTTAATACAAAATGCTGAGAAACGCTCTCTTTTCAAAGGTAAATAGATAGCCGGAACTACTTTCTAAACATGGCCGCCAGGCGTACAGACTGTGTAGTGTACAGACAAAGAACGAGGTAACTCTCGGTGTGGGGATTTAATACGAAAATGACGTTTCACGTAACTATGGATTATTATTTCATCACGGTGAGTACCTGAGTCACAACATGTACATACTGTAGAGCTTTGTGTTTTTGGTTACTTTGAACGGCTGTACCATTCCCCTCAATAGACCCTTCTCACGGGGGCCATTTTGTGCCGAAAAGGCAGGTTAAACACAGGTGCAAGCAAAACACTAATGAGGGTTTCCAACTTCCATGATTGGAATGTGGAAACCCTCATTAGTGTTCTGCTTGCACCTGTGTTTGCCCTGCCTTTTCGGCACAAAATGGCCCCCGTGAGAAGGGTCTATTCACTAACTAACTGGAGTGTGACAGACGGTAAAGCTACTGTGTATCTTAGTTATATTTGGGCGATATGGCAAATGCATGGGCGAAACTCTCGCAAAAGTCCCTTTTAAGTGCACAATGGACTTCTAAAGAAGTGATGTTAGTGCTGCAGGTAATCTTTGGTCCTTGGATTAAGTTCAATATTGGTGAAAACCTTTCATCAGACTCAAACTCAGTCAATCTCACACTGACATAGATTTTTTTTCTTAACCTTTTGATACCTGATGCCGCATTTGTGTGTGTATCCCTTTAAGACTGCGAACCGCGTTGACGCAGTTCGCGGTCTTAAAGGGATACACACACAAATGAGGGATATACACGCAAATGCTGCATCAGGTATCAATGGGTTAAACAAAATGAAAACAAGGACAAACAAGAAAAAGATGATGATATGAATCAGTTTAAATCTCAATTGCAATATTCTGTCAATCACAGATTTTTTTTGTGAATATGTTCAGTGCAGCTATTACACAGTGAATATTGAACTGAAGCTTGACTTTTTGTACCGCAAATAAAATAAAATCACAATATTATGTCAGAAAATTCCCAAATTGATTTCCCCAAGTTGTTCAGTTCCCATGTACCCTCCTCTGTGCCTCTCTCTCTCTCTCTCTCTCTCTCTCTCTCTCTCTCTATCTCTCTCTCTCTCTCACACACACACACACACACACACACACACACACACACACACACACACTACAGAGTTTCGGACTGGCTATTCACGGCTGACTAAATATAAACGCACACAGTGTGAAGTGAATGAGCCAATCAGTGCTGCTTTGTCAGCAGTCGAAACTATAGAACCTGGTTAGCCACAGGCTAATGTCACAGCCACAGAGACGCTCCACTACAAAAGCTCTGTGGTCCAGACAGCTCAATAAATCATCTACCAGAATCCAAACCAGCTCTGCTTCAAACACAAAACCATCTCTCATCTGTTCAACAACACTGCAAAAAATGTCTATCTTAAAGGGTCCCTTTGCCGATTTTTAACCAGCTTTGTCTCATTACAATGTGGCTAGCAAGAAAGTACCACGGGAATGAGTCAGACCTGCCTAAGCCCCGGATGGTAGCACTTACGGGTCCCAAAGTCAATGGGATTTTAGTGAAATGCTTGCAATAAGGTCTGTGGTTGACAAAAGTTTATGAAACAGAGAACTTTGTATTCAGCAAGATAATCTTCACAAATGAGGACCACTTTTATGATTTTTTTAAGCGTAAATGCATTTTCTTTTGTAAATCGCGATTTTAAGAAAATGCTTCAAGGCCCGTGGACTTTGTGATTTGTGGAAATCTCTGGGGGCGGGCTGGAGGCCAGACTGATCCACAGAAGCAAACAGAATGTGAGGTCACATGATCAGGATGGTTGAGGAGGCTCGGTTTACATGCAAATTAACAATGTTTACCTATACCCTCATAAGTTGCCTAGCGGAAACTCCCCCTAAAAGGTGCAATGTGTTTGATGTAATTTGGAGTGGATTGTAGAGAGTTATTGGTGCAGCAACATGGAGGGAAGGTCAACATTGTTAATTTGCATAAATGACCCACACTGTGATGACACAAAGCTGGTTGAAATTCGGCAAAATCCTCCTTTAACAATTCATTCAGTCTCATATTCAAACAAAACTTAGAAAGATAAGAAAATTAGCCAATGAGGTGAGATTCTCCACTTGTTTCCTTCTTGGTTTTGGGAGTTTTCTAGAAATGAATCAGAATATCCTGATATCAGACTGAATTGTCAACTCGTTACACTCCAACTCCATTTCCATCTTCCAGTCTGATATTGCGTTCTGTTTAGTGATTCCATGAGGGGAATCCCCCCACCAATCACAAGAGACCAATGTATACATTTGAATCTAACGTTAGTTAATCCAGTCGGGAGAATGCGAAAGAAAGAAAAATCCCCTTTGTATACATGCCTTCATAGCAGAGTACTGTTCGGATTTCAAAGTAATTGGCATTTTTAATCGATTTAGAACAGTCTCGGTTACATGCTGCCACTCCGACGTGCTGCCACTCCGACGTTCTGCCACTCCGAAATATCGGCACTCAGAAAGGGGGTCTATATTCCCCGTTTTTCACTAACCTCTCCCAGACCCAACGCCAAACCTAACCTCCCCCCATGCCTAAACCTAACCTCCCCCAGACCCTAACCCAAAACCTAACCTCTCCCACCCCCACGCCTAAACCTAAGGTCGGCATTGCGGCTTCTAAGGTGAACGACCGCCAGTCCGAATAATGGAAGTTAACGTTCGGAGTGGCAGGGCGTCGGAAAGGCAGAGGAACCCCAACAGTCTCGATTGCAGCGTCCATCTCGTCTATGGCGGCTGCGCTTGACAACAGCATTAGTTCCGCCCGTTGCGCTGTTGATTGGCACTGATTGGCTAATCGTCAGCCCCCTCTGCGCTGATTGGCTAATCGTTTGTTCAACCAAGGAAATTAATGTTGCATAGACATACTATGCCAGACCAGAAGCACCCAAAACTCAACTCAGTGGAAAGGACGGATTCAAAGGTCTGGGACAGGCAAGCAGAATAAGGTAGATCACTGCAGAAAATTACACTACATTCTAGTAAACTCTTGAAGATTAGATTAGATTAGATTAGATTAGATTAGAGTATATTAGAGTAGGTTAGGACAGGGCAGATTTAGAATCAGAATCAGAATAACTTTATCGATCGCCGGGAGGAAATTAGGTCATGCTACAGTTGCTCACACTTAGGGAAAAATATAAACATTGAGACATTATAGAAAACATAGAATAGACCAAAAAAGCACACAACAATAAAAATAGAATAGAAGTTAGGTAGCCTATATACATGAAAGTGTCACCAATGTGTGCCTCCTCATACAATCCTTGTCAAGAACCATTTTATAGAAGTGAATATGTGAGGTACATAATATTATCTTATATAGACCTTATTCGCTAACCCCAGACAGCGCCATATTGTTGACATACCGTCCTGCAGCTGACAACTATAGTAACGGCCTTATTGTCGTTTCTGTTCCATTACAAAACAGCGATGGTGATGACAGCAATAAAAACCCCAGAGTTGTTGTTTGTATGCTGCCGTTAATGCCTGTAATAATAAACAAAAGAAAAAACGAGGTGAACAGACTTTGCTGTGAGGAGCTGTCAGAAAGTTTCACGTGTCTCTCCTAACTATCCACACACCTCTCCTGTGCTGACGTATCCTCAGTCTCGCTCCCTTCACGTCTGTGGACGGTAGAGATAGAAACAAACCACGGGGACATTATTGCTGTCATTACTACAGCCACGCGTAACGCAGGTCACCATCCGAACACAATTGGAACGATACAGGTAACGCTAACGGCGGCTAGCTTCCTATAAACTCTGCTCTTACATAGGCTGTCACTTAAAGCGGCTGCGCTATGTCAACAACATGGCGGCAGTGGGCGTGCCCGTACGTGAGTGACGTCAATCGAATAAGGTCTATAGCAGTGTCAGTGATAGTAATAATAATAATAATAATAATAAACAGTAAGGTGCATTAGGTCCAGTCACTAAAAGAACATTCGAGTGGATAGTTGATTATTGCACAGATTGCAGTATGTAGCAGTTATTGCATTGGGTTTTACCGAGCCTCCACGTGACCTCTATCTATGTGCTATCAGTCACTGATAGCACATAGATAGAGGTCACGTGGAGGCTGGGTTTACCTAGGCTAGTTAATTCCAGTTGTGGTTATAGTCAGAATGTCTGTAGCTGTTGCTCGTTTGGTTTGGCTGCTCTGCTGCTGGTTCCGGTGTGGGGCCGGTGCTGTGGCAGAGTGGTGCCGGTGCTGCGGCGGAATGAGTAACAGCTGTATGCCCTAGGGGTGGCTGATAACATTAGTACTATCGTTTGTTGTCTATTCAGTGGCATTCAGTGGCATATTATGATGATATGACAATTGCCGGGTAATTGTAATAATGATGGTAATAAAGATAATATGTTAAATGGATTACTAAACGTGACTTTGCTTACATTATTGTGATGTACAGTACATTGGTATCGAAAATGACTTATTATCGTGATATTGATCTCAACCGTATCGCCAGCCCCAGTATACCCTGTTTGTTCTGCTCTCTCTTCTTCCTCCATCCCCGTTCTCTCCCTTCTCTCGATCCACTCTCCTCCCTTTCTCTCTCTCCCTTCTCCCCCCTTCTCTCCCCCTCTCCCTCTTTCCCCTCCCCCTGCCTAATATAAGATTGTTAAATCCTGTTTATTGATAGTGCTTAGCTAGACTTAGCTAGACATATTCTCTGTAAAGCCCTCTGAGACATGCTTGTGAATTAGGGCTATACAAATAAACTTGACTGGACTTGACTTGAAACAAGTTGATTTGCAATGGAAACAAGTGCAGTTATGAGTTATCAAACCCCGCTGGCAGAAGTTTTCAATTATTTTAAGAAAAAAAAGGACTCAAGATTACTTTTAAGGACATTTTTGCATTGAACTGACTTAACCCCTACAGCCAGAGAGAAGCAGTGAAACCCTGCAGGCTGCGGCCACACACACACACACACACACACACACACACACACACACACACACACACACACACACACACACACACACACACACACAGCTTTACAGATGTCTGGTTGTGTGTGTTGTTGTGTCCATTGTGTAAAGCAGGACCAGGGGCTGACGAAAGGGAAATAGGGAAATGTCTTTCGAAGGAAAAACGCAGAGAGAAGCCACAGAGGCAGGCAGTTCATATAGAGCTCAGGAAGTCAAGCAGTGTGGGTGTCGGTGTCCGAAATAGGTGGATGGACACCCGAGAGTTAGAACCACTGAAAACATATTAACCAAAGCTCAGATATTAGCAGCAGTGGGTGTCAAGTGCCAGAGACAGGCAGGTTAACTGTGCTTGACCTGACAACCACAACAAGCATTTAATAGTATTAACCAAAGCTTTACAGCAGGGGTAGGCAACTATTTTTCATCGGGGGCCACATGAGAAACCCAGATTGTTGCCGGGGGCCGAACAAATATTGTCATGCCGTAACCCATGGATGGGCAACTTTGATGATAGAGAGGGCCACAAAAAATTTCCTCGCTACCAGGTTTTGCTGAGGGGCCGAACGGCGCCAGCGCGGAAAATTTGGGGCATTTGAATAAGCCAGGTTTAGAGGAATATTAATTTTAAATTAACAGTTGTGATGTCATTATTCAGTCTCTTAACCACCAATATTTGATCCTCGTCTCATTCACTCCTATGTCACCACCTGCTCTCAGGGCTTGAAATTAACTTTTTTGACCACCTGCCAATATGGCTGCTAGATTTTAAAGTTACCAGCCAATTAGAATTTCCACTGGCCGAAATGTTTTTCTTGAAATAAACCAGAATATGAGTGGGTTAATTTAAACATAAGTATCAGTAAGTGGCCCGGGATTCTCAAAGCCTGTGTTGAGGGTCACACAAACAAAAATGCACTCTTGAAGCTAAATAAATCCAAAACCAATGAGTTTTATTATTTAAATTTCTACTTCAATGTAGCCTTTTAGTCATAAAGATTATTGAAAGATATTCCATATTCCAGACTGAAATGCTATAACAGAAGTGGAGTATTGGCCAGAATGACGTGAACATTTGGACACTTATTCAGTGGGTATCTTGCATGTTGCGTTCAGGTGCACTGTAAAAAAAAAAAAAAAAAAAAATTTTTTGCAAAATCATCTGGCGGGCCAGATATTATCGGACCGCCTGTTGCCAACCCCTGTTTTACAGCATGCATGATGGCAACTAAAAATGCATAAGTCTGAGTTGTAATTCACTAACATGATGTATACCAAAATAACCTGATGTACAGTATGTACAGTATATAAACATAATTTGTATTTTGTGTTAGGCTTACTTTGCTTGAAACTGAGAATGTAGTGTTTGCTGTCAGCAAAAAGAGGAAGTAAGTCTTGTGAAGGTAATCTGGTCGGCCCGCCTGCAATGCCCCGCGACCGGGCGACCACAGCACAGGAAGCAGCAGCTTGCCCACTGCATAACACACAGCAGCGTGCGTGTTGCATGCTAGCAGCTAGCAGGTTGACTAACAGGCTGCGTGTGTGAGAGATGCGTCAGCCACCCGCCGCAGGCTGCTAAATATAGAAGCTGCTGTGGAAAAGTTACAGAGAGAGGAAGCTAAGTTGGGTTGTGGTGAAACACTAGCTGCTAACGCTACTGGAGTTAAGCTAACGTAAGGATTTGGCCAAACGACTCAGAGAGATTAAAGACTTGTTCCAGGGCATTTTCACACTTGACAGTGTGTGTGTGTGTGTGTGTGTGTGTGTGTCTGTGTGGGTGTGCCAAGCCTGGACTGCAACCGTGAACTCTGGTGTCGACGTCCTAGAATCAAAACACACATCCCAGAGAGAAACGCAACGACAGCAGGGATCACCATGCGCAACAACCTCAACCATCACTATAGCCTCAGCCCTCACCTGCCCCAGCTGCCCCCAAGCATTACCAGAATCAGCCTCACCTGCCCAGCTGCCACCAAGCATCACTAGCCTCAGCCCTCACCTGCCCCAGCTGCCCCCAAGCATTACCAGACTCAGCCTCACCTGCCCAGCTGCCCCCAAGCATCACTAGCCTCAGCCCTCACCTGCCCCAGCTGCCCCCAAGCATCACCCTCACCTGCCCCAGCTGCCCCCAAGCATCACTTGACTCAACCCTCATATGCCGCACATTGTAAAGCGCTTTGGATAAAAGCGCTATATAAATGCAGTCCATTTACCATTTACGTGTTTCATACAACGCTCTCTGGCCCACCTAGTTTGTCACCAACACTTAGTGGCTGTTCACACCATACGCCAAAGTTACGCTGAAGCCACGCAGTTTCATTTCGGCGTCCTTGTTAACAGAGGAGACTGTTCACACCAGCTGCACGCCACGCCACGCTGAAGCCACGCTGAAGCAATCTTTCAGGATTCAGTCCTATTTTCCATGCGTGACGTGTGAAGCTTGAAGCTGTCATGCATGAATTCAATGGGAGTTGTGGGCGGGTTCAAGGCGCGCCAAGCAAGGCGCTGGGCAAAAGAGAAGGCTTCTTGTGTGACTGGTTAAGCGTCAGTTCAGCTAGAGCCTGCCTCAAGCTTCAGTTCTGCCTATGTTCTACCTATGGTGTGAATAAAGGCTTATGATGGTTTTTGTTGGGTTTGTTTTTGTGACCTTGTTTTTTTTTATGTTTTAAACAGCTAAAAATAGCATAATATCGGACCTTCAATAATGGGACCAATCATTTTGACATTTCGTTCAGTTGTGGCTTGAAAGCGACGATATTGATTAGTGTGAAGCTCCCCGGGCGGGGAAGTTACAGCGGGCGCGGTAAGTGAAGGCCTAGCAGAGCTGTTGATAGCTAGGGAAATGTTGATAGATCTTGCTTCTAGCTCGCTTATGTCCAAGTCACATTTTTCATCAATTTGTAAAATTCGTTTTGACAATCCGTTGCTCGTTGATATCATTGTTTTACAACTAGTACCAAATGTAGGAGCCAAAGCAAAGATGTTGATTCTATGCTCCTGAGGAGGGACTTATTTTGGATCTACACACTTGACACACTGACTCCCAGAGGTCTAAATGAGGACTTTAGCATCAGACCTTTTCTGTGAAATTACACATTACTGTGATGCTCTCCTTGGCTGTGGTTCCTGATTTATGTGCTGTGCATATTCAGTGATATGTAGTGTGACCTCATGGATTGTGTTGTTGTTTCCTCTTCTGATGTTTTAGTGACATTTCCCTGCTTATTATTTTTTTTTTAATATTGAGCCGCCTCTTTTTCATATCTGGCCATTTTTAGCTATGACAGCTTTCTGGCCTGATGAGATTTTCTGATGTGCTGAAGGCTTTTTTCTATATTTGACTGTATTATATTTGTACATATCTGTATATGTTTATTGACATGTATTAGTGCATTTTTGTAACACTGGGTCAAACTCACTTTCACTGGGGTCATGTGATGACCATGGGAGTCATGTGACCGAGGTGAAGGGCTATTTAAGATGGCGTTTATCTCTTTGTCTGAAGAAGAGTGTGACGCTCGAAACGTCACGGGTAAATACATCTGCAAACGGGAGCTACAGCGTGGCCTCTTTTATATTTTCACTGCTGTTGTTATTGGGTCCAGCACCTGCCTTGATGTGCGTGTCTCTTTCACCGTTTTAGATCGAAAGTTCATCTCAGATGTGACAGTGTGGAAAAGTTGAGCCTATGTTTCTTTTTTCTTTTTTTCTAATATTTCCCCCCTGATTTTTTTATCACATTAGTGCTAATTTTAATTTATTTATCCTGGTTGGTGCTCCACCATCTGTCGATCTGGGGAGAGCCGAAACTGGCTCCATGCTTCCTCCGAGACATGGGCAGTTAGCCAGCCGCTTCTTTTCACCTGACAGGGGAAGCTTCACCGGTAGGACATAGCACGTGGGAGGATCACGCTATTCCAACGAGTTCCCCTCCCTCCGAACAGGTGCAAAACAACCGAGGACCGAACGACCAGAGGAACGACCAGAGGAGGCACCACTTGAGTGACCAGGATATTGCATATTTTTTGGTGAGGGGTTCCTATATGAAGGAAACCCCCGGGGGGCACAGGGAGAACATGCAAACTCCACACAGAAAGGCCCTTTTGATGACCCCACCCACGCACTCCTTTAGCGCCCACAAATAAGGCTTGCTTCTTGCTGTGATCGGGCCGACTGTGACTTGCGACCTGTCTGAACCAGCAACACTTTGAACTCATCTTATATCCCTGCTTTGTCACGCACCTTGTGCATTGCAGGTAGCATGCCCCAGTACTGTTGTGCTTCCAGAGAAGGGTCCCAAGACCCAAACCCAAGACCCAAACCCAAGACCCAAACCCAAGCCCCTAACCCAAAACCAAAGGAAGGGAGAGGGTCTCCTCCTCCTTGGAAGACTGTCTCACTGCTGCTCTACAGTGAGTAAATCAAGCTGCAGACTGGTACCTGTATCTCTGCTGCTGTATAGTGAGTTTTCCTCCATGCCTTCATCCTCCTCGACCCTGCTTGCTCTGTGCAGAGAGCCTCGCTTCGCCCCACGCTCCATCCAGCTCATCTGCACACACACACACACACACACACACACACACACACACACACACACACACACACACACACACACACACAAATCAAAATGTTCATACTTAATGAGAGCCCTGGCACTGGAACAATGGAATGGAACCATCATCCGTGGTATTGGTTACACCTACTTTACTTCCTGCTTTACCACCTCAAACCAGTTGCTGTGAAAAGGGTCTATTGTCATATTAGAGAAACATGTCAGGATGTCAGGTTATTTAAGTGACCTCCCAAAATACATGTCAGGATGTCAGGTTATTTAAAATAAGCGTATGACCTCATGCCCACCGCAGTCTGGTAAAGTGTCTTTATAAGGTGTCGTTACAGCTCTGACTTCCTGAAACAAACTGCCTCGGTCAGATTAGGGAAGTGACTCTCTCTCTGACTGTATTCTGCTATTTATAAAACAAACAACCACCACTCAGTACTTTGAGAGTGAGCAAACCGCAGCGAAGTTCCTTGGATGTGTACATACTTGGCCAATAAAGCTGATTCTGATTGGGTCATTCACCTGACTGATCCACACAGACTGTGTGAGGTCACCTGACTGATCCACACAGACTGTGTGAGGTCACCTGACTGATCCACACAGACTGTGTGAGGTCACCTGACTGATCCACACAGACTGTGTGAGGTCACCTGACTGATCCACACAGGCTGTGTGAGGTCACCTGACTGATCCACACAGACTGTGTGAGGTCACCTGACTGATCCACACAGACTGTGTGAGGTCACCTGACTGATCCACACAGACTGTGTGAGGTCACCTGACTGATCCACACAGACTGTGTGAGGTCACCTGACTGATCCACACAGACTGTGGTCACCTGACTGATCCACACAGACTGTGTGAGGTCACCTGACTGATCCACACAGGCTGTGTGAGGTCACCTGACTGATCCACACAGACTGTGTGAGGTCACCTGACTGATCCACACAGACTGTGTGAGGTCACCTGACTGATCCACACAGACTGTGTGAGGTCACCTGACTGATCCACACAGACTGTGTGAGGTTAAAAGTAGCTTTGAAGAGTCTCCATGATGGAGGAACACTGTAACGCTCTCGTGAATAAAGTGTAAATGTATTCACCTTATGTTCCAACGCAGTGGTCAACCAATGACTTATTGTGTTGACACTTCAAATTCAGCCAATCACACCTGCGCTGTCAAACTTTAAATCTGTTCTCCTCCCGCGTGCGTCTGCTGTCATTTCAGAGCGATGTTGTGACCCTCCTCCACCCCACCACCTCCAGCCCATCACTCATCTTCTCACACTAAGATCTCAGAATCTTCTCCTCACCACCACCGGGAGGGGGGGGGGGGGGGGGGGGGGGGTGTATCCTATACTGCTCTCAGTTTCACTACCCCCTTCATAGGATGACATCATGATGGAGTATAATCACCAACATATTTTGCACATTTCAATCATCATTGTGCACACATAAATAATTGTTCTTGACTTTAGCACATGTAAACTGTAAATAAATAATTGTTAACCAAAGAATGAGTCTCTCTCTCTTTCTGCTTGAACTGTGTGTTAGTTAATAAAATGTAAATGTGCCGTGTTTAGCTACTAGACTAAAAACTTTGCAGTGTGTGTGTGTGTGTGTGTGTGGCTGTGTGTGTGTGTGTGTACCTACAGGGAAGGCTATCTCACACAGCTTCTGAGTCCAGTCGTCCAGATGTTGTCTGTCAGCAGCGAAGACGTAGATCTTCTCGGTGGTCTCCACCAGGAATGGCCCGGTGTCTCTGGGACAGCCGTCCATCTCCACCTCCGTCACCCGGATACAGTCAGCCATACGGATCACCTAGGAGCCATCCACCACATTATTACCTCAAGGCCCTTTCACACCCATCTTGTTTGGCCCGGACTTTCAGACTTTTCAGTTTGATCTGAACCAGAATTACACGGGTCAAACAGGCAAACCTTGGCGAAGAGACGTGGGCTAGGTCCAGATCAAACTGGACCATGGTTCAGTTCATTTGTAGTGTAAAAACATTTTTTGGATGGTTTGGACTTTCAGACTAATTACAGGAAGTTCCGGCAGGCTGTTGTCAGAACCATAGACCATATAAATAATATGGACGTAGTCACTGTGATGTCACCAAATTGGTTTGTGGACTTGCGTTTTGAAGCCTCTTTGAAGCCTTTTACTCTATTGTCCGTTTATGTTTAAACCTTCCTAGAAGATGATAGTTTAAAGAAATCCAGTGTCAAAAGTTTTTTTTTGTTCAATAAATGTTTCCAAAGTCAAAGAGTAATCGTGTTAATCATGATCTCAATATTGATCAAAAATAATCGTGATTATCATTTTGACTATAATCGTGCAGCCCTAGAGCAGAGTAGACTGTACCTTCTTGTGCTCCTGCTGTCTGCGGAGCGTCTTGTCGCTTTTCTCCAGAGTTCCTCCTTCTTTACACTCAAAGAACTCCAGACGGGAGATGGAACAGGAGCTCTCCCTGTACAGAACACACCACACCCGCTTCCACTTCTGCACACATGAATGACAATTCATGTCTCAATCACAATGTTGAACAACATTGAGCTTTTTACAGTTGCAGCCGAGTTCTCCACCATCTGAAAAAGGGACACCTGCTCTGACTGAATGATTGACAGATCGTTAATCGATGTTCCTGTAGGACTGTAGGACAGAAGGGAATATAGAAACGTACACAGACTCTTGTGTACGTTTCTATATTCCCTTCTGTCCTCTAACTAACCTATGCTGCCAGGTGGTTTGTTTTCACATGACCATCTGGAAACGAGTTGCTCGGGAAACCGTTTCAAAGCACAGGCACTTGGCACAGGCACAAATGGATGAACCATTTGTCTATCACGGGCTGGCTCTCGCTGTTGCCACTAGCAATAGCTAGTGTTGTGTTTATACTAGTGTTACCAGTGGCAGAGTGTTACAGTAGTTAGCGTTAGCAATAGCTAGTGTTGTGTTTATACTAGTGTTACCAGTGGCAGAGTGTTACAGTAGTTAGCGTTAGCAATAGCTAGTGTTGTGTTTATACTAGTGTTACCAGTGGCAGAGTGTTACAGTAGTTAGCGTTAGCAATAGCTAGTGTTGTGTTTATACTAGTGTTACCAGTGGCAGAGTGTTACAGTAGTTAGCGTTAGCAATAGCTAGTGTTGTGTTTATACTAGTGTTACCAGTGGCAGAGTGTTACAGTAGTTAGCGTTAGCAATAGCTAGTGTTGTGTTTATACTAGTGTTACCAGTGGCAGAGTGTTACAGTAGTTAGCGTTAGCAATAGCTAGTGTTGTGTTTATACTAGTGTTACCAGTGGCAGAGTGTTACAGTAGTTAGCGTTAGCAATAGCTAGTGTTGTGTTTATACTAGTGTTACCAGTGGCAGAGTGTTACAGTAGTTAGCGTTAGCAATAGCTAGTGTTGTGTTTATACTAGTGTTACCAGTGGCAGAGTGTTACAGTAGTTAGCGTTAGCAATAGCTAGTGTTGTGTTTATACTAGTGTTACCAGTGGCAGAGTGTTACAGTAGTTAGCGTTAGCAATAGCTAGTGTTGTGTTTATACTAGTGTTACCAGTGGCAGTGTTACAGTAGTTAGCGTTAGCAATAGCTAGTGTTGTGTTTATACTAGTGTTACCAGTGGCAGAGTGTTACAGTAGTTAGCCTTAGCAGTGTTGTGTTTATACTAGTGTTACCAGTGGCAGAGTGTTACAGTAGTTAGCCTTAGCAATAGCTAGTGTTGTGTTTATACTAGTGTTACCAGTGGCAGAGTGTTACAGTAGTTAGCATTAGCAATAGCTAGTGTTGTGTTTATACTAGTGTTACCAGTGGCAGAGTGTTACAGTAGTTAGCGTTAGCAATAGCTAGTGTTGTGTTTATACTAGTGTTACCAGTGGCAGAGTGTTACAGTAGTTAGCGTTAGCAATAGCTAGTGTTGTGTTTATACTAGTGTTACCAGTGGCAGTGTTACAGTAGTTAGCGTTAGCAATAGCTAGTGTTGTGTTTATACTAGTGTTACCAGTGGCAGAGTGTTACAGTAGTTAGCGTTAGCAATAGCTAGTGTTGTGTTTATACTAGTGTTACCAGTGGCAGAGTGTTACAGTAGTTAGCCTTAGCAATAGCTAGTGTTGTGTTTATACTAGTGTTACCAGTTGCAGAGTGTTACAGTAGTTAGCGTTAGCAATAGCTAGTGTTGTGTTTATACTAGTGTTACCAGTGGCAGAGTGTTACAGTAGTTAGCGTTAGCAATAGCTAGTGTTGTGTTTATAGTAGTGTTACCAGTGGCAGAGTGTTACAGTAGTTAGCGTTAGCAATAGCTAGTGTTGTGTTTATACTAGTGTTACCAGTGGCAGTGTTACAGTAGTTAGCGTTAGCAATAGCTAGTGTTGTGTTTATACTAGTGTTACCAGTGGCAGAGTGTTACAGTAGTTAGCGTTAGCAATAGCTAGTGTTGTGTTTATACTAGTGTTACCAGTGGCAGAGTGTTACAGTAGTTAGCATTAGCAATAGCTAGTGTTGTGTTTATACTAGTGTTACCAGTTGCAGAGTGTTACAGTAGTTAGCGTTAGCAATAGCTAGTGTTGTGTTTATACTAGTGTTACCAGTGGCAGAGTGTTACAGTAGTTAGCGTTAGCAATAGCTAGTGTTGTGTTTATAGTAGTGTTACCAGTGGCAGAGTGTTACAGTAGTTAGCGTTAGCAATAGCTAGTGTTGTGTTTATACTAGTGTTACCAGTGGCAGAGTGTTACAGTAGTTAGCGTTAGCAATAGCTAGTGTTGTGTTTATACTATTGTTACCAGTGGCAGAGTGTTACAGTAGTTAGCGTTAGCAATAGCTAGTGTTGTGTTTATACTAGTGTTAGTAGTGATTAGAGCTGCAACGATTAGAGCTTCATCGATGAATCAGTTTGAGTAATTTTTGACGGTCTAGGGGAGCCTAGGGGGCTTGACTCACTAGGCACGTTTACACAGAGCCTAATAATCACATTCTAATAGGTTTACAAGCCCAAACAGATTAAAAATGCTCCTTATAAACACCTTAATCAGATTAGACAGGCCCAAACCGATTTCAATCGGTGGCAGAGGGGTAGTTTAAACCGTTTCATAAACCGATCAAAAGAAAAAATGTATCATGTAAACGATTAAACTTATCTCTGGCTGCGTTCTTTCTGCGCATGCCCATGATGCCCTCCGTCTTGACGTAAAGGGGCCTCCTGCTTACGGCAGGAGAGGAGAGGAGCTGCTACCAGAAGAGTTATTTTCTGGCAAGGAGAAACCCGTATGGAAGAGGCTATAAAAGTTCCAAAGGTTTTCTTGTCGTCAGGATTCCATGTCTCTCACTTCCTTGCGACAGTCCATATGTCTGGTATAATTGGTAAACCTTTGTTTTACAGGTCCCTAACAACGTATAAACTACTTGTAATTAGACATGAACACCAATGTAATTACACAGTAATTACAATTACATTGGTGTTGATGTCTAATTACAAATACGGTAGTTTATATGTAGTCATGGTACCAGACCTGTAAAATGGAGTGACTCTATTCAACTGTAGTTCATATGTAGTTACATGGACCTGATGTCGAAGCTGCAGGCTGGGACAGCGATTGCTAAAACCCTGAGGTGGATTTGAACCACGGAACTTCTGATTGCAAAGCAGGCAGCTTAACCACCAGCAAGGCTTCCTAAATTTTGAGAGGACATCCTCATCTCATTCTGCATTACAGCATCAAGCTGTAACATGAATATTTGTTATTATACACAGACAGAGACGTTTCACTCAGACTGCAAAGTTACTTACATGTTCAGTGTCACCCAGGTTATTTTCTGTAGCCACAAATGACAGATGTCCCCTAAACGCCTCACAGTGTCTGCTATTTAAATGGTAATGGTATTGGTATGGTATGGTATGGTATTGGTAATGGTATTGGTAACCATGCTCCCTAAACGCCTGATGCAGGCTACTGCTACTGACAGCGTTTTTGCTGCTCTCAACCCGGTTCATTACAGCGAATTACCTATTGTACACTAGTTTCTCCCTGTGAATTAAACGGATTATTAGCTGTATTTACGTAGGCTACGTTGCATGTGGGTGGGAGGAATCTCGCACTACCGATGTCCAGCATGATGACTGGTGACTGAGGGAAACGTGAGTTTGTTTATTGCGTCGCATGTAGTTTTAAACAAGGAGTTCCACTACTTTCTTTTAAGGGGGCCCGTGGCCAGTTCAAAACAGGGAATGCTAAACTGGCCGTGTGGAGAGTCAATTTTAGAAGGGGCATTACAGCCAAAGTGTGGGGCATCCACCGCACCGTCTGTTTGACCGTGGTATTCCTGCTCTGGTGCCCCTTGGTGCTCTATGCACATGCGTGGTGCGTGTGTACGTCGCTGATCGTCTGCAATATTGGTGATTCGATTGAAGAAGAATAGCTCGGAACAGCTCATTAAAAAAGGAAACACTTTTTTGGGGTTGTGAATGTAGGCCCAATCCCAATTCTTTTCTTAACCCTCAATCTTAACCCTCAAGCTCAACCCTCAATCTTAGTAGCCCTCAAAACTAAGTGTTAAGGGCTATCTTGCGACTTTAAAATG